>NC_141496.1:45530329-46160640 GCF_009769465.1 Tauraco erythrolophus | reverse complement strand
TTGCCATTGCAGATAGAATAATAGTATGACTACAGGATGGTTCCCTAAGTTTCTACCACTTCTGGATGGTGGAAGCCTCTCCATAACTCTTTTTCCAGTTGTGGGAAACTGGAAAAGACAGAAGGACACAGACTTAATGTATTCTGCTTGTGTTCAATGATGGTGTAATGGTTACAGCCAATTCTAGTGGCGAACAGCCCTCTACTGCATACTTTAACTTTTTTTAGTCCATTAAAAGCTGTGGAAGGTGTGTTAATGACTTAATTGGTTATATTAATGGCTGAAGTGACTCAGGATGGCAGAGGTTGGCAGGCATCTTGGGAGATTTTTCTGGTTCAGCCCTCAGTTTAAAGCAGGGTCAACTTAGAGCAGACTGACCGGGACAATGTCCAGTTGGGTTTTAGATGTCTCCTGCTCTGACCAAAGAGAGTATGCATCCTCTATGGGCAAGCCGTTCAGTGCTTGTCCATGTTCACTGTGGACCTCAGTTTTCCTATGTTTAAACATGTGTTGTCCTGAGACTGGATACCTCTGAAAAGAGTTTGGCTTAGTCTTCCTTACTCCTTTCCATCTGGCATTTGTACTGGTCCTACTGATAAAGATCAAGGTGAAGACAACATAGACTATCTCAGCCACTTTGTGTCCTATGTCAGCAGGTTCCCTGTGCCATTCAGCATGAGGCCCACGTTTTCTGTGGTCTTTCTTCTGCTCTTCTTTTTCCAAATATCCTTCTTCAGTTGACCTAAGTCTCTAGCAGTGCTGGTAAGTTGAGTTAACTTCCACAGTTTTAAAGAACATGTTGTGTAATAAGCCAACTTGCTAGTACTTTAAAAAATAAAGAGCTCAGAATGCTCTTTCCTCCCTCTATATTAAGATATAAGTGCTTGATTTTTAAGAGCTTGTTTTCACTGGCTGTTTTTAGTTCTGCTTTTTACACTTCTTACCATCCTCAACAAAAAAAGCTATGAACTAAAGATCTGTAAACTAAGTTTTTCTGACTTACTAAGAAGTTGCCATGCTTTCTGTCTTATCGAAGAGGTTAATGTCATAGAGTGGTTTGGGTTGGAAGGAACTTTAGAGATCATCTAGTTCCAACTGCCCTGCCGTGGTCAGGTACACTTTCAACTAGATCAGGTTGCTCAAAGCCCCAACCAGCCTAGCCTTTAACACTTCCAGAGATGGGGCATTCACAGCTTCTCTGGGCAAGCTGTTCCAGTGCTTCACTACCCTCACAGTGAAGAATTTCTTCCTTAGGTCTAATCTAAATCTATCCTCTTTCAGTTTAAGTTTATTGCCCCTTATCTGTCCACTATGTGTCCTTATAAAAAGCCCTTCTGTGGCTTTCTTGTAGGCCCCCTTTAGGTACTGGAAGACTGCTAGAAGGTCTCCCTGGAGCCTTCTCTTCTCCAGGCTGAACAACCTCAACTCTCTCAGCCTGTCTTCAGAAGAGAGGTGCTCCAGCAGGCTGTTAGGCTATAGTTAGAAACTTGCTATGGTATGGAGTGCATGACTGAGTGTTCTTTTTGAAATTACTGTTTTACTCATAATCCACTTCTATACTGAGTTGCATGAGAAGGAAGCAATAGTTACTGGAGATCTGGTTTTTGAAAGCTCTGGATGTGTAGTACCAGCTACATTCTTCTTTTGAGGACTTGCTTAGAGAACGTATCTGGTAGGAGATCTGGATGAGTATCTTTTTGACCTTATCAGAATGTCAATAACGATCGAGTATGTCTAGAGTTTGCTTTTCATCTCTACCCTTTACGGGAGACACCTTGTACTGTCTAAATAATAGTTTACATTGATATTACATGGAGGAAAAAAGGAATCAACTCTGATGTTGCACAAGAGGAGTAAAGTGTGTAATTTATCCTATCATCAGCAGCATCTAATGAACTGATGAAGAGTGAAGACAGTTGATGGCTAAGTAAATGTGTTGTCTTTGAGCCTGTAGAAGAAGCTAAATCTCAAGACAGACCTTTGCCTAGAAACTTTGCTGTCTCAACATAATTTCTGCAACCTTTGACTGAAAGTTTGGGGGTAGGAGGTCTTTCATCTGCAAAGTACTTTACAGATTTAAGGAACTGGTTTTCGTTAGTGTTTGGGCTTTACTGCTAACAAGTAATCCTCAGAGTTCTAATCTGCATGCAGGACCACTTGGATTCTAGTGGAACCTGAAATTGTAGTAGACTCTTCTTATTTAGAGAGATGGCTGTTTCTTTTGATAAGTTTGTGTTTTAGTTGAAAGCTAATGGAAGAAATTGTTTGTAATATTCCTTGAAAATTTTGTTTGCATGCTGGCATTTATCTTTTGTATTGGTGTTTGCTCTTCTTTTTGCTTGGTTTTTGCATCAAGGGTGCTACATGATGGTTTTCTGTCTGTGAACTGATGTACCAACAAAAATCACAGATAATGTTAAAGGTAAAAATATTTTTCTTGTTACTGAAGTAGTTAGATATCTTACTTTACTGAGCCAGTTCTTTAGCATCAGTCTCCTATTTTTGACAAACTCAAGCATTTCTCCACCTTAATTTGAATGATTTCTAATTAAAGGACAAAAATACTAATGATGGGCAGGAAATAAACTGTTATAAATCTTTGTGCTCATCAAGAAAGTTTTGTAGTACTTCTCAGAATCATTTCTGTAAGAGCTCTATTTTGATAATGTTTTCCCCCACAGATCTTGAGAATGAGTAAACTTACAGCATACCAAAGGTGTGATGGTTAGAGGTATCTCTTTGTATTTCTGGGAAGATTTTATAGAAAATACTGTAGATTCTGGACCTTTTCTGTGTGAGAGAAAAATCTCAAGTTAAACCCTTTGACTTATGTTTGTCCTGAGTGGACTGAAGCTTGAACTGTTTGTATGTTTCTAGCAAGACTGAAGTATCTTGGACAGAAACCTTGTGTTGCCTGACTAGATGGATGTTGGCCAGCTTATCTTTTGTGGCACAAATAGGAACTCCTGTGCTCCAGCGGGTTTTGAGTCAATAAATTGTTTCTTTTGTGTAGAAGAAACAGCAGATATCTGGCATCTGTTTATGTAGTAGAAGATGGTTATGAAAAGGTAAAAGACCGAATGTGCGTAGATGAGTCTTCCTGAGTAAATCCACACGACCTATAGCTTCAGAGCAATAACTGCAGTTGATGGGTTCATTAAGTTCCCTGGCTTACAGAAAAACAGGCCTAGTAAGCACATCCAGGCTTGCATGGCTTTCTCATAAGCCTTAAACTCACAGGAGAACTGACCATCTGTTTTAGGTTGTGTATAACTGTCAGTGTTTAAATAACTTAATTCTGTGCCAAAACTTTGTGTCCTGTGTATGAGTTAAACTGAGCTGGTGCAAAGAATAGAAAATAGAATTTAAAGCACTTCAGCAATCTGTACAAAAACAAAGTGTGTTATGAGCTAAGGAAAAGTTACTATTTTGTGCCTTATGCCCATTAACACTTCCAATAAGCTTGAATCATTCATTATGTGAGATTTCCTGGTTGTGAGACAGTGTTACCCTTGTATGACAGATTGTGCTGAGGAGGAAGGTAAGAGTTTAACTCACTGACTTAATGAATTGAAAGAGATTCAGTATAAACAAATTTGAATGGCAGTAGAACACTTGATGCATGAAAATTACTCTAAAAACTGATTTAATAAAAGGGATTGGATATGGTGGTAATTTGGGAAAAGTGAAGTAGTGCGTTGACACAGCCTGGCACAGTTAGTTTTTTTGGAGGTCAAGCTTCTCTTCAGAAGCCAGGTGATATGGTGTGCAGTGTGCAGCGTAAGTATTTGGTGTGTCAAAACTTTGTACTGAATGCACACAAGTTCTTGAGAAGCAGGTAGACTGAAAATATTTGTTTTAAGAGCTAGAATAAAGATGGGACTGGACTACCTTATTTTTGAACTCCAGTTGTCTCTTGGTGAAAGCGACTGTTTATAAAGTGATATTTTTTACAGGGAATATAAAGGGAACCTTTTAGAAGTCTCTTATTTGACAATTTATCTGCTAGAATTGGGTGAGATTGTTGGTACTGGTTTATGAAAGATTAAAGGAAATATACTTGAAGAAATAGCTTGTCTCTTGCAGCGTTTCTTGTGCCATAGGTTTATTGGAGCAGTGCCAGGAAGCAAATGTTTTGTCTTAGATTTGAGACATGAACTGATGATGCTAGTAGTTATCAGTAACTTTTGGTGCCTATATGTGTCTACTGCACTGTCAAATTTGGGATTTCCTGGTTTTATACAAACACTATACAGTTTAGACTTCTGAAACTTCACATTTAAAGAAGTTGCCTTTTGAGTGTGTTTAGAGTTGTAGCTGGAACTCTAGGGATTATTGGTATGAAAAAGCAGAAAAGAGAACTGCAAGGCTGTTGGGTGTTTCACCTGATAGTGCCCTGGGTAATTAACCACAGGGTTATGATTTTCTGTCTTCATGATTCATATCTTTTTTGTGTATGTGTATTGCTCGTAAGGAGGCAAGGAATCATTGCCAAGCTCTGAGACTTAGCACAGTGCCCTAGGTACAGACGGATCTCTTGTGTGACGTTGGGGAAAGAAGTGCTTTCGCAGCATCCCAGAAGTGGGACAAAGGAGATTTTGGATGAATGTCATATCAAATTCGAACATAACCTCCTGGGTCATGGTATCTAGGGTTTATATCGTTAACAGCTGCAATCAGATGATCTATATTCTGCCCATCTTTCAAGGAAGCCTTTTGCAAGTGAATCATGGGGACTGCTTTCTTGTTTCAGGTCTTCTGGATTTTTGGGTTCTTGTAAAGCCTCTGAAACGATAAATGATCTAGCTATCATCACAGTGGAAGGCTTCAAATGACTTTTGCTCACAGTGGAAAGTTAGAAAATTACTGATCGCTTAGAAGCAGGAACAGTCATCTTAAGGTAATAACTCTCCAAAACTTGACCAAAATGCTCTGATTATGAGATTGTTGGGGAGTGATAGCAGTGAGTTGAGTCTGTTGCATTGCATTCTTACAATGGTGTAGATTTTACTAAAGTCAGCAGCCACTAGTATCTGACATGGATAGTGTTTCACATCCATTGATATGCTTCCAGCTATTTTCGCTCTTGTTCAAATTGTGGACGTAGGTTTCTGTGTTTAGTTATTAGGAATGAAACAAATTTAACTTTCTGTTTAATGAAGCCTCTACCTGGCTTATGCCTAGAGGTGGACACTTTTTTCTGGTCTTCTGAGGTGGAGAGATGTGGACATACTGGAGACAGTCCAATGAAGGGCAGTGAAGACCAGGAAGGCACTGGAGTATCTCTGTTATGAGGAAAGGTGGAGAGAGCTGGGACTGTTTAGCTTAGAAGAGTGAAGTCTCAGAGGGGTATCATTAATGTATATAAGTATCTGCAGGGAGAGTGTATAGAGATGATGGAGCTTGACTCATTCCAGCAGTGCCCAGTGATAGAACCAGAGGTTACGAGCACAAACAAATACTTGAGAAGGGATGCTGGGGAGGTAGGGGAAGGGCTCTTTACATTAGTGATGGGTGATAGAACAAGAGGAAATGGGTATAAGCTTAGTCAGGGGAGGTACAGGTTGGATGTTAGAAAGTATTTCTTCTCTGAAAGGGTTGTCAGCCACTGGAATAGGCTGCCCAGGGAGGTGGTTGAGTCCCCATCCCTGGATGTGTTTAAGAACAGGGTGGATGAACTACTTAAGGATATGGTTTAATGGGGGATTAGGGACGGTTGGACTGGATGATCTCTAAGGTCTTTTCCAACATAGAAAATCTATGAAACTGAAACACAGGAGGCTCCACGTGAACATCAGAATACAGTCTTTATTGTGAGAGTGACCGAACATTGACACAGGTTGCCCAGAGAGGTGGTGGAGTGTCCCGTCTTGGAGATGCTCAGAAGCTGTCTGGACATGGTCCTGGGCAACTGTCTCTAGAATTTGAGCAGGGAAGTTGGACCAGATGATCTGCAGAGTTCACTTGCAACCTTGAACACTCTGTGATTTAGTTGGTCAGGTGTTCCAAGTATAGTGTCTATGATGGTTTATTGAGCTGCATTTCAACTTTGGAAAACCTTTCAGAACAGAAGATGCTACTTCTGGAGCAGCTGAGGGAGTTGAAACCTGGTAGGGTCTGCAAAATTAGGCTTGCAAGTGAAAAGTCTCTTCTGTCTGTTCTGTGTGTAGATTCTGAAGTCTTTTCTAATAATTCAAATTCAGTTAACAAGTTTGGTATTTTTGTTGTTGAATTCTGCTTTTTGCAGGTGACTGTGCATTTGATTGACACTGGGATTAAGCACTAATGTCCTTTCCTAGGACTCTAGTCTATTTTCACTTAGCATATCAATTTTGTCTTGTTACTAAGTTTAGAAAGCCCCCCAAAGCACTCTAACTAGAGAAGTAGAATGATATGGACAGTCTGGGTTTCCAGACAGGATGGAGGCATGCTCTTTCTAGAAGCAATGATTTGGTTGACCATTCAGTACCACTGACAGTCTTGAGATGACTAGCATATGTCTAAAAGCTGTTGAGACGCATCTGACTATAGCAGGCTGTAAGGATTGATGACTGGTGGCTTTTTTAAAGGGGTAAACGAAACATATGAATATGCAAGGCTTGGAAATAAAGATTCTTGTAATAGAGGGCTCCCAGCATCTTAGAACTCACCAGATGAAGATTCTGTTCATCTCACTGACATCACTTACCTTCACAGAATCACAGAATGTTAGGAGTTGGAAGGGACTTCAAAGGATCATCTAGTCTAATCCCCCTGCCGGAGCAGGACCACCTAGATTAGATCACACAAGAACGCATCCAGGCAGGTTTTGAACATCTCCAGAGAAGGAGACTCCACAACCTCTCTGGGCAGCCTGTTCCAGTGTTCTCTTACCCTTACTGCGAAGTTCTTCCTCATGTTTAAGCAGAACCTCCTATGTTCCAGCTTATATCCATTTCCCCTTGTCCTGTCATTGGATGCCAGTGAGAAGAGCCTGGCTCCATCCTCATGACAGTCATCCTTACCATATTTATAAATATTAATGAGGTCCCCCCTCAGTCTCCTCTTCTCCAAGCTAAAGAGACCCAGCTCCCTCAGCCTTTCCTCATAAGGGAGATGCTCCACTCCCTTAATCATCTTTGTGGCCCTGTGCTGGACTCTCTCAAGCAGTTCCTTGTCCTTCTTGAACTGAGGGGCCCAGAACTGGACACAATATTCCAGATGCAGCCTCACCAGGGCAGAGTAGAGGGGGAGGAGAACCTCTCTTGACCTACTAACCACACCCCTTCTAATACCCCCCAGGATGCCATTGGCCTTCTTGGCCACGAAGGCACGTTGCTGGCTCATGGTCATCCTGCTGTCCACCAGGACCCCCAGGTCCCTTTCCCCTGTGCTGTTCCCCAACAGTTCAGTCCTCAACTTATACTGGTAGATGGGGTTCTTCTTACCCAGATGCAAGACTCTACACTTGCCCTTGTTGTATTTCATTAAATTTCTCCCCACCCAACTCTCCAGCCTGTCCAGGTCTCTCTGAATGGCAGCACAGTCTTCAGGTGTGTCAGCCACTGCTCCCAGTTTAGTGTCATCAGCAAACTTGCTGACCATGCACTCTATTCCCTCATCCAAGTCATTGATGAATATGTTGAACAATACAGGTCCCAATACCGACCCTTGAGGGACTCCACTGGATACAGGCCTCCAACTGGACTCCGTCCCATTGACCACTACTCTCTGGCTTCTATCCTTCAGCCAGTTCACAATCCACCTCACTACCCGATCATCGAGACCACACTTCCTCAGTTTAGCTGTGAGGATGCTGTGGGAGACTGTGTCAAATGCTTTACTGAAGTCAAGACAGACCACATCCACTGCTCTACCATCATCCACCCACTTGGTGATGTCCTCATAAAAGGCTATCAGGTTTGTCAAGCATGACTTCCCCTTAGTGAAGCCATGTTGACTGCCCCTAATGACCCTCTTATCCTTGATATGCCTAGAGACAGCACCAAGGATAAGTTGTTCCATTATCTTTCCAGGGATGGAGGTGAGGCTGACTGGTCTGTAGTTAGCTGGGTCTTCCTTCTTCCCCTTTTTGAAGACCAGAGTGACATTTGCTTTCCTCCAGCCCTCAGGCACCTCTCCTGTTCCCCATGATTTAGCAAAGATGATGGCGAGTGGCCTGGCAATGACATCCACTAGCTCCCTCAGCACCCGCAGGTGCATCCCATCAGGACCCATGGATTTATGGATGGCCAGGTTGCTTAACTGGTCCCTAACCAAGTCCTCATCAACCATGGTAGACTCCTCCTCTATCCTGACTTCCTCAGGAGCCTCAGGGTTCCGGTGCTCATCAGGATAGCCTCCAGCTATCTGATTGTACTGATATGGTTTAACATTTTATGTCAATTTTGACTTGGGATATCCTTTTCTTCTTGGAAGCTGCTTCTTGTAAATATTAATAGTAAAATGGTATGGTGTTGAGTCTTCAGTTCATTTTGTTTTTTAAAAGCTTTCAGGAGCACCTGTTTCTTCCTAGAAAACTTGACTAGTACTCTTTTTCTGTTTTGCCGTCTTGTGCTGCTCCAGTGTTTGGGGAGCACAGCTTTGTGGGGTGAAGATGTTTGTTTCATGGAGGTAATAGTAAGAGCATTTCCCTCCATAATGGACTCTCAAGATCCCATGATTATGTGGTGTTGAATCACCGAATCACAAACAGTTTGCTGAAAACCAGAAGGAACAAGCAGTCCCAGGAGCAGATTGCTCCCTGAGGTGAACCGAGTCTGCTAGGTCAGCTTACACTGGTGCAGTTTATTCTGGGTCAGGTAATCCAATTGTGATAGGCTTGCAAAACAATTGATGCCACTTTTCTCCACTTGCTTGTCAAGTGGGCTCTCTCAGCCAGCTGAATCACTTCTCCCACTTACTCCTTTCTGAGGTCTGTTGAAAGATTCCTGCTGCTTCTTTTCTGCCACCTGTCTCAATAAATGCAAAAATCCACCCCCGGAGTCATACCTCTTCTTAGTACTTCAGAGAAGAGTCTTTAATAATGTTAGTCTGTATAGCTAATCCACTTACTGTAGTGGATTCTGTAGAGAAATATAACAATCTGTACTTTGTATAAGCAAATTAGAATGTAACAGACTGGCATGACAGTTGGGAGACTGTACTGCTTACTGTTTTTTTAAATATTGGAACTAAGGATAGTTTTGGTGTTTTATTTTTTCTCTGCCATTTTATATTAGTTTCTGGTTTACTGTTTAAAGACTGTTTCCTGTCCAGCACTGTTTTTGCTGGTTTTGGAGGGTGGTAAGGGAGAGGAAATATTTCCTACCTGCGCTGTAAGGCAGCTATGAGGAAGTGCCTCCCTCAACAGATAGTGCTTACAGACTCTTTATGTCCTATTCATCTAGAATTTCAAAAATGTTTCTGGTGCTGTATAAAAAACTGAAAGAGTGATTCTGGGGGAAACAATTCTCCTAATTTTAGGCTGTAGTACTTGAGCATACTAACATACTTCTGAAATACCTCTTAGTGGCTCTCCAGCTGGAAGACTGTTTAAAGGCACTGTTGCTGTGCATTACAACTTGGTGCGTGGTTGATACACCTCTCTTCCTCCTTGAGGTTTACCTGACTTCCTTCCAAAGGGTGTATTTAAGGATGCAGACTTAATTGTGTATTTTCCTTGACTAATGAAGTAGAAAGCTCAAAACTCTGTATGACAGACAAAAAAAGTAGTTTTCTTGTTAAACATCCTGGAAAATAATGCTTTTTGTCTCTCTCTCATTCTTTGTCTCCCAGTGGATTTGTGAATCTTTCTGTATGTTAAATGCTACTGCAAAGCAAGGAGTGCAGCTGTCAAGAGTAAGTTGGTGAAGCTTCTTGTATTTAGTGTGTCACTTTCCTGTTACCAGAGATGGGAGAGAGACCTTTATTTAATCTTACTGATTTTCTGTATAGACAGTGCTTTTTGAAGCACCTGGTGTGGATCAGGCTTTGTCAAAGCTGAAAACAGAGTTGCTTCTGAAGCTTCTCCTGCACCACATCCTGCTCTTCCCTCTTTGCGTTCTGACATAGAGGATGAAAGAAGATGAAACAAATACCTTTAACTTAATCTTGAATACTTCAGATTATTTAGTATGTTTTTAGATTTATGTATTTTATGTACTGTACTGTTCTCTTTAGTATTGGATACCTTGAAATCAAATGACTCAGCAGACACTCTGGAGACCAAAAGTGTTTCATAAGACTGCAAAAATGCTTGTAAAATTTTGGAGGAGGATGGTGAACTTCCTGACATGACCTTGGTCTTAAACAGTGACCTTCATAAAAGCATACTAATTTATCAAAGGCCCGTTGATGGCTCCCAGTTGTTACCAGTAAACTACTCAAGCTCAGGTTTAAGAAGTTCTTGGTGGAGACAACTGACAGTGTTACAGAGTCTTGAGTTTGAGTTTAGTAGTCTGTCACTGAGACTTAATGTGTGCTTTGCACTTCTTTTCATTTCAAGTGAAACTTTTATATAGTTCTCCATGAGAATCCTTGAATGATTCTTTTTTATAGAACTAATGCATGGATCTGTTCTTAACCAGTATTTGTCCAAGTTGCATCAAGACTTGATATTTTTAGATCACTCAGTCACTTGTTGGAAGGAGACACCTTGGGTTGTTCACTTGATTTCAGTGTGGCTGATCACAAGCTCCTATGCTGAAATCTGTATGAGTTATCTTTACAAGAAGGACTTCTGACTTTCAGTGTTTAAAGTAGGTGAGTACTTCAGGGATTGAGCAATGCAGACATACTCTGCCAGCAACCATCTGAACATCTCGGGTAGCATACCCTCTCTGATATTCCTTTGAGTGCGTATCCAAGAGATTACAAACGCAGGGAGGGTTGTATGTGTTGGACAAACACGAGGAGGGTCGTTGTATGTGTTGGTTTTACATGCTTAGTTATAGTACGGATAGCATTCAGTAGCTAATGCTGAGTACAGCCAACAGAAAGATCCTGGAAACCTGGAGAGTGTTCAGCTGCTGAGCTCTGAATTGTGTTGCTTTTATTGTCATAATAAGCTTTTCTTCGTGGTTCTTTAGATGCAGTTGTGAATTAGAATCATCTTAAATATAACTCAGCTGATCTGCTCTGAATGCTGTAGGTATTTTTGTCAAAAGTTACAGGCTTGCTTTCCTGTCAGGGTCGATTCTAGGAAGAACGTTTAGTTATGGAAGCTAAGCACACTTTGAAGGAGACACAGTTTTTGAGTTTGAGCTATGTTAGTTCTAAAAATTATTCCAGCTTGCCTTTTCTTTATGCAAATGATAAAAATCAGCTGAGGAGCTGGTAGTATGGAGACACCCATGTGATTTCTCTAACCTTTGATACTTAACAGTCTAAAAATAGTTACCATATGGGATGTCTTTAGTGTGAGGACAGCCTCTGCTACTTGAGAACCTTTCTGTGTTTCAGCACTTTCTGTGCCTAAACATTTTTAGCTATTTCTTCAACTAGATGAAGTCGTCATATGGCTTTGAATGAGAGCTGCTGTCATTGTCCACAGAACTAGGAGGAAAGGAAGTTACTTTCTCAGAATTCGGTAGGGGTGGATATGGCAACATTCTGTGTTTGATTTTTTTTTTTTCTACTGGTTCTGTTTTAGATCTCAGTTAAAAACAAAATGTAAAAAACTTTGATCTTACACCAGTGCAAAATACAACAAATTTTAATCTTAACACCTGACTTGTATCTGTTTCGAGCCTGTCTGTTAGACTTGTTAATCTTCTAGCAACCTACTGTGAATTTGTAGCTTCAATGGAGGTTATGCAGAGATGTGCCAAATAGACCCTACTTCAGTAGCAGTTCTTGCTGTTGTAGCGAGTTCACAAACTGCTGAGAGAAATACGAGAATGTTTGATGCTTGCCTGTGCTGAGTCCCCTTTCAGTAAGCTGTTACATACAAACAGAATAATCCTTACAGAGCAGTTGCATGTCCTTTCAAGATGCACGGTAAAAAAGCAAAATCTAGCTTGCACTCACTTGTGTGGCACAGTTTATAATTAGTATATGTAATTTATTTAGTATTTTTCTGCTGGCATTTTGTGGTAGGTTTGGGAGATAAGTTACCAATAGTCTGCTTTATGCAAACTGGAAATAATTACTACAAGGTCTTTTTATCATCAGTCAAGTGATGTTTGGCAGGTCCTCAGTGTCAGGATGCTGCTGTTCAGGTTTTACTTGTGCAGTATCCTGATCTCACCCTCCTTTTGTCCCTGTTGCTCCCTCATGGCATGGACTTTTATCTAAAGTGATTTGTAGGTTCGACTTGAACTTTTGAGTTCATTTTATCCAGCCTTCCCGTGCACTGGCTTTCTAAAAGTCTTTGCAACGTTAGGCTCCAGACCTTTGGTATGGTTAAATGACCTTCTACAGTCATAAGTCTCAAACCAATGCCTTTTAGTATTTTTTTTCCTATGGATTAACAAGTCTACTGCAGATACAGCTACTTGCTAGCCTTAGGCAACTAGTCCTGATGTGCTTTATCTGCCTGGAGTAAAAGGATTGTAAAGCTGTTGCATTACCTATTATCCATAGGCCGAGCACTTGCAGATCTTTCTGCTGAGGCACTGTCTTGCAGAGCTGACTTGAAGATAACTTGTAATGTCCATTCATTTTGTACAGTATTTATTCAGAATTTGCAGTAAAAAAAAGTTTAAATTCCTTTTTTCTTACCACTGTTGCTAGGAAGCATACTTGAACCTATTTTTTCTACTACTTTGCCCAAAAACTTTACAAAGCAAGGAATAAACTTCTAAAGGTTAAAAGCTGAGCATTGACTGAAATTAAATTAAATATTGAATACTATAACATGCCTGCAGAGTAAATTAAGTAGATGAACATCCTTTTGGACTTTCCAGTTGATTTAAAAATAACCTAACAACCCTATGTTCTTATTCTTTAATGTTGTACCTACATGGGACAATGAAATACAGTTTTGACCTTTCAGATGGAGATGTCATTGATATGAGGGCTTCAGGATTTAGGGATGCTGGTCCATGTATTAGAAACAAGTGCAAGATAGTTTCGATATATTGACTTCTTTTTGGTAGCAGGAGAGGAGGTGGAATGATGGCACTACTTCCAGGAAAATGTAATGTCTTTAAGTAGTTAACTACAATTAACTGGCTTATTTCAAATTCTGGCTATCCTGAGTTCATTTCCAGAAGTCGATGATTGTTTCTTATGCCTATGTCCTTATGTTCTTAGTTATGCTGTTCTTTTAAAAGCCTGCATTTAAAATGTGGACAAAAGAACTTAAAGGAACAGCTCATCCAAATGAATAGAGTGGAGTAAATAGCTTTCTTCCTGATAGGCTTTCTTTTAGAGCTACACGTGCTGACCCCTGATGAAACAGACTTTTTCAAACTCAAAGTTGCTTCTATTACAAGTTGTTGAATAATCTGTTCCAGTGTAATCTGAGTGTCAGTTTTTTGAAAACGGGATCTGTGGAAGCTCAACTCCTACAAACTACTTAAGTAGTGTTAACTTCTACCTTTTTAACTGCTAGAGACTCCTGTATATATTTAGTGGGAATATATGATCATATAGGAGAGTGAGAACCCATATCTTATACCAGCAAGGTCTTTAATAATGATAATAGAATGCTTTGGGTTGGAAGGAACTTTAAAGATCATGCAGTTTCAACCGCTGTGCCATGGACAGGAACACCTTCCACTCGATCAGTTTGCTCAAAGCCTCATCCAACCTGGCCTTGAGCACTTGGAAGGAGTACCTCTTATCCTCACAGTGAAGAATTTCTTCCTTATATCTAATCTAAATCTTCCCTTTTTCAGTTTAAAGCCATTGCCCCATATCTGTTCACTACATGCCCTTGCAAAAAGTCCCTCTTCGGCTTTCTTGTAGGCCCCCTTTAGGTACTGGAAGGCTGCTAGAAGGTCTCCCTGGAGCCTTCTCTTCTCCAGGCTGAACAACCCCAACTCTCTCAGCTTGTCTTCAGAGGAGAGGTGCTCCAGCCCTTGGATTGTCTTTGTGGCCCTTGTCTGTACCCACTCCAACAGCTCCATGTCCTTGTTCTGTTGAGGCTGCCCCAGAGCTGAACATCATACCAGGTGGGGTCTCATGAGAGCAGAGCAGAGGAGCAGAACCACCTCCTTTGACATGCTGTTCCTGCTGCTTTGGATGTGACCCAGGATACGATTGGCTTTGTGGGTTGCAAGCACACATCGCCAGCTCATGTTGAGCTTCTCATCAACCAACACCTGGAAGCCCTTCTCCTCAGGGCTGCTGTCAATCCATTCTCTGCCCAGCCTGTACTTGTGCTTGGGATTGTCCCGACCCATGTGCAAGACCTTACACTTGGTCTTGTTGAACTTCATGAGGTTCACATGGGCCCACCTCTCCAGCCTGTCAAGGTCTCTCTGGATGGCATCCCTTTCCTCCAGCGTGTCCACAACACCACACAGCTTGGTGTTACCAGCAGATTTGCTGAGGGTGTGCTCGATCCCACTGTCCATGTCACCAACTGTCGTGGTTTAGCCCAGCTGGCAACGAATAGCCACCCAGGCGCTTGCTCACCCTCCTCCACCACCAGGGCATGGGGAAGAGAAAGGGGAAAAGGGAAAGACCTGTGGGTTGAGTTAAGAACAATTTAATACTACTGCCAATAATATATGAATATATGCACATATATAATGACAAACAAGTGATACACAGTGTGGTTGCTCACCACCCAGTGACCAAGGCCTGGCCTGCACTAACGATCCCAAAACAGGGAAGTCCCGTCACCGCAATCCCGGACGAGTGAGAGGCCTGAAAAGAGAGGAAGAGAGGGATAGCTCTCTGACTCTGAGAGTGATAGGCCTCAGGAGACCAAAGGCCCTTCTTTCTGGCAAACCTTCATCTTTATACTGGGCGTGACTGTGCATGATATGGAATACTTCATTTGCTGGTCCTCGATCCGATGTCTTAAGTTCAAATCATAAGGGGAAATGCAGACCCTTTGTCCTGGCCATTCTCCCCCCAAGCCTATTGTGCTCCTGCACACTGACAAAAACACGGAAAGCTGAAAAGTCCATGAGACCTTAATGTCAACTGTAAACATCAGTGTGCTGTCAGCATTCTTCTCCTAATGAGTCCCAGACTAAAACCAAAACACAGAGCTCTTCTAGCTGCTGAGAATATGAACTAACTCTGTCCTAGCAGAAACCGGGACATGGACAGAGATGTTAAACAGCACCGGCCCAATACTGACCCCTGAGGAACACCACTGTTCAGTGGTCTCCACTTGGACGTGGGGGCATTGACCACAACTCCGTGTACGACCATCCAGCCAATTCCTTATCCACTGAGTGACATGTCCATCAAATCCATGTCTCTCCAATTTAGAGACAAGGGTGTCATGTTGGGACGGTGTCAAATGCTTTGCACAAGTCCAGGTCGATGATGTCAGTTGCTCTTCTCTTATCCTCCAGTGCTGTAACACTGACATAGAAGGCCACCAAATTGGTCAGGCAAGATTTGCTCTTAGTGAAGCTGTGTTGGCTGTCACCAATCACCTCCTTTTTTCCAATATGCCTTAGTATAGTTTCCAGGAGCATCTGCTCCATGATCTTGCCAGGCACAGAAACAAGACCAACTTGCCTGTAATATCCTGCGTCTTCCTTTTTTCCTTTTGAAAAATGAGGATTATGTTTCCCTTTTTCCTGTTCGTGGGTGTTTCACTGGGCTGCGACAACTTCTGAAATGTGATGGATAATGGCTTAGCAACTTCATCCGCCAGTTCCCTCAGGTCCCACTGATGCATCTCCTCAGTTCCCATGGATTTGTACAACTTTAGGTTCCCTAGATGGTCTCAAAAGAGATCTCCTCATACAGAGGGTGGTTTTTAGTTCTCCCAGTCCCTGCCTTTGCCTTCTGTGACTTGGACTGTGCAGCTGGAGCTCTTGCCAGCGAAGACTGAGGCAAAGAAGTCATTGAGTACCTCAGTCTTCTCCACATCCTGGGTAACCAGGTCTCTTATTTCCTTCCAGAGAGGGTCCACATTTTCCCTAGTCCTCTTTTTATAACCAACATACCTATAGAAGTTTTTCTTGTTGCCCTTGATGTCCCTGGCAAGATTTAATTCTATCAGGGCTTTAGCTTTCCTAACCTGATCACTAACTGTTCAGACGAGTTCTCTGTATTTTTCCCAGGCTACTTGTCCTTGCTTCCACCGTCTGTAGGCTTTCCTTTTGTGCTTGAGTTTGTCCTTGTTCGTCCTTGGAGCCTCCTGACTTTATTTTTGTTGGGATGCACCCCTCCTGAGCTTAGAGGAGGTGATCCTTGAATATTAACCAGCTTTCTTGGGCCCACCTTCCTTCCAGGGCTTTGTCCCATGGTACCCTACCAAGCAGATCCCTGAAGAGGCCAAAGTCTGCTCTCCTGAAGGCCACGGTAGTGAGCTTGCTGTGTGGCTCCCTTCACTGCCGTAAGGTTCTTGAACTCCACCATTTCATGGTCACTACAGCCAAGGCTGCCCTTGAGCTTCACATTTGTTACCAGCTCCTCCTTGTTGTAGGAACAAGGTCCAGCCTAGCAGTTTGTTCCGATTTCTCCCTAGCACTGATGTTTTTTGACCTGTTGTCAGCATGTCTCCAGTGTTTACTTTTGATTTATTTTTTTCTGCTGCAGTAAAACACATTGTTTACTTGATGCTGTTAAAGTATATGTATAAGTTCCCCTGTGCCTTAGAAGATTCAGTATAAACCACTCATCTTTTCTTGGCAAGATAACAATGCCAGGAAGTAAGATGTATACTGTTTCTGAGCAGCCTTTATTAATTTATTGATGCCTGTTGCTACAAGACGTCCCCTTCCCTCCGCAAGCACAGCGTTTACCCTGTGAAAGTGGTCTTGTTGCTGTTTTGGAAGTAATTCATTATGAAACAATGACAAAAACTTCCAAACTCATATTTCTTCCTCCATGTCAGAGAGATGCTACAGCATAAAATCTGTTATCTGGTTTATTTTGAGATATTCTTCAGCACTGGAGAGGTCAGTCTGTGGGTGCCATGGCAAATAACACGATTTGTCAGGTCTGCTATAAAGAGAGCTAGAGATAAGCAAGATCTTAACATCCTGATTTAAACCTTGAGTGCTGGGTGAAGGCAGCTCCTCTTCTCACATGCCTCAGTCCACGCATTGCCGTAATGAAATGGCAATACAAATATGCAGGTTAGCCCATACAGGAAGCAAGGGTATCTTAAGCCAGATAGCATCAGCATTGCATTTTCGACCTGTTGATATTCTCAAAGTAAGTTTTTGGTTGTTGCTGTATGTCTGATTTTTCTGTCCAGGCTCTTTTTTGTCCTGTAATGTGTGTTACATGGAGGTTTTGGGGGCCTAGGGGACTTTCTAGTGCTTGATGTGCACTGATACAGGGCAGGGAAGTAAGCTTAATCAGGCCTGTGTCTTGTTAGACTGACTTTGGTTTTGCTATCATGCTGTCTTTGAGACTTGTCACCAACTTTTTTTGTAAACAATTCTCTTGATTTTGCTGTGACATTAACGTTTGAAGATGTGCACAGGAGAATTAAATTGAGAAAGGTAACAATTCTGAGTATTTGGATTCTGAGTTATTTGGGAGCTCTGTTACAGTAGTGTACTTCTGTGACTACTGTTTCTCTCGCTATTGAATTGGGCATATAATTAGTTTTACTGTGAAAATGAGGTATTACTTCAGTTTTTTGATGCAATGAGATAAATCTCATAATACAGTGAAGTCAGCTTCTCAAAACTAATTTGAAAGAAAATTACCTAATCTAGACTTTGCTGCTACAATGTCTAGATTTCGGTAATATGTATATACAATGTTTAGTGAGTTAGATGTTGATAATAGAAATGTCTACTGCATAAATATATCAAGTTGAAGTTTTAATAAGTTTGCATATAACATCTAGCATAGGATAATACATGGAATAATATAGCATAAGAATCAAATAAAAGCATGTAGGTTAGCCCATGTAAGGATCAAGGATATCTTAAGTCAGTTTAGTGATACTTAGTTTAATGGAAATTAGAGGACTGGAAAACGCTAAAGGTGAAAGACAAATTAGATAGAGCTTTCTGTGAACAAAAGGTTGGCAGAAAGACCTAGAGTGTATGGAAGCCAAATAGCCCCAGAAACTTTGTATTTTCTGGACAGAATGATAGGAAAATATAATTATTGGCATTAATTATGTTGTATCTGTTCTTAGATTTAACAAAGGGTTCTGGCATCTTGGCTGCAGTGTTTCTCTGTTCTTGAATTTATGTTTGTGCAGGGATTCCAATCCACAGAGGTCAGAAAGCTTAAGACTTGGACAAGATTTCTGTGCTCACTGAAATCAAGAGCAAGATTATTTTAAGATAGGAAAATTTCTTAAGTATCCATATCTCTGCATTTTTAGTTGGATTATACAAATATTTCTGCACATCAGTCATCTCAGTACAGCATATGGATCTGTCGTGTTGCATTTTTCATTACTCGTGGTTAAGCAGGATTAAGAAATGAGGTTCTCCATCTTCTGATGAAGATGATGAAGACTGGAAGTCTTTGTGCTGCATTCATGGAACTGCAGTGACTTCCTACTCCTGGTGGGGCAGGCAGGGAGGAGTCCTAGCTGTCTTTAAGCTTGTTTGTGTTTTTTTTTTTCTGAAAGATGTGATTATTAACTTAGACTGTTAAGAATGCTACTTAGAGACTGAACAGTCAAGTCTTTATCTGTAATAGGTGTTCAGAGTAAACTGGCTTTGGCCATATTTTTTCATATTAGTTCATTAGGAATTGTTGGACAAGAATGGCTTGTCTTCAGTCTTTCTGGATAATCTTAAATCTTTTAAGATGTCAAGCAATGGAAACCTTATAAAGCTTTAAGTGAAGCCTGTGCTACTCTTGACTGAAGAGGGCAGAAAATACTGACTGGAAATGTTTTGGTTTGAACATGAACAGTGTTCCTTTTGCTTTTGCAACCCCTTATGCCCAGCTGTGGAAAAAAACGTGGAGCTCAAGTTAGTTGGTGCCACAAATCCCTATTTTTTTGTCTTACATGCTACTTTGAGGCCTTTCCCCAATGAAAGAAAGCAGATATTTAGTATTTGAATAGTATTGAACATCTGTAAGATGTGATCCTAGGTCACTGAAGCTATTTTGGACAGCGTTGTGTCCTGGGCTGTTCAGATAGTTAGTTTGCTGTCATATCTGCTGCAAGGCAAACTCCAGTGCCTCTTGCTCTGTCTTGTGATTTGAGCTCTTGTCTTACTGAAGAGCTCTTCTTCCCCCGAAGGTTTAATGGGAGGGTTAATTTTTCCTGTGCAAAAATGACTTGATTCTATGTGTATGTAAAGGTGCATGTTTCCGTTTGGTTTGAACACTTTTGTGTTCTGTATAAGCTTTGCTTGTCATGAGTTTTAGAACTAGAAGAAGGATGCCGACTCCATCTTCTGACTTGGGCTTCTGTCAGGCCACTGGTGATCTGGGCTGGTGGAGTCATATCAGTGCGCATGCTTTGTGTTCCTGTCCCTGCTCAATGCCACTTTGAAAGGACTTGTGAAGAAGGGTATGGAGGAAGAAAGAGGCGTGGAGGCTGCTGGTTTTTGACTTTCAGCTGCTTGCGCTTTTTTCCCTTTTTGTATGAGATTGAGCATGTCAATTGCTTAGCCTAACTAGCTATGTACATGAGGGTTTAAGGAGTAGGGATATTCAGTCATGCAACTTGTTCTTGCTTACTGTACACTTGAGACGAAAGTTTACTGTCGGAGAACAAAAGCTCTTCAGAAGGGAGGAAATTGATAAAATTCATCCTGCTGTTTGAATGATAGGGCTGTGATGGAGATACTAAGCTGTCAAAATTTGGCTCTGTGGATCTGCTGGGACTCGCCTCTAGTGGAGTGTCTGTGATACTACTGGGTTTTGGGCACAACCATCTCTCCAGTTTACCAGGGAGCTGTGAGCAAGAGGAGTACTGCCATGAAAAATCAGTGGAGCAGAAGCATTCCTCTAACCTTGTCTTCAGTCTGGAAGATAAGTCCTGTCATTTGTTGCCGGGCCCTCCATTGCACTAAGGAAAGCTGGGTGCATGAGGGACAAAACTTTTTTAGCTATGTTCTCCGTCGGGGTGAGAAATGGGAGAGTAAACAGAGTAGTACATGGTCTTGAAGGTGACTTGCTTTCTTGATCAGGAAGAAGCATTACTAAGTTCTGTTTTTTGAATTTGAGCATCTCCTCAGAGTCAGACTAGTGTGGTTTGTTTCCTTTTTCGTGGCTGTTAGTAAAACTTCAGCTTTCGAAATTGCCAGTGGGTCAGAAAGAAGTATCTGCTGTGTGAAAGAGGAAAAAGTTTTACACAACCCAACTGGAATAGTGAGGTAAATGCTGAAAAATTGAAGTAGACATCGTAGCCAGTTCAAGTGGAGCAGGCGCTGGATGTCTAAAAGTGAATGTTGAGTTTGAAACCCTTCAAGCTATCAAGATACTGTGTTTGAAGAGTCCTCAAGTTGTCTCCTTTCACCTCATTGAATCTGTTTTCTTCTGTTATTCTCAGGCTCAAGAGGACTGCAGATGTAGAAGGCTGAAGGGAAATGTCTGCAGTAAGATTCTGTTACTTCTTGCAGGATACATCCATATTTTGACAGAATTGTATTGCTTTGGAGAGCGCTTTGCTAGAAGGCTGGGAGCTAGCACATGAGGCTGGGACAGCGTGTGCAAGTGTTTAAATGAATAAGAGCAAAAACTGTAGTTGGCAAGATTTTGTGAAGAATGGTGGGATGCTGTAAAAGTCTGAGCAGATCCCTTCCTTTAAACAATGGTCATTTAAAGTATTAATCAAGTCTGGAACTGTTCACAACTTTTTTGAGATTTGCCTTTATTTCAGGCCTGAACAGCTGACTGTGTGATCCAGTGATAGTTTCGGTGGAACTCTTGCTGAACATCAGCAATATTCAGACAGGCCCAACTTGACATTTAGGAGTTCAAATATAATAAAAGTAATCGTTTCCCCTCAGCTATAAGTAATCCCCCCTCAGTGTATAAGCTAATTAATGCTGCATGTTGATGCTCTCTTGCTCAGGGAATAAGTTGTTTTGTTGCTAGGAGTGGTTATGTGTCTAAATTGACCTGAATAATTGGGAACATAAAAATGGTTTTACTTTATTGCTTGAACTAATCACTTAACAAAATGCAGATGTTTGTTTTCTTTACAGAAAACTATTAGAGCTGATAGTTCTAGTATGGTTTCTAAGATAAATTACCCTATACATTTTACTCCCTTTGCTCCAGCTGACAAGATAGTTAGTGATTACAGTCAGACAGAATAGCTCCTTCATAGTCTCTAGGTTAATCCATTGTGAAGTAGTGTCCTCAGTGTTGTTCATGCATTACTTTTTCAGAACTGCTTGAAAATCTTTATGCTAGCTTCTTTTCCAACACACTAGTAGTATTAGTGCAGCATTGTTTAGAACATCTGAATAGGGTCTTAGGTGGTTTACGGGAGTGCCAAGTTTTCAAAAGCATTGCATATTGTGTGGAGATGCTTTTAGTGTTCCCTATAAATTTTTACATTCAGTAGAAAACTTGCCCTTTCTTCCTTCTGTCCTTTTAATGCAGTCACCAGGACTATCAAGCACCTTTCCTGATAGCGGAATTCATGCCTGTACTGATGGCTGTTCCTTGTTCAGCTGCTTGTTGTTTTCCACTTATCTTATTGCCTACCTGGAATGGGCAAGTCTGTCTAGCTGCCTCTTCATCCTTGCTGAAAGCTTCTGCAGATTATCTTTTGCAGCACCAATCATAAGGATGAATTGAAATAGTTTAAATTTTAATTACATACCATATAACTTTTTTTATATGCATCTTCCATCTCTTCACTCACTTTCTTGTTGTGCCTTTGAGGCTAAGGTATAGAAGTGTTAAGTGGTGTTACTTGTTTAGTGATTCTTACAAGAGGCAGTGTGAAGAAGTTTCCCCTCTAACCTGTCATCTTAGGTTATGTAGTTGGGTTTTGTTGTTGCATAGGACTCCTCTGCTTTCTGGTCTTAGTTGCTTGTGTTTACACTAGTAACTTTGAAAGGTACTTTGAAAACTTTGAGACTGCCTTACTGTCAGAAGCTAATTCCAAGTTTTCTGTGAGGTTTTTTGTCTTTGATCAGTATTGTATCAACAAAGTTCTTCATGACTTTGCATAAATTAAGAGTTACTCTACTGATTGGTTCTCTTGGATTGAGTAAGTCGTCTTTTGGAACAGTACCCTAGTCTAGTTTGTGCTGCAGATTTTTTCAATAGTGTAATGGAGGGAATGACACAAGTGAATTGACATGAAAGTGGGGAGGGCTGTTAATGGAGAAATGCTGGTTTATGCCATTTTAAAATAACAGTGAAAACATAGACTACGAAATTAGCATTGTTTAGCCTGTTTGTGCAGACTTAGCAAGCACAATATGTGCTGTTAACATGTGGACATCAGAGTAACCATAACCAAGCTTTCCCTGACAGCTATCTTTCCTACAAGGAAACTCAAAAAGAGTGAGTAGTGTTTTGTTCTGACAAGCAAGGTTGTTGACTGAAGATATATTCTCTGGCCTGTATGTGCCTTTACCCATAAAGAAGTTTGGGGTGCTCTAGCAGCCTATGTTGTAGTTTTTCCATGTGCTGGATTGAACAGCCTCCACTATCTCTTATTGTACAGCTTTTTTGAGTATGCATGATTAATGCTGTGCTTTCATGCTCATAAGATATTTAACTATTTGAAGAAAAAAACCCTGAACCCTTCAAATTAACACTGCAGTAAAGATTAAAAATCAACAAAGAGGAAGCATGAGGAATTGCAGTGATTCAAAGTACAAATAACTATGCACTTAATTTTTTTTTTATCTTAAAGTTTCTTGCTGAGTTCTGTTTTTTATAAAGCAAAATTCAGCATCTGGGTTATGTCAGGGCTATTGCCTTTCACTGAGCCCTCAATAATAATAACTTTTTTCTTTGAGGTGTTTAGCAACACCTCACAGACAACAGACAGCTTATCCTAGCTAAATTACTGTCATTATTATTGTGAATCAAAGTAGATGGTATAAATCCTCTGTAAAACACACTGGGTACTGAAATTTAAAAACAGATAATAACTTTATTACAAACTCAGACTAAAGTTCTGGTTTAGACTTTTATATCTGGAAGATGTAAAGGACATTGTACTCAGCCAGGGGTTCTACTTGTTCTGCTGTATAATATTGTGAAACAATCTATAACATCTGCTTGTCCAAATAGGAACATCTGATAGCTGTTGTGTGCTTCCTTTACACTGTATCTAAGAGGGGAAAAAAAGGGCAAATACTGAATTGTAAAGCATGTTCTGAAAGTCTTCTGGTGTGTAACTCTTCAGGAGGGTCTTCAGGAGCATGTTTACAATCTCTTTGGATTTTATCAAGAGCATTGCATCAGCTGTGACCTTTGAGGCTGGAAGCACCTCATGGTGCAGCTTCAGTTGTCTCTGAACAGTGGTAACCTGTTGGAGGAGGCAGATGTGCTTAATATCTGATGTCTGGCCACTTAGATTCAGGATGCTGATTCTTTTGTAATCACCTTTATGTAATCCTTTATGTAATACTACTATTTAGAAGTATATAGCTTAATCACGACAGGCATCTGTGTGGTGATTTTGGTGTGGTGTCTATAAATAGGTTTTATACACAGAATTTATTTCTATCTGAAATACTTTTTTCTCAATGACAAGGATGCACAGGTATGAATAAAAATAAGTGGTAGAAAGGCTTTGGCCACTAGTATGACACACTAAAGGCTTCTCCCTAGAACACGCACCTGAGGTGGTAACAGTGGTTGAAGGCTTCTCTGTTTTGTCACCTCACCCTTGGTTCTGTCAACAATGCCAGGATCCAACCTCAGCTTCCCTTTTTACCTGAATGTAAGCAGTTGAGTATGTTGCATACCAAAATACCTGTTTTGCAGGGAAAATTACGAGACCACTGTGATTACTGTTTTGTTGGTTTTCATTTTGCTTGCTCTGCTTTATTTTCTAAAGCTCTCATAGAAGGATCTACTGTTGATAGAATTGGAACTGTTCTATGGCAACCAGAACTAATTGCATAAACCATATGGCTTTTTAACTCCAGATGTCTTTGGTCTTTGAAAAAAAAAAAAAAGACAACCTAGTTGCTTTTCTGCTAGGCAGACCATACTCATGACTGGAACTGAAGCTAATTAAAAACCAGGATTCAGTTAATGCCACAAACAGTGTTTAAAAGTGTTTGGATTTAAAAACCTTTACTGTACTTGAGGAATTAAAAGTAAGTTTTTTGAAAGGTAGATGGCTCCCGTGCACTGTACGTTAATAAAGGGAACCACTTAGGTGCTGAACTGCACAACTTTGTCTTCAGTTCTACTTCCTTTCAGGACTGTGGAGAAAGAGCAGGTTTCCTTTTCTGACATCACTTAATTGTTCTCATCTTAATGCAAATGCATTTTAAGACAAACTTACATTTCTTTAATGGACATAGAGCCCTGTTTCCTGAACTTACTGGTTTTCTAGGTTTTGAATGCAGTAATTGCTGAGCTATTTTAATAATTTGAAGCGTAATATTATCTCTGAGGCTAATAGTCAAAAACTGTTTTAGCTTTTTTAATAGTGCTGGTGATTCTTCAGTAGTTCAGTATTTTAAAACTTGGTGACTAATCACAGGTCGAATTCTCTGTTAATGTGCTATTTTAATCTTAAAGTACAGTGTTCAGACTGGAAGCAGATTTTTAAAAAAATTACACTTTTCTTTGTAATTAGCTGTGTCCCTTTTGTTTTTTCAGGTCAGGCAGAAGTGTAACTAAGAGTAAGAACTCTAGTTTTTCGAGCCAGATGTAAAAGAGCATTCTGTACAGCTTTAAAAGTAAAAAAAAAAGAAGGTAAAAGAATTGATAGAGCAAAACTTGGTTTTGAGACATAATGGTGCGATAGAGAACTGGCTTGTTATACTTTGATGCGAGTGCCTTGTGGAACACTTCAGTGAAGATAGATGAGTTACGCAAACTGGAAGTACTTACTATGAGAGGTGTTCTTTGCATTTTTGCAAAGTTCTGTGATGCTCAAGGGCACAGTGAAGTCTGCGTACTGAGTACCCTGAAGTCTGTGCACACAAATAAGCTGTCCTACTGGAGTTTTCTGTCTGCAGCCCATGGCTCATAGGAAGCAAATAATCTATCAAGTGTCCTAGTTTTGTCTAGGATAGAGTTAGCTTGAATTTTTTTTTTTTAGTAGCTAGAATAGTGCTGTGTATTGGATTTAGTCTGAGGTTTGCTATAAGAATGTTGATAACAGGAGCAGAACAGACTGGGGGGAGCAAGCAGCTGGAACAGAGGACCTGCAACTCCTAGCTTATGATTTGAACTTAGATGTAGGATTGAGGGCCAGATTGGCCAGTAGAATATTCTATATCACGCAATGTCTTGTCTGGTATATATATATAGATGACGGTTGGCTAGGAAATTTGGTTTCTCTCTCCCTCTCTGAGTTCTGTCTTTTGCACTCTTTTCGGGCCTCTTGCTTTTCCAGAATTGTAGTTTTGGGGCTTACCTGTTTCAGGATCATGTGCTGGGCTGGGCTGGGAGTTAGTCACAGGCTGGTGAGCAATTACGCTGTGCATCACTTATTTGTATATATTACTATCAAGTTGTGGGTCCTTTGTTCTGGCCATGCTCCCTCCCAACTTGTCGTGTTCCTGCACACTGGTAAAACATACGAAGCTGAAAAGTCCATGATGTCTCAGAACCAACTATAAAGATCAGTGTGCTATCAATATTCTTCTCATAACAAATTCCATATTAAATCCAATGCACAGTGCTTTTCTACCTACTAAAAAAAACCCTAACTGTCCCAGCTGAAATCAGGACATCAGGTCATGCTGCTTTGCTGAGAGCCATGGAGATCCAAATATATCATCATATGCACATCACTACAGTCTCTGTAGGACAGAGAATTTTGTAGACTGCTACTTTAATGCAGTCTCCTTAATAAAGTTTGTCTGAGTTTTTCTTTATATAACAAGCAGTTCATCAAACGTACTTGCCTGTATACAACAGAAAGCTTCAGAAGTGCGGTTATTAGCATTGTTTTTGGGTTGAGAACAGAGAAAATGGCTTGCAAGCTTGCAGCTGATACCAAAGCCTCAGTATTTTGCGTAAAAAATAGATGATTAAAGGTTTTTGTCAACCTAAGTTAGAAATAAAGACCAGACGTGAAGTCAGCTAACCATATGGACTTTGGTAGCAAACTGAAATGAAAACTAATTTACACTGTTTTGAAACAGGAAAAGTTATTTTGAAGTATGTGTTTATAAGCCCTGGATGCAGCAGCCTTCCAAAAAGCCTTGTTTTTTTTATCAAGTTTAGACTTACCTCATCTGCTGAGCCAGGGCAAGAAGAATCTCTTGTGTTTACACCAGTTTCAAGCTGTGGCAACAGCCAGGAGTCTTCCTATTTATGCCAGTGTTGTGGTTATATTTAACATCCGGACTACTTGTAATCATCTGCGAATGGCCCGTTAGCTTTGTGGTATCCTCCTGGCACTGTTCAATTCAAATCCAACTGGATTTGCAATGATTCTTTGTTTAAAAACAAACAACAATGTGCTTCAGGACAGAAATACCCTTATGAAGAACTCTTGCATATTTTTCTCCAGTTATTCCACTTAAGAAATCCTTAACTCTACTGCCACTCATATGTCCAGTGATACCCTTAAACAGGTATTGCGAAGAAACTTACTGAATACCATCTGTGCAAGGTTTTATTTACTTAATTTTTAAAACCTAGGATTTTAAGAACAGACTGGATTCTAGCAAAGTAGTTTGTTGTCTTGTGTATGTTTTTTGTGGGCTGGGAAAGGTATGTAAGGGGAGCTCTTATTCAATGGTGCATGGTTATCTTACTTGCTAATGGAAAATCCACTCACTGCGTTTTTTCTTTTCTCTTCTTCCAGTCTGGAAGACTTAAAAGATTTATTTTGTGGTATAGTTCCTTCTAGGCATGATCTGGGTCTGGAGGTAGTTTCCAGGGTAGATGCAGGGGCAATTAGACTGCATTATCTTTTAAATCTTCTTAAAAATAAGCATCTTATTTCATGTAAGAAAAATAACTTTAAAACTGAATTTGGAAAGTTTAGATTGGAATTGCCTCAAATCCAATTAAGCCACACTGCATGGACGTGCTGGGAATATAAATGCAATTACTGTAAATTTGTACAAACTGATTTGTTGCATTATCTTGCTAATCTAACATACGGTACTTTTTGTGTCCATATTGCAGACGGCAACTCCAAACTAACATGGCAGTCAGACTGTGTGATGTGGCTTCTCTGCTTAGAAGTGGTTCGTGGGCAGCAGAGCCTTGGACTGGGGTCTGTGGGATTTTTCTTAAATTCTGTAGGCTACTTTTTTACATGTTAATAGTGCTGAGGCCATACCAAACTCGTTAATTTCTCATTTGGAATATTAACACTCTCCTGTGTTTCATTATAGGCTATAGGTTGTGTCCCTATTCTGCGAGAGCCTAGATCACACTGGCATACCATGACAACTTTTTCTATAATATGGTGATCTTCTGTAGAAATTACACTGCAGTGGCTTGCCTTTCTTTTAATGTCAATTAGAATTTAGCACTAATTCAAAATATCTGGTGGATAATTGAAGAGTAGTATTGTGCTAAAATGGTTTTGGTATGGTCTGAATACTAAATTGCAGTAACTTTAAAAACCTGTGTACTGTGTATTTATGATTACTATTTTTAAAGTATGTTGACAAGTCTTATTTTAAGAAATTGTTTGAAAACTGTAAATTTATCTCTTAATCTATTTTTCTGGGTGCAAAAATACTTAGTAACTGCTGAAGAACTGCTTTGTGTTTTATGAACAGTTATATTCAACCTATCAATGAAATATGCATTATTTGTAAAACATATTAATATCACTTTGTTCAGAGCAGATGGTTCTATAGCTGAGAAATGCTGTAATT
This sequence comes from Tauraco erythrolophus, assembly GCF_009769465.1. Lineage (NCBI taxonomy): Eukaryota > Metazoa > Chordata > Aves > Musophagiformes > Musophagidae > Tauraco > Tauraco erythrolophus. Next base: position 46,132,636 of record NC_141496.1, on the reverse strand, counting down.
TCAGCACACACAGGCTACTGCATCTGTTCACTCGAATGTTGGCTTAGGATCTCGTTCTTGCCACCTGAACATCAAAATAAATGTGCAATTAAGTGAGGATTGTTTGCTGTCCTTGCTAAATCCTACTAATTTTGATCAATGAACACTTTAAATTTGAGGAAAAAAAGGAGGAAAAAAGCAATCCTAGTGAGCCTCAGTCAGAGCGCAGCATTTGTGGCTACTAGCTCTGCCAGATACATTGATGTTTTGAAAAGTAATTTGTCTCAATTTGGATCGTCTGCTTTCTCCTCTCTTCAGCAGTCTTGTTTCATCACAGTGCCAGGAGCAAGCTACCCCTTGGAGTTTGTCACAAGGGAAAAAAATGTTGTTCTAGTTGTAGCTCCTCAGGAAAACTAGATCACATTTTTATATTAAATGTTCTTAATAGATGTATCTTCCTTTTTTTGCATTGTACTGAAGTAATCTTTTGGAAAATACTTCTGTATGCAGAACGTAAAAATGTGTTCCCAGGAATGTCTGAACTGTAGTATAAGACACTCAGCTTGCCCCCGTCCCATGTTTTTAGGAAATTCAAATTTGCGCTCCCTAAGTACAGTTGACCTAATCAGCTGTTTGGGTATGCACTGATTGCATATGCTGCTTTGAACAGGACAGTTAGGACCAATAACCTCCAGAGATCCTGACATTAAACTGTGATTTTACGATAGGCTTTTTTGTGTGAGAACTCCTAGAAATTTTAAGTATGAGGTTGGATTTCAGGGATTGTTGGATATTTAGCGAAACTTCATGATGAGTCTTGCTTATGTGTTGAAATGTTTATTACTGGGGAATTAATTCATACAATTTTCTGTTGGACGTTGGTCTATGTAGTTGGTCTCAAACAGGGTAGGCTGTGCGAGTGTTCGGTATTAAGCTGCCATTAAAAATCCACTGTATTTACCAGTTGTTACCATTAAGTGACTGACTGAGATGGCAGAGAGCCTTTTGTACATGTGATTGCTTGTGGACAAGTGCTGACACTTCTCCAAATGATTGCTGCTGTATCTGCCAGTCATACAGTCAGTTACTTTGAGGGGAAACACAGTAGTTGCTGGAGTGGTGATCACTCCCTTGTTGTTCTGATATCTAAAAATAAATCAAGTTAAAGTATCAAATTTAACTGGCTTTAGGGTGCAGGGAAGGGAAGAAGCAACAACCGGGTATTGTCAGTTTAATCCAGTAAAAGCTTTTAGAAATGTATTTCCAACCTGTGGTGACAGAAGGTTGATCTAGAGGTTGTCAAGGAAGAGTTTGTTTTCCATCCAGTACATTGATACATCTCTAAGTGTCTCTTTAAATTACTAATCTTGCTTTCTGCTATTGCTTATGAGAAGTAGGCTCAGGATACAGTTAAGACCCACCTCATCTTGAAAATAACCAAATACTATCACTTTAAAAGCTACATTTCGTATCATTTTAGTTATCAGTTGTAAGTTAATAGAACTGATTAGCCTTGCAACAAGGCAATTCTGCTTGATAACTTCTCTACCAGAAAGGCCGTGATGCCCCTAAATGGAGGGAATAGGGGAAAATGGAAACAAAGCTTTGAGTGTTGACTTCATTGATAGATTTTGTTTAAGATTTTAGTGACAACTTTATTTACCTGTAATTTTTTTTTTAAAGTATTGCCTTGACTAACAGTTTAAATCTTTCTGTATTGGTGGGGTTTCTGCATATAGAGGCAGTATATGGCAATACCACTTCTGCATAGTGACAGGTCTTCTAGATTCTTGTCTGGACTCTCCTAATAGATGGTGAAATGTGATAGTTCTTGTTTTCTGTGTCTTCCAGCAGGTAATTGCTGCCATGGAAACACAACTGTCTAATGGTCCAACTTGCAATAATACAGCCCATGGTTCAACCGCCATAAACAATTGCTCATCACCGGTTGATTCTGGGAACACAGAAGACAGCAAGACCAATTTAATAGTCAACTACCTTCCACAGAACATGACACAAGAGGAGCTGAAGAGTCTGTTCGGCAGCATTGGTGAGATAGAATCCTGCAAGCTTGTCAGGGACAAAATAACAGGTATGTTGATCTTAGGATTTTCTGCATCTTTTCATTTTCCAAGCAGTGAGCTGTCAGATGGTGTTCTGAAATTCTCTTAAGTCATGGAATAAAGGCAGAAGAAACCAATGCTGATGTTGCTAATCAGAAGGAACTTAGGTTCATTGTTATCTAAATTCTACACCCAAAAATTAAGTGTCCGTGTTTTTATTTCATCTAGGTTTGTGAGAGTGCTATAAATGCTAACAGGGTACTTAAATCTTCTGAGCTTTAGAGTCTTTGGAAAGAAGATTAAGATGTGGAAAAAGATATTTATTCAAGGTTTACTTGAGGTTTTTACTCAACTTCATTGGAGTAATGACTTCATTAGCACTAGCTGATGCAAAACTTGCTTTTTCAAGGTTGCACGTAATTGAACTTGTACCTTGGGAAAAGGATGGACTTAATTTATTCAACTTTGTAGGTAAAGCCGCTTTTGCATTGCAGCACTTGAGCCATTTCTTTAGGATGCACGCTTGAATCAGTATGTGCTTTCTGAGAGTGCACGTATGAACTGTGGTGTGATGTATTCTGTTAGTGCTTTAGTTCAGCAACAGCTGCTGCACAGGTTGGATGTATTTAGACCAGTTGTTTAACTTTGAAAGAGCTACCAGGTGAATGCCTGCACTTTAAAACAGGATGTAGACACTGCCGTGTCATCGGTACAAGGATGATGCTTAAACAAGAATCTGGCAGCAAAAATATATTAGATGGAATACACACTTGGGAAATATTCCCCTTACATCTGCACCTGCTGAGGTTGAGCAAAGTGAGCTAAGCTAGGGATCTCTTCTCCTAAATTTGGCTGACTAGTCTGCTGCGCAGTGAGACTGACTTCAGCCAGAGCTTGTACCTTTTTTGGCTAACAGTGTAGTTTAATTGCCAGTGCTTACACCTGCATTCTGCTAATACACGATTAGTGAAAATACTAATATAATACTGAACAATCATCGTCTTTTTTGAGGATGATTTTTTTTGTATCATTCTCTGCATACTGGAGACAGCACTTGTGAATGTTTCTGGGTAAGTTTTTTACTTGTGCGTACTATGAGAATAACGTGTTACATATAAAGGGATATTTTTGGTATTAGTTGCTCTTGATTATAGGTCTTGGCTACTGTCGTTTTAAACAATTTTATTGTCAAACTGCACTTCTCTGTCACCAGTCACAAAGTGCATTCTCAAGTCCTGCTTCTTGGATCTCCTGCAGTTCAGTTCTATATAGCATCGATCAATTTTGTGCTTGACTTCAGGTACCTTAAAAAGTAGAAACTAAAGAGAAGGAGAAATGTCCATGTTCAGACATGAAAGGTGATGCTTTGCTTCTGAAGCTGCAAGGGTGTGGGGTTTTTTTAAGTCTTGATCTTTTCTACTGACTGTTCTATACACAGTTTGTTGATTTGAAAGCAAATTCCCCCAAAACAAGGGAATCCTGGTTGAAGAGTATGGCTTTTAAAAGATGACTGCCAGAACATATACCTCTGTCTTGGTGAATTCACTAGGCTGTGCCTCATGGCTGTTCCTCATTTTGATTAGTGATTGCTGACAACTTACCCTTCCTGATGTAGAGACCGTTTAGTGGCACAACATGAGTCAAGCGAACAAGCTGCTTGAAGAAGCCCAACACTGATTCTTAGGCTTCCTTCTTACCAAATAGTCTCTGGCTGACTTCTGTGTCTTTGAATGAAGGTTGCTTTGCCTTCCCTTTGCATCCGAATGACCAGCACTTCTTTTCATAGCAGGTGTCTTGCTCTTTAGGACGTCATGTAGTGGAATGGTTAAATCTGTAAAGTACTCTGCTTCAGTATGCTAGCCTTAGCTACTGAAACAACTGCTTTTAGTCCTTCTGAGCTGACCAAACCTCAAAGTAATCTATACCATTCCTTGTGAAGAACACTGAGTGTGCTTGGGGATGCCAAAGAAACTATACTGGGCTGGTGACTTGCTATATTCAGCCGAAGGCTGGTTGAGGCAGAAAACAAGCCTGTCTTCACTATTGTAACGATTTCAGTGCTTCAAAACCAAATGTCCTTTACTGAGCGGGTTCCTGACCTTTTGTTCCAGAAGTGGAAAGACACAACTAGTACTTGATCAGTTAGCGGGATGGCTATTCAAAGTGTTTCTCTGTCTTGCAGATCTGAGTTCACATATTTAGCATTCCTTATTAAATTTGCTTAAGGTTTACATGCTTCTCCCAATTAAGAGGCTGCTGTTGGCACACAGAAGTGAGCCTTAAAGTCTTAATGATGGATGTGCAAATTGCCCACATCCTCACATGATGGTTTTGATAGTTTATATGTTAGAAGCTCACATTACTGCTACTTAGTGTTAAAAGGCTCTTTGCCTGGGAGTAGAATGGAGCAATACTTAATTGCAGACCTCTTGTTTGAAGGTATGATGTCGTCTTTGTACCATAAAGTGATGCCTAAGAAGGATCCTGAATTTAAATTACTTTCTTAGTAGGCGAGAACTCCAGGGTCGTAACTGTTGGAGATATAGTTGGTGCTTCTCCTTTATCGGAGAGCAGTTCGCAACTTTGAAGCGTACATTCAGCTGCCAGCAGCCAGCAAAAACACTCCATCAGTCTTCTTCCAAAAGGCTTCAGCATACATGAGGTTCAGAAACGTGGTGTCTGACCTTATAACTGCATTGGGAACAATGCTTCTGATTTAAGTAGCCTAGAGCAAGATTACTTTGTGTTTGTGGATGCTGGAGAGAGAATGCTCTAGTTCCAGTCCCATTCTTACTCATTTTAAGATTTTCTACAGAGTTCTCGAAAAGCAAATTTTGCTCTTCTTTCTACCATTCAGCTTTTTACAGTTCAGAACAGGGATTGTTACCAGGTTTCTGTGAAGAAAGAGGTTTGGCATTAATTTCAGAACTATATTGGTTTAATTCCTGTGTTAAAACAGTATCATAGAATCATAGAATGGTTAGGGCTGGAAGGGACCCTCAAAGGTCATCTAGTCCAACCCCCCTGCAAGGAACAGGGATATCTCCAACTAGATCAGGTTGCTCAGGGCCTCGTCCAACCTGGCCTTGAACGTCTCCAGGGATGGAGCATCCACCACCTCTCTGGGCAACCTGTTCCAGTGTTCTACAACTCTCATGGTAAAAAATTTTTTCCTAATATCCAATCTGAATCTACCTCCCTCTATTTTAAAACCATTACCCCTTAATTGTACAGTACTTGGTCTTCATCTTGAACTGTCATGAGTACTAGATACTTGGTGAATACCTTTAATTGATGAGAGCTTTTGGAGAGCGTGGAAGTTGAAATACACTTTCATACAGGCTAAACTGCAAATGAGAATTGATAAGGGGCAAAGTTTTGGTCTCTCCTTGACTGTCTAATTCAGGTTGGTCCAATATCGCTATTGCATGTATCCTCTGACTACTTCATGAGGTGAAACTTCATTTATGACATACTGTAACTGAGAGCTGTTTGCCAAGCAGAGGAGACAGCTGCAGAATAGGAATGCTAAGGAATCTGGTAGTACCGGCACGGATGAATGAAATGAAACATGCAGGTGAACCATTTCTCAGCAGTGAAACATTATGTGATGGAGAAAACAAGAAATTCTAACCTACCTGTCTTTATTAGCAGACAGTGTCAGAGTCTCAGACCATACTCCACACACATGATCCACTAGTAAATTTTAAGACATGAAGAAGCCTGCTGCATACTGGGTTACCAGTGCAATGTGTTGAAATTCAGAGGGCTCAAGGATGGCTACTGCCGTCTTGACCCAAATACCTGTCAGAGTATCCTGTGGATTTGAACTGAATTGTCTCCCAGTGTATTATTTAACACTCAGTCTGCAGCCACATCTGCAATGCTGGAGTGCATCTAAGACTGCTTTATAGCAGTGCCACTGTTCCATGAAGCTGTCTGTACAGTTTAGGATTCAGTTTAGACTGAGGGCCTCCCTGCCTCTGGAAAACCTGTTGGAGGGAAGGGAGGCACCCTGGAGTTCAGTTTTCAGTTTTGTGTGAGCGATCTGAAGCCCTGTTTCTGAAGGGTTGTTCTATTTAGTTTCTGTAATGCTTTTACCATGGAGTGGAATTTGTTAAAACATCTTAATTGTTTCAACCAATGGTTATAGTTCCTTCCTCCTTCTACTGTCAACATAGTTTGTGTCCTTTATTGATTTTTACCTAAGGTTTTAGTTGTGAAGTAGGTAGGACAGAAGGCTGAACTGCAGCAGGTTCCCGCTGGTCACTTCCAAGCGTGCAGTTCATGGGCACAGCTTGCTGTCGGGGCAAGAGAAGTATACTGCTCAGCGAATGGAAAAACACCGAAAGTGTTCTCAGCAAGAATTAAGAGCTCATTGCTGTTCTGTTGTTTCACTGAAGGTAGAGAAATTAAACCTTGATACTAATGGAGATTTTAAAGGGTACTGAATAAGAGTCTCTTCATGTGAGGATCCCATCGACAAGAGCAGCAACTGAGAAGTGGGGCATGAGTGTCGCTTATCTTCACTTGCTAACCAGAGAGTCTATCTGGAATGAGTCATTGTGCCCAGATATTTGGAGTCTGATAACTCTTAAGTGCTTTTAACTAATGCAGATATATGTAAATAGAAGGTACAAACTACCACATGAACTAATTATAATTGTACAATAGGTGAGAGACCCTAGTATCAACAAAGCACTGTAACTGAATTGTTATCAGCTGCTCTAGGTAGCTGTTTAATTTAGTTTAAGTGCTTTTACATATTTAAAAGCAGCAGGTAACATTTTATTTAATCTAATGTTAAGAATGTGGAATTATAAAAATAAAGCTAAAAATACTTTAAATGTAAGGGAAGAGGGTAAAACGGGATGAAGTCTAATTACCAAACGGCCCCTGTTCAAGCGCTTAAAAGCACAGGCTCATGCAAGACAGATGGATTTAGCAGCTTTGACAAAACTGCAAGTGACAGTAGTAGTTACCACTTAAAAATTATCACTTACCTTAGTATTGCAAACTGCATTTTCTAGACCTACTTTTCTGAAACTTGAGTGTAGGTAAAAATGGCAATGACTGGTGTCCTTACAAAAAAGACAGCTGCACTTTTTTTACACCCACTGTCTCTAGTGCAAATTCAGTTGTACAATATGGAAGGTAAAGGCTTAGTTTTCATGTTGTGGAATAGTCTGTTTTCAGACCTTTCCTTCTTTGTCGTTTACCCAGGAGTGCTTTTGAACTTGTTAGCTGCACTGAAACTCAGTGGAATTCAGACTGTCATTTCAGAAAGCAGCTGAAATTAGATGCAATAAATTTGGGAGAATTTCTTCTTTCTCTTGGCTTCAAAGCTCCTGTACTGTTCTATTATAGTAATCATATGCTCATAAAATTCACAACTTGTTTTCTCTAAAAAAGAACCTGTTTGATAGGTCAGTTTTTCTTGTCTTTTTGATAGTGTGTTTGAACTAGTAATAATGCATATATGTAGACTTCATTTGCAGTTTAGCATGCCTGCTTATACTGTCTGGAAAACAAGGCAGTATCTGTTTAGAGATCTAGCCCAGAACAGTATTTCACATTTGTAGACTTGCGTAGCTGTAGAGCCCTGGTAATACTGTTCCATTTAGTACAAGGAGCAAGATGCTCCCCACCTGGAGGTTTATTTTTGCATCACTTCCTGCCTTCTAAACCTGAAGACAAAGAGAAAGCCTACCTCAGGATATTCTTGCTGATGGGCCTGTTATTGGGGCCTGTTTTTCAAACTTACCGTCTGCCTTACTGTGAAGCCTGCTTGTTAGTTGAAAGCCTGATCCTTTTACACACCTTCTTCCAAAAGTCTGTATTCCCATTCAGCATGTGGCTGGTAACTATCTGTCACATTACAGTGGGATTTCTTTATGGTCAGCATTATAGGCTGTTAAAGTAAAATTCTTCAGGTTTTATTATGTGACTCTTAAATTTTGTAGACTTCTACTGTCTAGAAATAGTATAGTGTGATGGACGGGCATGTAGAAGAAGGGTCCCATTGCTTTCTCCTTCTGTCCTGTCAACTTTAGTTTTACAGAAACAGACTTATCCAGTTTAATTGTGCATCTTGCCCTCTGACGGTATTAATTTCTCAGATACTTGGAAGTGTTGCCCCATTATTGTTTGGCACATAGTGCAGATGTATAATGCAGCACATGACTCAGCAGGTGTCTAGAACTACAGTTCTAAAAAAGTTGCCTAGAAGTTGAACACTTTGAGGAAATTGTTGATGCAGCTGTAGTCAGTATGTTTGCTATTCAAGTTTGTACAGAAATAGTTTTTAGTTCTTAGTACTGAAATTTCTCATGTTCTCTTTTTGTTGAACGAAGGTTTCTGGGTTGGTCACAGAAGAAAATATAAAACATGTATGGAGTTGAACATGTCATCATCAGTGTTGAGCATATGTTGTTAACAACACTAATATTTCTAATAACATTGATCAGTGTATGCAACGTGTATGTATATGGTCAGTGCAAAGTGAGGCAGGACTCTCTGCTGTCAGATCCTTGGTTACAGAGTACTGTAGTGCAGAGCCTGAGGAAACTTTGGCCTGATGACAATGCTGAATTGTGGTCTATCCAAACAACTGAGGCTGTGAGATGGAGAAGGATTTTTGTTTCTGTGGGGTCGATGCTCTGTCTCAAAAGAACATGGGCGAAACACTGATCTCTTAGTGATAGCTCTTATTATGCTTGCTGTGACTTCTAAAGCAATCTTCTGATAATCAAGGGAAAAATACTGTGTGTCCTCAGTGGAAGCTGTAGAAGTTGTCTGACTGGCTGCTTCAATCTAGAACATGTGAAACTTGTTAATCCCTAGTTTACTTCTATTGTACCAATGCAAAAACTCCTAGCCTGTATTAGTGTTTGGCAAGAGCAGAGTTGTTGGAAACCCTATCCCTTGTCATTGCTATTGCAAAGCTCCTGACTTTTTCTGTACGTGAACTGTAGGTTTCAGAGGGGTGTCATTGTTCAGTTGAGCCTAGGCTGGCAGTTTCTTTCAAGACTCTTGTTGCTGTTGCTCTGAAAGGTGTTTGCTTACTCTTCAAATCTTTCACTTGCCTAATGAAAGACTAATTCTAGGGCATTTAAACTAACCCTTTAGGAATGTGAGAAGAAAGTATGGTCATGTACTTAGATGTTAATCTAGGACGATAGACTTGGTGCCACCTTAAAGTACTGTGGAGATGAGGAAGGAGACAAACTAGGCAAGTTCTTTTTTTTATGTACTAGAGCAAGCAAAAGGAGATAAATAGTATGGCATATCATATCAAATTGCCCAGAGAAGTTGTGGATGCCCCCTCCCTGGAGGTGTTCAAGGCCAGGTTGGATGGAGCCTTGAGTAGCCTGGTCTAGTTGAGAGGCGTCCCTGCCCATGACAGGGAGGTTGGATTAGATGATCTCTGAGGTCCCTTCCAGCCTATGCCATTCTGTGATTCTATGATATCTATGGATTGGCTTAGTCTGCGAAGTGACTAGTTATTTACAGTGTAGACAGTTTTAAACATGCCAGTGACAAAAATTGAAAATTTTAAGTATGATAGGGCAGTGGGTATCATGGTACACTTCAATTGGCAGTTCTTGCAGTGCAGATTTGCCAGGGTGACACCATGTTCCTTTGTACACACCTGCAGAAAAGGATTTATTATTTATTTTCTACGGATTTTTTTGTCTTCATGGAATATGCCATGTGTGAGTAGAAGTAGGTAGAAAGTTGTAGAAGGCAACAGAATAAACGTTCAAGCCTCTGGTTATAGTGATACAATACTCTAATCAACATGTAAAGGGAAAATAACTGACACAAATACAGCTCAGATCCTGCATTTCATTTTGATTCTTTAAACAATTTTTGCAAATATGTCAACTCCCAGAGTTATCGAAGGCATAGCCATGTTATCATCAAGTTTTCTGCAATGTTGACCAGTTGTTCCTGTTACTTTGTTTTTATGTCTGTCTTAATTGAGACATTTGGTAGAACTGACTAAAACAGAAGGAAAATTGTAATCTGAATTCTTTCCTGTCTTCTGGGTTCCTGGAGCTATTGAAGATAAAATTTGCTTTTTCTCCTGGTCTCTGATACCTCTTTGTCGTGGTTTAGCCCAGCCAGCAACTAAACTCCACACAGCCACTCACTCACCCTCTCCCACCCCCAGGGGATGGGGAAGAGAATTAAAGGGCAAAAGAGAAAGACACCTGTGGGTTGAGATAAGAACTATTTAATACTACTGCTAGTAATATATGAATATATACATATATATAATGATAATAGACACAAACAAGTGATGCACAGTGTAATTACTCGCCACCCAGTGACTGAGGCCTGTCCCATCCTGGACTAATGATCCTGAAACAGATGAGTCCCAACAATGCAATCCCAGATGAGTGTGAGGCCTGAAAAAAGAGAGCAAGAGAGCACTCCAAAGAGCCTGAGGGTGAGAGCCCCTGGAAGAGCAAAGGCCCTTCTTTCCAGTCAACCTCGTCTTTATACTGGGCATGACAGTGCATGATATGGAATACTTCATTGGCCAGTTTGGCCCTCAATCCTAAATTCAAATCATAAGGGAAGTTGTGGACCCTTTGTCCTGGCCACGATCCCCCCACAGCCCGTTGTGCTCCTGCACACTAGCAAAAACACATGAAGCTGAAAAGTCCTTGAGGCCTCAGTGCCAACTTGAAACATCAGCACGCTGTCAACATTCTTCTCCTAACGAGTCCCAGGCTAAAACCAAAGCACAGAGCTCTTCTAGCTGCTGAAAAGAGGAGCTAACTCTGTCCCAGCTAAAATCAGGACACTGTGGTTTCATGCAGGTTAAACCACAGCCCTTTTTGAAATGCATTCGAAGCCTAATGTTGCGGCACAATGGCAATGGAGTCTTGCAATTATAGCAAGAGGCATTGATTACACCCCCCTCCTTTTTTTTTAATTAAAAAAAACTTACTTCCAGAAGAATTTTACTGTGTTGCTATAAGAATTACTTTGTGGAGACATGTTTCAAGTAACGAAAATGTCAGCTTTTCTCAGCATATCACATATTCCTCCTGTGTGTATTTGCCAACTACAATGAGAAATGGTTTGTTTTCTGCTGCTTGGTATTGCAGATTAGTAGTTGTTTTTGTTTCTTGGTCAAAGCTATTAAAACTGAAAGAAGATATTCTCCTCTGACATACTCACAAGGACATACTTTCTGAGTTGACAGTTAACACTTAGGCTAGGGAAAGAATTTATCTTTTGACAATTTATTGTTTTGTTACTGTTTTTCAGCATTGGTAGAGCCCAGGAAAAAACCCACATGATTGAAAGCAACACTGCAAGTTAACTTTTGCCAAATGTGTCCTAGGGGTGAAAAACTGTTCAAACCTTTCATCACTGCGCGTTTCAGGATATCATTCAAAATTTGAGATAAAGTAGCAGGTAGAGTCTGGAAGAAAAAACACTAACAATAGAATGTGCTAATGTGCAGTTTGAGAATAGAATTTTTGTTCAAGTGTCGTGCTAGTTTTTACTTGGATGCACAAGTTAATGCATGCTTCTAAACACCACAACAGTAGAACAAAATGCTTTATCCACCTGCTTATTATTTAAGGTGATTAGGTGGTACAATAGAGTAGAGTATTTAACACTGCTGGCCATGTTTCTGGCAAGGAGCAAATTGACTGCAAAAGGCAAAACTTTTCAGCTGCATAGAACATGTTACTAGTAATGGTCATAGAAATTAAAGGATAAAGCCAGCTTTTGAAAAAGTAACTGATTTAGCAAATTCCATGATATACATTCACTTAGCATAGTAAGGAGCTTCTGCTTGTAATACGACAAGCTAGTTTGTAAGAAAGCATGCTCCCTAGGTCAGTCATCGTAATTTCAAGCAGTTCATGGTTGTCACTAGTTATATTTGAACATAAGAGGCCATAACAGGCAAGACTTATCAGTGTTCAGCCTCCTGTAGTGTCGAAAACATACACCTTCCCACGCAGTCCCTGCTTCCAACTATATGTTTTGGGGCCGAGATTTCCTGTTTGGACAGGATGTACCTGTTAGTAACCCTCAGTTAATATCTCTCTGGCTTACTGAATGTCTCTGAACGTCTTTCCAGTTCATATAAATCTTAGCATTCACAATTCCTCCTACCCTTGACTTTCCGTGCCTACTGTGGGGCAGAACTAGAGCTGCACCCTCATTTTTGTATCTGACATCAACAAGCTTGTGTTGATGAAGCAGCAGATGATGATGTTCCTCACGTGTAAAGAATCATGCAAGGTGTAAGGCAAGAGAATGGCACTAAATTGATAGAGTGTAACCTGACTGAGACAAAACTTCAGTTTTCTTACTGAAAGATTCTGACTTTCAGGATAACTTACAGCTCTGTTAATATCTGTTTAATTTCAGACATAATTTTCTTATTGTATGGCCGGATCAACTGTCAAGTACTTTGATCAGTATTTGATACTTTTCGTTCGGTCTTTAACTTTTGTTTTTCCAGATTCAGAGCAATAGCTGAGAAACTTGAGGTTGGGAGAAAGAGACATCAAAGTACAAATATTGAAATCTAGTAATGGTCATGGTTTGCAGGTGTTTTCTCTCAAGCTGCCTAGCTTACTAGCTCAGTGGTTATGAGCATTCAGTAAACAGAATCCATCTACTGGAACTATGAGCAAACTGCAGTTAAATTGGGAATTGCTCAGTGGGTCATGTGGCTTCCTTCATTTTGCTGAAGCTGCTTTTAAGATGCAGTTCAAGCCTTAATGTGGGCTTCAAAGGACTGTGAAACTGTTCAATTTATGTTAAAAGCGTGAAGATAACAACACTGATGGTATTCTGTGCATATTCCTTTAGCTGTGGTGTCTCTAACAAGAAGGACTATGTAGGTAGTTTTAGGTACAGTTCTGCAGTTAAGTGAATTGTATGTCCATATGCTTCTGGCCTTACTCGGTGTCAAATTAGTACTGTGGTTATCTTGGTGGCTTAAATCAGATGCAGTTGACCATGGTGACTTATGAAGGTGCAGTAACTTCTTTGAGATGAATGATCCCCCTTATCATGGCACACAGGTGCTCTGTGGACTTGTCTTGGGAGAATCACACTAGCATATTGTGATGTCTTGAATTTCACACCAAGACAAACAAAGGTTTGATCATTTCATACTCCTGTATCTGAAACTTTTTATCAAACTTCTCATGCTCCTGACATTGGACTACAGGCCGGAAGTGCTGTCTGTCTTCCCGGTGGCCATACTGGCTTGCCTTCAGTGCTTTACTCCTTGACCATTTGTTGGTCAGTCCTTGATTGAAAGAGAATAGTCCATTTCCTAATGAATATTAATAAATTTTCTGCCACCAGCTATGGAAGTGTTCATTTTACATCAAACGCTATTTTCAATAAACTAAACATAACTTTGTTTAAAGCATAAATTTCTGTCTCTATGTATGAAGTAGTTAGTCAAGATCCATTAGAGTACTGTAAGAACAAGTCAGATTCATATCTTTGTAAATGGGACCAGGTCAGGTCAAGTTCTTTTTTTTCTGTAGACTTAACAGACATGGATTTACAGCTCCTAGACTTTACTACTTAACCTCAGAAGTATGTTCTTCAGTGTCATATATTGATGCAAATAGTATGTAATTTTTTTGGAAGGCAAGCTTTTTTAGCACTCCTTCTGTGTGATATTTTAGTTTTTGCTGGTTGTATTCCTTTGATTCATTAAATTCCAATAATATTTTTTTTTCAGTTGAAATAGCCTGAAATGCCGCTATACTGAAATCGATGACTATTGTAGAAGAGTATTTTTTTTAGATGCCTGCTTATTTTATAAGTTTTTGATTGCCCTCTGTGGGAGGTAAATATGCGAATGTGTTATTTGCTATTGAGATTTTTAATTTTCTAAAATAATGAGTAGTGTGTGCTTGTGGCAAATTTTTGTACTAGACTACTAGTTTTATAGCTTAGTGCTATGTATTAGTTTTCAGAGGCATTACCAACAGAATGTAAGTGGTGTTTTGGGTTTTTTTTGCTTTTTATTTAATATGTGTATCAGGATGATAATCTGAAATTGAATTTTAGTTTTGGGTTCTTTCTCCTCTAAGAATTAGCACTGACAGCACTCTAATTGAGTGCGGCTACTTTTCTTATGTTACTGTTACCTGTTACTGAGATCAGTAAGTGGAGGAGGGGAGGTGGAACCTACAAGCCTAACTCTACTTGCTTCTTTAAACGGACCAGATTGTTTCAAGAACTCATTCAGTCTTACCTTATCAGAAGTTGAGTACATACTGAAAGGATTTTGAGAGCTTAACTGATTGTAGTATGTTTTGGCTCTTATTTTTATTATTATTATTATTTATTTATTTTGGTGGAGAAAGCCATTATCTGAAATTGTTGATTGTCTGTGCTGCTTAGTGGGCAGACCTTACAGAAGTGTGTAAGAATTCTAGAAAAGGTGCAGCATTAGCTGTGTACTCCGGTAATTTAATTCCTTCCAAAGGGTGGCTTGCTCAGCCCTTGCCTTGGCTCTGCGACAGCTCTGACGGGAAACCGCAGCCAAGGACTCCCTCGTGTGGCGGGTGTGCCAAGGCTGCCAGGGCTGCCAAGGCATCTTGCATTGCTAAAAGACGATTTTTTTGTTGTTGTTTTGGTTCACGCGAGTTGGAAGAGCATGCTGAAATAACACAAGTAGTTGACCCTGGGAAGCAGGAGATGAAACTCTTCCAGTAACAAAGCTGATAATAATACCACTGTATGCTAATGGAGCAGCGCTGAAAAAAACACCAGCTGTGTGCTCAAGCAAAGACAGAGTTCCACAGTATTGGCACTGGATTTTGTCAGGGAAGACAGGCTTCTCAATCATGCATGTAGGAAAACTGTATTTAGCAGTAGCTATTTAGAGAAGAGAATCATGAGAACATAGATTCAATAGATGCCTGGACAGCAGGAGACTTCAAGAGCAGAAGATAAGTAGGCTTGATATTGGCCAGAAATTTCTGGGGTCAGACTTCATATTTCTGCCCCAAAAAAATTCAGAGAAGACCTAGTAATTTACCAAGATTCTTTAATCAGTCACAAAATAAAACTACTGAACTAATCAGCTGCTCTCTAATCGTGATATTAGGCAGGAAATCAATATTCCTGTTTTTTCAGGAGTAATAAAATGTTGCAAGACTACTGAAAATGCAGCACTTGATTTCAATGTGCATTTGTTAACCTCGATGGGACTTCTCCTGTGTGATACAGCTCTCAGTATTTCAGAAGTAGCTTTTGAAAAGGCTTACTTAACGTCCGTTAAGTTAAAGCTTATACTTGTCCTCCTTTCAAGCCTTTCTTTTAAGGTGTAAGGGATTGGAAATGACACTTGAGCACTTTCAGGCAACCTCCTGTTAACAGAACTGCATAGTTCAGATGAATGAACTCTCTCTCTTACTATGCATCCAGCACAGTAGCATTGAGTAAAGAACTGTTGAAGATGATGCCTTTGGCACTTGTGTCTGAAATAGTATTTCTTCTCGGTTCTGAGATGCCTACAGGCTTTAGGGAATGTTCCTCCTGAAACTGAGTGGTAGCTTATAGGCTGAAAACATACCAGAAGCATTTTACAGCCATTCTGCACTGCAAGGTCTGTAAAATAGATTGTCATCCTTTGGCCACTGCAGAAGGGAGCAGCTATGCAGAGACATTGCTGCATATCTGTCTAGTTACAGAAGTTTTCTCTTCTTACATGCTGTAGTCCCACTTTTTTATGTATTTTCATTTTTTTCCAGGTTTATGTGTATAGTTGTCACAGGGAGAGGATCTCTTTAACTTGGCCTTCAAGGAAGCTGTTCTGATCTGAAAGCTGTTGTCCTTTCTGTCCTTCTTTTTGGAAGTACAGGAGGGAGGAATTTAGCTTTATGGGGGAGGTATATTGAAGCTTCAGAAGACAAGCCACTGTCTGTGGCTGTTGCAGCTGCTTCAGAATAGGAGAATGAAGGAAATGAAGGTTGGCAAGTATACTTTTTCTTGGCAGAAAAGTTGTCAGGCAGGCCACTTTGTAGAGAGGTTGAGAGCAGAGACTGTAAAACATCTTAATTGCTGAACTGGTGTGGTTGGGCTAAATGACTTGATGTAGCTGTTGGTATAACTCCATAACTTAACTGTAGAATCTTAACTGTAGAAAACAGGCTTGGTAGCAATAGGTAATTTAGTTTGGAACGTCTTTCAGTTTTTCTTACGTTCCAGTGTAGTTGAATTACCGTTCGGAAATAATTTCTAGATTTCTCAGAGAAACAGAAAATTTAGAAGATGCATTAAAAATTATTTGAGAAGAACAAACTACTAAGAGGTGGTAATTATATATAGATTATCTAAGGAGAGTAAAACCTTTGTCATGTTATCCTGCACTTGCCTAACTGTTCATTGCTGTTTACAGGTGCTGCCCTCAGTCCAGTTGAGGCATAAATTGATGCCTTGGACAGGTGATCACCACTAGCAGTCCGGCCCTTGAAACTGTCTATCAGTAGACAGATGATAGAAAGGAAACACCAGCAGCTTTTAGAGCGTAAACACTTCATTCGAATCTAGAAAAAAAATTGTGCCCCATCTTATAATCAGAAATATGGTCTTAAAATCGATAACAAAGTAAAGGGTGGTGTGAACGAAATTGAGAATGGCAGCAGACACTGCAGGAAACACGTGATGTCAAAGTCCCCCTTCAAATGGAGGAGATGAGCTGTATTTACTGCGGAAGTGGACTTCAAGTGAAACCCTTAAACTACAGCAACCACCAGGAAAATAGGTGACCTGTTGCCCCACAGACTAAGTGACTTCCTTTTAATTGTCCTAGCAATCTCTGTTCTTATGTGTCAGGTCTCACTAGATAATCTCCCAACACTGAAGCTGAGGACACCTCAGGACATCTAGGGTGTTTCATGCAACAAAGTGTTTCATGCATGAACACCTCTCCGGCAGAGGACTTTCTGATGTAGGAAGATGCATCAGTGATCAGATGTACTTATTTTTCGTTTTTTGTTCTTTCATGTCACCAAGTCTCTTGCTTATCTGTTATGAGTAGTAGGGGTAGTTACAAGGCAACAGGAAAAATTGCCTTGTCTCTAGATCTCCTATTCCTCCCAAAGTTTGAGAGAGCTTTGCATAAGTAATTAGTGGTGATCAAGTGAAGTGAACTGGCTTGTAATTGCTTCTTGGTGTTTAGTAATTCAGCAGTAACCTCTTTTAGATGGTGTAAATAGCTGTGCCTCATGGAAATACATAGTGCAGTGTGTTGAAGCATTCTTTTATTCCACATTCCTTCTGGGTTACCTTAAGGAAAAATTAGACTTGGCTTGATTTTTTGCTGAACAACCAGTTAAGTTTCTCAATCTTTTTGTCACTTCTTTGCTTATCACATCTCCAGTAGTCCAACGTAAGTCTTCATCACGATTTTTACTTCCAAAATTCAGTTCTTGCAACAGAATTCTGGTATAATCTGTCTGTAATCTATGTCCTTAAAAATGCTGAAGCAGTTTCTGGAAATAACCAAGGAGTCCTTTCACATAACTAGAGTTCTAGAGTGAGATTATACCTATTCAGAAAATGACTGTTTTTGTTGTCAGGAGGAGCAAAATGTTGTTTTACCAATTATATTAGAAGGGCTCTATTCTGCTTTAAGCAATATTGATGCTACTTTTAAAGCAAAACATGAAGAATGGACAACAAGTGGCACTTCTGTCACATCCATTTCCTCTGTTGATAATATCCATTTGGGACTCTCTCTGTTGTGTAGCAGAGGATTTTCTTTGGACTTTTACAGCCATGTGCAGTATTTAAATGGTCTCCATTTATAGCAAACAAGTAAACACTTCTGAAACAACTTGGGCAGCATAGAACTAGTTTATTTGTGATTTTTCCTCTGATAAGTATTGTGAATTGGAGCCTATGTGTTTTTAAAGGAAAGAAAGAAAAAAAAAGTGACATTTTTCAAGGCACGGTAGTAAATGTAGGAGCACCGTGGCTACAGCTGTACCTTTCTACTTGTTTATTTCCCTCTTCCTACCAGAAACCTATTTAGTCTTTTGCTCACCAGTGCCTGTGAAGTCTGTCTGCTTTTCTTTCCTAAATATGAAATCACTATGTTCTTTACTTGCTTTTTATTTAATGTTAAATTACTTTGTCTACACTTTTCTAGTGTGCATGTGGAGTCTCTTGAGTAGTCCTTTCAAAGACTGATTAGAATTCAATTGTTTGAAATTACTTTTTGCCTCTCTCCTCTCAAAATCCATTCTGTATATTGACTGTAATGCCAAAAAGTAACTTGGCATTATCAAATAAATTACTCTTTAATTACATCATCATCATACATGATGATCAAGTGACACTTACGAGGGTCATGGACTTGAAACATAAATGGAACAGTTTTCCCTACTGAAGTGAGTAGCATAGTGCTTTCCAGTTCACATTTTCTTGTAGGCCACATGCTTAGAGGCTGAACATTTGTCAGTGACCCACTTAGTGGTGGATATAGCATGCCTGGGTTCAGAGAGATGCCTGACTGAAAGGACTTTTTGCCACTTAACGTTTGAATTTGACTTTGTTGCAAGTGTCACTTACATAAAACATAAAATGTAATTAAGGAATATGGACTTTAAAATCATAACCTTTGCCCTAAGTCATTTGCTGTCTTACAGACTAGTGAGATGCACTTCTACAGCTGTGTGGGTTTGGTTTTCTTTTTAATCAGATTTCATTAAGCAGAATTCAAGTCAAACTGTTTTTCCTTATTAATTTCCTCATTTTGGCTTTTCGTACTCCAGGTGATTTCTTCTTTTACCAATCATTCTGCTGTTGTTTTATTCTACACCACATTCTCTAATATTCAGAGTATCTCAAGTGCAAAATCTGGTAGAAGGTGTACAGAAACAGCTTTAAACAGTGCTGTGAAATGACCACAAGAACTATTGAGGAGAAGCAGCTCAATTGATACTTTAAGGATGTAAGTACATTCTTCCCAGGTGGCCTGGGAAGAATACAGAGCGATTGTCTGAGCAACCAGAGACCAGGTTAGGAAAGCTAAAGCTCTGATAGAGTTAAATCTGGCCAGGGACATCAAGGGCAACAAGAAAAACTTCTATAGATATGTCAGCAATAAAAAGAGATCTAGGGAAAATGTAGGCCCTCTCCAGAAGGAAACGGGGGACCCGGTTACCCGGGATATGGAGAAGGCTGAGGTTCTCAAAGATTTCTTTGCCCCAGTCTTCACTGGTAAGAGCTCCAGCTGCACAGCCCAAGTCACAGAAGGCGAAGGCAGGGACTGTGAGAATGTAGAACCACCCACTGTAGGAGATGATCAGGTTCGAGACCATCTAAAGAACCTGAAGGTGCACAAGTCCATGGGACCTGATGAGGTGCATCCGCGGATCCTGAGAGAACTGGTAGATGAAGTTGCTAAGCCACTGTCCATCATATTTCAGAAGTCGTGGCAATCTGGTGAAGTTTCCACTGACTGGAAAAGGGGAAACATAGACCCCATTTTTAAAAAGGGAAAAAAAAAGACCCAGGGCACTACAGGCCAGTCAGTCTCACCTCTGTGCCCAGCAAGATCATGGAGCAGATCCTCCTGGCGACTATGCTAAGGCACATAGAAAACAAGGAGGTGATTGGTGACAGCCAACATGGCTTCCCTAAGGGCAAATCCTGCCTGACTAATTTGGTGGCCTTCTATGATGAGGTTACAGCATTGATGGATAGGGGAAGAGCAACTGACATCGTCTTCCTGGACTTATCCAAAGCATTTGATACTGTCCCACATGACATCCTTGTCTCTAAACTGGACATGGTTTTGACGGATGGAGTGGATAAGGAATTGGCTGGATGGTCGCACTCAAAGAGTTGTGGTCAACGGTTCAATGTCCAAGTGGAGGCCAGTGACGACTGGTGTTCCTCAAGGGTCAATACTGGGATCAGTGCTATTTAACATCTTTGTTGGTGACATGGACAGTGGGATCGAGTGCACCCTCAGCAACTTTGCAGATGACACCAAGTTGTGTGGTGTTGTGGACACACTGGAGGGAAGGGATGCCATCCAGAGGGACTTTGACAGGCTGGAGAGGTGGGCCTGTGAGAACCTCATGAAGTTCAACAAGGCCAAGTGCAAGGTCCTGCACGTGGGTCAGGGCAATCCCAAGCACAAGTAGAGGCTGAGTGGAGAATGGATTGAGAGCAGCCCTGAGGAAAAGGACTTGGGAGTGCTGGTGGATGACAAGCTCAACATGAGCCGGCAATGTGCACTGGCAGCCCAGAAAACCAACCATATCCTGGGCTGTATCAAAAGGAGCGTGGCCAGCAGATTGAGGGAGGTGATTCTGCCCCTCTACTCAGCTCTCGTGAGATCCCACCTGGAATACTGTGTTCACCTCTGGAGTCCCCAGCACAAGAAGGACATGGATCTGTTGGAGTGGGTCCAGAGGAGGGCCACGAAGATGATCCTCGGGCTGGAGCACCTCTGCTATGAAGACAGGCTGAGAGAGTTGGGGCTGTTCAGCCTGGAGAAGAGCAGACTTCGTGGTGATCTCATAGCAGCCTTCCAGTACTTAAAGGGGACCTACAGGAAAGCTGGAGAGGGACTTTTTACAAGGATATGTAGTGATAGGACAAGGGGCAATGGATTTAAAGTGAAAGAGGGCAGATTCAGATCAGATATAAGGAAGAAATTTTTCACTGTGAGGGTGGTGAGGCACTGGAACAGGTTGCCCAGAGGAGTTGTGAATGCCCCATCCCTGGAAGTGTTCAAGACCAGGTTGGATGAGGCTTTGGGCAACCTGGTGTAGTGGAGGGTTTCCCTGCCCATGGCAGGGGGGTTGGAACTAGATGATCTTTGAGGTCCCTTCCAACTTTAACCATTCTATGTAGCTTCCGAAGTATTGCTCACTCCTGCAAACAAGCAGAGTATTCTTGAAGGTGGTGAGTATGTTCTTACTGGACCAAGTGATAGCTCACAAAAATGAGAAACTCAGTCACTCCTTTCTTAAGGATAAGCTAAATTTAATACTGTTCTTAGCTCTGAGTTAGGTATAAATAGCTAATGTGCACAGATAATCCCTTGTGTGTTGAGGTTGAGTAGGCCATAATTCTGAACGTCTAGGAAAGGCTAAACTGGATATTCAAAATACCTAAACACATAATAGTAGACAGAGCACCAGGACAGCTAACCTAGAGAGGTGTCAGGTTTTTCAGACTATAGTGTCATTAAGCACAAGTTGGAAACACAAAGCTGAGGCAAGAGCCAAATTAATTGACCCTGTCTTAAAACAGTATGAGACTAAACTGCCTTTTGATACACATTTAAATCTGAGGATTATTTAACTTGTGGAAAACTATAGATTTACCTTCTTTCTTCCTTCACTCTGTTGTGTGAACTCAGACAACATAATCTACTTTAAGGGTGTTTCTGGGCTTAAAGAAATGTGTGTTCTGCAGGAGATTTATGCCTTGGCAAATGGAGCTTGCTGTAGAACAGGCACAGATGGAAGAGTCCAGAGCTGTTTTCTGTCTGTGCTCAGTTTAATCTTTGGTTTCGGGCAATACAAACTAGTCACTAAAATTGTTAAATAATGGAAGTTCCTCTTTTTAGGTATTCTAAGTGGTGGCTGATTTGGTTTAAGTGCATCTAGCTTCTACTTGGTTTATCTTGAAAGTAAAAAGTTTAGATATTGAGGAGGGGAAAAAAAACTGCATAGAAGGAAGAACTAGTTTGAATCATATTGGCCAGATATCTCTAATCTCATTAGAGTAAAACTTGTGTGCCGTGGGTATGCTGCTCTTTCTCAGTCAGATCCACAGTCAGATGGGACTTCTCTTTGGCTTGTACAGCCGCAGTGGTACTGGCATAAGTTTGAACTGAAGTCCTGTACATCAGTGAAACACTCAGGAAGAACTGAGCTTCTGAGTTGTTGAAACCGTGTTGGCACTTTCCCACCGAGTGAGAAATACCTCGAGCTGTCAGACATACTTTGCAGTAATAGGGATACCCAATGGGTCATTCGAAATAGTTGCTTCTGCTGCATTTTGTGAAACGCTTGTCTGGGTTTTCTGAAACTCAGCCATCTGTATATGAACTGGCAAACCTCTTAAACAAGCGTCTTCCCTTAAACCAAGCAGGAAGACTTAAGAGTGGTCCCTCAAGCATCTGATTCCAGAAAATCAGGTTCAGTTTCCAATTATATTGCTTGTTGAGAGCTGAGATTGATCTATCTTATGTGCTTCTGTGAAGAAAGTGATTTTTGACTCTGAATTATTGGTAATGTGTAATTGAACCACTAATCTTCAGGCAAAATTTTGATCTCTTTAGGAAGTTTTACCTTTTCTTAACATTTTCAAATATATAAGGCCTTTAGAATACTGGATCTGAACACCTTTGAATTTCTGATGATAGCCCAAATTAAACAAAACTGAATTATACATAAAATCATTCACAGAATCATTGAGGGTGGGAGGGACGTCAGGAGATAAATATAGTCAACTCTCCCACCTCAAGAAGGCTTTCCCTGAGCAGGTTGCCCAGGAACGTATTTGGTCAAACTTTGAGTATCATCCTGAATGGGAACTTAAAGACCTCTCTGGGTGGTCTGCTTGTGTGTTCCAACACTCTCACAACGAAAGCTTCTACAAATTGCTATTTTGCAGAGTAAACCTGCAAAAATGCTTTCAAGATTGTCTTGAATAAATTACTGGATTTCGTTTGTGTGGCTTCCTAGATTAGTCTAATATTCATCAAGCTTAACTAATAGAGTGTCTGCAGAAGAACCAGTCATGAATTGTATCCTTTGTAACAGCTGGATATGCTCTTTGCCTGCTGTGGTCTGGGTGTTTTTAATGTGAATAATAGATCATGTGAACAGAGGGGTAGTAGAAACAAATTGTGCACGTCTTTTTCTGCTCACTCTGGAATTAGTGAGTAGTGTATTGGGAATGTCTTACGTGAAGTAGCTTTCTCTTAAAGATTTTAATGTCTTTTATGGTTGTTGTTTGAATGGGCTTCTTCCTAGGAGATTAGCGATAACACCAAAAATCAGCGTTTCTGTGTTAGGAAGTAAGACTAAAATAAAAGCCTTGCACAAGAACAGGCATTCTTTGAAGTTGGTATTTTTTGGAGATGCTGGAAAGAGTTTCTGCAGACAGTGGGAGTGATGGAGGTGACAGGTGCTGAAATTACTCTAATGTCATGAAACTAATAAGGAAAAAGGCACTTCTAGGATAAGGAGCTTATCTGTATGTACGTAGAGCTGTAAATGAATACAGAAATGCTTCTGCATGTTTCCATATTGTTTGTTACAGGAACACAGGATTGCTGAGGTTGGAGGCACTTCTGGGATTCATGCAGTCCAACCTCCTGCTCAGAGCAAGGTTGTCTAGAGCAGATTGCTCAGGATTTTGTCCAGTTGAGTTTTAGATGTTTTTTGTTAATAGCTTTGCACATATTAACCTGTTCATGGCTTCATTGGGCCAATTGACTTGTGTTTGTTTATACTGTTTTGAGGAGGAGATCAGGAAGAATGTTACTGACAGACTGTATTTACTATGTGAATAACACCTGTAGAAATGTTCGGCTTCAAATTTGGCTCAAATTCTGATATTGAAGTATGTTGAAAACCCACATTTTCAGGCACTGGTTCAGAATTTTGTCACTATACTTGCTATGTTCAATTAAAAAGTTCAAAAGTGAGAGGTGGATTTCTGATGTTGTCTTAACCTTGAAGCTCCTGTACTTCCTCACTTCCTCTAGTCTCTTAACAGATCATAACAAACTCCTGAACCTATTTTGCATAGCAATTTTTAAGCCTTTCATTAAACCGACTGTAGCCATTCCTGCATTGAACTTAAGGCAGTCCATGGGAATGGAGGAAGCTAGTTAAACACTAAGCTTGCTGGAGAAACTAGGTGTTGTGAGCCTTAAACTTTTATCAGCGGCAGATGCTGTTCTTTAATATAAGCAATTTTTGCTCAGGGTGCCTAAATATAGGTTATAAACATGGTGAGTTACCTGTTGTGTAGCACTGCAGTACTAATGATCACTCTTCTTCCTCTTTCTCATCAGGACAGAGCTTGGGTTATGGTTTTGTGAACTACGTTGACCCCAAGGATGCTGAAAAAGCTATCAACACTCTGAATGGATTGAGACTTCAAACTAAAACCATAAAAGTATGTAATGTTAATTATGATTTAAAGAAACTGAAGTGTTTTGACTTCTTGTTGATCTGATGCATGATGTGTTTTCCCTTTCCAAGTGTAACTTAAGCATTCTGCTAATGTCAATAGAACAGACTGGGATTTCACCATGTAGCAGATGGTTAGTCCTTTGTAGTCTGTTTATATTTAGATTATGATTAAGTATAGAACATTTCAATTTTTTTATGCACTTGGTAACATTTTAGATGTGAGCTTGAATTGTTTTAACTGAGAAACTGCATTGTGTGCTTTAGTTGCAGAGATGCAGTATTGCATATGGTCTGAACACTGCACTATGTGCGCTCTCATTACTGTCTCAGAGAAGATGGTATAACTTACTAATAGTCCCTTTTTAGGTTGCTAATGTCTTTTTTCCTCTTACAAATCCTTAAAAGGAAATGCTGAAATAACTGTTTTGGTTATCTGTAATTACTGGAGTCCTAGGGCTCTACTCTCTAGGTCCACTGTTTGGGATTCCTGTTTTTTTGTTTTGTAACTCCTGCACCTCTCGTTTATTAAATTCACTTTCTTGAATTTCTAGAAACAGAAATCTTAAGTTACTTTTTCTCATTTACTGTCTTATTCTATTATCAAAAGAGTGAAGATACTCATTTGAGCAATTGTTTGGGCTCTGAAATCTTGAGAGGGTGAGGAAATGAAATAAAATTTATCAGGGAATGCAGACTTTTGAACACGTTTCGCAGGTGTTGATGCCTGAAGGCAGTCCATGTTCCAACCAGCCCATTCTTCTTCATTAAACAGCAGGATTTGCTAGCTGATCACTTGGACAGTGACTGCCCTCTAACTAGGATTATACTTGAGCCATAAAATAAAGCTCACCTCTGAAAAGCTTTGAACTTAAAAAGCAATGCAGAGCCACTTAAGGATGACTGAGACAAAAATAAGATGTCAGTAATTATGGTTAGAATGCCCTACCTGTTCTAGATTCATAAGATTTAATAAAATGGATTACACTATTAGAAACTTAAATACTGCTGTTCAACAAACAGTGAATTATGGCTAACAATAACAGTGGATGAAAGACATGGATAGATGCTTTGCTGCAGAAAGCTCCCTATGTGCTTCTGGCAGACTTCTTGCCCATTGGCAGTCTGTCCCATTTTCTGCTTTGGGGGAAAATTGAGGAAAGTAATTTCATGCTCCAGGTTTTTGAGGCTGTCTTTTTTGGTGGTTGTGAGAAAGGGAATGGGTTTACGTTTCAATAGTATTGCAGGTACACTGTATCTTTGCATTTAATGTCTTAAATTGGACAAATTGCATCTGTCCAGGGTGGTAAGTTGGAAGTTCTGGTGACTATATAGCCAAGCAAAAAAGGATGATGTTAGAGACTCAAGCCAGGTCTCCCAAATCAAAATAATTCCCTAAGGGGGTTTCGAGTGACTTACTTTATGCTGCAGGTATATGTATTCTTAATCCTGTTTTATCTTGCTAAGTGATTAATGCAAACAGTCACTGTATTTCTGCAACTGAAAATTGATTGTAATAAAAGTCTATGGGGAAAAATAAATAAGAAAATAGAGTAGGTGGATGTGGGTGGTGACACTGGTGGTTTTCCTTTCTTGTCTTCTCAGGACATGAAAGTAGAATTGTAGGCTGTAAATAATACCAGACAGTGACTCTTGCAGTGAGACTAAAGCATACATGTAAATTTTCAGGGATTTATGCCTTAGATGTCCTTAGCCAACAAAAATCTGAAACATTTTGAGTTGTTACAAACTGAAATGATGACCTCTTCATCAAAATGAAAAACATCTCTGTTTAGTTAGAAAAAATAAGTATCTGTAAATGTTTCTTGTTCATGTTACAGGTAAAATTCTGACTCTAGCTACCCACATTCAGCCCTGTTCAACTTCAGTATCATCTTTTGGTGTTAGTGTGCATGACTTGAGGGTCAAAAACTGCTTCAGTCCTTTCTCCTTTACTCTTCTTCCTTCTTGGACACAAGCTGGGTTTCAGGCAAGTTTTCATGACTAAATTCTGAGATGCTGTTTAAGAGGCTGATTTTTACCTTCTACACTGCAGGAGGGGCAGAAGCAAGGGGGAACCCTAATATATTTGAAGACTGAGGCATTTGTACATTGGACAGTTGCATCTCCCGTTAAAAGAACCAAGATACCTGTGTGGCAGTGAGTTGAAAGGAGACTTAGCAAGAGCATTTGCCTTTATCTGTGAGCGAACAGAAATGCCCAGCCTACTGTAAAGCACTTTGTAATTTACATATTCCTCTGAACAGCCTGGAGGCAATACTGACCAGAAGTAAAAGTCGATGTCTGAGGCCTTTGCTGCCTCTGGGGGCAACATTTGGGGTGGAGAGAGTCACTTATGAGATCTCAGTGCCAGGACCTTTACAGAGACTCTCTACAGTTTGTAGACTACACTGTTCTTTGTCCAGAGTTGATATTTCGATTTAAAACAAAAACAAAAACAAAACACACATAAAAAAATCTGACAAGCTCAGAATCCAACCCTTGGATGTACTTTCCACTTTAGAAAATGGATGTCATTGAGCTTTTTATACATACCTTTATATAAAAAATGATGAGATAGGATAGTGTTAGTGGATAGTTTGACTTCAAAAGAAAAAAAAATAGATTTTGAAGGAAGGTGCTGCTGGGAAGTACTTTGGCTCTGTTCTATTTGAGAGCCAGTGAAAATGCAGATTTCTGTGCCTGAAGTGATTTTTCTACTTACCCACTTACTTGTCCATGATTTTTTTCTTTCATTTGGGTTGTCCTGGAAAGATCAATTCTTCCCAAATGTGGAAAACTTGGAGGACCAGACTGTATATAAGAGTCACTGATGTGCACATAGTGATAGGAAAATTCAGTGCATGTTTTGTTGGTTTGGCTTCTGCTTGGGAGAGGGGAAATGCTCAGTGGTTTCCCCTCCACTTGCTCCTGGGAAAACTCCTTCAGAAAAACAGATGCAGGTGAATTTACTGTGAGATAATCTGAATAGATAATCTAAATTCAGTGTGATGTAAAAGACTTCTATATTAAAAAGAAAGTGTAGTAAGATCCTCTGACTAAAGAGGAGTGGGCAAACCTTGACCTAGCCTTGAACTGGTACAGAGCTGTGTAAGATGCTGAATGGGAGGCAGCTATTTACTGAGACTATTAAGAGTAGCAGGAGAACACAGGAAAAAGCTCTTTGGCTTTTCTCTGTGGATGCCACACTGCTTGAATGATGGACATGGTCTTTTGTGGATGATGGCTGCTAAGAGGACACTGCAGATGGCAGTAGGGCCATGCTCCTTCCTACCTGGCAAGGTGAGCTGGGGCTGACGAGCTTCTTGCTGTCCTGTTCCCCAGCTCTCCAGTGCAGGAGGGCCTGAAGTGACAGAGCCTCTGCATGTGGAATCTGGCAGACTTTTCTTATTCATGCTGGTGATAGATGTGTAGACATGTATGCAAATTTGTGTTGGAAAGGAGAAAGAAAATAGTTTGCCTAGGCTAGAGGCCCAGGAGTTGTCCTTTTTTATAAGGTAGCATTGATTATCCAGCTGTATTTTACCTAGCCTAGTGCTTCTTGAAAATCAGATTTAGTAAGGTTTCCTTCTCTTAAGTTCTTTGAACTGTTAGGGTGTTTACATGGGTAATTATCACCTGTCAGGGGAATAGAGGTTTGAGAAATATTTTATCTAAAGTATTAAATCTGTAGGTTTTCTTCCCACTCCTTAATAGCTTTGCATATATTTAAAAAAAAAAGGCTTAACATGTAACATTCTGCCAACTTCCTGTTGGAATGAAATTTGACAAATTCTTTGACTAGAAGCACAGATGTCCTACTTTGTTGTCATCACCCGGTTAACTGCTCTACTGTAGAAAGATATGTAATGAGAAGAGCTAGTTATGACTTCAGTAGAGGGGTGAATACTGAATTATCAGCTTTATAAATGCCCAAAGTAGTGCAGTACAGCAAGGGAAGCCTTGAAGTGAGATGTGCCACAACTTCATTTGTGCCCTCTGAGGCAGCATCCTTAAAACTTGGCATTATGCAATGCAATTTCACTTGGTGCCTTGAACTGTTACTTAGATTTACAATAAGATTCACTTTAGAGGAATTATCATCTAATTAACTGCTCAAGATCTCTACCCTTAACTTATACTTAAGATAGTGCTCTTGAAAACACTGTGCACTTAATGGAAAATAACAAAATGCTGCAAAAAGAAACATGCTAGTTTAATTCTGAGTTAGTGCAGCGGGTATAAGATTGAGGTTGTTCCTGGCCTCATCACTGATACTTGTAGAGGAAAAATTTGGTAGTGTCACTTTTTTAGTAATTTTTTTCATTAATGTCCCAGGGGAGCAATGAAATATATTTGAGTTGTGTAAAAAGTCTATTAAAATACCAGAGGCAAGTGAGCTGTGAAGGTGAGAGAAACCCTCCTTACCTTCTCAGTGCTCTTTTTCCAGTGCTAAAGAACATTGATCCAGTGAGTAGCAAAAAGGGATCCTATTTGGAGGTTTAATTAAAGCTAGTGAGTTTTACTGATGCTATCAATCAGCAAAGATTGAGAGAGGGGGCATGGTGCCAGACTATTTAGTGGTCTTGACAGGGTAATTAAATACCTCAGGACTGTATTCGTAAGGTAAAATTGAAGTGCTCTAGCAGATCTGAAGCAGAAGAACAATTTGTCTTGGAACAAAGGTAAAGGTGCTTTTTTCCCTTAAACTTCTGCAGGAGTTATATAAATGGTAATTATACAGTCTTTTAGCTATGTTACAGTTAAAGCTTTGACAGCATTTCCATTCTAAACCCCCTCCCTACCCCACACATGCCTTTTCACCCCCAGGTAAAATTTGTTCTTCACTGAAATTCAAATCCCCTCAGACCTTGAATGTTACTTAATCAGCTTAAGCTGACAGCTTGTTTTTCATGTTGCTGGATAATATTGAGAGGAAGATTCACTTCTGAATGCATATTGCTGTCACTTCCTGTAAACCACATTACGGCCACATGGTTGTTGATTAATGCCTAACCACTCTGAGGAAAGTAGCACAGCGTGTCAGACTGAACTACAAAATGTGCTAATCTCACCTTCAGCAACTACATAGCATGTTTTTTGTTTGGATCCCAAACATACTGTGTTGCCAGTGATTAGAGTTTTTTGCAGGAGTCCATCCCTGCCTTCCCTGGGGCAGAGGATCCTTAGACCAATGCAGCTCACCCTGTGGCTGCTGAGCAGTTTTGCAGCCCAAAACCTCAGTGGTGCAGTAAGGTCCTTTCTGAGCCTGCATAGGGAGTTTCTGACACAGAAATGAAGGTCTTAGTGGTCAACAGTACTGTGTGGGGCTGAAGGAAGACCAAGCATTGCTCAAAAGGTCAAGCTCTAAGCAAGCAAAAAAAGCCAACGAAACCCACAAAAAACTGCTTGTTACTACTGAGATCGATGATGCACCTTCCTGTCCTCTGCCTGATGTCTTCCTGTCCTCAAGGCTCCTTCAATCTAAAGCAAAGAGCATCCATCTAACTGGGTTCTGTCAGCATAAGGTGGAGAAGGGTTCATTAAAAAAAGTCACTTTTGAAACTGTTGCTCTGTTCAAGTCTGTTATTGCTATGTGTATTCAATTTGATACTATTATTTATCAGTATTGCTCCTGCCTAGTGATGAGAACTGGCCATATTTTGTTAGAAAACTCATGACATAATGGCTGACTTGATGGTGACAGGGAAGATGCCTTGACTTTCTGATGGAAGACTAAGAGTTTGTTTTACTCATGTCAACATGAATGCTCAGGTACTTTACATAGCAAGTCTTCAGCATGTGGGAAAAGATATTGGCTTCACGAGGAGGTATTTTGAAATGTTGTTTCAAGATAACCTTGGGAACGGCACTATTTAAAGTGCTTCCCAGACTGGAGAATCCCATGGGTTCTCAAAAAAATTTTGATCTCAAGAATTAATTATGGGTTTATCTCAGCATCTCAGTCTGGTTGTCTTTAGTGTCCTGCTGCTGTCCTAGGCCTTCATCAGTCATCTTGTCCAAATGAGACCTGCTCATGGTCCGAGTCCCTCTTAAAACTTATGTTACTGTACTGGACTTGTTGTTGCCTGTTCTTTAATGATGACTAAATCATGTCTGGTTCTGAGGAAATCACAAAGGTGAGAGGGAAGAGTGGATTAAAATGCCGAGCTGAGACTTAAAGCCAGAACTGAAACCAGATTTTTCCTTAGATTCAGTGCTGATCCAAATAATCTGAGCAGATAGCTCAGTTTCTTAGCTTTGTTGTGGAGTTAGGGCTTTTGACCCATTGTCTGATGGAAAACAAGGTGATCATGGGCTGTGCTGCAGACAAGCAGCACAAGTGGCTGTGGTGGTTGCTTCCTGACTGACAAGAGTCAGATACAGAAACATGGTCAAAGAGGAATTAAACTAAAAAAATCTTTGAGCTCCAGTACTCATTGTTGTGTAAATAATGCTCCTCTGTCCAGTAAATAATCTGAAAATTGATGGAAGTCTCAAATGCTGGAGACCTTATATTCAGTGTCCATACTGTGCATTAACAAGCTTAAGAGTGGAGGTGGTAAATATCTGAAGCTGGAAGATGTTCCTGTGAGCAGTTATGTAATCTTTTGCAGCTTTTGATCTGAAAGGAGACTTCAGTTTATTTTAGTAGAAGTAACCTGTAGAGAGGTCATGCCTTAGTTTTGAAAAACACATGGCTGTGTTATTTTTTTCCCTCAACTCAAAAACGATGTTGAATTTGTATTTGTGGTGTGGATGTGGTTTACTTAATAGATGTGGTGTGGTATACTTAGCCTATAGCTCTTTGACAAATTCATACTATCTAGATAAAATTACTCTAGTTCAAAGGAGGAGCTTTATAAAATACAGTACTCCTATGTTGGCTAGTCATACTCATGAACTACTATGCCAATCAGTAATCACTTTGAACATCATGTTTTAATTCTGTTCGTATAAGAAGCTTGTAAAGGAACTGGAGCTTCAACACTGTTCTAGGTGAGCTGTTGATTTGGATGTGGAAATGGCTGTCTTGGTCAGTGTAGCTCTCCTTGTGTGCCGGGATTGTAGTGGATCCATTGTAAAGAGTGCATGTAGCAACTGACGTAATTACTCTGCACTGCAATATCCTGAGACAATTACAGACTTTACAGGTCCTTTATATAAATGTATCCTGTTCTGTGCAGTCTTTGAAGAGGAAACTCTATCAGGCCAATGTATTGATGAGCCATTTGTCTCTGAAGTGTAGCTCACCATGATCCCCCACCAGTCACTACTTCATGGCCAGGTCTGGTTCTAATGGCATCTGTTTTGTGGAGGAACAAACTGTCAGGTTGGTCCGTTCATGCCCTCAACACCATGGGCACAGAACAGATGTGGTTCTCATGGCTGACCTCAGGCCTGCAACTCTGGAACTGGTTGTAGCTTTCAGAGTTAGCATTTTCATGAGATATGGATTAAAATAGCAAAACCTTTCCTCATTGTAGTGCTGAAAGGCTGTCAATTCTCTGTCCGACGTTTGAATGTGTTACTTTTTGCAGGGTAGGCTGTAAAAGTAAAGCCTGTATGGGATATAATTATATTCATTAGCTTAAACCACACACATAAGTGAAGCTCTGTTTAGTATGTCTTTGTACTTCCACAGAGTTCGAGTCTGAATTGCCTTTACAGAGGGAAGACTATCATGCTTCCAATTTGCTTTACCTGCATAAACAAATACTACTGCAAGCTTGCACCATGAACTTAAACTCAGCACAGTATGTATGTGTTTAACAAGGCAGTCTTGTGTATAGTGGAAGAAGCAGCCTTCAAGCTTTGTTTGAAATGGAATGTATTTGGAACTGTCTTTCATTTGGGGGGCAACAGGAAGTAAACTTGATGAATAAACAGCAATGTACTTTCAGACAACCTATTGCTAGCCAGTGACAGTTGAGACCTGGTCTTTGCTGTGTACTGCAACATCTTGTTACTGGAAATCAAATTAAGAAGAGTTCTTGAGTCATGGCATCTTACATACTAATTTCAGTCTAAGTTAAGAACACTTGCCTGGAACAATGGTCTCTGAGAGCACTGTTGTAATAAAACCAAAGAAATACATCCTTGTTTTTAATGTGCTTGCCAAGGGGGCTTACATATTCCTAATGTATTTCTCTTCCCAATATAGATCTGTCTGGTTTGCAGGAAGGCTTAACCTATTTTCATGGACGCAGACTGGGTGGTGATTTAGTTGGATTTTTTTTTCCACTGAAACAGTAATTTTAAAAGGATCAAATACTAGCCTGTAAAAGGCAAACGGTATTCTAAGCTAAAAGTTTAAACTAGAAGTTATTAAATGTAAATTTGCTTATTGAAATCCTCATTTTAACATTTAAAGATTTCAGATTTAAAGACCTGCAAGAGTACTTTAACTAGAGATGTTTAGAATTTAATATCACTTTTTCCTGAAGTTCTTGTAGGTAATACAAAGACTCTGTTTGCCCTCTGTACTACTAATAAGCAAAAAGATAAAGATGGAAGTATAGTACTGAGGTTCTAAAGATAGTAGCAGATAGTAAGAAACTGAAACATTCCTTTATAGGACTGGGTCTCTTTATTCTTTTTGGCAATTCTTTATTTAACCTGTTAACTTTCACAGTTTTAACATGACAGCTGTGAGTCAGTTCATCTTGATGTTAAGAAACAAAATACTAAAGCAGTGAAAATGCTTGGATTTGGTGTTCTAATGTTTGCATTTCTAGAAACAAGTATCTTTCCTACTAACTGCAGTGGAAAATTCCAGTAAAACTGTTTTTAAATTGGTGTCTCCAGAGTAGCTGTGTTCAGTGTTGTACAGTGTGTATCATCATTAAATATTTAAAACTGTAGGCTTTCTGGCTGCTTCTTGACTTGTATTGTATTTAATGGTTTTGACATTGAATAACCTTAACGTTTATTAAATATTCACCTGTTGAAGTAGCTGTGAAGTAATATTTTAGTGCAGCTATTAATTCAGTGCATGTGTATATTGTTTGAAAAGACTGAGTCTAGAACTATCAGCAAATAATTACTGAATGAGCAAACTGACAGGATACAGGCAGGGAGATGAACTTGGAGAGTCTCTGCTTTAAATCTGTATCATAAGTGAAATAGATGGACTTTGAAATGAATAGTGAATAGAAACTGTATATCCCATAGTCCAGGCAAGCTTCTTTTTCATGGGAATTAGTTCCCTTATACCAGTAACATTTTATGGTGTCCTTGTTTTTCTCTAGTGATTCTGGCTTGCAGTAATCACAGATAACTAGTAATGTTTTGCCAAATAAAGTCAAACTTCAGTGACATTGAGTTTCTGAAGTTCTGTATTTCTTTCAGATCTCTTGCCTGTCCAGAACTCCTGGTACTTAGCGAGATGGCTAGAGTTTGAATATTGGTAATGAAGTACTTATTTCTGTTTGTACGCTATTCCTGTGACTAATCTGCCCAGATTCCAGAATACATCATCAAGATACAGGAGTAGTCCCTGGGATACTTTCCATGTAGGATGATCTGTGATCAGTGTGTGTTCTTCAATGTGAAAAATACCTTGTAAACAAACTTGAAGAATTCGAAAGGAATCACACTCAAACTGAACTTGTAATGGTAGTATTCACTGGTTAGCACCTACTGCTTTTGTTTAGTTGCGTTCTTTAAATTGCATTTGGTATAGGCTTTGACTGCTGTGTCACATTCTGTTCCAAATAGCTTTACCAGCTAGGACATGAGCAATAGACATCACTGAATCCACTGTCACCGTGAAAGAATTAGAGAGAGAATTCAAAGAATTTCCTTAAGATCTGTTACGTATTGTTGCAGAATCACAGAATGGCTGAGGTTGGAGGCACCTCTGGAGAGCTCTAGTCCAACCCCCTACTCAGAGCAGGTTCACCATAACCGTGTTGCTCAGGCCTGTGTGCAGTTTGATTTTGAACATCTCCAGGGTTAGAGTCTACAATCTGAGTAACTTCTTCCAATTCTTGACCACCCTTTACCGTGAAAAGGTGTTTTTCTTATGGAATGAAATCTATATGGAATTTCCAGATGAACTTTTCTGTGTTTCAGTTTGTGCCCATTGCCTCTTGTCCTATTTCTTGATGCTACAGAAGAAAGTCTGGCTCCATCTTCTTTATTCCCTTCACCAGATTTTTATGGTAGAGATCCTGCTGAGCTGCCTTTTCTCCAGACTGAGTAATCCCTTCTCTCTCAGCCTTTCCTTGCGTCAGAGATGCTTCAGTCCTTTAATCACTTTTGTGGCCCTTCACTGGGCTCACTCTAGTTGTGAATATCTGTCTTGCACTGGAGAGCCCAGAGCTGGAGACAGCACCCTAGAATGTGCTGTCTCACCAGTGCTGAATAAAGAGAAAGGCTCACCTCCCTTGACCTCCTGGTAATGCTTCTACTAATGCAGTCCAGGTCGCTGTTGGCCATCTTTGTCACAAGGGTACATTCTGCTCGCTCCTGATCAGCTTGGTGTCTTCCGGACTCCCAAGATTCTCTGCTAAGTTGCTTTCCAGACAGTTAGCTCCCAGCATGTACTGGTACGTGGGATTATTCCTCCCTTCTGCTTTTCCTGTTGTTGAACTTCTACGAGGTTCCTGTTTGCCTGGTTTTCCAGTCTGTTGAAGTCCCTCTGGATGGCAGTACAACCCTCTGGCCTATCAGCCAGTCCTCCAAGTTTTGTATCATCTGTGAAGTTTCTGAGGGTACACTCTGCCCTATTGTGCAGATGATTGGTGAAGGTGCTAACCAGTTTTGGATCCAGGATCAGTGGAGGCCAGTGGGTAGTTTCCGACTGGACTTCATGCCACTGATCGTAGCTCACTGAGCCTGGCAGTTCAGCTAGCTTTCAGTCTACGTTGCTGTCCCACTTAACTGATACGTACTTAATACTTATCTAGTATGTACTTATGTACTCATAGGTGTACTTAATGTGTTCTTTGTGAGGGTATTATGGGAGAGAGTGTGAAGTCTTACTAAAGCTGAGATAAACAACATCCACTGTTCTCCCCTTGTCCACCAAAGTAGTCATATCATTGTAGAAAACTACTAGGTTGGTCAGATATGATTTCTCCTTTATAAATCTGTGCTGACTACTTTGGTCACCTTAGTCATTCATTAGACTGGAGGGGATTTTCATGATTAGTTGCTTGATCACTTTCCCAGGGATTGCCTTGAGATTGACTGGCCAGTAGTTCCCCAGAGAGCAAGAGAGTTTCTTGGCACTATTGAAGATGGGTGATACTTGCTTTCTCCCACTCCTCAGAAATGTCTCCTGTTCCCCATGACCTTTCAAAGACAACCAAGAGTTGCCTTGCAATGACATCCGTCAGCTCCCTCAGCACTTGTGGGTACAGCTTTTCAGGCCCCATAGACTTTTGTCTAATTTAAATATTCTTCAGTGTGATCCTCTTCCACTGAGGGTAAGTATTCCTTGTTCCAGACTTTCTACTCTCTTGTGGGCCTGGGATCCCTGAAGGTAAATTTTACTGGTGAAGACTGATGCAAGGAAAGTACTAAGTATACAGTTATCTTCTATGTCCCTGGTTAGCAGTTTCCCTGTCTTGTTCAGCAGTGGGTCCATGTTATCCCCAGTCTTCCTCTTGCTGCCAATATATTTGTACAGGTCTTTTTTGTTGCCCTTCAGATCTCTCACCAAATTCAAATCCAGGTGGGCTTTAGCTTTCCTAACCTCATCTGTGCATAATTGGACACCGTTTATATATTCCTGCTTTCATATCCTGTCCACTTTGGTTTTATGTTGGAGTATAATCCTTTTTTCATCCACACAGGCCACTGGTCACCTTTTCTTGATTTCCTGATTGCTAGGATGGACATTTGTCTTGAAGGTGATCCTTCAGTCACTGGAGGTGGTTAGCAGGGATATCAACGTGGTTTCCAGACCTATAAAGCTGTTCTAGCAGCTAACTTTCTAAGAACAGTGATACCCATGCCTGTGCTGCTGGGCCATGGTAATCACCAGGGGGGTCCATCAGGGTGATGTATGGGTAAGAAGGGAGAATTTTAATTACATTTTCAGCTCTACTGAACTTCAACTGTGGATCAGGCAAATCTTGTGAATTAGTTAACTTGCTTCTAGCCTACTTTTAGTATCACTGACGAGGAGGGAAAGAAGTTTTAGGTATTAAACATTGCCTCACAGGTCACTTATTTGCCTTAAGATTTTTTTCTTTGCTTTTTGTGTGTGTGTCCTCTCTTCATAAAGAACACATTCTGCTTACATTGTGTTCAGTTTTATTCTATCTAATGTGTTGAATTAGAATGATTTTGACAATTAGCCGTGGACAGCTGGATGGAAGGTCCAATTGCTGCATTAGATTGCTTAGAAAATGAGTTTTTTAATCTATCAACATCTATAGAACTACTTCTAGAGCAAAGTCTAGATAGTTTGAAGACTGGGAAAGAAGTGGCACCATAAAGTATGGCTTAAGGGTTTTGGCAGGCCTTTGGTATCGTCTGTTCATACAGACTTCTTCTAGCCTGTTTGAAAAGAGTTTGAGAGAGACAGATAAAATTGAGATGTGCTGCTGATACGTGCAGCTATACATCTATCTTAATCTGGTTTATCTGTAAGTAGAGCCTGTCCTCTTCTGCTTCCATTGATGTGAAACTTTCCATTAATAACAGTTCATTGTGTTCAGCTACAAAATGGACTTTGCTGTTGTGCCGTCCTACCATAGAGAGTTAAATTTGGGGATGGAAGTGTTCCTTTTGAAACCAAACATTTACTTAGCTCTTCAGAACTACTTGGTTTTGGTGATTAAGGATTTTATTGTGTCTGGTCCCCAAGGCAGTCTGTCTCCATTCTCTGGCCTTGAGTCTCCTTGAGGTCATTGTGCCATGGAGCTTTATTTCTTAAAGAAGCTCATAGCCAAACGGGAAGTTGAGCAAGTTCTTTCATTCTTTAACTGTTGTATTTTTTTCTGCCTCTTGGGTAGCCATCGCTGTCCTGCTTCTTTGGCTGAATGCAGGGAAGCTTTAATCTCTGTATTCCCGTCTTATTCTGGTGTAGCTTACCTCTCAGACTCTCTGTGCACCTGGGAATATCATAGGTGTATACTTTTGCCTGTAGAAAAGTGTGAAAATGACTCAAGATCTAGAAACTGTTATTTCAAATATGGGTATATGTAGTTTAAGGGTTGAATATACAGAGTAAAAAAAGAATTTAGTTTCAAACACAACTTGGAAGTATTGAGCTTTGGCTGCACAGCTGTATAATGGTAGCAGATTTACCACTTGAAGGAAGGAAAAAAAACCCAAAACACGTTTTTACAAAACTTCAGTGTTAAACTCTTGGCACAGAACTGGCCAAAATGATCTTTTGGATCTTCCAATGCAGCTAGTAGCTGAAGTCAGTCCCCTTCTCTTTGTCTGACTTGTGAGACCATGCTTTCTCCACATCTTTATTTCTGTAGTTCTGCTTGTACTCGTCCTTGACTTTGCAAATACTCATCTGAAGAAAGGGCATGATTGGTTAAACAAAACCAGGAAAATGATAGAACAGTAGGGTCTCTCGTTTCTTCCTCCGAAAGAGCTAATGTTGCTGATGAGATTTGGACTTGAATATTCAATCTACTCTAGCAAGTTCTAAGAAACCAGAATTATGTATTTGTCTTTCCTGAAGAACCTGTTAAGTTTCTCAACTACCTTGTGAAAAGCTCTTGGGAATCAAGTATTGTGTCACATGCAGGAACATGACTGCTGTTCATTGTAACATCTATCATCTAGTGTCTTGTTTCCAGTAGTTTTCAAGATTCCATCATTGCTGTAATTTAAAGTGGTACTGCATAGTATATGGATAAATTACTCACAATGCTGCAAAACGGCCATAATCACTCTTTACGACTACAATTCTGGTAATTAGAGAGGCTCCTTTGGTGGTTTACAGGCACTAAAGTCTTGGACACTCCTGCTATGTGAATCTGACTCTAACTAATAGCTGATGGTGTCATCTAGGGATAATCCTATGTTGACTTCCTTAAATGGCAAGAATCAAGTCAAAATAGAAAATCTAATCTATCAATTCCCAGCTAGTTTGCAAAATGAACTAGTACTTTCTTTTCATACTGTGTCATGAAAAAATTAAGAGATACCACGTTTTTAAAGAAAAAAAAAATCTGTGCAGAGCCACGTGGCAGATTCCAGCTCTGACTGGATGTCAGGTATTTTTTGTGTTTGGGGTCTTTCTTTGGTTGTTTT
The DNA here is from genome assembly GCF_009769465.1 of Tauraco erythrolophus. Lineage (NCBI taxonomy): Eukaryota > Metazoa > Chordata > Aves > Musophagiformes > Musophagidae > Tauraco > Tauraco erythrolophus. The sequence continues at coordinate 46,094,169 of NC_141496.1, read as the reverse complement.
CTTTTTTTTTTTACACTTAGTGTCATAGACACTGAATCCATTTTTACCACAGGGTCTGGGGCTTTGTACATGGCACCTTGATGGTGGTAAACTTCATGAGCTCTTCTGTGAACAGTTCCCCAGTCATATTTCTACTAATACAAAAAAAAAATGAAGGGACGTGTAGAATAAAGAGGACTAGGTAATTTTTAGTTCAGTGGGCCCAGCTCAACTGTTCTTCAGTGTGGCTTTACTAGAGTGGAAAGAAACTGTATAGAAACTGGGAAACTGTCATTCCTGCTGTAAAACTGGACAGCGGCAGCTTTTCAATTATGATTAAATTGGCATATTTTCACCAAAAAAAAGTTAATTAGGAGAAAAGGCTGAGGTTATTCCCAGCTGCCTGTGTGGGAGATCAGAAGACAAGCACTTTGAACACAAGTCTTTAGCTTCTATGTGGCTCTTGTGTTAAAAAAGCAAGGCACTGTGGCTCAGAGCTCTGTGTTGTATAGTGTATTATCCTGGACAGCTCCAAGTTTTTTGTGGATCAGCCCTGTTCAGCCAACTTTGGAAGACACGTTGCACAGAGCTTCTAGGTAGAACGTGGAATGATCACAGCAGTGTTCACGATACTCCTTGTTTAGTCTTCAGGGTGCTCCATCTCAATTGTCTTTTTTGTTTTACTTCCACAGGACTCTTAAGAGTCTGATGATCTGCATGGAAATAAGACAGGGGAAGGATTTGAAAATAAATGTCAAAGGGTTAGGCAAAAAATACATTCAGAGAGTTAAGTTCCAGCTGCCCAGATTTGGCTGATCCTGCATTGCAGGGAGGACAGGAAAGGAGATAAATCTGAATTCTTCTTGCCTTTATATTTTGTATGGTGAAAACCCCAAATAAATTACTTTGTCCTGTCCTGTTCCCCAAGCATGGATATTATTTTCTAATCTTTTCTGTAATAAGGATAAACCACTTGTACAGGCTTCAGTGAGAGTTACTGAACTCTTCAACAAGCTGTTTTTGTAATGTATCTAGGAGTTGAACAACCTGATTAACTATCTTAGTATATCTGATTGACACTTTGAGGCAGCAGGTAAAATCTTCTGTCCAAAAGGACCTGAGAAGCTCACGGTTATTTGGTCGTAAGACCTCTGTGTTGCAGAAATCGGCAATCTGTTGAACAGCTGAAATGCAAGTTGCATTCCTACTTCTCCTGTTCATTCTCAGGTCTATAAAAGTGATATAGCGGAGTTTATCTTGACCTCCTGAATGATTGTGTGTCATTTGATAGCAAGCTCAACACATGTACAAAGGACAGAGCACTTGAAAAACACTTGCAGACCTCTAAGTGCTTTGAGCTCTCTTTCTGTGTTTTTGACCCAGATGTCAAAGTGAAATCTTTATCCTTTGTATTTTTTAATGCTTTTTAATGGTATTTAAAAGGAGAACATTCTTGAATCTTCTTAACTTTATCTTTTTAATCTTATAGCAAGCTAACTGAGAACACTTTTTCCTCCACCACAGCTCGCTGGAGTGTGTACCTAGCTTTTGTCCTTTATTTGAAAGTACTCCTTAAATTATAATTTATATGTGAGTTCATGTAGTTAGCTGCTTCTGGGTGGTCTATGTTGCATTTTTGCAGTGTTTCACAGAAGCCAGCACCAAAAAAAAACAAAAAACGCTTAACTGGCTTTGCAAGGTAATTTTTCTGGCTGCCTTTAAACATTTCAGTATCTCAGAACAAGTGACACTTATTGCCAGTTTTTAAAATGCTTGATTTCTGATTTTTTTTTACTTTCTTTTTCTAAAGGTTTCCTACGCACGACCAAGTTCAGCTTCTATTAGAGATGCAAATTTGTATGTTAGTGGACTTCCAAAAACAATGACCCAGAAAGAACTGGAACAGCTCTTTTCCCAATACGGACGCATTATTACTTCTCGTATTCTGGTTGACCAAGTCACTGGTAAGTACGCAGTTTTGCACTTCCTCTCATTTTGGACTGGCAGTTTAAGAAATACTTCACCTTTCAGTACAATAGTCTTGTCTCTAGAATGTATGAAAGGTGTATGTAGGCCAGAAAATGCAATTTTCTGCTGGAATTGTTCATAAATATGCATGGACAAAAATAGATTGTGGCTTGTACTGAGCCAGCTTGAGTCATTCCCACCCTGAAGGTGCAGGTTTGAAGCCTGTTTCATGGCTTGTAATAAATTTACAGCTACTGTAATCTTCCTTTCCAAGCTACTATGTGAAAATAGTCCCTATGCACCTTATGGAATGCTATTAAACACTTTTTTATAAAAATAAAATGTGATGCAGAAATGCACAGCTGGTTCTCTGAGGCTAGGATTACAAAGACCCAGAGTGGTAATTGCTGTTAAGACTATTTTCAAGGTTGCCTCATTAACTTTGGGAACACTGAAGAACATGAACTTTGAGTTCCTCAGGAGCAGGTAGGTTCTGTGTTTGGCAGTGCCTTAAAGAACTAACCTCTAGCAGGTTAGTTGCATTGTTACAGTATGTATCTTAACCGGTGAGTGGATGTCAGTGACACTCTGTTGTTGCTCTTCAAACTTGGACAATAATGCATGTGTTTTTCCTGGCTCAAGTGGCTGATCTTGAGGAACTTTATAATTCGCTGCCTCACCTTCTTCCAGTGAGCCTGTTCCAAAAATAAGCAATCAAATGAAATGCCAAGTACGTGACAGAAGTATTGAGTGTGCAAAGCAAAATACAAAGAAGCAGGGCTCTCCAAATTCTCATCTTCCAAAAAACTGGGGGTGCAGGGCGGAAGAATTAATTTACTCGCCTAATTATTCCCTAAATAATAAACTAGCTTGGATTTTTTTTCTATTATAGCTGTACCCTTTAAAAGTTGCATGTCATCGTGGGTTACAAACAGCTTTCAGTGGTAGGAGGTCATAAAGCTTTCAAATGGCCTTTACTTTAAAAGGTTTGTGCATGCTATTGTTTGATACTTGACTGACCTGTAGAGGACCTTGTATGTACTCCTTTGCACTTCTGTTATATTAACAGAAATCTCAATATTGACACAATACTCAGAGTGTTTTAGTAGTGTGAGTTGGTGACAGTGCAGAGATGCAGGGAAAGGAAAGCTAAAGGCCAAATAGTGACTTGAAGAAGCAGCAGTGTTGTGGGTCAGATTTCCAGTCTTTGTGCAATAAATAGCTGTTTGCAGTATGTTCCTATATATTCGTGCATAGAAGTGGTGGGATTTGACAAATGGGCCAAGTAAGTATGTGTAATTAAACTTTTAAATGTGTACTGTAATTCTAAGTACTCATAAATCCTCGTGTGTGACAGTGGTTCTCTGGCATAGACTGTTGTTCATGTTTAAGCTTTCTTCTCTCCTTTTTCTCAGTGGTTTGGAAGAGATAGACTCAAAACGGTATGAATAATAAGGTTTTGACACAAACTGACAGATGTAAAATGCAAAGTTGAAACTGTGACATTTGCCTCTTTAAAGCTTTCTTACGCCTGCTCATTGTCACTTTGATGGTTTAAATTGTCGTTGTTTATGAACAGAATACATTTCTTGTCGTTAATGTCTTTCTCAAGTGAGGACAAGCAGCTAACCTGTCTGTTTATTCACGAGCCAAAATATAAGAGACCTTTAAACAGATTTAGGAATATTGCAACACAGCATGCAGCTAACTCATGTTGGCTGTAGTAGCTTTAATTTTAATTGGTTCAAGTATTGACACTTCACTGTGTTTATATTTAAGCCATAATATAAATTTTGAGGTGTGATGTTCCTAAGACCTTCTGTGAACGCTTGCTGATTACTTTGCATGTTGTCTTTGGCTTTTCTATACCAAGGAAGAATCTATGGCCCAAGGAAAGTTTCCTTCAAAAATAGTACCTACAAAAGTATGGTGGTATGCTGAAATTGAATCTTTCACTTAGAGGTAACCATGGACTGTTAAAACAAGGCCATAATTCCCATTACAATCTAGAACATTCGCTCCTTTCTTTGTCCTCAGCATATTTGCTCCAAAGGGAACTTCAAAGGGTGCTGCAGGAGAGCATAAGCTGTTTCCTGCTGCTAGGGAGCAGATGACTAAGCTGTTTACAGAATTTCTGTGAATTTAGGTACTGTAGAGTAGCATGAACTGAAAAGAGGTTACAGTGCAGCTAGTTCTGGGTTCACTTCCATCCCCACTTCCCCTCAGATTGCTTTGTTTCAGAATTACCCTTTGGCTTACTATGTTTAAGTTCTCCACTGTGTTTTCCCTCAATCTTCCAAGTTTTTTACACTATGTATCTTACATCAGTTAAATTAAAAAAAAAAAAAACAACAAATATTAGAAAAGTCTTAACCAGTTTGAGCAACAGCTCAGTTCTAGTAAGCTCAAAATTCTCATGTGTTCCTAGCAATTGGCTATGAAAATCAACTGTTAACATCAAATATTCCAGTCTCTGAATTAATTATTATGTACTTTCTTCACCCGGTGCAGGAGTATCAAGGGGTGTGGGTTTTATCCGGTTTGACAAGCGAATTGAAGCAGAAGAGGCTATCAAGGGTTTGAATGGCCAGAAACCTCCAGGTGCCACAGAGCCCATCACTGTAAAGTTTGCTAACAATCCAAGCCAAAAAACCAATCAGGCTATCCTTTCCCAGCTGTACCATTCTCCAAACAGAAGGTATCCAGCACCTCTAGCACAGCAGGCTCAACGTTTTCGGTAAGTCAAATACTTACTTAACTTGTGTGCAACTGTGCTGGAAGCCACATGTTCCCGTAGCTTTGTTTCTCTCCATTCTTCCCCTTCCCTCCTTGTCTGATTTCTGTGTGTGAAGAGAACACCTAAAAATGTTGAACTTCGGCTATGGTCCTACAATACAGCTAAAGCAAAAATGCATTCATCCTATTGATAGCATTTCAGTATCTAATAAACCTACTTAATAGAGTTAAACCAAGATGACATCTTTTTCTATGCAGTCACTAAAAAAAAAAAAATCACTCTTTCTTAGATTAATGTTGATTAATGTTCGAGTTGATTCAGTTAACATCAACTTAGGCAATTCAGTTTTCTTTTTTAGCCATATGGCATGCCGTAGCCAACCTCTTCTTCCCTGCCCTCTGGCTTTCATTTTTTCCCCAGTCCATTGTCTAAATCCTGCATGCCACACTGTCTTCTCTTATTACAAACTTTTGCAATGAAGATTCTTCAAATATTTTCTGAATGTTTTTTTGCGGATAAATGTCCCTGTTGTGTTGAAACTACAGCCGTGCGGTTCCCTGGGATATTTAGTGTATTGAAAAGGACAGATAGTGAGAATAAAGTGAAACAAATATTGTTTTATCTACATTCATGAGCACCTCGAATCTTTTTTAGTGATTTTGATCATTTCTTCCCACCTTCTGCCCCTGGGCTATGTGACTGGGATGTGTTAAACAGTAATGCGGTCAAACAGTTTCTGGTTTATTTTTCAAGAAATAAAATCAGATGACAATTTTCTTCAAAAAGAATATACCAAACTTTAAAAGCTCAGCATTGGCTACCCTCACTTTTAGGCCAGATATTCAGAGTGCATGGACTGCACTTCTGACAGAACTTCTGAGTTCTTCTTTTCTTCAGCTTTTCACTGTCATGTGCTGTAAGTGTCTCACAGGTGTGAAGGTCAGCACTGGAGTAGGCTTTCTGCCCTAAGGGAAAAGATAACCAGTTTTATTCATTATTTGGTGGCTTTTTTTATCACTACTTAGGGAATAAAAGGGTTAATTTAAACAGTGTGCTGAATATCGAATAAAAGTAGTCTTGCCATTGTTCCATAGGCAGAGCATAGGGCCAGAAGTTGCACTTACAGGATGGACTGCAGTGCATTATAATCAAATCAGATAAGGGAGCTGTTGTACAGCCTGTGTGTTACAGCATTCAACATATTCTGGCGAGTCTGACCTGCTGACACCTTGAGTTCTTGGGAGTGCACTTGTTCCCAGATGCTTGGCTGTTTTTGGTATTACTAAGGAAATGTATTTTTATGAACACCTGTTTACATTTCACTGGAAGGTGGTTGGGTTTTTTTTCTTAGATCCTAGTGCGAAGTGATGCCTGAAACAACCATAAGATATATTGTGATTTGCTCCACTTAAAAGTATAATGGTAACAAAAAGCACTGAGTAGGGACCAAGTCTGTAGTGAGTATGAGGGAGAGTAAAATCTTTCTCACTTTATTGATGTGGAAGGAAGAACAAGATTGAACCGACTGGTCAAAAGGTAAACTGGGGTTGCAGACAAAACTAGGTGGGTTTTTTTAATATTTTTTTGCGGGAAAGCCTTCAGGCTTCTTTCTCTTCTCGAAAAGAGACAACCTTGCCAAATTTTAAAATTTTATAACCGTCAAGGGAAATTTGTCTTGTTTTTTTCGATCTTTGCTTTGCAGTTGTTGCAGCATTCCAGCTCTGCTGACTACGTAGTTCAGATTGCTCCAGTGCTTTATATCTTGCATGTCTTTCACATGCAAGAAATCTTGGCTGTCGATGTTTGAGACAAGGTTACATGATGCAGTTGCCCTGTCTCAGTTAACAGTTGACAGAGGCCCGAAAGCGGCGTCAGCATAAACTTTAGTAGTAAAGAACAATAGAATCAGTACAATGCTGGCGCTTTTTCTTGCTTAAAAACAAAAATCTTGAGGTGGTCTTTCAAAAACAGCTGTATATAATTGTTCCTCATTTCTGGGGGATGTGTAACTTAAAGCATCTTCAGAATTTGTCCAGTGAATGTCCCAGAGAATTTTTCCAGAATATTTTTAAGTTGTCCAGGCAACTGATGAAAACAGTTACGGTGATACCATTACTGTATGAAGTCCTCAACTGACTAACTCCATTAGAACCTGTAAGTGATGATGTTTCTGGAACTCTTCACCTTCCTCTTCACCCCCAAATGTTAATGACAGTAGACCTCTGTCATCCACACTACTGATAGTAGTCAGGTGTTTTTTAATTTCCTCTTTCCTGCTCTTTTTAGGAGTTCAATGTCTTGCTTTCTTGTCAGTGCATCCTGCAAAAATCCTGCTCGCCGCAGAATCGTAATGCTCTGTAGTTTGAGACCTTTACTTAGCTGCAAACAAAACCAGATATTTTTTCTTCAGTTTTTTTTTTTGCCCAAATGTAGTTACATGATTGTAGCACTTGAATTTAGATTCTGTATACTAGTGTTGGTTCTTAAATCCTATTGCTCGTTAACTGGAGAGAAATCACAGTAAGGCACACATCTGTAAGATAGCTGTAAGCTAAAATCTAAATTAAGTATACCTCTTTTACCTAAGCTCATATTTTGTGGAGTTCTGAAGAGAATCTTAGACAAGACTTTCTATTCACATGTCTAGGCTTTTCCAGGAAGAAACTAGAGCTGCTTCAGAGTAGAAATTTTCTGAGAAGCATGTTAAGGGTCTTCAGGAATAACATTAATAGAATGGGTAGACACTGCATGTTCCAGTTATTGGCTAGGTAATTCCAAAGGGTTTAGAGTTGTGGTGTCATACTACAGTTTAGCATCTTGGGGGAAGGTGAGCGAAGAAATACATGCGGAAAGTTTACAGTCTAGTATATGTGTGTGTGTACGTTGTAAAAACACTTTATTCTGGAAAAAAGTAGGAAAACTAAAAATCTTTTTTGCAGTTCATATTCTAATGTTTGTTGCTGCTCAAAAGCCCCGCGTCTGCCTAGATATTCGTGTCAGCACACTGTCAGAAGCCTCCGTAAAGTCTCCGTCCAAAACAAGTTAGTAATCTGGAAAATTTCACTGAGGTGATCACTGACTGTAACTTTATGCCAACAGTATTTGACTGAGGCTAAACTTGTGGTAGCGGTGCACTTTCTGAACTGCTTATGGTTGTGGATACTACACAAGAACATCTATTTTGTATTCACTGACTTTATCAGTTGTAATAAGGTGCCACAACTCTTTCAGTGGTCGTACTTTAATTTTGCATGAGATTCTGTACAGTACAGGGAACGCGGCAGTAATATACCAGGTTTCCTTAAAGGGTGGAAAAGTCTGAAGACTGAACACTTTGCTAAATGTTTTGCAGGTTGGACAATCTGCTCAACATGGCTTATGGAGTAAAGAGGTAATAAAGGACTATTAGGTTCATAATATCCAAATTATTGTTAAGTATTTTGCATACTCTTTCAGTGAGACTTATGTTGGATTTTTGCATGTTGAGACTTCAGTTGAGGTTGTTCATTTTGGTGCATTGTGTGTGAAAGAGACAAACCTTTTGTAGCAGTTCTGTGGAGTTTGTTTCAAATGACTTACTAATCCTCACTGAGTTTATAGCATGCGCTTTTTTGTTTTACTACATCACTTCATTTCTGACAGACCTAGCATTGTTCCCCCTACTCATACATTATAGGATTCTACATAGTATGTGTGCAGTTAGGGGAGGAAAAAAAATATTGGTGATTTCACCTGAGATTAATCAGGCCAACATGTTCATACTGTGAAAAGCCCTGTATAATTTTCTTTTCTATTTTGAAATTTCTTTACTGGGATATTCTGTGAACAGCTACTTTTATGATTGTTTTGTTTTCCCCCATTCTTTAGTAGATTTCCTCCAATGACCATTGATGGAATGACCAGTTTAGCTGGAATTAATATCCCTGGACATGCAGGAACTGGATGGTGCATTTTTGTGTACAACTTGGCACCTGATGCTGATGAGAGTATCCTCTGGCAAATGTTTGGACCCTTCGGAGCAGTAACCAATGTGAAGGTCATCCGTGACTTCAACACCAACAAGTGCAAAGGCTTTGGATTTGTGACTATGACAAACTATGATGAGGCAGCTATGGCAATAGCCAGCCTGAATGGATACCGCCTTGGGGACAGAGTATTGCAGGTCTCTTTCAAAACAAACAAAACGCACAAAGCCTAACAAGTTATTCTCAGTGCATTAATACATTGAAACTATACAACAAAGGCGATTTACGGGAAGCTTTGTGCGTTAGTAAATGCCTTTGTTGTATGCCAGTGTGGAAATGGGGATAAAATGACTACTTAGCATCCTAAGAATATGTGAGATTTTTTTATTGCTAATATTTGAATTCAAACTTCTTAAATATCTTTTGTGTTTGAATATTGACAAGAGGTACAGGGTTTTTACCTGTCACAATGCATATTCTATTGCCTTCTTTGAAGAAGGTGGACCTTTTAAAATGTTTCAGCTAAGGGAAGAAGTTTTTTCTTTTTACATGACTGCCTTTATCCTATGAGTAAATATTGAGGCTTTGTGTTATACTTTCAGTTTTTGTTATTTCTTGATTTGCCTTGTGTTTAATTTGCATTTCAATGCATTGCTGTTCTGTTGTTCAAGAAAAGTATTTGAGGTTTACATTTTATTTATGAAGTTATGAGCAGTATTTATTTTATAATTATCATTTGGGTTGGGGAATGGGAACACATTATAAAAGCTTATTGTAAGAATACTGGAGAACTTTTCGTAAAGCAGTACCTTGCCAAAGAGATAAGAGCCTCTTTGATGTGGGTTTAAAAAAGCATCTATTTTTATAAAAAAAAAAAAAAAATTTGGAGAAACTTTTTACTGGTCCTGGAACAAATATTTTGACTTGAATACTTTGAGAAATCTCTTCATATGACACCTAGTGAGCTTTTAAAACTTACCAGGAAATTTGCAATTGTTGGGGAAAATTTAGAAAGATTTATGATGTAGAAATACTTTTGAGACCTTTGTATTAAGAAGTAGAGTCAATGGGATGCACTGTTGGTTTCATTTTTGTAATCATCAGTGGAGTCTTTGATCATCCTGGTTATTAAGTGATAGGTGGCTCACATTAATTTGTGATTTTGAAACAAATGAAAAATTTAAAAAAGAGTATAAAAGCAAGCAGGAAACTTAAAATACTGAGAGATGGGGGAAAAAAAAAATCTGTTCTTCCTAAAGAATTCCCTTCAGATAGAGCTCATGGTGTTTAGTGATGTACTTGCTATTGTTTGAAGAGTTGTTTTGTCTTAAGAAAGACATTGAGTATGATTTGCACCGTAGCAAATCAACAGAAGTGGCCTGAGTTGGGTATGTTTGGAGGTATTTTGAAAGTTATGTTCAAGGCTAACACCTGAGCTTTGTGTAATGTAAATAAGACCTTGAGTTATGAACCTTTCAGCTAATTTTTATTTAAGTTTATTTTTTAAGTTACATGCCAAGTGATGTTCAATTTTGAATGTTTTTGTATTAGTTTTTTCTTTGTAAATGGCATTAACATTGTTACTTGAGGTCTGCTTATTCATTTTTGTTGTCCTGAGGACTTGAATTTACAGTGCATCAGATCTGTTGCTATTTTTGTCTGTAGATAGTTTAGCTTCAGCTGTTTATGGTGATGCTACATTTTTGTTTATAAATATGTTTGTGGTAAAAAAACAAGTATAATCATAGATTTTGAAAAAATTTCCTTACATTTTTCATACAAAAACCATAAATACCTGTATGCTATTGAAATTTAACTTTGTATGATGCTTAAATCACTATTTGGGGAAATAGAAGTCTTTACCATGTATTGAAGAAATTTAAGAAAAAAAATACAGAATATTTTCTGATTAGCATCTAGCTTATAATTAAATTTTTAAAAAAAAAAGCTGAGGGTTTGATGCCTTCACCAGGATGCACTGACAACTATGTAGTTACGTCCTGCTTTTTGTATAAACTGAGATGCTCATATGCTTCCCCTTAGAAAAAGCAATGTTCTATGCATAACATAGTTGTACACTATCTTTGCAGTTGCTTTTGGTTCTTATTCTTTTAAATTGTAGTTATAAATTTTTCAGTATAGTACAGTACGTATACTGTGAAGCGCGTGCTAAAGTGAATAAGCGAGTTTTCATGCTGACCCACTCAATGCTATTCAAAAACCAATTGGCTTCCTGAGCACTTCCTCATTCCTAGGTGCATTTAGATTGTTAAAGCTAATCCTCTGCATTAAAAATTGTATATACTATAGAAGTCACAAACTTTCCAATGTGAGGAAAACAGTAGCTACATGCTTCTTTCCTATACTACTGTAGCAACTAACGGCATTGATGAGAAGGCATGTAAATTGGGCTTCACTTTACAGTGTTTATCAGAGCACTTAGTAAAATATAAGGCTGGTATTTATTTGAAGTTGTATAGTATGACTTAATTCACATCTGTTGGAATAGAAAATATATTCTGTTGAGTATTTAAGAGGTTGTACATGTTTTCTTTTGTGTTTGGATCCTTTGTACTTTTTCATGTTCAGTACATCAATAAACAAAGTTGAAGGGAAAACAGTGTCACGAGCAGGTCTTTGACTGCATTGTCCTCTGATTTGATGGGTAAGCAACCTGAGTGAAAGGTTTCCACAAAGCTCTCGAGTTCCTTTTCACTTAGCTTAGGGTCCTAGTTACCAACAAGGAGGTAAGATAGTTGAGCTGTGTATCTGTTCTGTTATGTTAGAACAAGTGTTGAATCTTTTCACTTGGGTTTTATATGAGCCCCTCAATACTTGGGCTGATACAATAAATGAGGGTCATTAAATATGTTCAGTAAAAAATAATTTGTTGTCTGTCTAGCAGACTGCTATTCAGTGTTCATTTGCTTTGCTCAATTGAATGAGGGTGAATTTCCACCGGTGAGAATACAATTCCAGAAGTGGCTTATGCAGCATAGTTTTTATTTTTAACTGTTTTCTTTCACCTTCTCTTTTACATCTTTACTGTGAGAGTTTTTGATACAAAACCTTATAGCATGTGTTGTGGTGTGGAGCATCTCCCATCAGTACAGTGTGATGGAGTCGAGTTTATTTGGATGATGGAGTCATAAGTCTGTGAACAAGAGATGTAGATAATAGTCCCTGAAGATGTCAGTCATAACCAGTGCTAACAAACTGACTCTTTGTATTTACTTACAGAAACAGTGTTTACTAATGACTCTGCAGTTAATGTTCTTTGGTGGCTGGAGTAATGAAAGGATGCAAGACACAGTGCTTGGCAGCCACTGGGGAGCTGTATTGGGAGTTGGTATTCCAGCAGGGACTTCTGTGTGTTCAGCTTGTGCGCTTTCACAAAAGGATAGTTTTAGTTTTCAACTTACACCAGTTTGGCTACAGTGTAACTAGCCACAGTTGAACAGTTTTGCTGTATGGAAATGAGGACAAAATGTGTTCATGTGCCTTCAGTTTAAAATCAAAACTGCTTATATTTTGAGGGTTAGCTACAGATAAGCAGGCAGTTGAGGAGCAACAGTTATAAGTGCAGTTGGCCAGAGGGAAAGGTCAGTGCTGAAAAACACAAATTTGATTATATGTAGCTGAGCATCTCTGGGTAGTCAGAGCTCATGAGTCAAGGGACCTGATGCACATTCATGCAGAGGTAGTGCTTTTCTTCCTATATCAAAGTTTTGTGATAAAGCTAAGGAAGAAAATGTCAAACTGCTTCATGCAGTATGATGGAGGAGGCCTTTTATTACCTAAATAGTAAGAGTCCATAAACATCCATGTGGGACTAACAGTGGTGAATAAGACAAGCTGGAAGTGTGACCCTGGCAGAGGGTGATCTGTAAATGGGGTATGTGAGTGTTAGCTGGGGAAGGGCTTCCTTGCTGCAGAAACGTGCTTGAGGCTTGCGTGGCCTCTTCTGCAAAAGACACATGCAACGAAGTCAACCGCAACAGGTGAACTTCCCACCTGTGTCTAGAAAAGCCTGCCTTTAGCAAGAAAGCATTTTCCCAGTGTGAATGAAAAAGCTGCATTTTTTTAAAGCGGGTGGCTGTCTGTTAGGGTGGTACATGGTATGTATTCATTGCAAAACACCCAGGGGTCATCAAGTACTAGTAAGTCTGGGTTACTCTTAGCTGTACTGCTGAGCAGGCCCGATTGATGTTTAAAATCTGTTTCCCTTTGTAATGTCACTTCCAAGACACTGCATGAAGGTGACTAAATGTGTGGGAATGGTGACTTAAGTTAAAAGCAGCAACTGGTTAGGACTTACTATCAAAGAATGTATAACTTCATGACTAGCAGAGAGTATCTCAGGTTTTATTTACTGCAACAGTTTGAGAAATGAACATGATTTGAGATAAGCTCCATCATGGGTAAAATAATAGCCTAGGACTGTGCTATTTCAATGCTGTTGATCCAACTGTGCTTGCACTTTCTTTAACACTGGGCTTTGTCTGCCCAGTTGTATCATTTGGACTTCATTTCAATGTGTGCATCTCAAAACCAAGAAGAATGCAGCTGTTTTTACACTGAAATTTTCCTAGTTAAACATTGCTGTAGAAGCACCTGCCTACAAAACTGCTGCTGTGATGACTGACGCTTTGGGCCAGCAGATGTGCTAGCACATCAGAGGTCATCTGGGCCGAGCAGCTTAAAACGAAGCTGTGGGAGAAGTCGGGCCTTTTGGTGGGAGGAGGTGGAACAGGTACACTGTGATAATGTGAGAAGTCTGCTGCTTTTGAGGTGAAGAGCAAGCAGTTTTAATCTCTAAAAGCTTGATTTGTTGCCCACACTTGCAGCATCTATGACAAAAATTGAGGGAACGATGTAAACTTTCAGGTACCTTCAAAGCAACATGGGTAACTTCAGTGGGTTAAGAGGTGGCCTAACTTTATGCTGTAAAGTCTGATGCATTACTGTCTTGTGTAATTTAAGGGCAACAAAACTAGTGAAGGATTTAGAGAACTTGTCCTATGAGGAGCAGCTGAGGGAGCTGCGACTGTTTAGTCTGGAGAAGAGGAGGCTCAGGGGGGACCTTATCGCTCTCTACAATTACCTGAAAGGAAGTTGTAGGGAGATGGGGGTCAGTCTCTTCTCCCATGTTATGAATGACAGGACAAGAGGGAATGGCCTCAAGTTGTGCCCGGGGAAATTTAGGTTAGATATCAGGAAAAATTTCTTTACAGAGAGGGTTGTGAAGTATTGGAACAGGCTGCTCAGGGAGGTGGTGGAGTCCCCATCCCTGGAGGTATTTAAAAACCGTGTAGATTTGGTGTTGAGCAACATGGTTTAGGGACCCTGACAGTGCAGGGTGAATGGTTGGACTCGATGATCTTGAAGGTCTCTTCCAACCAGACGATTCTATGATTCTCTCCTATTTTCTGTTTTTGACCAACATTCTGCTCTGAGACATAAATGGGAACAAGGAAGACATGATTTTTTTTAATGCTTGTAAGGCCACTCTAAAAACCAAGCATAACTTTGGAAAGTTAATAAAACATCTGATTTCTTATTTTATGTACTATATCATGTGACTCCTACACATAAGTGAGTATAAGTCAACATGACATTTTTAGTGACCTTGTAATACTGTAAGGAAAGTTGCTATGAGTGCTGGCAGAGTATTGATTATAAGCACTGCATACTTTACAAAACATAAGAAGAGCTGAATTTTAGTTTAAAGCAGCTCTTTACTAAATTATTCTCATTGATGCAGTAGGACCCTTGCTTAGTACAGCACATGTATTTCTTTGAGTGTAAGGAGATGTTCTTAGTTTCAAGTGTTTGCCTGAATGTTCTGCTGATAAAAGCTTCTGCAGGTCACCCAGCTGCTGATGCAATGGGACTGTTTGCCAACACTTACGAAAGACAATATTCTCTAATAAAAAATTAAACAGCTCTGAGAGCTAGTCCACCACTTCACAGAATCACAGAATGTCAGGGATTGGAAGGGACCTCAAAGGATCATCTAGTCCAATCCCCCTGCCTGAGCAGGACCACCTAGATTAGATCACACAAGAACACGTCCAGGCGGGTTTTGAACATCTGCAGAGAAAGAGACTCCACAACCTCTCTGGGCAGCCTGTTCCAGTGTTCTCTTACCCTTACTGGGAAGAAGTTCTTCCTCATGTTTAAGCGGAACCTCCTATGTTCCAGCTTCTATCCATTTCCCCTTGTCCTATCAGTGGATGCCACTGAGAAGAGCCTGGCTCCCTCCTCGTGACAGTCACCCTTTCCATATTTGTAAACATTAATGAGATCCCCCCTCAGTATTTATAAACATTAATGAGATCCCCCCTCAGTCTCCTCTTCTCCAAGCTAAAGAGACCCAGCTCCCTCAGCCTTTCCTCATAAGGGAGATGTTCCACTCCCTTCATCTTTGTGGCCCTGCGCTGGACTCTCTCAAGCAGTTCCTTGTCCTTCTTGAACTGAGGGGCCCAGAACTGGACACAGTATTCCAGATGCGGCCTCACCAGAGCAGAGTAGAGGGGGAGGAGAACCTCTCTTGACCTACTAACCACACCCCTTCTGATACCCCCCAGGATGCCCTTGGCCTTCTTGGCCACAAGAGCACATTGCTGGCTCATGGTCATCCTGCTGTCCACCAGGACCCCCAGGTCCCTTTCCCCTGTGCTGTTCCCCAGCAGTTCAGTCCCCAACTTGTACTGGTACATAGGGTTGTTCTTACCCAAATGCAAGACTCTTCACTTGCCCTTGTTGTATTTCATTAAATTTCTCCCTGCTCAACTCTCCAGCCTGTCCAGGTCACTCTGGCAGCACAGCCTTCAGGTGTGTCAGCCACTCCTCCCAGTTTAGTGTCATCAGCAAACTTGCTGACCATGCACTCTATTCCCTCATCCAAGTCATTGATGAATATGTTGAACAATACAGGTCCCCGTACCGACCCTTGAGGGACTCCACTGAATACAGGCCTCTGACTGGACTCTGTCCCATTGATCACTACTCTCTGGCTTCTATCCTTCAGCCAGTTCACAATCCACCTCACCACCCAATCATCGAGACCACACTTCCTCAGTTTAGCTGTGAGGATGCTGTGGGAGACTGTGTCAAATGCTTTACTGAAGTCAAGATAGACCACATCCACTGCTCTACCATCATCCACCCCCTGGGTGATGTCCTTATAAAAGGCTATCAGGTTTGTCAAGCATGACTTCCCCTTAGTGAAGCCATGTTGACTGCCCCTAATGACCCTCTTATCCTTGATATGCCTAAAGACAGCACCAAGGATAAGTCATTCCATTATCTTTCCAGGAATGGAGGTGAGGCTGACCGGTCTATAGTTATCTGGGTCTTCATCACTTCTTGATGTCTACCTGTCTCAAAAGTTTGGTGTTAACTTACAGAAATACAAAGTATCCTGTAGTAGCCTGTTTTGTCAGAAGAAAGGTGGCGATGGGTCAAAGTGAAACACTTCTTTGCCGGTACTAGCTGTGCTTTGTGCCATCCTACAAAATAAAACAAGCAAAAATGTGGGGACAGACTTTCTTTCATCTGTCGGTGATTAACATTGGCATTATTCTGATGGATCCAAAACAGTTCAGTTGTACCCTTCAATTCAAGCTCTCTGTCTTCTCAGAGAAAATCAACTATTTAGCAAGGAAGTTACAACTCCAGAGATTTTCTGGTTGAATTACTTCTTTCTTGAAGTGATGTGTTGCTTATTCATTGCAAACAGCTACAGTATCTGTTTTTATTGCCACAAACACCTGTATGTTATACATCTGAATTTTGAAAGTAAATGTAATGCTTGCCATAAATAATGCCCACTGCTGGTGGGCTTTTTTTTGTACAGGCAAAATACTAATAAAGTGAGCTTAGGCTTCCTCAGGTTCCTGTTTGTTGCGCTAACGCCCAGCGGCCACGGATGTTGTGTGTTTTGCCCCATCCTACCTCTCTGATCTGTTATTAACCAACCCACTCCTTGTCACGTCCAAGCCATGCAAATAGGCCTGTACAAGTAACAGAGGAAAAATATAGGAACAAGGACATAGGCTGTGTGTTTTACAGACTTCTAGGAAGTCCAGAAAGGGTAAAATTAATCTTCAAATTAGTTATGTTACCTATACAGGACTTACATAAACTGATCCATAGCTCATTAACAACTTCCTTTCTAGTGAGAGCTCTTTCCTGGATGCTACTGCTTACTTTCCTGATTGAAAACAGGGTCTTCCGCATTCTAGATAGCTTAATGATATTTGTCATAACCCTGGAGCTGATGCCTTAGGAATTCATATGGCCATCCCTCAGAACAATTGGGGAAAGAGAGGAGGGAACCTCAAAAGGGTCAAATCTGGACCAAAAAATAAAGTTGTTGAAAATTCAAATTATATCTGAAGCTCATCAAGACTTCTCTTGCTTCAAAGACTATCCTCTTCAGTCCTTTGGCTTATTCTTGCTTTCTTTAGGAAAAGGAGTATTTCATTTCCTGCTACCAAGACGGCTTCTCCAGAAAAGCAGAAGCAAAGCAAAAGAAAAGGATGTGAAAAAAACTGGAAGCAAAGGCAGCAGAAGCCTGAAAAGGAGCTTTCAAATTGTGATACCAAATTTCAGCAATCCTGTCTGTTGATAGTGGGATTCTTTAATCTATGCAAAGCACAGAGAGCAGAAAAAGCTGAATTGAAAGTAAACTAAAAAAATCAGATGTAAACTTCTAACAAAATAATATTCTAATAAACCAGATTAGAAGTGAACTTCCTCTTTGACTGAATTGCCACCTGTGAAGTGTATATTTCATTAGGACTGCATCTTGTCGTGGTAAATCTTTGAAGAGCCTTTGAGAGCCCCTGCTTTAAGCATTCACAATAAAATTCTGTAGCTATTACCTAAACAAGGAAATGAAGAGATGACAAAACTTCCTTCCTCATGACAGAATTTGAAGTAATTATTAGATATATAAAAATAAATTACCTTGTTCTCTGTTCCACACAGATGTTTTTTCTTAGCAGCGAGAGTAGATGAGGATTTCTGTAGGACACTGAAATAATTGGTCCATACCAGGTACTTAAAGGCAAACTCAGTTTTCTTGGAAAAAGTTGATATTTCTCCATATATGTAAAGTTCCTGAAGACTCTGCTTCAAAGTCTTTCACCTCTTGTCTCTGAGAACTAGCAGGTACTTTCTTCCATTGATGAAGACCGATTTTGTAAAATAGTCCAGGTGGGAATGTTTTTGTTTTACTTCAGGGTACTAAGGCTGAGGTCATCTTATAGCATTATGTAGTTCTTAATCTCTTTCTTTTATAAACCTTGAACTGTAAAGAAGCCTTACAAAGTCTAATCCAGCAAATACATGGTATATGATTTCAGGGAGTCTTGTCAAGGCGTTATGTGACCATGTTTGCTGCTATTTGGCAACGTTTTCTCCTTAGATGATTCCTAAACATGAAAGGTCCTTCAACTAGTATGGCAGTATTGTGACAGATGTCACAAAATACACCTTCTCAAATTCTGATCTTTTGCTTTTCCCAAATACCCTTTTTAGAAAACAATCCTGCAGTCTTATGAGTCTACCCTGTGTCATGTGTCCCTTCAGCAGAAGGGGATTGGAACAGTTGGGTAAACTTGCAAATTCAAAGTTGTTTGGCAGAATCCAGGAGTCATCATGGTAACAGGTACCAGCAGATTTTTGGACTGGAAGCTTATTTGAGGTTTTGTGTCGTATTGGGCAAAGCAGTCTTCTGCAAGTGTCCATGTGTTGGGAGAAAGTAGTGTCAGGCTCTGGGAGAGACCTTGTTCCTGTCGTCATCTGGTTTCACTTAGCCACCAAGACAAGTGGAAAATTAAGAGTTGTGACTTTGGGTTCAGAAAATTGCTTTGAACTTCTCTAGTGTTTCTCCAGGGATGTATACACTATACAGTGGAAGTCACCAAAATGACAGTAACAAATGGGATGAAGTGAGCAGCTCTGGGTTGGTTATAGAAGCCTATTTAGCCAGAACAGATTCACTTCAACTTCTTAAACAGCTCAGCCTGGCTGTGGAGGAGAGGAGTCTGTTGGAGGCATCCATTCTGAATCTTCCATCGGACTTGCTGACCTGCTGTTCTTTACCACTTGCACACTAGAGCTTTGGGAAGATAGGTACGTTTTTCTTTGTGTCGGTACCATCATCTCTCCACCTTGAGTAACTCCAGACTGCCATAGAACTTTGTCAGAGGTCTTCCTACTTTAATTCTTGCTGTCTATCCCAGCTCCTTTGCCTGTAGATGAGCAGGAGTGTCATGTTCACAGTGCATGGCACTTCACATTGAAGGCCATGAAGTTTTCATTTCTCATTAGGTCCCCTTAAATGTTTTCAGATATTAGCAAACCTTATAGTTTCTGAACTGTTCTTTCTAAATCCAGACAGCTGCTCACCAGCTGAGTTCTATCTGCCCTCTTAAAAATCTGATTTTCTTAGTAAATGAAGCAAAGCCCATTTAGGGGAGGTTATGTGGTTGGTGGTGGTTTTTTTTTTTTCTTCTCTCTCAGCCTTAGCTGACCATATATTGTTACTTCCAGCTTTGGCCTGAGACTTTGTGCATAATGCTTTATGGAAGGAGCATTGCTTCACATTCAGATTTACTAATATTAATATTATTGCCAGTATGATGTTTTCAGACTCTGGAGAAAGAAAAGAGCAGAAGGATATGAGAGTGCCTTTTCACTTTGAACCCTGGTATGTTTTTCTCTGCTTTTGGCTGCTAACATGAGCTTGCAAGCTAAGCATTTTTCACCAAGGCTGTGCTCGTTTTACAATCATGTGAACTGAAATGCAGCATTCATCTCAAACAAGTCTGTATTCTTAATTCCCTTCTGTCCTAAAATTACAGCAGCATCCTACTGCTTGTATTACGATGGAGTTAGAAGATCATAAATTCCCACTACTACAAATTAAGTTATTAAAGAAATTGAGTGCTTTGGAACTACCGTGGCTTCAGTAGATAAGCAAAATAAAAATAAATCTCGAACATAAGGGAGCAGTTTGTGGTGGTGGAAGGTTTAGGAGAGAATGAGAGTTACCTTTGATGTGTAAATGCTAACTTTTTTTTTTACTTTAGACTGTACATACTTTTTCTTTGCTGCAAGATGTATAGGTGCAGTTGACAAGATGCATCTGTTCAAGGTGCTGGTACAGAGAAGACCCAAAGAAAGCAGATCCACTGACCTCGTCGACTGGAGAGGGTGGAAAGACTCTTTTTTAAGCAATGGGAAGCTCTTCAGGATTTCCCTGCCAGTAGTGGTCTTTACAGGTAAGAAAAGGTTGCATTGTTCATGACTTCAGTGTAACCTTTTTCTTTCTGTGCATTTAAGCACAATCCTTTTACTCCTCCAGAGTTGAAAGGAAGGTTTGTGGCGAGCGTAGAAGCAACAACCCGAGTGGTTTTAAACGTCAGACATAGCACTGATGCTTCTGCATGTTTTAGCTTACAGAGGCAGAGATCCCTCATAACGTAGGCAAATCCACCATATACTTTTGCATTTGCTTATATATTCCCATGTAAGCACGGCACTTTTCATGCCACTCTTCCCCCAAAATGTATTTCTGGCATGTGTGCTCTTGTAAATAACATAGTGAATTTTTAACAGGACTAGGTTCCAAACATGCTAAAGTGTTCACAGCTATAACAGCTCCCTAAAAGCACGTCAGGAAATCATGAACTGTTGTACAGTGTGAAACAGGAATAGCTACATGGGAAGAGCGAAACAAGGCTCTCGTTCTTTGTGTATGAGAGTTCGAACGTTGTGTTGGGTATCTCCTGTGCCAGGTATGGCAGGCTGGTTTAAGGAACCTGTCAGCCTTTGTGCCCTCCTCTTCCTCAGAGCCAAAGTGGCGGCAAGACAAAACCCGACTTCAGATGTAGCATGGGAGCATGGGCATCTCTGATTAATGGTCCAAAGTTTGCTTCGTCTCTTTAGTTCAAAGATTGCATGTACAGGATCAAACTGGTATTGGAGGACACTGTGTGTCCTAGTGTGGCTTCTGTCTGGCCACAGGACTATTGCACTTGTGGTAGTTCATTATCCGATGCATATCTTGGCAATATGGCAGGCCTAGCCTTCAATGTTTATGGGCAGCTACTCCATCAGAAAACTGTTAAAGGTTTTTTGGGAAACTGACGTTTAAATAGATGATAAATGCTAATAGAACTTACTGGGATAGTTGTTTTGTTTTGGTTTTAGGAGCATTTGTACTAGGAAATTTCAGAAATTCACTGTGAAAAGTAGAAAATCATGTGATAGTGATGACTTCAAAAGAGAAAAATGGCACTGAGAGAATTGCTTAATTTCTTCTAGAACAGAATTCATTCTAATTATAGTCATTTTTCACTGTGATCTTGTTAACCCTTTTTTCTGTAGCTATTCATACTCCTCGGTAGATTTCAAATTATTTGTAAGTATATTGAAATTTTTAGAAGCTGCTTTAGAAGGTGATTGTTTTTCCTGAAAGTAGGCCACTTACTGTGTTTCAGCAAAGATGTTAGAAATTACATCTGAAAGGTTAAGGTCAAATCACTGATTAATGAAACTACTAGCCTGTGTGATGGTGTGTTCTCTTGGTGTTCAAGAATTTTCCAAGAGCTTAATGAAGCATAGAGCCCATTGTGAAATCAAGAAGTTGATTTTCACAAAAAATATATATGGAAAAATGCTTAAGGTTAAACTGATCTTTAAAGACCTGTATGTACCAAAATGTTTTCTTTTTCCCCAAGACCTGAGATCAAGTGGAGCTGCACTTGTTTACTGTTAGGTATTTGGAAATACTAATAATTCATTGTCCTTCAGTAAGAATGATTATCAATTGTTCTGTTTGGTAGACGTACGAGGATTCCCTCTTTCCCAGCATAGTAAAGGGAAAAATATTTTGACCCTATCTACTGCAGGAAAATCAACTGTGCAAAAACAAACCACCATTTAGTTTGAGCTCTGTTATGTAAATTCCACTGCTAATGATTTCTTTATTGCACATTGTCACTGTGGAAAAGAAAACCAGACTTCACACTGATGTCTGCTGTACCGCTGGCAGGTGAATCCATATGCAGTTTCACTGAAATTGCAAGATCAAAGGCAAAATGAGCCTTCCAGTTCTATGCTGTCAAAACAGTAGTTTTGTGCATAGCAAGAGATGTTATATGATGAGCTGGGTAATCTGCTGAGACAATCAGTTGAGTTTGATGCTAAATTCTGAGTCTGAGAACACTGCAGCAAATACTCTGTGTAAAACCAACAGGAGGGAGAAGAAAAGAAACAAAGCGGTTAAGAAAATGAAATCTTTATCCAGGCATATGCTATTCCAAACAGATTTGTTCTGTCCAAGGTTCACTGGAACATGGACCTATTGCATGAAACAGAGGCAGATAGGTAAAAGTAACTAGAAGCCTACCAGTTAGCAGAAATAATGCTTGAAAACAAATGGATTTTCCAAGTTTTCTTTAAAATTTTGTTCTCAAAGCCATCTGCCTCCATTTCCTGATCAAGACCAAGACGACCTCCAGGCTTCAAAGTGTAACACTGATCAGCCATGATAGTTCAGATAATGCCAGAGCACAGCACTGGCCCCAGTGGCATCCCATGGATGTGGTCACAAACACAAACAAAGGTTCCATGTGTGTGAGAGTGGATTCCTTCTGCTTTTTAGGGGGGAGGTTGGGGGCATCATGAAGCCCTTGCATATGGGCAGAACCAGAATGAGCCCCTAAAACGCTGAGCCTTGTTATCACTCCTCTCCAGCAGACGGGCTGATTTCCTCTGACCTTTATGTGTAGTAATCACTGGAGGATCTTATTACAACCATTTTTTTAGTACACTTGCCATACCATGGCTGTGGCTAGGTCCATCACTTCTTATCATTGATTCAACTGTAAGTCCTGCTGCTTTGAAAAGCTGTTATGAAACAGTTCTTAAGTGAACAGTATTTCATAGAATCACAGAATGGCATAGGCTGGAAGGGACTTGAGAGATCATCTAATCCAACCTCCCTGTCATGGGCAGGGACGTCTCTCAACTAGACCAGGCTACTCAAGGCTCCATCCAACCTGGCCTTGAACACCTCCAGAGAGCAGGCATCCACAACTTCTCTGGGCAATTTATTCCAAAGTTTTACCACCCTCGTACTGAAGAATTTCTTCCTAAGATCTAATCTAAATCTATTCTCCTTCAACTTAAACCCATTTCCCCTTGTCCTATCAGTGGACACTCTTGTAAAAAGTCCCTCCCCAGCCTTCCTGTAAGTTCCCTTCAGGTATTGGAAGGCAGCTATTAGGTGCCCCTGGCAAAGTCTTCTCTTTTCAAGGCTGAACAATCCCAGCTCCCGCAACCTGTCCTCATAGCAGAGGTGCTCCAGCCCCTGGATCATCCTTGTGGCCCTCCTCTGAACACATTCCAACAAATCTATGTCTCTCTTATGGTGGGGACACCAGAACTGGACGCAGTATTCGAGGTGGGGACTCACAAGAGCAGAGTAGAGTGGGAGAATCACTTCTCTTGACCTGCTGACCACGCTTCTCTTGATACATCCCAGGATGCGGTTGGCCTTCTGGGCCACATGAGCGCACTGCCGGCTCATGTTGAGCTTCTCATCTATAAACACCCCCAAATCCTTCTCTTCAGGGCTACTCTCATCCCACTCTGTGCCCAGTTTGTATTTGTGTCTAGGATTGGCCCGACCCAGGTGAAGGACCTTGCATTGTGACTTGTTGAAGCTCATGCAGTTTGCACTGGCCCAATTCTCAAGCCTATCAAGGTCCGTCTGGATGGCATCTTTTCCCTCAAGTGAGTCCACGGCACCACAGAGCTTGGTGTCATCGGCAAACTTACTGAGGGTGCACTCAATGCCGTCATCCATGTTGCTGACAAAGATGTTGAACAACACTGGACCCAGAACAGACCCCTGAGGGACACCACTTGACACTGGTCTCCATGTAGACTTCGCACCATTGACCACAACTCTTTGACTGCGACCTTCCAGCCAGTTCTTTATCCACCGAGTGGTCCATCTGTCAAATCCGTGTCTCACCATTTTAGAGACAAGGATGTCATGTGGCACAGTGTCAAACGCCTTGCACAAGTCCAGGAAAACGACGTCCATTGTTTTACCCACGTCAATCAGCGCTGTAGCTTTGTCGTAGAAGGCCACTAAATCAGTCAGGCACGACTTGCCCCTAGTGAAGCCATGTTGGCTGTCACCAGCCACTTGGTTATTTTTTGTGTGCCTTAGTACTGGAGAATCTGTTCCATGATTTTACCTGGCACAGAGGTAAGGCTGACTGGTCTGTAGTTTCCCGGGTTGTCCTTGGTCCCTTTTTGAAAGATGGGGGTTACGTTTGCCCTTTTCCAATCTGTAGGAACCTCACCAGACTGCCAGGACCTCTCAAATATGATGGCTAGTGGTCTAGCAACTTCAGCCGCCAGTTCCTTCAGGACTTGTGGATGTATCTCATCAGGTCCCATGGACTTGTGCACCTTCAGGTTCTCTAGGTCTGCTCCTACCCTGGGTGGTTCTTCACTCTCCCAGACCCAGCCAGCATCCTCTGTCATTTGGGTGGTGTGGTTCGAGTGGTTGCCAGTGAAGACTGAGGCAAAAAAGTTGTCGAAAATTTCAGCCTTCTCCATGTCCTCAGCAACCAGGTCACCCGTATCTTTCTGGAGGGGCCCCACATTCTCTCTCGTTTTTCTTTTTTCTCTCACATACCTATAAAATCCTTTTCTGTTATTTCTAATATCGCTGGCCAGGTTTGACTCTGTCAGAGCCTTAGCTTTTCTAACCTGGTCTCTGAGTACACGAGCAACTTCCTGTACTCATCCCAGGTTACCAGTCCCTGCTTCCATGCTTTGTGTAATCCCCTTTTGTATTTGATTTTAACCAGGAGTTCTTTGTTTATCCATATAGGTCTCCTGGTATTTTTGCCTGATTTCTTCCTTTTAGGGATGCAGTGCCTTTGAACTTGGAGGAGATGATCCTTGAATGTCAACCAGCAATCTTGGACCTCCCAGTCCTTCCAGGGCTTTATCCCATGGCACACTACCAAGGAGGTTCCTGAAACGATGAAAGTCAGCTCTTCTGAAATCGAGGGTTTTAAGCTTGCTGAGCTTCCCCCTCTTAGCTGCCCTTAGGATCTCAAACTCCACCATCTCATTTAATATTTAATTCAATTTGAACTCAAGCAGTACTATAGTAAACATTGGTCAATAGGAAAATACTTTTGAAGAATTTGCTTCCAATGGTGAGAATAATCCCTACTTAAAAAGCTCTTAACATCAGAACTTAATTAATTGAAATTAATCTAAGAATATTACCTTAAAGTTGCTTCATATATTTTGTCCAGCCTATGAACAACAGCTTGGCTACAGTGATTTCATATTTTCTTCACTGCTAGTCTACACTGCTGTATTCACTTTGCTGGAGACATACAATAATATATGATTTTGTGCATAATTGTGTGCTATTCTTCATGACTTATGCTGCTAAAACTGCGGGGAGCGTCTTTGCTAGTGCTTTCAGATTGCTGTACCACTTCAAGTGATGCTGGATGCCTCTGTTTTGAAATGCCTCATCAGTGACTGCTAAAAAGCAAATCTGTGCTGAAGAATCACTAAAGCAGCTGCATTCATCTGGGATGAGGCACACCATGATGTCATGGAAAATGTGCTCGCAAGCTCAGTGAAGAGCAATTCCTAAGAAGTTACAGTTATGAGCAGATTTCTGTAGGAAATGAGAGAATGCACAGTTTAACCATGTTTAGGGTATGCTGTAAAAGATTCCTATGAACAGGTGGTGCTCTACAAGAGTAGACAGTCTTAGATAAGCAATACTCTGTGAAACAGGAAAAACATAAAGCTGTTTTCTGTAATGAAGTTTGACTGAAAAAGTAAGTGCTAAAGATTCCCTGAAATCTTTCCTAAACCATGCTACCTCTTTTGCTAATCTGTAAAAACAGGTAGAGGAACAGCAACTTACTGAAGGAATTTTACCTTTGAGAAAACTTGGACCAAGATTGACAGCAAACAGCAGCTACCTAAAAATGCATTAATATTTCACTGGCAGAGAGCTTTCTTCCTGTAGTGATTGTTTATTCTTTTTGTTGCTGGGTGTAATTAGCTATAGCAGTCACTTGCAGCTGTTAGATACTCTGAGCTCCAGCGGAGGTCATCAAGGCTTTTTGTGCATTTAGGTCCTGCTTGGAAACCAGTGAGTCTCCAGAGTAGTTGACATAAGGGAGTGCTTTTGGCAATTGGTGGGTCCACTGAAACAAATTAGATAAACTTATGCTTTTAATTTTCAGTTTAGTAGCTGGGGTCTTGCTGTGTAATCCAATTTGATGTGTGTAAAAAAAACCCAAAAACCAACCAAACAAAAAAACCCCAACAATAAAAACAACAACCAAAAAAACCAACAACAACAAAAAAACCAAACAAACAAAAAAACAACCAACACAACCCACACCCCAATAGATGGATATACAGACTGACCTGTATGAATTTCCTAGATTTTTTTTGTCTGTACACCTGGAGGATGTCTAGTTTAGACAAAAAAAAAACCTGAATGCCCACCAGGCCAGATGAATGGTTGTATCATAGTATGTCCTTTTTCGCTTGTGTGTGTAGAAAGACACAAGTTTTTTGTATATAAAACTGTTTTCTGCAATAATAGATGTGGCTGTTTCTCACCTGGAATGAGACAAACATGAGCATCACTTGTTGCTGGGTTTTTTTTTTTTTTTGGGGGGGGGGGGGTTGCCTTCCTGCAAGGTTGGGAAACTGAGCTACTAGGAAGCCAGAGTTTAATTTTAGTCGCCTGCCCTCTAGTATCAGTGTGCATAAGTCTGATTCAGAAAGCAGGGGAACTTGTTTATTGTTCATGACCCTACACTTTGCAGCAGCTAACTGCAAGAAGATTTCTGTGTAGGAAACCTAGTTTCCATTGCAGGTTATTCTCACAAGCAACATGAAAATTCTACTGTAAAGTTCTATAGTTTGCTTAATATTGAGTTATCTTTGAGGAAATATCATATTATGTGAATCCATAATAATTTCTTTATCTATTTAGATTTAATGTAACTGCCCTTTTCAACAAGTGGAAGAACACCAAAGTTGAGAATTCTTTGTGCTCTTTGTTTGAAAAGAACTGGTGGTGGTGCACCTTTGATTCTTTTAGTACTTTCATTTTCACCCCTGTCTGGGAAAGGAACCTCATTAACTCACTAGCAAACCAGCAAAATTTAAACAGTTGACAGAAACATGACTCATTTCACTTGTTTGGGTTTTTTTTTTTTTTAAAATAGGGCAGTTAACAGTAGCTTTCTTATCCTGACAGCTGGTCAAAGCACTTAAATTTCTGAAATATTTGTCATGACGGAGATGATGTGTTGAATCTTATCGATATGAAAGTTCTTTAAAGCATAGTATTTTAAATTTTGTGAGATGAGTTTTCTTGGAAAAGCTCTCATTTGCATTTCTATTGACATAATACTTCCAATAATTTCAAAAGGAAAGACAGATGATATATGTGGAATGATCTTGGAGAAAATATTAATCTTTTGGGGTTTGAGACTGAAGAACACTGAGGAGAAAGGACAGAGGAGTTCACAAAATTATTAACTTCCTATGTCCTGGATTAAAATGTGTAACAATTGATATGAAAATGGGAAGTTAGCGTGTGTTTTCTTTTGGCTTCTTAAAAGTCTATTGGTTACAAAACCATGGCTAATCTTTGCATGCACAGCGATGTGTTGTAATTCGTCTCTCCTTTCTGCCTTGAAATTGTGGCAGTTGCAATAGCTATATGTTTAAAAATTTAGAAGATGTAGTTTTAATAAGCTCTGGAAATATTAATGTATACTTTAAAAAGGTCTGCAATCTCAGCAAGAAGTGGTTTGTCTTCATTAAAGAAACATTTGGAAAATGATGCATAAAGAGCAGAAACTATCTGCCCACTCAGTCTGTAATTGTTTATACATATCTGCTTGCTGTACGTAACAAAAATAGCTACAGAGAGTATGATGTAAAAGAAAGTACGGATTATCCTTGAAAATGATATTACCGTATGTGAGTATATTGTGTTACTCTGTAAACTACAAAGCAAACTTTATTGTGCTGTAAAATAGAGCATTTTATACAGGTTTCAGTTTTTGGAAGAGCGACTTTTTCTCATCCAGATCAGGAAAGCAATGTCACTTGTTTAAGGTCTCTACAAGCATTTCAGCATACAGAAGAAAAAGGTACTACAGCTAATTACTCAAAATTTATTGCATTTTAATTTTGGCTGCTGTGACCTTTTCTTTCAAGATACATGCTGATCAGACTAACTGATGATCAGTAACACTGAAAGGGTTTGTGATTGTAGAGCTGTCATTTCTCTTTTGATCACAGCAGTTTGCATTCCCAATCACTTAACCAGAGTGTGTGTAGGAGCTAGTGAGCACAGGAGAATAAATGCCAAGGAGTCCTCTCCTGATGAGCCACATGGGTACTTTCCATTTCATGCACAATTAGTTACTCAGGACGTCTCCTATATGGCCACATTTTCTACCAACTAGCAAGTAAGCATCTAAGTTGTTTAAGATTGCAGAAAAATCTGATTTTGAGAACCAAATTGCAAGAAATTTCTTCACCCTTTTGTTCAACGAGCATGCTTTGGACAAGACTTGTTACAACACTACCCATCACATTTGAGGAGTCATGGTAGTATGGTGAAGTTACCACCAACTGGAAAAGTGGAAACATAGCCCCTGTTTTTAGAAAAGGAAAGAAGGAAGACCCAGGAAGCTACAGGCCAGTCAGTCTCACCTCTGGGCCTGCCAAGATCATGGAGCAGATGCTCCAGGAAACTAGGCCAAGGCATATGGAAAATAAGAGCGTGACTGGTGACAGCCAACACGGCTTCACTAAGGGCAAATCAGGTCTGACAAATTTGATGGCCTTCTATGACAGGGTTGTAGCATTGATGGATAAGAGAAGAGCAATTGAAGTCATTTATCTGGACTTGTGCAAAGCATTTGACGCGGTCCCACACAACATCCTTGTCTCTAAATTGGAGATGCGTGGATTTGACGAATGGACTACTTCATGGATAAGGAATTGGCTGGATGGTCTCACTGAAAGTGTTGCGGTCAATGGTTCAATGTCCACGTGGAGCCCTGTGACGAGTGGTGTTCCTCAGGGGTCGGTACTGGGACCAGTGCTATTTAACATCTTTGTTGGAGACATGGACAGTGGGATTGAGTGCACCCTCAGCAAGTTTCCTGATGACACCAAGCCGTGTGGTGTTGTGGACACACTGGAGGGAAGGGATGCCATCCAGAGGGACCTTGACAGGCTGGAGAGGTGGGCCTGTGAGAACCTCATGAAGTTCAACAAAGCCCAAGTGCAAGGTGCTGCACATGGGTCAGGGCAATCCCAAGCACAAGTAGAGGCTGAGTGGAGAATGGATGGAGAGCAGCCCTGAGGAGAAGGATTTGGGGATGATAGTTGAGGAGAAGCTCAACATGAGCCGGCAATGTGCGCTGGCAGCCCAGAAAGCAAACCGTATCCTGGGGCATATCCAAAGAGGCGGAGCCAGTAGGTTTAGGGAAGTGATTTTCCCCCTCTACTCTGCTCTTCTAAGACCCCACCTGGAATACTGCGTTCATCTGTGGGGCGTTCAACACAAGGACATGGATCTGTTGGAGTGAGTCCAGAGGAGGGCCACAAAGATGATCCGAGGGCTGGAGCATCTCTGCTATGAAGACAGCCTGAGAGAGTTGGGGCTGTTCAGCCTGGAGAAGAGAAGGCTCCAGAGAGACCTTCTAGCAGCCTTACAGTACTTAAAGGGGGCGTGCAGGAAAGCTGAAGAGGGACTTTTTACAAGGGCATGCAGTGATAGGACAAGGGGCAATGGTTTTAAACTGAAAGAGGGAAGATTTCAATTAGATCTAAGGAAGAAATTCTTCACTGTGAGGGTGATGAGGTCCTGGAACAGGTTGCCCAGAGAAGCGGTGGATGCCCCTTCCCTGGAAGTGTTCAAGGCCGGGTTGGATGATGCTTTGAGCAAATTTATCTGGTGGAAGGTGTTCATGCCCATGGCAGGAGGGTTGGAACTAGATCATCTTGAGGGTCCCTCCCAATCCAAATGATTCTATGAAGACAGTGCTCCAAGCTAAAGGAATTGTTTTAGTAGTAGTCCTTGCTGCTGGGAAGTGAATTACCACTTGAAGATGTTTATCCTGTATTCCACTAGTGTTTTCCAGGAACTGTCCCTGGATGCCTGTTTCCAGGACTTCCAGGATGCCTGTTCCCTTATTTTGCTCCTGCAAAATGCTGCATGGATTTTTATTGAGAGATTGATATTTTTCCGTATTTTATGTCTCTGTTCTACACTTCCTCTTCTTTCTCTTAAATGTAACTCTTCAGTGCTTCTGATTTTTATCTTTAATGTTAAATCTTCTAATGAAAATCCATAAGGAGACTGTTAATTTTATGGAGAATGAAAAACAGAATTTTCATTTATCTCAAATTCCCTTTTTGAGACTTCTGATGCCAAAGTAATTTCATGTCTACCAGTACTGTGTGGTTAATTGAAGTTCCCTGCATCTGATATTTTTCCAAAGAATAAGCCATATTCACGCTGCACTAGTGCTAATCTGACTTCATATATTCCGTAGTAGACATTTCTAGAATAGAGACAGTGGCTATGAAATTTTTTTCTCTCTGCGCGTGAAATAAATTAACATACATAAATCCTGTTGGTATCCGGATTTTACATGGTATGTTTGAAAATCTATCCAACAAAGCATGATTGAAGATCTTTAATTGGTAAGCAATCATTACAATGTAGATGTAAATTAAATATGATCAGTAGTAGTTTGTTGTCCCCTTTAAAGCTAAGTATGTTCTTTAATGCTTATTACAAAAAAACTGCAATGTGACCTGCTTACATCAATTTTACGTTTTCAAGCTTTTACAACTGTGATACAATCAAAAGTGTTCCACTTTAAGTGTTCAGGCCTCCCATGTTCCTTACATCTACATAGGGCTGCATCATTAACTTTCCTGGTTTGTAAAAATGTGTCTTATGCCAGCCAGAATTGTCATTTCAGAGACCTTAGGAGCTGGAAGAAAAGTAGGGAAGGAAATTGTGGGTGTTTTGTGAACCCTTCGGTGAGCACTTCAAAGTCAACTTGACTTGA
The DNA here is from genome assembly GCF_009769465.1 of Tauraco erythrolophus. Taxonomy (NCBI): domain Eukaryota; kingdom Metazoa; phylum Chordata; class Aves; order Musophagiformes; family Musophagidae; genus Tauraco; species Tauraco erythrolophus. Next base: position 46,063,312 of record NC_141496.1, on the reverse strand, counting down.
CCTCTTAAGTCCAGGTGCTCTTTTTCCTGTGGTTTTCTTTTTTTCTCTACTAAGGAGGTTTAATTTATCGGAAGTTGCATCTGCTCCTTTTGTATCCAGAACTTCGTTCCTTGGATCATAGCAAAGCCTACGATAAGCTGTCAGGGATACTTGGCCACCACTTGTAGCAATGCAGTCACTCCCCCTACACAGGCATAGACCCTTTGTTGGTTATGGCAGGGGGGAGGGAGGGGACCTTTTCAGAAGGATATCACCAAATCCAGATCCATAACAAAGTTGAAGTCCTCCCTTTTTCCCTCCTGTGCAGAAGCTTGTCTCTTACAGTGTAGCATGCAGCTTAATGGTAATGTGTTGTGACTGATCCCTACTTCAAGTGTGAACTGTGGCTACTTGCCATGGGTAGGCAAGCGAGTCTGTGTTGCTTGTGAAGACAAGAAGTGATACTGCAGCAAGACAGGGAGGTGTGACTGCAATTTGCACCTCTACTTCACTTGCCCGAAGGATCTGTGTTTTCTCTGTTGGTATTTCAGAAAAGTGACAGGGGGGCAAAAACAGCCAAATGCGCTGTTAACAGATGTAGCAGTGGCACTCAGTCAGGCACGGAGTCAATCATTCATGCTTAAAGCTTCCTTCTTAAACATACGTGTTGCAGGGAGACCACTACCTGCAGAAAGTATTTGCTAATTGTCAGCTGAACACTGAGTAGTTTCACTTGCTGGACCACTTTTACATGGGAGCTGCTGTGCTGTGGAGGGAAGGGTTAGCATTTATCCTAGACAGACCTCTGCCAGAAACCCTGGGTGCCGACGTGCGCGCTTCTAACGCAGATAGGGCGATACCATCAGCCCTTGCTGAACGGCAGATCTAATTTAACTAATGAGTCTCTCTCATTAATGCATCAGTCAGCTTTTGTTAAACTGACATCATAGCCTCTGCCTCTATGAGGGCCTGTGTTTAATAGAGAAATTTAAGCAGGAGACTGTTAATGGCATTGTCATTATTCATCACAGTAACAACTGTCAATTTCGCTCAGGTAAAGTCAATCACAGTTTAAATAAGGAGAATGGGCTGTGGCTGAAGTGAGGGACAGCTCTGCTGCCCCAGTTTGCTGTATTCTGCGACGATGGAGCAATGCAGAACAGGATATTCTGGCTGCTGGTGCTCTTTAGTGATGGACATTGTTCGGGTGCCTAACCATCTGGGTGCTTCGGCACTTAAATGCTTCACAAACATCCATGCCTGGACAGAAGTTGTCTCTGGCTTGCCAGCTGCACTCAAACGGGGCAGTCCTCCTGGTTTTTGTGGCTGCCACACAGGTGACTGACCTGGCGAGGGGGAGGCAGCTCCTGTGTGACATCTGGGCATCCCTGGTCAGGCTGTGAGCTGGAGCACAGCAGAGCTGCTCCATCAGTGGCTCGGTTTAAGGAAGGAGCTTTCTGTTTTGTTTCTTAAAAGGAATCTCTGATCTTTTACATAATTCAAAGTTACTCTGGTGTGTATCGTTAAGATTTTTCCAGCTTGTACGGTATAGTGGGAGAAGTCCTGAAGGAAGGACGTAATCTGGTAAAGTGTTCTCTGTTTGACAAGCATCCCAGAGGCTGTAGCCACTTGTCTCCCTAGCAGCCTGTGTGCCTTTGCATAGCACGTAAGCTGTGCAAAATGCTGTTTTTCACACGCTTGTCCAGCTATTTGAAGTATGTAAATTATTCAGATTTGCTCCTGCAGTGGGGGAAAAAAGCCTGTTTCTTAATACAGCAAATATATCACATGGATGCTGTTGCAGAAATCATGACAACCAAAATATTTTTTACGTTTGGTGTATGCATGTGTGTGCATGTGAAGTTTCATGTCACCAAACGTTTTGACCTTATTTTATTAAAGCTAAGTAACCAACTGCTATCTGAAAATCGGGAGTGCCTCTGGCATTCCTCGGTTCAGAAGCACACGCTATTCTAAAGGGCAATCAAACTCAGTCCTGTCCATGCTGCTTTAACGTGTCTATGCTGACTGTGTGTCCTGTCGAAGTTTGCCTTTGCAAGATCACCGGAAGACAATTTTTGTAATTGTACTGAATACATCTCTGAATCCTAACACCAAAGGTTTTCTTTATGAATAACTATGTAATTTATTGTGCGAAGCTTTAGCAGGAAACGATGAGAAATTTGATTGCTATGGAATCATATCTGACCATTGTAATGCAAGAGTACGGTACCATCTACCAATACAGCTTTCTTCTGCCCTCCTGAAATGCCAGTGCTGTCTTTTGCATGCTGATATGTAAGAAGATACTTAAATCCAGGGCATCTACTTCTCACATAATTGGTTAATGTGTATGTTTGGTTGAGGGTGGAGAAATGGGAGAAGGAATGCTTACTCCCATAGTTATGTGTAAATGAGACCAATAAATCATGTATGAAACACTCCCTTAAATTGTAGTCCATAAATTCACAAAGAAGAGCTTTTGCTATATAGAAATAAAGCTGAAGGGAATCCTGTGTACTTATGTATGTACTTATGTATCCTGTTGTAAGTTCTCTAAATTTTTTTATTACTTTCTATAGGAATAATTTGGAGGGTTTGTGTATACGATGGGTAAAGTGTCATTTGAATCTACTGAAACTCTTCAGATATCTCAGTGAGACTACTCGAAGAATAAGAATGACCAAAAAAAGCCACTGTTTCTGTAGATAATGAAATTTTTATTAGCAATATTAGGTATAGGCAGTGTTGGTATTTGTGGAGACAAAGGCTTGACCTTGTCAAGAAGAGCAACAAAACTAGTGAAGGGTTTAGAGAACTTGTCCTATAACAAGCGGCTGAGGGAGCTGGGACTGTTTAGTCTGGAGAAGAGGAAGCTCAGGGGGGACCTTATCGTTCTCTACAATTACCTGAAAGGAAGTTGCAGGGAGATGGGGGTCGGTCTCTTCTCCCATGTTATGAACGACAGGACGAGAGGGAATGGCCTCAAGTTGCGCCAGGGGAAATTTAGGTTAGATATCAGGAAGAATTTCTTTAGAGAGGGTTGTGTAGTATTGGAACAGGCTGCTCAGGGAGGTGGTGGAGTCCCCATCCCTGGAGGTGTTTAAAAACCGTGTGGATTTGGTGTTGAGCGACATGGTTTAGGGACCCTGACAGTGCAGGGTGAATGGTTGGACTTGATGATCTTGAAGGTCTCTTCCAACCAGACGATTCTATGATTCTATGACTTAATGCCTGCCATTGTGCTAATAAAAGAGCATAGTATTGCTCTTGGCCTGTCAATCCTTTTGTCAAGGGAATCCAGCTGTGCAAAAGCAGGTCATGATGAGTTTCAGTGTTTAGTACAGAAAACTTCTGATTTGGCCTTTCTGTTAATTGTTTAATCTTACCAATAAAAATGCCAGGGACCAAGCAGGATTCCCACAGATAACAGCCTTTAAGCCAAGTTAGTTTTCAGGAAAAATTGCTCAGTGGACTGGTACAATTGCCCAGCCCTGGCATTTCATATCCTGACCAGTTTGAGAAAACTTCATCAGCTTTTCATAAATCAGATTGTAATTGTAATTGCATTGTATGCATTGTAATATTGTGCATCCTCTGGTTTACATATATTTAGTCAGAAAGCAGTCATTATTTCAGCACCTCCTGCATTTTCAATGGTGGTCTGTGCAGATTAGAGTGTCTAGGCCAACTTTCAAATACTTAGATTTATTAAAATATGTTTTCAAACATGAAATGTTGCTTTATTTCAATATTTGAAGAAGACATACTTAAAATAATGCAGAGATAAAAGCTTGTTTTGGTTCAAGAAACAATTGTGGATATTTTAGGAAAAGAGTAAATTTGGCGCCTTTGTCTTAAAATAAAAAAAATCTTTCCATAAAAGAGCAATTTAGATACCTTTAAAATAATTCAGCTAAAAATACAGCATTTGTCTCGAAGCAAATCAGTTGTTGCACTCACTGCTTAAATAAAAAAGGCATTTTGGTGAATATCATATTGTAGTACATACTACTTTTTTTGAAGCTTTGGTTTGTTTCAGCCATTAAGTGGCTTAAAATGGAATATACGTTAATGTTTTTATATAGCAAATACATGAATCTCTTTGAGTGAACTACTTCTTGAAGATCAGTGCCCTCCAGATACAAGGTTTTTAGAAAGTCATGAGACAGGGGCTACGTTCCAGCTTTCTCACCACAGTCTTTACAAAGCAGTTGCAGTTCTGTTGCCAGGGGCTTTGTTTTCCCTTGTGCAGTGGAAACAAGAAACCTTGCTAACATTTGTTAAAAACTCACCTGCAAAAAGTGAAAGACAGAGAGAGGGAAGAAAATGTATAAATGAATGTCTGAGCCAAGATCATACTCCCATGGTCTTTGTGGAAAGTGCATTTTAATGTAGGAAAATTTCTGAAAAATGGTGACTTTAAAAGATGACGAGGGGAAGAAAAAAAAAAACAAACCAAACAAACCCTAATCTGACGTTTTTAGGTATTGTACTTTCTTCCTTAGGTACTGGAATCCCAGAGACATAGCACATGGTCCATTTCAAGGCTCATAGTCCTGCTTAAGGTCTATGGCACTTAAACATCTGTCTGCAGTGGCTTTCTACTGTTTCTCTGGTTGCCCTGTGCAAATAAAACTTGTAATATTAAGTTGGGAACATTGGCTTCCATTTCACGAATTGCTCTACTCCAGACAAGGTGATGTTGCCTGGTTTCTGCTGCTTCCCTGGACAGGCTGTTTGCGAACAAAGAAAACATACCAGTGTTAATGGCAGTTTCTTTTTCAGCTGTCATAGCATCGTAGAATGGTTGCAACTGGAAAGGACTTTAAAGATCATTTATTTCCAACCTCCCTTTCATGGGCAGGGTCACCTTCCACTACACCAGGTTGCTTGCATCCAACCTGGCCTTGAACACTTCCAGGGATGGGGCAGCCATAGCTTCTCTGGGCAAACTCTTCCAGTGCCTCACCACCCTCACAGTGAAGAACTTCTTCCTTATATCTAATCTAAATCTCCCCTCCTTCAGTTTAAATCCATTGCCCCTTGTCCTATCACTGCATGCCCTTGTAAAAAGTCCCTCTTCAGCTTTCCTGCAAGCCCCCTTTAGGTACTGTAAGGCTGCTAGAAGGTCTCTCTGGAGCCTTCTGTTCTCCAGGCTGAACAGCCCAAACTCTCTCAGCCTGTCTTCATAGCAGAGGTGTTCCAGCCCTCGGATCATCTTTGTGGCCCTCCTCTGGACTCGCTCCAACAGATCCATGTCCTTCTTGTGTTGGGGACTCCAGAGATGAACGCAGTATTCTAGGTGGGGTCTCACGAGAGCTGAGTAGAGGGGCAGAATCACCTCCCTTGACCTGCTGGCCATGCTCCTTTTGATGCAGCCCAGGATGAGATTTGCTTTCTGGGCTGCAAGCGCACATTGCCGGCTCATGTTGAGCTTCTCATCCACCAACACTCCCAAGTCCTTTTCCTCCAGGCTGGTCTCCATCCATTCTCCACCTAGTCTGTATTTGTGCTTGGGATTTCCCCAACCCATGTGCAGCACCTTGCACTTGGCTTTGTTGAACTTCATGAGGTTCTCACAGGCCCACCTCTCCAGCCTGTCAAAGTCCCCCTGGATGGCATCCCTTCCCTCCAGCATGTCCACTACACCACACCACACAGCTTGGTGTCATCAGGAAACTTGCTGAGGGTGCACTCGATCCCACTGTCCGTGTCACTGACAAGGATGTTAAACAGCACCAGTCCCAGTACTGACCCCTGAGGAACACCACTCGTCACCAGTCTCCACTTGGACATCAAACCATTGACTGCAACTCTTTGAGTGTGACCATCCAGCCAATTCCTTATCCGTGAAGTGGTCCACCAATCAAATCCATGTCTCTCCAATTTAGAGAAAACATATCGTGCAGGACAGTGTCAAATGCTCTGCACAAGCCCACGTAAATGGTGTCAGTTAGTCTTCCCTTATGCCCCACAGCTGTAACCCCATTGTAGAAGGCCACCATATTTGTCAGACACGATTTGCCCTTAGTGAAGCTATGTTGGCTGTCACCAATCACCCTCTTATTTTCCATGTGCCTTAGCATAGTTTCCTGGAGCATCTGCTCCATGATCTTGCCAGGCACATGTCAACTAGAAAAGTTGAATTTCATGGTACTTCACAATTGGCACCTGAAGACATGTTTTGAGAGTCTGGAATGGGTGTGGTAGGACCCATGAGTGCCTTGTGGGGAGCTGCTCCATGCATGGAGAGCTGTGGGTGGCATGGGGCTTCACTCGCCTATTCGTAGTGTTTATTCCAGTTGCCAAATTATCACTGTAGGGGAGAAAAAAAGAAGAGGAATGCCTTTGACCAGGAACAGTTGTTGACTTTTCTAAATTAAACGATTATTTCAACTTTTTTCACAGATTAGTGAAATAAACCTTTTAACATGTAATAAATAGTTTGCAACTTAGTCAAGAAACTTGAGCCATTTTTTCTTCCTACAACTCATGTTGGTCTCTGTATAGTTTGAGATGTAATTTACTTAGTTACAAGCAATGTAGCCTTTATAGAAAACAAAACAATGAGATTTTCACAGTTCTTGTGGTTTTTTGCTGTTATCAACAAGGGCTAAATATATGGAGGGAAATTGAAAGTTTTCGCTAAGGAATATACATGCAAGCCATATAGCTAGAAACTTTTTGTGACTTTGTGTGTTAGTAGAGAGTAATTAAACATGAGATAAAATTGTTTATAGAATTTTAACCTCTTGAAACCAAAATTTCTATTAAAATTCTCTGAAATTATCTACATGTTGTTTATATCTAAAATGAAGGTTGAGCAGTGTTAGGATTCCTAATAGTATTTAGAATTTAAATGTATCAGTTCAGCCTAAGTACAAAATCAAAACAACCTGTGTGATCAGCTTTTGCTGATTTTATTCATTTTTCCACCTTACTCTATTAGTAAGTACTCTTATTAGCAGGCTAACCCTTGAGGGCCAAGGGGACAAGCATCTAACTTGCTAGCTCAAGTCAGAGTTTTAAAGCAGCATACAGTAGTCAGTCAGATGTGCTGAAATCAGTCATGTGAGTGCTTATTTTGTGTTGACTTAAAGCCCTCTCTTTAAGAACAAATAAATAATATAGCATCTATTCGGGTGACTGGAGAAGCGTGTGCAGTTGTTAATTGGCAGTAAATCTCCCCCAGAACGTGGTATAGAAGGCATAGGAAGGAACTAAGTTCTATACTCTGTTCTATACCGAGACCTGACTTTAAGCTTGGGGGTTTCTGAAGAGGAAATCAGCTTTACTGCTGGAATAGGCTTTGCCTAAGTGTCTACAAGGTGCGTAGTTTTACAAAATCAACCAAGTAGGCCATTTATTTTGTTGAGCATTAAAGGCGACAGGGACTACAGTAAGAAAAGGCATAGACCAAAATATATGACTGCTGTCACTTGTGTTCAGGGAATGCTTTCAATTCAGTGTCTCAGCTCAGATTGTTCAACTTTTGTTCATTTTGTCTTTACTGTGTGGTGGGAAACTGAGGCACAGATGAGGTGAAAACAGTTGTTCAAGATCATGTTGGGAAACAAACCATCTGAAAATCTTCTTCTTCCAGGGCTTTAGCCATTGGAATGGCTGAGAACCTTCCAAGAAGACAAATTGTGCTTAAAGGGACAATTTAAAACCCTTTCTGTCTACTCCTTTGCTCTCCTTTACAGGCCAATTTGTTATTTCTTCACTGTAAGAATGCAAATTGAGAAGAAGTTTACAGATGAAAATTTCTTCACAGTGACATTTCAATTGCCTTGTTGGTGTAAGGCTGTTGATTCTTACAATTTAATCAGTAAATATTCCTTGCAAATAAGTGAGGTAAACGGATAAATTAGCAGTGCATGATATTTTTCCTTTTAATCTCCAGGAAAGTGGTCATGTTTGTGCTTTTGCTGCAACATCTTTCCTTAAATGCTTGCCAAATCTCAGCTGCTGCTTTGATATTTTTTTTTTTATTTTTTGTAAAAGAAGCTGTTGTAAAACATTTCCACACAGATGATGGACAGCTTTGTATCTCCATTCATAGACTAATAAAGAGCCCATACCAGAAATAGAGATCAGGGAGTGAGTAATGCTTTTTGTTAGTGATGGTGTAGGGTTAGATGCAAGAAATCTGTAAAGCTCCATTCCTGTTTTGTTTCCAAATGGACTTGAAACTCTTACAGGGTTTTATTCATAAATCATGAAGCCCACAGGTTCCATTACGTGCCTTGCTGTGCTTTGTAATAGCACAAGTAGTTCTATTGTTAGCCATAACTATAATTATTTCTACAGCAAGACATTTAATGCTCTTTTTCCAGTACCTATGGGATAAATAAAAATATTCTGCTTAAAAAGGGATGTATGGAAGCACTTTACTCTTTCATAAGTAAGTAACATTCTTATTTGTTGAATTCTTTAAAATTCTTCAGAGTTGTCTTTATTCAGCTTGAAAGGAATAACTAGATGTTGAAGACAGACTTAGTCTTTCCACCTAAGGTATATTTATTCTGTATTTAGACTGAATATACTGAGAGAAGACTGCAGCTCAGTATTGGCTAAGACCATGAGGATTCAAATGTAAGTGATGTGGATTTTCTCTTGAATTAAAGGAGGAAGATCATTCCAGATCTGCTAGTAGTTTAACATTTAGTCATTTAGTTTAACAGTTTTAACATTTTAGTTTAACATTAGTTTAACATTTAGTCATCGTTTCCCATTGCTAACATTCATGCAATCAGTCTTGTCCTCTCGGTGCTCTTGAGGTTATTTGTACCATGTTCTTGAGTAAAATATGGAATGGCATTTTGCAATGTATGAGATATTTAAATTATCCTTTTCCAACTTCTGTTGGTATAGTAGGACATGGAAGAGGCAGCAGTTGTGGTATAAAGCCATAAATAATCAAAGCTGTCTGGCAGCAATTTGAAAAAATAGTAATATTTGAGTCATTGCATTTCATCCTCTGTAATCAAAAAGCATCTGTAAACCAGAAGGATTTACAAAATTTCTGTTTGTGGACCAGAGACAAGAAGTGCTTCGTATTGCATCCCAATGGTGAAACACTACAAACTTGCCACAAGAACAGAACACGAGACATCAAGAGAATTGCCAATGTCCTAAAATGGCTATCAGTGTAAGGCCTTTATAAAATGTTTCGGAAGTTGTGGTTAGATGGACTGCAAACAAATTTGTGAAGCATTATAGACTAGTGTGCAAGGAACAGGCAATGGCAGACCAGTCTCAGATTTGCAGCCAACAACAGAATTCCCTTATATAAGCCTTTTAGCTGTTCAAAACCCAATAGCTTCTTACACAATTTTGCTAGACTGTAGAAATGTGTTGAATCAACTTGCATGATTTATGCTTCTATTGCTAAAATTAATTGCAGTGTCAGTCAGTCTACAGTCAGTCAGGAAGACAACATGCAAGTTGAGTGGTTGTGTGTGTTCATGTGTCCTATATATTTATATCTTTTTATATTCTACACTCTTAATTTTCAGTCTGGATGGAATTGGCGTTTCTTCCTGTCGAAGAAGTTAGCCTGATGAGAGGATTTTAAGAATCCAGTTGTCTGCACATCAGTTTGAAATAGAACTCCTATCCCTGGACCTTAAAGTTCTTGTGGCCGTTAAAATATGGTAGTGAATGACCATATTAATGAACACAGTTTCTTGGGGACCTTCCTCAAAGGATGAAGACTGCGTGACAGAGATGGGATACATCTGACAATGTGGGGGAGGAGCCTCTTTGGAAAGAGGGAAGATGGGAGACTGGAGGATTGAGAGGAAGGATGGGAAATTTCCCATAAGCTGAGGCAAGGGAGTGCTCCATGGGCATTACAGAGATGTCTGGGGGACTGCAAGGCTGGAGGGAGTTGCAAACGTGTAAAGGAAATGGAAGACAAGCTGGAAACAAGGAAGAGCCACCAGGAAGATACTCATGGCCTGAGTGTGGAAGGTGGGGTTAGGAAAGCCAACGCTCAGCTGCAACTGAAACTGATGAGGGAATGAAGGGCACAAAGAAGCTTTCCTGTTGTACATCAACAGTAAAAGGAAAGGCTAAGGCAGACACAGTCCCTTTGCTCTGTGGGGGCAGGAGGCCTCATGACAAAGAAAATGAAAAAAGGTCCAAGTACTCAACAGGTTTTTTGTGGTTGGGGGTTTTGTTTGTTTGCACTGACAAAGCCTGTCCTTGGCACCCTGTGCCTTCTAGCAGAGTCTGGGCGAAGAGGAAGGGGGATGGAGTTAGGGAGCATTTCACCCAGTGGGACACAGACAAGTCTGTGGCACCGCAAGTTCGCCCAGGGGTACTGTGGGAGCAGCTCTGCACCACCTTCGACAGGTCGTGGCGCCTGGGTAGGCTCCTGATGAAGAGGAGAAAGGCAATTCTGCACCCATCTTCAAGAAGAATGAGGAGAGGATCCTGGGCCATGACAGACTGGTCAGCCCCTCCATGCCCTTGGAGCATATTGTCCTGGAGACCGCTTCCAGCCACAGGAAGGAGCAGAAAATGACTGGGAGCTGCCAGCACAGGTTTACCAGCAGCAAATCCTGTGTAACCAACCTCTCCTGTGATGAGGTGACAGACACTGTGGATGCAATGAGTGTGGTATACTTTAACCTTAGTAAGGCCCTTATCACAGTCTTCCATAGTTTTCTTCTCACCAAACTGGTGAGATAAGTGAATGTGAAAGTAGGTGGAAAGTTGGGTAGGACTGATTGGCTTCGAGAGAGGCAATGAGTGAAATTTTTCTGGGATGTCTCTACTTCGAGATATTCAAACCTCAACTGTACAAGTTCCTGAGGAACCTGATCTAGATGAACCTGGTTTGAGCAGGGTGTTGAACCAGGTGATTTCCAGAGGTCGCTTCTAACATGTATGCTATGCATGTACTTCTATGCTTCCATGAAGTACCAGTAAAATCATCTCTTTTTTACCTTGCCCTCAAAGTCAAAGGTGTTTGTAACCATCCAAGACTGATTTTTATCTGCCTAGATAAGCTGAGCACTTCATTGCCACCAAACGTGCACAGCTGTGGATAATATGTCATTATAGTTTCTGATGCCACAAGCTACCACTTCTAGGTTTATAGGAGGTTCCACAACAGTGAATTGCAGCTGGAAAAATCAGAGCAGTAGTACTGCTTAAAAGGCTCTTCCAGAAGACTGTGTCATTAGTTTTTGCGTACTTTGTTAACAGGGGCTATATTTGGACCAGAAAACTACCCTTGTATTCTGCTCCCAGCAGTCCTTCCTTTGACCCTCCTGTGCATTTTTCAGGTATATGCTTGTATGCTACTGTATGTGTACTGTATTTACATGACTGTAATAAGATTGACATTGCCTACAAGTTTTCCATGTGTATTGTGCCCATATGCAATGAATGAGTTGTCTGGGAGCCTAGTGTGCATGCCATCTCATCTCTTAGGTGCTCAGAAAGGGTCTGCAGTGCACTGTATTAACTCAGTGCACTGCAGTGCACTAACTAATAGGAAAGTGATCTTCACAGTCAGAAAGGGAACTGTGCTGCTGTACACCATGTGTCATGGAAGAAAGTCCTAGAAATGATGTGAGAAGAGGGATAATTGTGTGGAAATGGCTTTTGTCTTGCAGAAAAATGCTGATGATTTAACATGGGTATCTAATCTTGCCATTAAAATACTGTGTGGTAAGTGCCAATTGTAAGCCATTCTTATTTTTTTTTTTGGCACAAGTCTGCATATCTGACATCAACATGATTATACCCTTTTAAAAATATGCATGTGTCAATTACAGAATTGTAATTTAAATATCTTAAGTTAATTCTTCTTCCAAGAACAACTAAAAAGCCTCTTTCAACAATTTCATTTAATTATTTAAATCAGTTTTGCCGTAGTTATTTTGCTAATGCTAATCTAGGTTTCGACATACTTTACACGACGGCAGTTCTGCTTGTATAGGAAATCAGCCCCAAAAGAAGGTTTTGCCACAGAAAACTGCCCTGAACTTGTGTTCCCGCACTCCCTTCTGCAGCCCTTGCGGCATGTCTCCAGATCTCCTCCTCACAACTAATCCTTTCCTTGACGTCATCAGTCTCCCATACCTCCATTAAACTTTCACGGGAGGGGTTGGTGCACAGTCTATAATGGAAAAATCAGCTTACACTAGGGTTGCAGCAGATAACTTACTGTAGCAGAAAATAGTAGCATGTTTCCTGCTTCTTCAGGGCTGGGGTAAGGGGAGATGGAGAAGGGAGAACAGCTATTTTATATAGGAAAGAGCATAGGGACTTGCTGGCTTTTGGATTCCACCTGTGTTATAAACCATTGCACAGGCTGCTGAAAGGTCTGGATTCAAAGGAAGCTGTTAAAAGGAATAACCTTTCTTTCTGAGTTTTGTAGAAGCAGTAAACAATGGAGCTTTTAAATGGAATGAGTTTTATTTACAAGTACAGCAATTCTTTTTAAATTGCTGGTGTTTTCCACTGTGAGTGTCTTTACTCGCCTCAAATTTGAATCAATAACAGCAGTAGGTGCAATGGCTTGTTCTCTGTTGTCCTGACAGGTTGAAAGGTTTCTCATGTGTATGTGTTTTTTCTTTAGTCTGTTACAATCCCTTTGCAGAGAGAATGGCAGTCAGATATGCTGGAAAGCTCACTGCTCTTAGTAGGATGCTTTTATAACAATGACATGTGACACTTGAAAGAAATGCTGATCTTACGTGTTTTCCGATAATTTGTTTAATGGCTGGAATCTGAGGAAACTAGTTGTACTGTATGTAACTTTGGGGTGACAAGAGGACGTTCTGTATGTGTGCAACAGAAGAGGAGGGGATTGAGTTAGTTTGGTAGATGACAGACTGCCAGGTAACACGGTGGATGCTCCCTCTTCTTTGTTGGCTTAAACATGTGACAATCAGCTTGAATTTTATTTCTTTGACAGGTTATAGTTTTCCTGTTTCAGCTGCTTGCTTGGTATCTCTGTTTATGTCCATGTTAAAAGGGGATACAGTATTCAACCCCTTCTTGAACGTGCAAGTTATTACATATATCTAAAATTCTTAACAAATGTTCACAGTTGCTTTGAGTGTTGTATCTCTGTTTTGCTAAGAAACCAAGTGCCTGTAGTTCCTTTTGAAAACACTAAGTGCTTTATGTTGCTGTATTTTTGCTAAGTGAAAACTACAGTTTGTTTCTTAAAGAACGCTCCACTTGTGAAGCTTCCTTAGTGCCAAAGCACTGTGATTTCAGATGGTACAATATTTCAAGCAATTGGAAAGAGCTGGACCAGATAGCAATTCCTGTTTTACAAGCAACAGAAAAATTGATGTTTAAATTCTGCATTATGTATGGAACTGGACTTTTAAAAAACATTAAAACAGATGCCACTGAATGACCAGATTACTTCATAGTTCAGATGTGTTTGTATATGGTCAAGCCTTGTTGTTATACTGAGTTCAACATTACTGTAACTGGTCTGATCTCTGTGGAGCTGCTTCTGGCATAGAATAAAGAACACTTGCACTGTTGTCAGATTAGTAGGGTATTGTTAAGAGATGGTGATAGATACTTCTCATCTTAAAATAGTTGTAGAAAATAGGTCAGTCGTGGTTATAGAAACTATCAGCTCCAATTTTCACTGCCATCCTCTGGAAATGCACGAGGTATAGTTGGAAGAGAAGTTTGGCTAGCCTGTGCTACTTTTCAAAGGTTTCGTTTATGATCACAGGGTAGAAAGGATCAGCACAATGGAAAGAATTTACCAGCAGACACAGAAGACAGCCTAGACCTGAAAGAGCTGAGTTTCTTTGTTATAAGGTCTTGCTTAAGCACAGCTCTTTCACCTAAATGCTGCCTCCTGCTATGTTCCGGAAAATAGGACGTAGTGCCTTCTTTGTGGTAAAACAGAGCTCTGTCAAAAGGCATTGCCCACATTGGTCTCCTGATCTAACAGGAGCGATCTGCAAGAGCCCTCGTTTTCGGTGAGCCTTGGTTCAAAGGGTTGGCAGAACTTACAAATTAAGGCTTTTATCTCTAAGACAGAGAAAGGTTCTGTGACCTGCTGTAGATTTATATCCTAAAAAAGAAAAGCGGTGAGCTTCCCACAGCTACCTGAAAGCAGAATTATGTAACGCAATTATTTATGATAGATGTTAAGTATAGCTATAAGACAGCAGTCTCGTAAAACAGGCTCCCAAGCTAGCAGAGAGGTAGGATGCTCAAAAGCTGTAGTTCTTGATGCTAGGTCTCTGGACCTACCTCTGATTAAATTACATAGTGGGCAAATTCTGTGTTTGGTGTTGGGGGAATCTTTTAAGAATGTACCTTTTCAGTCACAACATGTTGAAAATTTGAGGAAGAATGACCTGAAATGTAAACTAAAGCTTTGTGCACTGCAGTCTTACCTACTTTATTTGTCCATTGACCGCCATTTCTACCTTTTAAAGTTCCTGTGTTCCCACATCAAGTATGGCCTATCCTCAACCTGAGATGCATGCACCTCCGATTCAAATAGGTGCTGTTTCTGCAGCCTGTAACATACCAAGAGTAGAATTAAGGAAGCATTAAAAGCTGAAGATCAGTATCTGTAGGAAATAGCTTCTTTTAAAAAGGCATCAATTAGCATTTACTCTTATTTGCATATAAACTTTTCAACCTTCAGAATTATTCATAAGTGTTTGTGGTTTACAGTATTTATGCTGTGATTTTTTTTTAACGTATGTGTTGTAGCTGCATGTTAATGGTGAAAGATTTTCTTTTGTAAAGGGGAGGCTTGCTTGTGAATGTTGTGTAAAGCACATCTAAGAACGATGGTTAATACTGAAGGTTTTATATTAGATTGGTCTAACTTTGAGCAACATCTAGACTGGGATTTTCCAGTTCTTGTCTCCCACTAGTTCTTTGTTGCTCTTCTGAAGCCGTCTTGTTTAACAAAAGTGTTTGAGTCATGTTCATCCTCAAAGCCGTAACTGTCCTAGAATCATAGCATGATTTGGGTTGGAAGGCTTAGAAATCATCTAGTTCCAACTGCCCTGCAATGAGCAGGGACATCTTCAGCTAGACTGGAATGTTTCCAGGAATGGGGCATTTGCTGCCTCTCTGGGCAACCTGTTCCAGTGTTTCACCACCCTCATTGTAAAAAAATTTCTTCCTTATATCTAGTCTGAATCTACCTTCTTTTACTTTAGAGCCATTACCCCTTGTCATATCACTACAGGCCTTAGTTAAAAGTTTGTCACCATCTTTCTCACAAGCCCCCTTTAAGTATTGAAAGTTGGTAATCAGGTATTTCTGGAGCCTTCTCCAGACTGAACAACTGCAACTTAGCCTTTCTCCTTAGGAGGGGTGTTCCCTCTGATCATTTTTGTGGCTCCTCTCTAGACTTATTCCATGTCCTTCTTATGTTGGAGGCCCCAGAGCTGGACGTTGTACTCCAGGTGGGGTCTCACCAGAGCGGAGTAGAGGGGCAGAATCACCTCCCTTGACCTGCTGGCCACACTTCTTCTGATGCAGGATACAGTTGGTTTTCTTGGTTGCAAGTGCACATTGCTGGCTCATGTCTAACTTTTGTTTCACCAGTACCCCAAAGTCCTTCTTGACTGGGCTGCTCTCACTCCCTTCATCCCTCAGCCTGTACTGATACCAGAGATTGCCCTGGCCCATGTGCAGGACCTTGCATTTGGCCTTGTTGAACCTCATGAAGTTCACATGGGCCCATTTCTCAAGCTTGCCCACGTCCTTCTGGATGACATCCTGTCCCTCAGGTGTGTCAAGTGCACCACACAGCTTGGTGTCATCAGCAAATTTGCTGAGGGTGCACTCGATCCTGCTGTCTATGTCACTGATGAAGATATTAAACAGTACTGGTCCCAATACGGACCCCTGAGGGACATCACTCATCACTGATCTCCATCTGGACATTGAGCCGTTGACCACTACTTTCTGTATGAGACCATCCAGCCAATTTCTTATTCACCTAATAGTCCATCCATCAAATCCATATCTCTCCAATTTAGGGAAGACTGTGTCAAAGGCCTTACAGAAGTCCAGATGGATGACATCCATAACTCTTCCCTGTCCAAAGAGAAATAACAGAATAATCTGTGAAGTTAATTCCCAAATAGCCTAATACTTAGTCTTTTAGACTCAGAGAAAAACTTATTGTTTTGATAATTCTGAGAGACTTCAAGGGAGGGGAATAGTATAGTTTAAGAAATTTGTTTTGCAGATGGTATGTTTTTAGATTATTTTTGGTGTAGCTATATGTCTGTACTGAAGTTATGGTCAAAGCAGCAACAGATTGAATAAAGGGACCTTATATAACTGTTGTGACCAAGTTTGTAAAGACAACTTTGTCAAATCCCACTTTTCAAAGAACTGCCAACATTAGCACTGTCCATACAGATTCACAAATTTAGTCTCTTTGTACCTGTGACTATGCATGAAAACTGGCTTACTTTCACCATGAATATTTATGGTTTGCAATAATCTGATTAACCATAAAATTTAACAATATGTTAGCTCCGTGACCTGGTAATTCTTCATCCTTTCAGGGTCAATGATCCATTTTGATTGATATGAAATGATCAGAATTTATTGGAGGTTTTCCATGGTTGCTCCGTGACAGAAATATAACTAACTAAATACATTGTAATATAAAATACGTAAAGCAGTGTATTTATTTAGCCAGTGGTTTTCAATTTTTTTATAATTTACAAAGGAAAATGTGAACTCTTGAGAAAATATATCCTTGTGGATTGCTACATAGCATATGCAAACTCATTTTTCTAAATCATGCTTCATTTGACACCCTTAAAATTGTATTATGAAACCTCCAGGATTCTGAAGACCACAAACTAAAACCACACTTACATTAGTCAATTGTTTGCCTGGATAATTTTTTTTTCTTTTCTGAAGTTTCAACTATCACTAACAGATTCTAGAGGCATAGATATTTTATTTGTCCACAGATATTCAACACGACTATCTGGCTACATGATGAAGAGTGCTGCTTTTTGGCAAGTGGTGTTGCAGTTTTCAGGGCACTGTCCTTTGGAGATGATTGTCTTCTGCTTCTACTACACCTGGAGAATGACTTTTCTGGCCTTGCAGTTCTCAAGTTAAAGAAAATAGAGGAAACATGCAAGAGCAAGAAAATTAATTTAATATAATCTATATTTTCTGTAGCAGAGGCAAATGAGTTTGGGAAGCCAAATAGTAATGGAGATGCATTTCTTCTCAATTTCAAAGAGAAGAGATGATTTTAAATAATCTGTAATAGCTATCATTCTCAGAGAGTGAGCATGAAATGGAGTGACCAGAAAGACACCATTGTGTGACTTAAATGAAGAAACTTAGCAGGTAATTCCACTTTTTATAATTATTTTGCTTTTAGTAAACAAAGTAGATAGCTTTAACCTTCTGTACTTTTTGGACCTTCAGCATCAGGCACGGAACTTCTGATGGTGCTTTTCTTTAATGACTTTCTTGAAGCCATGATGGTCAAATGCTTTTTAAGCATTCCCTATAATCTCTGTTTGTGGAGAAGAAGGATTGCCAGACAGCCAAACTTGGAAAATTTCTTCAGAGAACTAGAGTTAAAAGCATACTTATACTGTCACAGAGTTGATAGGTAGCCTGGGAAGAATACAGAGCATTTGTCTGAGCAACCAGAGATCAGGTTAGGAAAGCTAAAGCCCTGATAGAGTTAAATCTGGCCAGGGACATCAAGGGTAACAAGAAAAACTTCTATAGATATGTCAGTGATAAAAAGAGATCTCGGGAAGATGTAGGCCCTCTCTGGAAGGAAATGGGGGACCTGGCTACTCGGGATATGGAGAAGGCTGAGGTTCTCAATTACTTCTTTGCCTCAGTCTTCACTGGTAAGAGCTCCAGTGTCACAGCCCAAGTCGCAGAAGGCAAAGGCAGGGACTGGGAGAATGAAGAGCCGCCCACTGTAGAAGAAGATCAGGTCCGAGACCATCTTAAGAACCTGAAGGTGGACAAGTCAATGGGACCAGACGAGGTGCATCCGAGGGTCCTGAGGGAACTGGTAGATGAAGTTGCTAAGCCAATATCCATCATATTTCAGAGGTCGTGGCAATCTGGTGAAGTTCCCACTGACTGGAAAAGGGGAAACATAGCCCCCATCTTTAAAAAGGGGAAAAAAAAAAGACCCAGGGAATTACAGGCCAGTCAGTCTCACCTCTGTGCCCGGCAAGATCATGGAGCAGATCCTCCTGGCGACTATGCTAAGGCACATAGAAAATAAGGAGGTGATTGGTGACAGTCAACATGGCTTCACTAAGGGCAAATCCTGCCTGACTAATTTGGTGGCCTTCTATGATGAGGTTACAGCATTGATGGATAGGGGAAGAGCAACTGACTTCGTCTACCTGGACTTATCCAAAGCATTTGATACTGTCCCACATGACATCCTTGTCTCTAAACTGGAAAGACATGGTTTTGATGGATGGACCACTCGGTGGATAAGGAATTGGCTGGATGGTTGCACTCAAAGACTTGTGGTCAACGATTCAATGTCCACATGGAGGCCTGTGACAAGTGGTGTTCCTCAGGGGTCAGTACTGGGGCCGGTGCTATTTAACATCTTTGTTGGAGACATGGACAGTGGGATTGAGTGCACCCTCAGCAAGTTTGCAGGTGACACCAAATTGTGTGGTGTTGTGGACACGCTGGAGGGAAGGGATGCCATCCAGAGGGACCTGGACAGACTGGAGAGATGGGCCTGTGAGAACCTCATGAAGTTCAACAAGGCCAAGTGCAAGGTCCTGCATGTGGGTCGGGGCAATCGCAAGCACAAGTACAGGCTGGGCGGAGAATGGATCGAGATCAGCCCTGAGGAAAAGGGCTTGAGAGTGCTGGTGGATGAGAAGTTCAACATGAGCCGGCAATGTGCACTGGCAGCCCAGAAAGCCAACCGTATCCTGGGCTGTATCAAAAGAAGTGTGGCCAGCAGGACAAGGAAAGTGATTCTGCCCCTCTACTCAGCTCTCGTGAGACCCCACCTAGAATACTGTGTTCACCTCTGGAGTACCCAACATAAGAAGGACATGGAGCTACTGGAACGAGTCCAGAGGAGGGCCACGAAGATGATCCTCGGGCTGGAGCACCTCTGCTATGAAGACAGGCTGAGAGAGTTCGGGCTGTTCAGCCTGGAGGAGAGAAGGCTTCGGGGTGATCTTATAGCAGCCTTCCGGTACCTAAAGGGGCCTACAGGAAAGCTGGAGAGGGACTTTTTACAAGGATGTGTAGTGATAGGACAAGGGGCAATGGATTTAAACTGAAGGAGGGGAGATTTAAATTAGATATAAGGAAGAAATTCTTTACATTGAGGGTGGTGAGGCAGTGGAACAGGTTGCCCGGAGAAGTTGTGGATGCCCCATCCCTGGCAGTGTTCAAGGCCAGGTTGAACGAGGCTTTGGGCAGCCTGGTGTAGTGGAGGGTTTCCCTGCCCATGGCAGGGGGGTTGGAACTAGATGATCTTTAAGGTCCCTTCCAACTCTAACCATTCGATGATTCTATGATTCTATACTTTCAATTATACATCGTAAGTAGGGCATTTTCTGGTAGTTCTGTATTATAGAGCATGTATTATTATGTCCAGATGAACTTCAAAACTTACTTTTAAAAATAACTAAGGGATCTACTGTTACTTTATTTCACCTGTAGAATGTGATTTAAATTTAAAATTAGAATAGAAGAGTTCCCTCTTGATCTTTCTGTGTGCTGGTAGAATTCCTGTGCAGCACACAAGACAATGGTGGTTCTACTCACATTAATTTTACTAAATATAAAAGAATAGCAATTTCCTAATATAGTAGTCATTGTGGCCCTTTATGGGCTTCCACATAAACAACCTGAGAATAAATTCTTAGACTGTATTGAATACATAAAACTCAGGAAATTTCAAATGTGCTGTGAACGACAAAATTAAGCCCCAGACCTGATGTAATCCAAATTTTCTTCAGAAGCAGTTTTTTATGAGCACAGGACCTTCTTTAGAAAGTAGTGCTTAATCTCATTCAAATTGCTTGTGTTTTCATAAAAGATGTGTGGCAGAGAAAAAATGAATAAGCACCAATGAAGGTTTAACGTGAGAGACTAATGCTATTTTCCATTCTTTTATGAAGATGCAGGAAAGTCAGTAGGATTGCACACTTTCATGTGCTTTCCAACGTGAGCGAACCTCAGCTGGCTGCAGCCTGGACTCTCTGCTTAGTAGGAATGTGGTCCTGGCTCTCCTAAGACCACCTTTCCTCCCAGATGAAGTGCTTTGAAAGGAGACAGGAGTAGCAGTTCAAGTACTGCTTTCTCATGGACTTAGTGTGCCATTTGAACCACCGGGAAAACTGAAAGCAATTTTTCTTCTTCCTGAGTAGTGAGAGAGCACCTGACTCTGTTTGGATGCCTTTCTACCGTTATTTTTTTTGAACACTTGCTGGGACGGAATCAGTGCCACTTTCGACAAATGCTCCATGAGTAATATCAGGAATTGTATTAGCGTGTTGCAGTTGTTGCCAACCTCTTGGGTGAGTGATCTCCCAGCTGCATGTGAGGAGGGACTTTGAGGCCAAAAGTATCTGGAGAGGGCTGCACAGCCAGGAGGTGGCAGGTCGGGTTAACTGCTGTGTGGTCCCCCCTCCCATGCCTGGGAAGTCTGAAGACGTTTTTATTTATGTATTCTTGAAGTTGAGTGATAAGTGCAGTGAGAATGCACAAATCAGGAGGAATATGAAAAGCATACCTTGTATTCGATCTGCAGCATCGAGCTTTTGCTTTTGATCTCTCTAGAGGTTGTGATGAAGTACTCTGGTCCCACTTCATCAAGCCAGCAAGAAATCGTTTTCTTCTTGCTAAATGGTTGTAAACTTTACATGATTTTATGAACTTATCCTAGAAAAGGCAAGACAATGATTAGAAGAATAAGAACAAATTAGTTGAGTCCCTCAAGATAGTCTTCTAGTTCCCTACCGGAAAAAAAAAAAAAAAAAGAAAAAAAGCGAATAAAAATTTAACATCTAGTTATCTAACATTTAGAACATTCAGTGATCTAAATTAAGTTGGAAGGAGAAAAGACTCTGACAGAAGACTAATAGAAGCTATCTTAACTGGAAAGATAAAATTCTCTTTTTAAATGAGAATTCATTCTGCCAACCCCACAAAAAAGGAAGCTGCATCTTGTTGACTTTCTTTTTTTTTTTTTCCCCAGACAACTTGTTGGAGCTCTGTCAGTTCCTGAGGTTAATTTCTAGGTTTAAAAAGTGCATTTATTTAATAGCATTGTAATGTTTACTAAATAACATCGAGATGTTTTTTATTCACTAGTGAGAGGGCTTGAAAGAGGACCTAATAACATGCCAGAGCAAATTTTGCTGTTAAAAAGTAGAATGTGAGTCTTCCTTCAAACAAAATTGATGTATGTATGCCATTCTGAAGTAAATAACAAACCTTCAAGCTGTACTATAAGAGCATACAAGATAATTTCAAGGTTAGAGAGGACTGTGAAAATTTTCCAATGCAAGATAGGCCTGTTCCACTCTGCATTTGACTTTATATCTAAATTCGTGTATTACATTTGACTATATGAGAAGGAAAAAAGCTACTGGGTAAACCAGGTCCGTAAAGCTGATATCAAATAGCATACATCCCACCTTATACCTTCACGTAGACTGAGCACTATTCATGGAAACAATGCGCTGCATTGGCCCTACATTACAGCCATGCTAATTGCCAGCTTCTTAACAGAGGTGATTAACTAGGAATAGAAGCCTGTGTTAGAGTATGGTACTCGTAGCTCTACACAATTTTATTGTACTGCATAGGCATGCTCTTAATAATGTCATTATGTTGAAGTCTGTTATCTTTGGCCTATTATGTCCTCTGTCAAGCAAGGTAAAAATCTCAACTTCACCATGACCAAAGTCACTATTTTTAGGCCTGTAGAGGCAGTAAAATATATTTTCTTTTAAATCAGTGTACACACATGCAGAGAGAGCTGTCACTTGCTTGTGATTGCATGTGTTTTTTTCCTCGCTTAAGATACCTTTAAGGAAGGAATTTTCACAGTTTGTGTGGAAGAAAATTGAAGAAACCGTGTTCCTAATGACAGCTTTTCAGACTTGGGAATAGTTAAAGGTAAATCTGTGGTAACTGGACCTGGGGCTGCCTGCAGCTGGCCAGGTTGCGTTACCCGTTCCTGCATTATAGACATGAAGGAGAACCTACAAGGAGACAAAGAAAATCATACTTTTAACATGCAGAAATGATAGCTGGTCTACAGAGGCCAAATTTAAGTACCCAATTAAGAGCCTACCTTGACTATATAGTGACACAAACTAAGTCAAAGGAGAGAACTGCGTCTCTAAAAATAGTATATCTCAGTGTTAACCTCTGCTCTCTTTGTAGCCTCCAAAACAAGCAATAAAAGGTAGACAGTGGCAAATGTTTTGCTCTATATCTGCTAGTGCTATAAAACTTTATCTGATAAGCTGATTTTAAAACCTAATCAGAAATACTGACTTCTGTATATCGAGTTAAGGTAATCATGGCTGTTGTGGGTTAGGCTGCTCTGGCAATCAAACTGTCCCCCCCCTAGTCATTGACTCACCCTTCCCCAGCCCCAGGGATGAGGGAGAGAATTAAAGGATAAATGGGATACCCGTGGGTTGAGATAAGAACAATTTAATACAGATAAGTAATACACAGTGTAGATGCTCACCACCCCCTCTTATCCGCAGCCTGTCTCGTCCCGAAGCTGCAATCCCAGACAAACGTGAGGCCCCGAAAGAGAGAGGGGGGAGAGAGAGAGAGATAGTACTCCGAGAGTGGGAGTGCTGAGAGAGAGAGGGAAAACAAGGCAATAGAGCAAAAGCGCAGAAGCGCAAAAGAGAAGTGGCGAAAGAGCCAAAGCGCAAAAGCCCTTCTGTCCGGCTGACCCTCACCTTTATACTGGGCATGATGCTGCATGATATGGAATACTAATTGGCCAGTTTGGCCCTCAATCTTCAGTTCCACCACAAATCACAAGGGGAATCGTGGCCCCCTTGTCCCGGCTATGCTCTCCCCTTATCCCGCCGTGCTTCTGCACTCCGGCACACTGAAAAGTCCTTGGAGTTTCACGTCCAACCACAAACATCAACTTGCTATCAGCATTCTTCTCAGAGCGAGCCTCTGAGTAAAACCAAAACACGGAGCTCTTCTAGCTGCTAAAAAGAAGAGCTAACTCTGTCCCAGCTAAAACCAGGACAATGGCAAACATGAAGGAGCCTGAATACATGCTTAACTAACTCAATCCACTATTATTTTGATGTGTTTAAAACACCTGCCTTGTAGACAAAGATAGTGTATTCTTCATGGGGCATTTCTTAGTTTGAGATCGTGGTATTTGGCTAAGGAATTTGAGAGCTTTATTGATGACAGTTTGACTGGCTTTGACTGACTCTGGTGTTACGTAGCTTTTGGCATTTTTATACATCAGACTACTTTCCAAAGGAACTGGGAAGACTGCAGACTGCTTTTGGATGTTCTGCTGAGTACATAATAGTACAATGATGAAAGATGCTACTCATCTGAGTTTACTAGGAACAGATAGACAGAAAAGTGTGTTCACAAATACAAGGTCTTGCTATTCTCTGATCTCACACTGTCTATCATCATTTCTATACAGTGCCTTGACTCTCTCCTTAGAGAAGCCTGTGATTTGGTCTATACATTCTTCAGGTTCATATATCTCTTGTAGTATACGTAGCATTTAGTATAAGCAGGCCATTATTTCCATGCGTCTCTGTAACTACTGCTTTAAAACAAGCAACTAAGAATGAAATGCCAGTTATAGAGTTACAAAGAACTTTATTATTAAATGTAGTCTTGAACAGATAATTATATAATAATGGAGCACAATAGGTGGATTTAAAGGTAGAAACACTATGAGTTGCTGTAGGATTCTTTAATGGTAAATGGGAGTTGGAGTTACTTTTATAGGGATGGCTGAATTTGTGTTTTTGATCAGGAATGCTACATGTTCTACTTCCTCTGCAACGAATATTAAAAATATTTGTTAAAATCTAGCTATAGTTAAGGGGTTTGGGATAATAGATAAAATTGTGTACACTAAATAAAGTTTAAACACATTAATTTTAACGGTTTAACAAGTACAGGCATGTCTACCTCCCTTCACAATATGCAATTTCCTTGAAGCCAGACAGTGGGTATAATGAGTATTTAAGTTAGACATGCCTCTTTGCCATTAAATTAGAATGAAATTGCCTCCTACAACTAAAATGCTACCCCTGAGTGTAAAATAATATGATTTGTTTTGTAAACAGATCAAACGACCTTTATTAGATGACGATGACTGTGGGAGAAGCAGCATTTTATTAACATTTGAGTGTTATATATCTTCCATTCATTATATTTAATCAAAGTATGCATTTGATAGCAACCTAGGGACTAGAGTTAAACCTTTTTGCTTTCGTGTGCTTTAGACACTGCCAATTGTTAACTGCAAAAAAATACTTTTGTCTTCCTGTTGCTGATGTGTAAAAAGAATAAAAAATTGGAAGGGTGTGAAGATCAAGGTTGCTCAGCAGCTGTGTAGTCTCAGTAATTTCAGGAGCTAACTGGTGCTAAGAATTTCCTTACGGGAAAACCTGTGAGCAAAGAGGAAGAGGAGCACTGCATGGGAGTGCACTCTTAAGAAGGGCTGATGTCTCCTAGAATTTCTGCAGAGTTTCTTTAAGGGTTGCATATTACATTTGAGATTGCGTTACATGTAAAGTTGTGTGTTTAAGAGCAGAAATTTAATTCACGCATCCATGACAAATTCAGATAATAACATTCTGTTACCAGAAAACTATACTGGATTTTTTTATTTCCAAACTTTGGAAAAATTATGCTGTGCCCTTAGATGTCAGAAACAGGCCATGTCTGTGATTGCAAATTGCCTAGCATTTTAATTCTGAGTAAGTCTGGTAACAACCCTATGGGGTGCTCTCCAGTTGATAACTGAATTGCATATCTATACTTTAAATGTTCCTTGGGCTGAGAATAAGAGTCAATTGTGACTAGATTTTAGCCTCTTTGGCAGATGTCTGTCTGTTAACCGTCTCCTACTTGGCTCCATTAAGCCCTCTGGGTCAATCCTGAACTTTCAAAATGCTCTACTAGCTTAAATATCACATTTCTTACTGCATCAGCCTTGAGGACATTTTGATGTTCAGGGACACACATGCAAGTTGAAATAACAGGTTTATAATGGCTTCATACAAAATTCCTCTGATTTCAAGTAGGCAGAAGAGGTGACTGGAGGTGAGACCTGGATGAAACTGACTTTCCATGGCTGATTTCCTCACCCATCTGCAGGACCTTTAGGGTGTGATCAGAAGGCTTTAGGAGCGTTGTGTCCTCTTTGTGGACTGTTACTGAATCATAACACATTTGTGTGTGTTTCAGTTAGCTGGATTTCTTTTATCTCGGCTGATTCTGTAGCCGAATGAAGGTCATTTTCGCTAGGACAGTAAGCCCATTTGTTTCTCTCTTCCCCAGGAGCTGCTTTCTCCATGAATGCTTCTCAGTTCTCCAGCGCCTTCTGTCCTGAGCTTGGAGGGAATAATCCCACCCCTTCACACCTCTGCAGAAACAGTGCGGACACCCCTTGCCCAGCTTCTAGTTATTTCACTCTCTATGGCTTGGTTGGCTCTCAAATTACAGTATAGCCATGGATGAAGACATCTGCTTCTTATGCCCTTGACAGGCATACGAGGCAGAGGGCAGAAAAAAGGTGGTTGTAAGGCATAAGGATATGCGATTTCTCAAGTCAAGTTAATATTCTTAGCTTGAATATAGGTTCACAAAATTTTCACAGCTCCTCCAACTGCGAAAAGGTCTTATCAGTTTAGCCAATTTGCATTTGGAAACTGGAATATAATTTCCAAGGTTGCTATCAGCCCAGCACCCCTTACGTTCTTGTGAGGGAAAGGCAGATTGAGCCATATTGTTAACAGCAACAACATCAAAATAGGGCATTGGAGGCAACTGTGTATAATTACAGAATAAATATGAGGTTGTCATTCCAGTACTTCAATTTGCAATCTTCGCACTTTCTCAGTGTGAAGATTTACTTTTATCGAGTAATGTTATGTAGGTTGCAGCCTTCCAGTGGTGAATATACTGAGACAGAAATAAACATGGGGGCAACTGGTAGTGATCTCTCTATTTTTTTCCTGGCATACTGCATTATAAAAGCAAAAGAAATCTTAACAGAAATATAGGTATTGAATGCTTTATGAACACTTTTGTGAAATCTCATGGTTTACAGGAACAAGAGCTGTGGGATAGAAAAGTGTTTTCCTATGGTGTCTCTATCCCAGATTTCAGTTTCACTGGATTTTGAACACTTCAGAGGTGAGAAATGGTGACTTTTGCTTTCATTTGTCCTCCAAAGTTTGACATCTCAAAGCATTGCAGCATTGGAGTGCTGAGGCTGAGCTTGTGCCACCATCAGTGCATGCTCGGAGGTCCTGTGCTGCAAATACCTGGAGTCTTGCAGCAGCAATCAGGAAGCCCTCAGGGACTGGGGGTTTCCAGAAATTTCCATGTCCAAGTAATCCAGTCTCTGTCTGGAACTGCAACTGTTCTATTGCCAGGTTCAGCATGTAGTGCTTGCTACAATCAATTATGTTTCCTTTCTGTGTAAAGCATGTAGGTTGTAGCACATATATGAAAAAGGCATTTAAGGCTGCAAAATCCAGGTAATGGTGGTGGGGAAATGCATCCTTCTAGCTTTACTAGATCCTTTACATGCTCTTTAATTCCATTGTCACATTACACTTAACCTGGTAAGTACTGTCCCACAGTACTCAGAGGCACACAGGATCATAAACAGTATCAGATAAGTGTTGTTTCCTGATTAAAAGTAAACTCTCCTGTATGGTTTAAAAATTTTAATATGTGATTTCCTGTCCAAGCATGTGATCTTTATATGCTAATATGCAAAACAGCAACATGCTACAAAGTAGCCCTCACATTAGCACCTAAATTTACTTCATTCAATTCAAAATACAAAAATTTAGATATATGTATTTCTGTGGGGTTTACCTGTCTGTTTTAATCCAGTGGTTCTAAGCCACTTTCTGAAGTTCAGAGTATTAAAAAACCAAAAACTCAAACCACAAACAAAACAAACAAAATCAAATCAAACCAACCAACAACAACAACAAAAAACACACCCTAAACACACCCACTGTTGTGCTTAATTCAGTAAATTTTTCTTGTCTGGGAGCATTGCCTATATATCTAGCCTGTACTGTCTTCCACCTGGCCTTTAAAAAAGTTTGCTTTGAACAGTAATAAATCTGTGCTTTAGTAGTAAATTAGAAATTAGCCAATGGAGTATTTATCAAAGGGATGTGCAAGATGTTGTTTTTGCCATCAGACTGGTGCATGAGTTGTACTGAATTTTTCTATTCCTTACACTAATGAGCATAGACTCAGACACACACACAAAAAAGCACACACACAAAAAAACACAAACAGACACAAACAACAACAACAAAACCAAACAAAAACCCCCCAAATAACACAAAGAATCCCCCACTTTTGACTAAAAAGAACAGGATTGTGCCTTGTGTGAGAGCAGTTTACGCGGTCTGGGGTGTTGAATCCTCCATGCACACAAACAAGCTAGGCAGCAGAGCTGACTAAGGTGTTCCATGCAGGGAGGAGGCCAGACAAAGTGAGTAAAAGATGTGCTCTGGAAGTGCAGAGCCTACAGCTTCTGCCGTTTCATTTCCTTTTCTCCTCTGTGCCTCCAAATGTCTATAGCCATCTTCGCTTTGTTAAGCGTTGCTTTACTGCAGCTCAATACTTACTGTAAATTGACTGCTGTAGGAGTGGAGACTTTTAGCCACCATTGAGCTAATCAGATTAGGGACACAGATACTGCTGTGACCAACTATTGTGCGTGTGAAAAGACAAATGGAAAAATGGTCCCTTAGCAGTGCTCATAACGAGCTGACTTGTCAAGGCTGTGGCAAGAGACTGATCTTTATTTCTTGTCTCGAGCCACACACTGTGATTCAGGGCTACAAAAGGCTCTGTCTGTTATGTGGCAGGAACCACTGTTTTGGGGGTTACTATTGCAGGTGTTTAAATAAGTAGCTTTATACCTGGCCTGCTGTGTTGGTTTTGCTGATGATGGTTTTTGGTAGGAGAGTTTTATTTGGGACACTTTTAAGAAACTGCTATCTTTCAAAGGGTATCAGCAGACTAAAATATATTTAAATCCTATGCATGCAGTTCCTTGAAAATTCAATTAATTTAATGAAAGTGCTCTTGTAACTGTCAGTTACCTAAACTGATTCTTTTTGTAAAGTGGGCTTGCATAAGGCTAGTGAATTCAACTGGCTGGACTGGCAGGGAGCAGGTAGTGAAACTGCAGTTTGCTTGCCTGCAGTGGTCTGTCTGATTTGTACAGGATGGTGTAGAAGACCATGTCAGCAGGTCAGGTTTTATCCTCCTGTGCTTCCTTGACTGCTTCAGATGTTGCTGCCTTTGGATGCAAAAAAGACTAGAGTTAAAAAAAAATAAATTAATGTGAGTTGCTCTTCAGGACCTTAAACCTGGGTTGGCACAGAATACTGATGCTCCCTGTCCTGACAGTGCTGTAATTTGTAGCATTTAGCTTATTTTAAAAGGCATTGCTGTGTGTGTACAATGCAAGGAGAATGGTACTTCCTGTGCAAAACACTACCTGCAATTATCCTGGTCAGTCATATACCTGATATGTCAACACTATTACTGCTAATGATCTAGAAATTCAGAAAACACATGTCAGCAATAAACCAGTAGATTCTTTATATCAGTGCTTAGTGTCCTTGCTTCTCAACAAAACTACTGTCCCAGTCTAAGGCAATTGCTTTTTCACTTCTTCCTTATTGGGAAAAAAAAAAATCTAAGTTGTTAAATACTTCTGTCAAGCTGATTCAAGGATAATAGTTCTTGAGAATTCAAGGTTAGAGTTTTAGTTATGAGGACGGTTTCTCACAATAGGCCAATGACAGACAAATTAGGAAACACTGAAAAATATCTCCTGTCTCTATTTTGGCTGCCAATCAAAGAGCAGGGAATACAGAGGAGCTTTACAATATATCACATAATCCATGGTCTTGTAACCTGGGACTAGAAGAAACGGTTAATACTAGAGACGAGATGGTAAGTGAGATGAGAACAGAAGTTCATCATCCTCTTGCCTTCTAAACTGTATGTTGCCTGGGATGTTTTTGGGATGGTTTTCTGACTGCAGATACTGATATTTCCTAGAGAAGAAACAGCCTTGGCAGTAGGTAGCTCATGTGTTGTTTGAGCTTGCAGATCTAAAGCTCACCCCTTTTTCGTGCCTAAAGCTCATGAAAAGTGAAGAGTTTTGCACTTTCTGTGTGGAAGGGAAGGTTGAGCTTAAAACAATTTGACAAAAGATACAAGAAACTTTAAAAGTATTATATCACTTTTGCAAGGTTTTGCTGGAACCAGTATGGTATCAACATAAGCAAACATAAACGGAAGTAAAAGGGGAGCAGCAGACAATATTAGAGCAGATGAGGTCTGTGATTCAATCTGAAGCAAAGGCTATGTTTAAGTGATCCAGCAAATTAATTTGTTGTTTGAAATACTAGCAATAAAAGTGATGTCAAATTTAGTAGTAGGTAAAGTAATCCATGGGTTTTGTAAAGAATCTAGATCATCAGGATGTATAACAATATGGCGAATAAGAGAAAAGCTATAACTTGTAACACTGTCATTGAAAATACCCAGTACCAGGTAAAAAACTCTAATCTCTTGTAGTGTTGAAAGGGATGATAACTCCCCAGGAGACACATGGCACCAACAGGGAAGACCTCTTTCAGAGAATATGGAAGCTGGTTCCGATAGTGCAGAGTTGTGAATGCCAAACTGTCCCAGCAATCTTACCTGTAGGAAGAGCCTGGAAGAGGTGTCTGTTAGGCTAATTGCTTTCATAAGTGAAGTAGGAAGAGGCAGCAACAAGTCTTTGGCTGCACAAGGAGCAAGGATGAAAGCTTTTTTTAATGTGCTTCTAAAATTGTTAATAGAATATTGATGTCTGCTAAATGGAGAGGGACTCTGAAAGAGAAGAACTGGTATTGAACCATTTTCTACTTGAATTGTCACTTGAGATCCTGGTACCTTAGAAAATGTGCATGTGTGAACAACCACGCTTGGGAGAGGCAGCCCGCTTAGAAACATGACCCCAGAGGCAACCTTGCCTGATACATTGCAGCAGAAAATAGTGAATATTGTTTTGATAAGTTGTTCTGTTTATCTCCAGCCTCTACTTATATGAGGAGCCCTGTCTAGGTGCTGACGGCAGTTTTGTTTAGAAAGCATCAGCCTGATTCATGGACATTACCGGAAAAAAAAAAAAAGTGAAAAAAGACATGTAATCAGCTACAGGAAGACTGCAAGGCAGCATTGTTCTATGTTGTCCTGAAATGGACAGTGACACTGAGGATGCTACCAGTGCTTGTTGTGTATGCCAAAAGTTCAGATCAAATCAAGGAAAAGTGCCTATGCAGAAACTGGCAGATACTTTTTTCCAATTTGGAGTACAAAGCTGTGTACTTGTCCGAGATTATTAGAAACTAATAGAGGCTATTACTTTCATTTCTCTCTGACAATCTTACTAAACAAAATATTATGGTCAAAAAAGGTGACATGAATGAGTGATCAGATGCCAGCGTTTAGTGGGCATGAGTTCAAGGACCTTGCGGTGGAATGCACTTTTAGCTGCACAGATGCCATCCTCTGTAAACCCTGGTGCCACAGAATGGAGGAATGATGTAATTTAGAGCTTTTGAATCTGCAGAAGGGCACTGATGAGACATGAGTTGTTCAAACAAACATTGATGCCAAGTGAATGCAACTTTGAGAATGTTTGTGATAACCAAATGCAAAGGGACATGAATGCTGTACAAGCAAATGAGCTGGAGATGGTGGATGGGAAGACACCAAAATGCCAATTACTGGTCTGGTCAATGTCATTGTTCATTTTGTTATGCAGTTTCTTTGTTCCTCCTACTCACGCATCATCTCAATGCTGCTACATAGAGAACTTGAGCTTTCTATGCTATTAAAATATCTTAGCTAAGGTGTTGCAGTATTCCAGGACTGTGTGTGAGCATATTCTACCTCACATTTGTGTTTGTGGCCCTATTTCTGCAAGCAGCAAGAGATCCAAGAGTTTCAAATGTTCATCTATTGACACTAAAAATTTGTCCATGTAGCTTATTTATTTGCTTGCAACTTGGTAACAGCAAATGCAATTTGTGTAGCAATAAATTCCAGAGCATGAGAAATTATCTGGAGATTACATTTCTCTACAGGATTGCTTGGTTTTGCAATGTTTTTGAGGTGTGTTTGATAAAAGAAGCAAGTAGAGCACATTGGTAATCTTCCATCTTCATTTCTCCCAACGCTATTCATGGCTACCTGTAACTGTAAAAAATTGGATTGAAAAGTCTCTCTTCAAATATAAACTTTGAGCTTAGAACTCCTCGTCGAGGCAAATTTACCTACATTTCCTGGACTTACACAAAACATTATGTATTAAAGTTTTAAAATATTATTATCCACCCAACTTTTTTGAGTGTATTATTCTGTGATAGAAAGGTGATGGTTTCACTTGCTGCCATCTTCTCTATGGCCCTTGTTTCTTTTCCTTCTATTCCCAACTTTTTGCCACTTTTTTGATGGTACAGGTAGTGAACGGAAAAGCTGGGTCTGCGTCTTGCAGGCCAGAAGTCTATTTATAACATGGAAAAGTTTGGGTGTTGCTGATTTTTTTTCTGCTAAATAGAATGTGAGATAAAACCTATAAGCACAGTACACTGGTTGAGCTCTGCTTTGTTGGCTGGTATTTTAAATGAAATAAAACTAGTAAGAGGGAGTAGAAATCAGCTTTAATTACATGGTTAAAATTTGAGGGGGAAAAAAACCTGGTTTCATTTTAAATTCTTGAATCTCAACTTTTAGTTCAGGGAATTGTGTTCAGTTGTCCATCAAAGTGTCACTTACTGATTGTATGAGTATTAAAAAAAGTCTACTCCTTTCTTATAGAAAAATCAAAGATAAACAGCATTCTCTGAGTACATTTTCTTTAATATTTTTTATTAATGAATCAAAAATTCTTGGTTTTGTTAAGCTTAACAGCTTTCTTAGAAAGACAGAAACCACATGTCCTACTTTCACTGTTCCATTTTCTCGGCTATTGTATATATGCTCTTTATAACCTCTATTTTTTAAAAATTAAAATAGAAAACGTTGGTCATATACAACATCACATCAATTAGCCCTCTACAAATGAGCTTTTCATTACCTCTTTCACTGGCCAGTCTGTCGCCGGCTCACTTTGTGTGACAATGTGATGATCTGATGGGGGGGGGGACGTGGAGTGGTTCTGGTGGCAGGAGCTGCCACCCGGTCGGACTCCCGTCCCCCTCGGGGCTTGAGCCAATCGGCGCCTCTGCCCATTGCCCTGTTCAAGCTGGGACGAAGGAACCGGAAAGGTGTGTGCCTTTTGCGGGTCTGAGAGGAAGGCGCACAGCAGGCCTCGAGTGGCTGCTCTGTTCCAGCTGGTCACCCAGCAGCGAGCAGTGCCCGCCTCTCTCCCCCGGTGACTGCCAGAGATCCCGACCGGCCGCCGCCGCCGCCGCCGCTTTCCCGCGCGCGGGCGCAGTCGCGAGGCGCCCCCTCCCCTCCCGGCTGGAGCATCTCACCGTGGGGCCCATGTCGCTCTGTGAGTCTGGCGGCAGATCCTTGATTGCCCGTTAAACAGAGATGGCTCCTGGAGGGAAGTTATCCACGAGTCACGCGGCAAGGCGTTGATGGGCCCATTAGCAGCAGATAGTCTGGGGGGAGGAGGCAAGGGAAACATTGCCCCACCTGGTCTCAACAGCTCATGAAGATGGTGATAGAATACGTACTTTTGGGCACATCTTACATTGTAACCTGGGACAGACCTCTTGTTTTTTTTTTTATCTCATTATACTCTTTGAACAGTTTGTTGGTATCTGCTGTCTCAGTAACATGAGGATTGAACACTTCCTATGTATTAACATTTTCTAATACCCTCCTTTTTTTTTTATGCTAGATCTTGTAGGTATCCTGCTGGATACCTTTGAATAGATGCCAGGGTCTCCACGTCTGCTAGTAAATTGGGAAAGATGGTGGTTGAGCTGTAGCAGGCATAAACAACATATTTATCTTTTGCTTCTTTTAGATTGTAGGAGTATAGAGAATATTCTTAATATGTAAAACTAAGCCAAATTTTGCTGGCTTCAAGTTTTGTAACAAATTGACGTTGGCTCTTTGAACAGTTGCTAGAACACAAGTCAATTTTGTATGCATGTAGATAGGCTGGTATTTTAAAGATGCGCAAAATTGAACGTTTCTTTGTTACCTAGGCTTGGCTAAGGCATATCTGCTTTTGTAGATGCAGTTTCTACAGTCCTGTAGTAATGGTTTTTATGATGTTTTCAAGTCTCTCTCACCACTACACACAAGTGAATTGGATGCTTTCGATAGGAATGTCTAACAAACTGTGTGAGAAAGAAGGGTCCCTTTTTCTTTGGCACAGGGAATCTTCTGCATACCAATTATTTTTGCTCTAGATGTACCAAACTATTGCCATGGTGTGAAAGAAGATAGTGTTGGACATTGGTGGCTCCAGTTAAGTAAAGCGGTGGAGAGCCCACCTACACCCACCTACCTTCTCTGGTCCTCTCTGAGATGTGACAACTTCATCGCTGAGCTGTTTGGTTTTGGATATGAACACAAGTAACTATGTGTTATGCTCTAGCAAGCAACCTGTAAGTTGTGATTATTAGTACATTCACCTTTGCAAATACATGTTTTATAATACCCTGTTGAACTGAGATTTAGAGAGGTAGAAAAATTCGCTTCTTGTGAACATTATAGCTTGGACTCTGTAGCACATCAGCGTTTATCCCACTGAATATACCTTTTGATCTCTTTTAGGAAGTCCAAGGCAAATGATAGTCTGGCTATGCTAATTATGCACCACTTTTCAGTTAGAAGGTAGTTTTGTGAGACTTTGGTGAGGTAAAATACACAAATTAGGATAGCAGTTGACCTGGCAAGATTCCTACATGGGCACACTGTTGCATCTTACTAGTTGCATTAACTGACAGTAACTAAATTCTCCCTTTAATCGATGATATATTAGCCACACAAATGCTAGATATATCCCAATAGCTAGTATTTGATTTTGAAAGCGGAATGACATTTATGAATAAGCACCAAACTTTGGCATTTACAAAGCCAGGACTACATTGTTGGCTGAAGGGCAGCTTTAAAATCTTGTACTTTATCCCTGCACTGTTTGTAGTCTGCTGATTTTAGTTAGCTGTGATTCTGTACCTGGAACTGTGTAACAAGGAGAACTGGTACGCTAGCAACTCTGTCTTTGTTGTGATTTTTCGTTTGCTGCCTAGGTGACTGCTGCTGCATTCGACCAATTATATACACGCAAAACAATCTTATTTTTAACTCCAAAAGAAAGGAGAAATAATAATTTGTCTTACAATACTTTTTTCTAGTCAGCATTAAAAAGACAACTTTTTGTAGTAAAAATTTGTCAGGTACTTGGTGTAAAGTACTGGAGGTAAATCAACACGTTGCAAATGTGTTAAGTTATTAAAAACATCTGAATAATTACATCTGTAACTTCAAATAAGTATTTATTTATGTAATGGCAGACCAAAGTGTTATCACTTATGTTCTCTGATATAAAAAGAAATTTTATTTTTCCTTAATTTGAAAACGTGTGTCTTTAGACTGTATTTATATCATTATTTATCTATATTTAATATGCATTTGTCATATTCTATGTAAAGAAAAGCTTCTACTCCAAAATAGTGTGTTTGCTGGAAATGACTAATTGCATTGGAGCTGAATATAAACTGGCAACTCTCTTTCAGAAAGCAGGTCAATAGAAATATTTTAAAAATTCATTTAAAAGAACGAAAACCTTTGGCTAAAAGCTGGTATATCTTTAGTGAAAAAGGCACCGAATCTTCTTTAGAGAACTCTTAAAAGCTGCATGTTTATTTTGCAAATTAAAATTACCAGGTTAACTTACCCACAATGATCTATTTTAGTTTTTGTCTATTATGTCTAGTTATAGTCTTTATTTTTAAATGCATACTATGTGTCTTATCTCAGATTTCCTGAAGTGCAATACCCTATAGTCCTTGTAAGTCACCAAACTAAAACAGAGGATACTTCTGCACAAGAGAGGGTGGAGCAGGCAATTACTGAAAGCAGACCTAGGAAGAGGTTGTCTGTTTCCACCATTTGGGAGACAGGAAGATTATTAAATGTGTTTTGGAATTACAGTTTAAGTGTGAACCCGTAAAACATTCCAGATTTTTTCTGGCTGTATTATTTAAAAAATAATGTTTTTGGAAAAGGCAGCACAGTGGTTTTGCACAGTCTTACTCTTTCTATAACACCTTGATAACCTGATGCAGTTGCAGTCTACTTGTAACCTCTGCCGCATTTATGAAACTAATTCTATTTCTTTCTTTGCTAGTTGCAGGATTGTTGTTTTATTGATCCTTTTGGGCATCCATTTGTCTTTAGTTTTCTTAATCCTCATCACTTTCTATATCTTATGGAGGTGTTTAGCTTGTATACCTCGGATTTTTGCAGTAGGTTAAATTAATCTCTCCATATTTCTGTCAATTTTTATTTCATAGAATCATAGAATGGTTTGGGCTGACAGGGATCTTAAAGATCATCTAGTTCCAACCCCTCTGCCATGGACAAGGACACCTTCCACTACACCAGGCTGCTCAAAGCCTTATCCAACCTGGCCTTCAACACTTGTAGGGATGGGCAGCCAAAACTTCTCTAGGCAACCTGTTCCAGTGCCTCACAACTCTCACAGTGAAGAATTTCTTCCTTAGATCTAATTGAAATCTCCCCTCTTTCAATTTAAAGCCACTGCCCCTTGTCCTATCACTACACACCCTTGTGAGAAGTCCCTCTCCAGCTTTCTTGTAGGCCCCCTTGAGGTACTGGAAGACTTCTATAAAGTCTTCCCAGAGACTTCTCTTCTCCAGGCTGAACAGCCCCAACCGTCTCAGCCTGTCTTCAGAGGAGAGGTGCTCCAGCCCTCAGATCATCTTTGTGGTCTCCTCTGGACCCTCTCCAACAGGTCCATGTCCTTCTTCAGTTAGAGGCCCCAGAGCTGAATGCAGTACTCGAGGTGGTGTCTTATGAGAGCAGAGCAGAGGGGCAGAATCCCCTCCCTCCACCTGCTGGCCACGCTTCTTTTGATGGAGCCCAGGATACGGTTGGCTTTCTGGGTTGCAAGAGCACATTGCTGGCTCATGTTGAGCTTCTCATCCACCAGCACTCCCAAGTCCTTTTCCTCAGGGCTGCTCTCAATCCATTCTCTGATCAGCCTGTACTTGTGCATGGGATTGCCCCGACCCCCGTGCAGGACCTTGCGCTTGGCCTTGTTGAACTTCATGAGGTTGGCACAGGCCCACCTCTCCAGCCTGTCAAGATCCCTCTTGATGGCATCCCTTCCCTCCAGCGTGTCCACAACAGCACACAGCTTGGTGTCATCAGGAAACTTGCTGAGGGTGCACTCGATCCCACTGTCCACGTCGCTGACAAAGATGTTAAACAGTACCAGTCCCAATATCGATCCCTAAGGAATGCCACTCATCACTGGTCTCCACTTGGACATCGAGCCGTTTACTGCACTCTTTCAATGCAACCATCCAGCTTGATGAAAAGTGTACTTAATGAGAAGCATTCCCAATTTTTTAAGGAAAACGCATTTAAGGAAGCTTATTTCAGGAGAAAAAAATCTTCATCTTTCATTATTCTGATCATATCATGTGATATTCATATTTACTAAACCCAAACAGGGAAAATAAATTAGGCGGTCCTTAACAGAACAAATTACGGTGTTTCTGTAGGTTTTGCTTCATTCCTAGCAAATGTGTTTATTCTTGTGCAAATGCTCCTACTTGTTTCTAGAAGTGAGGGATGGTGAAACCCGCAGACACAGAAATAGAAAAGTGGAGGAGAGCTCACTGCACATCGTGTTGCTGTAAACTCTGCTCTGCCTACTGCAGAATGAGATGTGTCACTGGGCAGAGCTAGTCTGAAGAATATCTTAGTACTGCCTCCTCCTTTTTTGGTTCAATGATGTTAATGATGCCAAGTTAATGGTGATGACAGCCTGAATTAATGCCTCACCTTTGGCATATTGCTGTTTCCCCTTAAATTTAGTAATTCTGTGATTAATATCTCCAGATCATTTTTAATGTTATATAGTCTTTGCTGTGGAAAAATGGAGTTTCATATGTGTATAGTGAAAGGTGCAATTCGTGAAGGAGCTCTACAATTGCTTTCTTTGGGCAAACATGTTTTGTCCAATAGAAGTAAAAAGAAAACACATTCATGTATTTATTTATTTATTTATTTATTTATTTATTTATTTATTTATTTAACAGCTATGCAAGAGTTTGAGAATCCTTTGTTAGGAATAAAACATTCGGATGGTTACAGCTACTTTGTTATATTCCTTGAGGTCTTGTAAGCACAGTACGTGCTTTTTTTTCCTCTGTGTCAAGCCTTCTCAATGATCTGGTTATAAATCCACAGCATTTTTGAAAGAAAAGAAAATATTTGATATTCGAATAAAATATGTAATTACCATATTAATAACATATGGGTGGATGAAAAGTATGAAAGTTGCTTTGAGATGCAAGCAATATTCCTCAAGTAAACCTCTGCAAAAATAAGGACACTATCACAAAAGAAATATAGGTGAGCATCTTACAAAACAAAGTAGTGCATCATCTGTGGAAACCTAAAGGATTCAGTGTATATTTTAATACTTCTTCCTAGCTTGATAATCTGTATTTTGGATGCAAGGATAGATTTTTCCACGTAGATGCAGTGTTAGTAAATGTGAGAATGGGAACAGACCAGAAAATGTAGTGGCTTTGTGTTGTCTCATGTTCTCATGGTGCAAAATCTACAGGTAAACCAAATTAAGATTATTGTGTGGAAAAAGCAAAGGCTCAAACCATCTTCTGTGGTTTGACCTGGAAGATTATTTTGCAATTTGCATTCCTAATAGTCAATCAGTTGTTTGCTGGAATTGACAACACAGATTTTAAACCATTTTCAAATGATCCTGGGCTGGGAAATTGGTCCCATTGAGCTTTCTTAGGATTGTGGATTAAATTGGCCCAGCTAAACTTAAAAATTTAGGTAAGAAATTTGCAGGTCCTAGTTTAATCTTCTCAACCCATTTGACACTCTTTGCTCCTGAATCTACACCTTGTCCGACACTTAACGCATCTCACCCTCTTTCCCCAACACACTGTGTCACAACATCTGGAAACAGTGGCTCCCAGGTACATGATACAGTGAGGCAGTGTTTCAGTAAAGCAAAGGCCAACTTTCACAATGCAGAACATGTCTCGTAAACTAGTCTTTGTCCATTTGTAGAACATAATTGGTGCATGAAGGAAGTCATCAGAAATCCACATCTAGAGTAACTTCCAGCTGACTATGTAAATAGCAATGTTTTTCCTTTCTGCTTGCCAAATCCATGTGCTTTAGAACCATTTGTTTCTAAACATTATTTTTGATAATAGGACAAAGTCTATTAGTCTAGTCTACAAAGAGTCTAGTCTAATAGTCTACTGTTAAACTAGTCTACAAAGTTCACTTGTTAATAGGAACTTCAAAAACTTTTCTCATTTTTATGCATGAGCTGGGAGCTGAATTCTGTTTGAGCACTTTGTGTATATATCAGATTAACCTCACAGTGCTCAGTGAAGCTGCATTAGATTTATGGCATCATTACTGAAAAATGATCTGGTCTCTGGCCACCAAGAATGCAATGTATCATGAAACAAATCCAGCAGGGAGATTCCCTAGAATCCATCTCTGGTTGAAGTAGAAATTAATGTAGAAGGAGGCAAATGACAAGTGAAGTTTAGGGTCTTTCTAAGGTATTTTGGCTTTGGATTATAGTTATATTCTTAATTTCGAAGTAGTATATTAATTGAGAAAATAATATGCACCAGATATTTAAAAATAAATTGTTCTCTCATTTGTATATGCTTACTACTTCAAAGGCAGCTGCTATATAAAGTACCCTGGCTTTCTAGTGATATTAACCACAAGAATAATACAACACTTTTTTCTCTGTTCCCAGATAGATCCTGTTCCACCAATATGGAAATATTTGTTGTACTGAAGTGGATCTACTGGTGCACAGAATAATTGCTAACATCACCCTATATTTCAGTATAATTACGCCATCCTTAGGGATTTTGCTTATTGGTAGAGAAGAACAATTCGAACCCTAAATTAAATAATTACCTGCATCCTGGTATAACTTCCAAATGTAGATGACGCCTTGAAAGTTTAGAAGGCTTGTTCACTATAATTTCTATGCCAGTGTAAATGAACACATAAGGCAATGTCAACTATTTGCCTTTTCATGCTTTATTGCACCAGCTAAATGAAGGAACATACAAGATTTTTGAGTGAACACTTCTCATTTGAAGAACTTTGCATACCATACTCTCATTACTATTTAATGAAGGAGAAATAGTAAATCATAGAATCATAGAATCAGAGAATGGCATAGGCTGGAAGGGACCTCAGAGATATCTAATCCAACCTCCCTGTCATGGGCAGGGACACCTCTCAAATAGATCAGGCTACTCAAGGCTCCGTCTAACCTGGCCTTGAACACCTCCAGGGAGGGGGCATCCACAACTTCTCTGGGCAATTTATTCCAAAGTCTTACCACCCTCGTACTGAAGAATTTCTTCCTAAAATCTAATCTAAATCTGTTCTTCTTCAACTTAAACCCGTTTCCCCTTGTCCTATCAGTGGACACGGATTCATCAGATTCTTTCCTTATTTAGTACCTTTAAAGTACATGAATAGTTAGGAGGTTTCTGAAATAAAATTTTCCAGTAGATTCCATTTCAAAAATGCACATTATCATATTTTAGTCAATAGCCAAAATTTTTCCTGTCTCTTTTTTTTCTTAAATATTCTGAATCATCAAAGTAGATGACATTCTGACTTAATAGTCCCAAGATCTGGTTTTGGTTTTCCTGCAGATTTGAAAGAAAATGTTGTAAAATCACAAATTTCCACAATATATTATTGCACTGTTTGTTATTTGATGTTTCAGTGCTGTGTGCCAAAGCTCCACTGGCTATAAGACTGCAATAAGGATCCTGCGCTATTGCACTGTATGGAATTGCAATTCTGTTCTTAAGAAAATGAATTGTATGTTAAGTGGGTGGGAAATATGCACTCCGTATCCATTTTCTGGAGAGTGAATACCCATTTTAGAGGAGAGCTGGGAGACGTCTTCAAGCAGGAGCTGGTTTCTGAATTGGAAAAGGATGGGCAAGGTGTTATCTGAGGACAGTGGTATCTTCTTTTGTCAAGTTCATAAGGACAACTCTGAAAGCCACTTAGGACATCTCCTACTTTGCTTTTTGTAGGATCTGTGGCTGATTTTCCTGTAATCTAGCTTGTCTAGTGAGTTTTCTTAATAAGTTGGGAAACTGTTTCCCTTGTCTTTATGAGTCTGGGCCTAGAAGAAAGTATGTTACTGCCTTGTGTCCTGTCAAATGTTTATGCAATGCCTGTGTAAGTGTTATCCTGAAGCAGTGTTAATATATGTAAGCATACATCCACAAAACCAAAAAGCCATGCATACAATCTCTACATCTCTCTGGATGATGTTTGTTCTATGACATTTTTCTTCAGTGACCTTCTGCTGCCACCTGCCTCTGAAGTATTTCCATAAAATCTGCAAGTGAAGAATGAAGCTCAGAAGAATGCCCTAAAGTGTGCGCAGAGATTTGCTGGTCAATCTTTTAAGCTTTGTGCACTAGAAAAATAAGTGTTGCATCTGTGGAGTACAGAACTTCCACCTCTATCAGAGATGAAATGCTAATTATGATGTGATAGAATGACAATGCAACGTGAGTTAGGTTTTGCGTGTCTATTTTTCTGTAAATTTGTGTAAGCTGTGAGCATGCAGATATGGAAGCAGTACCACAACAGATATTAGTGTTTAAAAACATAAGTTAATGTTTCCATTATAACGGAGGCCTCATTATATCTGTAAGGCTGATCAGTCAAGGCTTTCATGTGTAGCAAATGTGAAGTATTTCTAGTCTAACCTTGCGTTTCATACAGACAGAAACAATTGTGCAGAAGTGGTGACGGAGCAAAGCAGTGGTCAACGAGCACAGGGCGGCGTGCAGTCTCTCCGCCTCGAGTATTTAAGTTCCCTGCACTGTGGTAGCCAACGTTTTCTTTGTTATTTACTAATCTGCCCTTCCAAAACTTACTCTAGCCTTTGACTACACAAAGAAATGATACATATAAGATTCAGTACGAGTATAATTGCAGTTACAGGCACATTAGTTCAGCAAGACTGTTCCTACAGAGAGTTAGTGCATCTGAATTCCTCAGTCACAGGCAGATGTGTAGGGACAACAGAGAAGATACAAAGACGTTTTTGTAATTGTGTCAAAAAATACTCCTTACAGGAACACTGAAAGTCAGTGCTTCTCTGGTGATGAGGTGATAAGAATGAGCAATGTGGTATAAAATAGATGTGCCCATGCGCACACACACAGACACTCATGCAGCTCTCCAGACTGGTTCGTTAACCGATCACAGGGTTAACACCTCTGAGAGGTGCTACCACAACTTCTTCAAGGTCAAGTGGCTGCACTGAATAGAAATGCAAGATATAGACAGAAAACTCAGCTCCTACAATCTTGGTTTAATGGCAGAATCACTACATTTCACAAAACATTGGAGTGCATAGATAAATCTTTCACCAAGCCCTGAACACATTTTGCCTGCAGGCATCCTAAACAACATACCTAGGAGTTTTCTGGAAGTAATTTGGTGATGAAATCCCTTCCTTGTGCTCTGTAGAGCATTTGGATGAACTTATTTCCATTCTTTCTTTCTTTTTTTTTTTTTTTCTTTTTTTGTTGCTGGGTACACTATTTAGCAGCAAGTATTAAGGTTTTGTAGTCTGATATTTTGGATGACTTTATAGTTATAACCTGAGTAATTAATGCCTCTCTGTAACCTGGCATATATATCATAGTTATAAGAACGTAAGTTCATATAACTATGATATATTAATATGTGTGAGGCATATATAGATGCCCCTGGAAAAAGTGCCTGTAAAATTTATTTCTATGAGATTGTAGGACAGGCTAATAAAAAAATAAATTAGACAGTATTTTATGTGAGTGCAGAGCATCATGGTAACGATAAACAAAAATGACTTTCTCTTGAATGAGGCAATCCTTGCCTCCGTGTAGGTTCGAGCTCTTGTATGATTGTCAAAATTTGTTACAAGACTTTTCGAAAAGATTCTTTCCCGTTGTTACTTTCATATTTTCACATGACTGAGAAGCCCATCTGCCTGAATCCATTAACCCACAGTTAAAAGCGATCATTTCAATTCCCAGTTGAGTCTTCTTCTGAGTTTCATCAAAAAATGGATAAATGCCTTTAAATGAGTGTCATCTAGTGTGACAAGAAGCTGTGATAAAATCATAGGGAAGCCCCATGACCAGCTTAGCAATTTCATAGAATCATAGAATCATAGAATGGTTAGGGCTGGAAGAGACCTTCAAAGGTCATCTAGTC
This sequence comes from Tauraco erythrolophus, assembly GCF_009769465.1. Classification (NCBI taxonomy): domain Eukaryota; kingdom Metazoa; phylum Chordata; class Aves; order Musophagiformes; family Musophagidae; genus Tauraco; species Tauraco erythrolophus. The sequence continues at coordinate 46,020,523 of NC_141496.1, read as the reverse complement.
CAACCCCCCTGCAACAAACAGGGATATCTCCAACTAGATCAGGTTGCTCAGGGCCTCGTCCAACCTGGCCTTGAACGTCTCCAGGGATGGAGCATCCACCACCTCTCTGGGCAACCTGTTCCAGTGTTCTACAACTCTCATGGTAATAATATCCATATAATATCTCATGGTAATAATATCCTAATATCCAATCTGAATCCACCTCCCTCTATTTTAAAACCATTACCCCTTGTCCTATGACAACAGGCCCTCCTGAACAGCCTCTCCCCATCTTTCTTGTAGGCCCCCTTGAGGTACTGGAAGACCGCTATAAGGTCACCCCGGAGCCTCCTCTTCTCCAGGCTGAACAGCCCCAACTCTTTCAGCCTGTCCTCATAGGAAAGGTACTCCAGCCCTCTTATCATCTTCGTGGCCCTCCTCTGGACCCTCTCCAACTGGTCCATGTCCTTCTTATGTTGGGGACTCCAGAACTGGACGCAATACTCCAAGTGAGGTCTCACGAGGGCAGAGTAGAGGAGGAGAATCACCTCCCTCGACCTGCTGGCCACGCTCCTCTTGATGCAGCCCAGGACGCGGTTGGCCTTCTGGGCCGCAAGAGCACATTGCCGGCTCATATTGAGCTTCTCGTCCACCAGTACTCCCAAGTCCTTCTCCTCAGGGCTGCTCTCGATCCATTCTCCGCCCAGTCTGTATTTGTGCCTGGGATTGCCACGACCCAGATGTAGGACCTTGCGTTTGGCCTGGTTGAACTTCATGAGATTGACACGGGCCCACCTCTCCAGCCTGTCAAGGTCCCTCTGGATGGCATCCCTCCCTTCCAGCGTGTCGACGGCACCACACAGCTTGGTGTCATCGGCGAACTTGCTGAGGGTGCACTCCATGCCACTGTCCACGTCACCGACAAATATGTTGAAGAGGGCCAGGCCCAACACGGACCCCTGAGGGACGCCACTCGTGACTGGTCTCCACTTGGACATCGAGCCGTTGACCACTACTCTCTGAGTGCGGCCATTGGGCCAATTCCTTATCCACCAAGTGGTCCATCCATCAAACCCATGCTTCTCTAGTATAGAGAGAAGAATGTCGTGCGGGACAGTGTCAAAAGCTTTGCACAAGTCCAGGTAGATGACATCCGTTGGTCGACCCTTGTCCACTGATGCTGTCACCCCATCATAAAAGGCCACCAATTTGGTCAGGCATGACCAACTTGTTTTATCATAACAAGACCTGTACCCTCCAGATGATCCTGTAGCATAGCCCATGGCTGCAAAAATCTGCTGTTGCATAGCCGAACGCACCGTTCGATATAGTTCACATTTTGCTCTTGCTATCACTGTGATGAAGACCCATGACTGGTGAGCCTATGCACCGAACTTTTGTTTCCCCACAGTACCTTTATGGAGGTTTGCCTTCCAATTTCTGATCAGTGTAAAACATTTGATTCCATACGTTGCTCATCTCAGTTACTGAAACAGCTTCCTGTCCTACCTCTTCCACTGTCACCACCTTTGATACTCCTTTAGACTGAAGTCTCTGCAATCTTCGTTACCCATGTCCCTACTTGTTTTGACTCCACCTATGTGAGGTTTATTATTTCTCCTTTTCTCTCATTGTGTCATGTTCAAGTGCTTGTTCCCAGATCTTACACCTTTCGTGCCTTTACTCCCTCTTTCTTTGTCTTACCATGTTTTTCCCCATCTGACAAATCTGCTACTGCAGGATGACCCCCACTTTTTTGACGTGCAAATCAGTTTCTTGCTTAGACGTGTCTGTCCAGCATCTTATAATGACTTCTTCAATGACTAAAAAGTCCTATTCTGCAGAATGGCCAGCCACTCCACGTATTCTGGGGTGCAGGGAAAATCATATGCTTACATGTGCTGCAAGAGCAAGTGACCTGACTGTTGCAGTGATATGGTGATTCTGGAGGCCTCTGTCATAGATTGGCCACTTATTGCTGGGTGCCAGACTTGTCACAAATGTGACAACAAGAGAAAATTAAAGGAAATAGTGGCAGATACTATTTCCCGCTGTACATGGCCCGCTTTTTAGCAGCTGCTGCTTCATATAGAACAGACAGGTGCTGAAATGTTTTCATATGAGGACAACAGAGGGTTGATTAAGTCTAGCCTTTGCCCACCCCGGCCATCAAGTTCATATATTTGCCAGCATTTGATCTGTTAGCAATTTCTTCTGGATGTGAAGAAATCCATGCAATTATCTTTGCAGATCAATGTGTAACTACTTTTTCTCTCCTTTGGAAGATAAATTCCTGCAATAATATTCTTCTACCGATGCCTACAAAGAGATTCATTTGGCAGTTGGTCTAGAGAATTCTGATTCTTTATTGCAAAAGGGGAAGATCAGAAACACAATAACTTATTTCCGTTTCTTCACCTTCCTATCTGTGTGTTGCTTTTCTTTTTGAGCTAAAAATGTTATTGGGGAGACAGGGAGAAAGGAAGAATGTGAATTCTAGCTTTTTTGGATATCTATCAACCAAGGTGCACCTAGATTCTCACTAGAGACTCTCAGTTCCATGGCCTTTGACTTTTAGCTTTGACTTTCTCAGCTTCCATAGTTTTCTTCCATGACTAAATCACTCTACAAGCATCAGTTCATCCTCCTATTTTTGCGTAAGAAAGTTCTAGAAAATATTTTGTTACAAGTTAGGTTGAGGTGTTTTCCCTGGAGATCTTATTTATGTTTTATTACTTGTGTTTCAATCCATTCTGTTTAGTGGCTTAGGGATTTTTTCTTTTGGTGCGTTTTCTTGCATCTCAAGAAAAAACCCACATATTTAAGTCTTGTACAGAAAAGTAAGATTTTGTCACTTTTATGGTCAAGAAAACAGTGACTCTTCAGAAGAGTTGAGAATAGGATGAAAATGGTGTCTTTCTACCTTTGTAGTAAATCCCTGTAAATATAAATACAAAATGGTAGTTTCAATGGGTTCACATAGCAGCGTTGGTAGCTTAATAGAAAGAAAAGTATCTCTTTCCCACTTAAAAGCTGTAGAGGAAGGAGGCTTAAAAATACAAAGTGAGTCATTCTCCATTTAAAATCTGTACTGCCCAATTTCCAGACACGTGTTTTAGTCTTGTTCACATTGATATTTTTCTACAGGGTTTTTTGTCTTCTCTGCCAATAAAGTCTGACTGCCAGTCCAGAACATGAAACACTGAGGAAAGGAAGGGATTTCCAGTAAAACCAATGTGGAAGGACTCTTTGTCTCCCACAAGCAATCATTGTATCAGTCATGCTGAGTGCTATTGAAATTCGCAGGATGAAAGCAGAGGTCCTGGCAAGGGAATACCTGAAGGATTTGGTTTTGGGGATGCCTATTCCCACCAGTCGGTTTCCATTTAACTCTAATGATATGAACATTGATAGCTCTTTGCCAGGAACCCACAAACCTCTGTCATTCAACCTTCATTAACAGCATTAAATGTTTCCAAGACTGATACAGCCCCTTCTGGGCTATGTCACTGATTTTCTACATAGATAGCAGTCTGAAACAGTAGCAACTACATTCAGATAGTTAGAAGTCTGATTGTTTCCATACCATTTTCTCCTCTTCCATCTGAGATAGATTGCCTAGGAACATCTTAAAACCAGAGAAGTGTCTTTCTTTAGCTCTCTGAACTGCACTCCAGGTTTGACCTTCGGCTGATATTTTGCTACCTCTAGATAAGAAAAATTGATGTGGGGAGTCTAGTTCCCTGTACTGCTCCTAGACCTTGCTGTTAGTGGGATGAACGTAAACTTTACACCTTCAGCCTTATTTTATCTTTGCAAAACTATGCAACCTAGATAACAGCAATGTCAAAGCAAATTAATTCCCCAGATATTTTCTAATTCTGAACTTGCACACAGTGCATTTGGTGAGAGAACATAAGTAGGGAGTGTATCAAGGACTAATACTTATGTCTGTACAGCAGGATGTGTGGTTGCCATAGCAGCAATCAATCTGCTAAATAGGGAGTAACATAAACTGATTCAAAGGCAAAGACTGATTTAGGTCAGGGAATAACACTTCATAAAAAGAGAGACTTCTCTGTGACTTTTGATGATTGTTTTGCTTTTGTGAATGCACTTTTAATGCATATTGAGAAAAAGCCTGACTGCCACAAGTGTGTTAGGACTGAAGAGCCATCGAACACAGTGAGGAACCAACTTACACCACTCCTGGCAGCTCCAGTGTCAGCTGTAGAAAAGCGTAGATAAGGCGATGAGGCCTTGCTTATTTTATTTATGGGTTCCTTCCTATTTATGGGTTTCTTCCTCTCTAAATGATGAAAAAAACATTCTCAAGATGTTATGTGAGTGTTGCCCTCCGCTAGAAGTTGGATGAGCTCACACTGAAATGTTTGTCTGCCCTGCATGGTGGGAGTGCCTGCTTGCCTCTTGGAAATGTCAGTGGTATTTTTGGTAGGTATGCACATACATGTGTGTACACATATTTTTAAGGAGATAATTTACTTCTGGAGAAGTTAAGTTGAGTCACAGGGAAATCAAAATGGCACTGATTAAATAAAGAAACCCCACCTGTTTATACAAGTCTAGGGATGCGAGTACTGAGGAGCTGTTAATTGTCTTCAATTTCACTGTGGTTTGGAGTGTGGGGGTTAGTTCTTACTTCATGCTACTAAGCACTTGTGAATGAGCAGGAGGATGTTAGGTAGAAAAGACTGCAGTTCTTGAGGATTTGACTGTGGTGTGACAGCCATCTCATCATGATGTGATGTTCCAGTGCCCACAGTTCAAGGCAGAAGTCAATAAAAGGAATTGCTGAAGCCTCAGCAGGGATTGGTGACTGGTTAAGGAATTAGGTAACCTCATTTATAGAGAAACAATAAAGTCAATCCATTTAAATTATGAAAGAGAAGATCAATGAGTGTCTTGATCAGTCTTTTAATTTGGTATTTACATGGGGAACAGAAACTTAATACAAAGGGCTCCTCACTTTAATAATCGGATCTATAGCAGTAGTTGATGGAAGTTGAAGCTAGAGAAATTCTGACTAAAACAGGACACACAGTTTGGACAATGAAGATAATTAATCTCAAGAATAAATTGTAAATTCCTGCACAAAATACTCCATCATTGGAAAGTTTTACATAAAGACTGTAGACTGCTTTAGAGACTCCTTTAGAATGCATACTTCACATTAAGAGCTTGCTACAGAAATCAAGATGGTAGAACTTAAAACCATGGCATGCTGTCTACGGAGGTAGAGTTAGACCCTTCTCAGCCCATGTCCCTGAGATCTGCCTGTTCAAACTGCTCTACAAAACCAAAGGCATCCAACACCGCAAAGATAGGCACATCCAGCAGCTTGCCTAGAAACTCCTACTGTGGAGATGTTTCTGGGATCTAGTTCAGCCTCCTTGCCAACTTAACCCCAGCCCAAGACAAAGGGAGAGACACTCATTATGATGATATTTTTCTTTTTTACTTAACCTAAGAACATCTATTGAGACTGCAGCTACTGACTTTGGTCACAATGACTCAAGACCGGCTGATAAACAGCAGTGACTTTAGGCCCGATTGACCTGGTGTCGTATCAAACCACTGACCTAGTGTGAAAGCTTACTGTCTTTATCTCATTAACCACCCTACAACCATCAGTGCCACATGCTGTTTTCTTTAGGAATTATCCTTCATTTCATTTTTGTATCATGACATAACTGTGGTACACCTTTCCATATACACACAAACCAGCAATACAGTAACATGAAGAATTATCTCCAGCATAATATATTTTCGTAAGAGCAGTATTACAGAATCACAGAATCACAGAATGTTAGGGATTGGAAGGGACCTCAAAGGATCATCTAGTCCAATCCTCCTGCTGGAGGAGGACCACCTAGATTAGATCACACAAGAATGCATCCAGGCGGGCTTTGAACATCTCCAGAGAAGGAGACTCCACAACCTCTCTGGGCAGCCTGTTCCAGTGTTCTGTTACCCTTACTGGGAAGAAGTTCTTCCTCATGTTTAAGTGGAACCTCCTATGTTCCAGCTTATATCCATTTCCCCTTGTCCTATCATTGGATGCCACTGAGAAGAGCCTGGCTCCATCCTCATGACAGTCACCCTTTCCATATTTATAAGCATTAATGAGGTCTCCCCTCAGTCTCCTCCAAGCTAAAGAGACCCAGCTCCCTCAGCCTTTCGTCATAAGGGAGATGCTCCACTCCCTTAATCATCTTTGTGGCCCTGCGCTGGACTCTCTGAAGCAGTTCCATGTCCTTCTTGAACTGAGGGGCCCAATACTGGACACAATATTCCAGATGCGGCCTCACCAGAGCAGAGTAGAGGGGGAGGAGAACCTCTCTTGACCTACTAACCACACTCCTTCTCATACACCCCAGGATGCCCTTGGCCTTCTTGGCCACAAGAGCACATTGCTGGCTCATGGTCATCCTGCTGTCCACCAGGACCCTCAGGTCCCTTTCTTCTGTGCTGCTCCCCAACTGTTCAGTCCCCAACTTGTACCTGGTACGTGGGGTTGTTCTTACCCAAATGCAAGACTCTACACTTGCCCTTGTTGTATTTCATTAAATTTCTCCCCGCCCAACTTTCCAGCCTGTCCAGGTCTCTCTGAATGGCAGCACAGCCTTCAGGTGTGTCAGCCACTCCTCCCAGTTTAGTGTCATCAGCAAACTTGCTGACCATGCACTCTTACCCCTCATCCAAGTCAGTGATGAATATGTTGAACAATACACGTCCCAGTGCTGACCTGTGAGGGACTCCACTGGATACAGGCCTCCAACTGGACTCTGTCCCATTGGCCGCTACTCTCTGGCTTCTATCCTTCAGCCAGTTCACAATCCACCTCACTACCCGATCATCGAGACCACACTTCCTCAGTTTAGCTGTGAGGATGCTGTGGGAGACTGTGTCAAATGCTTTGCTGAAGTCAAGATAGACCACATCCACTGCTCTACCATCATCCACTCCCTGGGTGATGTCCTCATAAAAGGCTATCAGGTTTGTCAAGCACAACTTCCCCTTAGTGAAGCCATGTTGACTGCCCCTAATGACCCTCTTATCCTTGATATGCCTAAAGACAGCACCAAAGATAAGTCATTCCATTATCTTTCCAGGAATGGAGGTGAGGCTGACCGGTCTATAGTTAGCTGGGTCTTCCTTCTTGCCCTTTTTGAAGACCAGAGTGACATTTACTTTCCTCCAGCCCTCAGGCACCTCTCTCGTTCCCCACGATTTAGCAAAGATGATGGTGAGTGGCCTGGCAATGACATCTGCCAGCTCCCTCAGCACCCATGGGTGCATCCCATCAGGACGGACAGGTTGCTTAATTGGTCCCTAGCCAAGTCCTCATCAACCAGGGTAGACTCCTGCTCTATCCTGACTTCTTCAGGAGCCTCAGGGTTCCGGGGCTCATCAAGGTAGCCTCCAGCAATACAGACTGAGGCAAAGAAGGCATTCAGTAACTCTGCCTTCTTATCCTCTGTCACCAGGGCACCCTCCTCATTCACCAGTGGGCCTGCATTGCCTCTAGTGTTAGTTTTATCTGCAATGTATTTGAAGAAGCCCTTTCTGTTGTCCTTGACCTTTCTTGCAAGGTTTAATTCCAAGGAGGTCTTAGCTTTCCTAGTTGCCTCCCTACATCCTCTGACAGCAGACCTATATTCCTCCCAAGTGGCCTGCCCCTCTTTCCATGATCTGTACACTCTCTTTTTCCACTTGAGTTTGCCCAACAGTTCCCCATTTAACCATGCAGGTCTCTTGGTGCCCTTTCTTGACTTCCTACCTGTTGGGATGCACCGGTCTTGAGCTTGGAAGAAGTCCTTGAAGGCTAACCAACTATCTTGGGCCCCTTTACCTTCCAGTACTCTGTCCCATGGGATTTCTCCTAGCAATTGTTTGAAAAGATCAAAGTTGGCCCTACTGAAGTCCAGGGTTCTAGTTCTGCTAGGTATTCTCTTCCTGCCACATGAGATCCTGAACTCCACCATTTCATGGTCACTACAACCAAGGCTACCCTCGACCTTCAGCGCTTCAACCAGACCCTCCTTATTAGTGAGAATAAGATCCAGCAGCGCTTCTCTCCTAGTAGGCTCATCCACCATTTGCATCAGGAAGTTATCATCAATGCACTCAAGGAACCTCCTGGACTGTGGATGGCTGGCTGAGTAGGCTTTCCAGCAGATATCAGGATAGTTGAAGTCCCCCATGACAACCAGGGCCTGCATTTGCAAGACCACTGTCAGCTGCCTGTAGAAGGCCTCATCAGCCTCCTCCTCCTGATCCGGTGGTCTGTAATAAACACCAATAACAGTATCACACATGCCAGATTGACCTTTAATTCGCACCCGCAAGCTCTCAACTTGCTCCTGATCCGCCCCTGGAGAGAACTCAATGCACCCTAGTTGCTCCCTCGTTATTTAGTACTGTTCCTTTTGGGAGCCTGATTAGAGATTTGACCAAGAGATTCAACTAAGAGCAGGGCATACTATTTGAAAGCACCTCCAATTCAGTATTTCACCTATTCCTATAAATTGCCCTCCACAATATTTATCTCTGAGTGGTCTGGTAATGTGATGAATTTTGTGGGATTATAAAATTACCTGGGCTACATAGTTATTGACAGCAGTCTTCCTGGACACAGACTGATTTCTCCCACAGCACAAGGAGCATGAAAGAATGGTTCTTTCTTCCAGCAATTGTGGTGGGAGCTGAAATTTGAGATTACTGTATGAAATGTCAGCCTGTACTTTTCACCCAGTGATCAGTTCTGGTGCTGAGGTTATTTTTTTTTTACTCTTTCATTTATGTGCACTAGCTCCTGGTTGTGTTTATTATTTTTACTTTGTCAAATGAAAATAAAATGCACTTAAGAAGAAAATAAAATTAAAAGAAGGGTGGGCATAAATGAAGTGGCATTAAAACTAGGGATAGGAAGTGATATTGCTCTTCACTGCTGTTTCCACCTCCTTTTTTCGAGATTTAAGCATTAGTACAGGAATCATAGAATCATAGAATGGCTAGGGTTGGAAGGGACCTCAAAGATCATCTAGTTCCAACCCCCCTGCCATGGGCAGGGAATCCCTCCACTACACCAGGTTGCCCAAAGCCTCATCCAACCTGGCCTTGAACACTTCCAGGGATGGGGCATCCACAACTTCTCTGGGCAACCTGTTCCTGTGCCTCACCACCCTCAGAGTGAAGAATTTCTTCCTTAGATTTAATCTAAATCTCCCCTCTTTCAGTTTAAAGCCATTGTCCCTGTCTTAGCACCATATATCCTTGTAAAAAGTCCCTCTCCAGCTTTCCTGTAGGCCCCCTTTAAGTACTGGAAGGCTGCTATAAGATCACCCCGGAGCCTTCTCTTCTCTAGGCTGAACAGCCCCAACTCTCTCAGCCTGTCTTCATAGCAGAGGTGCTCCAGCCCTTGGATCATCTTTGTGGCCCTCCTTTGGACTCGCTCCAGCAGCTCCATGTCCTTCTTGTGTTGAGTATTCCAGAGCTGAAGAAGTAGGAAGAAGACATGTTTTATGCTAAGGCATTTTCTTAAATTTAAATCATTCTGTGAAGCCAAATATTCATCCATATTTACCAATCTTAGAGCTAAGATATCACTAGATTCGCTGCCCTGCACACCCCCCATAGACCAATGTCATGATTATTCCTTTAGAATGAGTATGTTCCCTGTTCTAAAAAATTGCTGACACACATACTCTTGACAGGTGAGGGAAATGGCTATGGAGAAATGACAGTGGGCTCTGCAGCCTGTCAGTCTGGGGAACATAGTCTCTTTTTCAATCTGCTCAGCATTCCTTCTCTATCTCCCTTAAAAAAAGTATTATTTTGCAACAACTTGGCGTAGAAAGGTTTGGGATTAGCATCCTCTTCCTGTGGTGGGGAGACTAGTTTTGTGAGAGCTCTCACTGCTTTCATTGCTGTGTCTTGTACCCTGTGCTTGAAATATTTTCCTTGCCCTTGCTGCCTCAAGTCACTCTCTCAGAACCGTTTATTATAGCTATTAATAAAACAAGTGACACTGAGCTACTGGCTCAGGTAACAGTAGAGACATCCTTTTTGGGGATGATTTTACTTGAATTACATAGTCTACAGGGACTACAGTGTCTACAGCATGTGAACAATAATTTTTCACTTTATCTGGACCTGGTCAGTTCTTGTCTCCTTACCCTGCCATTTTGCTGATTATCCTTTCATTTTTTATGATAGGCGACAGAAACAATATTGCAAAAAATTTGTTTCAGCTCCATGATCAGAGTTCCCGGAAGGCATCAGGTGTTGATCAGTTGATTACAGTCATCGTTCCAGTAATTGAAGAGCCACCCTTAATCCTGACAGTGAATAATTCTGGTCTTCTTTTTTAACATGCTATTTGCTTATCTCTGTCCCCCATCTCTTGGGAAAAAAAAATACTTGACTGGCTGCCTATAGAGCAAGAAGAATCAACAGCAGTTTCCCAAAACTCCTGAAGAGCTTGTGAGCAAATACGCTCTTAACAGCAAGATTTCGGCCATGACCCTGGATGATGGTGAGGGGATGAGTTGGAAAGCTTCCAGGATGCTCTTGCAAACTGAGGGTAAAAAAACCTGTTTTTTCTAATGTATAGGTAGGTCATCCAAGCATGAGATTTTCTCACTGTGGAGAAAATTACCTGTCCACAAAAGCAGTATTCTGATATTTGAAATTGAAGAATAGGCAGGGATTTAAACCTTTATCACTGGGATCATTTGCTCTGCCCTGTTAAGCTTGAAAGACTCTTAACTTGAGTTTATATAGTATTCTTGAGCTGGTGATGTTTTAGGCAGTTCCATCATTTGAATTCAGATGCAGATTTTACATTGCGTTATGCAAATCGCATGCGTGCTATGCTGAGTGTTGGCACTCCATCTTGTGTCCCATGTAGCCATATCAATGATGTAAAACCACCACCCGCAGCTGTGAGAAACCCAAAAAAAAGCCGTGTACGCTCCTGTGGTAACAATCCATCCTGCAATATCAAGTCCTTTAGATTTGTGTAAAAGTGATACAATTTCAAACTTATGATTGAATTTCTTCCTTGCTTTCATGTTTTGATGTTGTGTTTTCGATATGAGGATACCTGCAAAGTTAAGGAGCAAGTTAGTATGCTCCTGCAAGTGGATGTAGTGATCGTGAAATGGTGGAGTTCAAGATCCTTAGGGCATCAAGGAGGGAGACAGAAAACTTACTACCCAGAGTTCAGGAGAGCAATCTTTGGCCTCTTCAGGAATCTGCTCGGTAGAGTACTGTGGGATAAAGCCCAGGAGAGAAGAGGGACCCAAGAAGGCTGGTTAATATTCAAGTATCACTCCTCCAAACTCAGGAGCAGTGCATGCCCACAAAGAGGAAATCAGGCAAAAATGCCAGGAGACCTGCATGGATGAACAAGGAGCTCTTGGGCAAGCTCAAGCACAAAAGGGAAGCCTACAGATGGTGGAAGCAAGGACAGATAGTCTGGGAGGAATACAGAGAAATTGTTCGAGCAGCCAGGGATCAGGTTAGGAAAGCTAACACCCTGGTAGAATTAAATTTGGCCAGGGACATCAAAGGCAACAAGAAAAAATTCTGTAGGTATGTCAGTGATAAAAGGAGGACTAGGGAAAATGTGGACCGTCTCCAGAATAAAACGGGAGACCGTGTTAGCTGGGTTATGAAGAAGGCTGAGATACTCAATGGCGTCTTTGCCTCAGTCTTCACTGGCATGAACTCTAGCCGCACTGCCCAAGTCACAGAAAGCAAAGACAGAGACTAGGAGAATGAAGAACCACACACTGTAGGAGATAAGGTTTGAGACCATCCAATGAACCTCAAGGTGCACAAGCCCATGAGACCTGATGAGATGCATCCACGGGTCCTGAGGGAACCAGCAGACGAAGTTGCTAAACCACTATCCATCATATATGAGAAATTGTGGCAGTCCAGTGAAGTTCTCACTGACTGGAAAATGAAAAACATAGCCCCCATCTTTAAAAAGTAAAAAAAGAAAGACCCAGAGAACTACAGGCCAGTCACTCTAACCTCTGTGCCTGACAAGATTGTGGAGCAAATCCTCCTGGCAACTCTGCTAAGGCACATGGAAAATAAGGAGCTGATTGGTGACAGCCAACATGGCTTCACTAAGGGCAAATCCTGCCTGACTAATTTGGTGGTCTTCTACAGACAGGGTTACAGCATTGATGGATAAGGGAAGAGCAACTGACATCATCTGCATGACCTGTCCAAAGCATTTGACACTGTCCCACATGACATCCTTGTCTCTAGATTGAAGAGACATGGATTTGATGGATAAGTCACTTGGTGGATAAGGAATTGGCTGGATGGTTGCACTCGAAGATTTGCGGTCAATGGCTCAATGTCCAAGTGGGGACTAGTGGCATTCTTCAGGGATCTGTATTGGGACTGGTGCTGTTTAATATCTTTGTCAGCAACATGGACAGTGGGATCCAGTGCACCCTCAGCAAGTTTGCTGATAACACCAAGATGTGTGGTGTGGTCAACACACTGGAGGGAAGGGATGCCATCCAGAGGGATCTTGACAGGCTAGAGTGGTGGGCCTGTGCCAACCTCATGAAGTTCAACAAGGCCAAGTTGCACGTGGGTTGGGGCAATCCCACGCACAAGTATAGGCTGGGCAGAGGATGGATTGAGAGCAGTCCTGAGGAGAAGGACTTGTGGCTGTTGGTTGAGGAGAAGCTCAACATGATCCGGCAATGTGCACTTGCAGCCCAGAAAGCCAACCGAATCCTGGGCTGCATCCAAAGAAGTGTGGCCAGCAGGTCAAGGGAGGTGATTCTGCCCCTCTACTCTGCTCTTGTGAGACCCCACCTGGAATACTGTGTTCAGCTCTGGAGTGCCCTGCACAAGATGGATATAGAGGTGCTGGAACGGGTCCAGAGGAGGGCCACGAAGATGATCTGAGGGCTGGAACATCTCTCCTCTGAAGATAGGCTGAGAGAGTTGGGGCTGGAGAAGAGAAGGCTCCGGGGTGATCTTATTGCAGCCTTCCAGTACTCTAAAGGGGCCTACAGGAAAGCTGGAGAGGGACTTTTTACAAGAGTGTAGAGATAGGACAAGGGGCAATGACTTTAAACTGAAAGAGGGTAGATTTAGATTAGATCGAAGGAAGAAATTCTTCACTGTGAGGGTGATGAATCACTGGAACAGGTTGTTCAGAGAAACTCTGACTGCTCCATCTGTGGAAGTGCTCAAGGCCAGGCTGGATGAGGCTTTGAGCAACCTCATCTAGTGGAAGGTGTCCCTGCCCATGTCAGAGGGGTTGGAACTAGATGACCTTTAAAGTTCCTTCCAACTCAAATGAATCTATGTGCAGTTAAGCACAGGCAAAATGTTTTACTAATGTGGAGCAAGATATCATTATCTTACCTGCAGCAGTATTAGCGTTTATTAAAAGTTCTTAATGGATAAATAAGTGGATTCAGTGTTAACTGAACTGATCGAACTAATTGAAAATTCATCCTGCAGGTCTTTGTGCTTTGGAAGAGGAAGAGCTTTCTCATACTGACTTTTCTTAGTAGTAATGCTGTAATTTTAAGAGGAATAAAATAACTAAATTTGGGTGTTGGTTTTTTGTTTGTTGTTTTTTTTTTTTCCCTCAGAAATGTTATTTTGGTCATAACTTGGTATAGTTTACAATAAATGGAATTAAAAACTGTATAATGTTGGATATTGTCATTATCTTGTTTCCTATTAAGCAACACGGCCAACCTCTCCAGTGTCATAGTTATGAAGCTACTTCATAGCTGCATATAATTGGGTTTTCTAGGTGGTGTTTTGTGATTTCAGGTTTTGGCATTTGAGCAATCTGAGTTTAATCACTGCATCTGGCCTTGGATAAATCTGAACTCAGGATAAAGATCTATGATCCTTAATTGTTAGAGTAGTATTTTTTACTACAATCCAGGTCTTCAGTTCTGCATTTTGGATTTTTTGAAAACTTGTTTTGCCTGTGATACCCAAGGAAAGTTATATCTTTCTGGATTTCTGTGCCTCCACCGGGAGAACAGGGACAACCTTCTGTTTTGTAAAAGCATCATAATGTTTGGGATCATAGGATCTGAGGACAATTCAGGCCAATGGGAATCTCAGGAGGTCTCCAGTCCAAAGCCCAGCCTAGAGCAGCCGTGAAGTCACTCCAGGTTGCTCAGGGATATAATCTGTGAGGGTTGGAAACCTCCCAAGAAGGGAGATGGCACCACCTCCCTGGGCTTGGCCTCACTGGGGAAAAGAAGGCTTTCTCTGAAATCGAGACTGAACCTCTCTAATATCAGCTGATGCGACTGCATCTCACCCTCCTGGCAGGCACCTCTGTCATGTGCCTGCCCCCATCCCCTCGATCTCCTCCCTGGAGATACTGGGGTCTCAGTCACTGCAGCAAAGCCATGGTTTTTTGGCTGCACATGGAGCTCCAGTCCCTCCTGGTTATTTCTCATCTGTGTGTACATGTGGGGTGGGAGCCTTCCACCTGCGATACCCTTCCTGAGGTCTCTTGCTCCTGCCATCCTGCACCCTATGCTTTCCAGTCATATTGCTCTGTGATTTCTTGTGTGCTTCATGACCAGACCTTCCCAAGTGCCAGTCACTTTTCTAAGCCTTGAATGGTTTTGCAAGAAGGCTCGGTTTGGCTATCTGTATGTCAGCGTTGTAGTCCTGGCTGGAGCGCAGGAGAAAATACGCCTGTGACTTGACTATTGGGCCTTTTGTTCATCTCTTTAGAGCATCCTCTGCCTAGCCCTGGGGAGCTTGCAGTTTCCGAACCTCAGTGGGGCAGCGTGGCCATTCATGGCCATGATACGGCCAATCATGACACAAGTTGTGTCAAGTTCTGCAACAATGCTCTTCAGCAGATCAAGACAAGGAACGAAGTTGATACGTCCATATATTCCTTTAGCAGAGAGCAAAACCCACTACCTGAAGAGTCAATGTGCGTAGAAGGAAAGAGTATTTTTAGATTTCTAAAAGGATAACACAAATAATTGGAAATACATATAAATGTATGTATTTATATGTATTATATACAGAAATACATATAGAAATAAATACATACAGAAATGCATATAAAAATAAAAAAAAAAGTATAATATCTTTTAAAGTTGTGGGGTTGTTTGGTGGTTTTGTTTGGGTTTTTGTGGCTTTTTAATTTTTATTTTCATAAAGTTACCGAAATGTACGGCTAATGAAGCTGATTTGCAATACTGATTTTTAATCTGAAATATAGTCTTCCCAATTCTGGTTTTCTGACTGCCACGAAGCAGAAAGAAACTCTATTTGGTTGCTTTTCATCAGTATGACTAAGTAAAAAATTGTAAGAGAAACTGTTAAGACTGTGTGGCTTACAAGTACCAGGGAACACATTTTATCCAGAAGAGGGGCCATTTAGAAAGAGGCTGTTGTGAATTATATTTTGGAATCCAAGTTACTTCTCTATCTCAGGTAGAAGGAAAAATATCTGGTATTTTGATATCATTGTATCAAATGGTATCTTGATACCATTGTATCAAAATGGTATTAAGAATGGTTATATCTGATCAATGCTGTCTATCTTTTTTACCTTATCTATTTTGCTATAGAAATATATAGTAGGCAACTTTCAAAACTCGCTCCAAGCAGTGTAACCGAAATGAAAAAGCCCTTTATTTTTCTGGCTCGTAATTTCATTATTATTGCAATGGTGTGTTTGTACATTCACATGATGGCAATGCACACAGTCCCAGAACAGTCTGGAGTCAGAGGCTGAATGTTGTAAAATTAAGACAGAGAGAATTCATGCCCCGTAGAGAAAATGGCCATTCTCACTGTTCTCATCCAGACAAAATAATGCAGCACCGTTGAGTAGAATGAAGTTGTTTGCATAGATCTGGTTCAGATCTCACAGTGGTAGAAGAAACAAAAGCAAATAGAAGAAATTATACCATTTCCACACGCTTCTCTGTACCTGTGATTTGCTCACCAAGGACGTTGTAAATCTCTAATTTGTGGTCCCAGTGATATGAAAAAGATCTGTCCTGGTAAAGAAACATACTGTTACAGGCAACTACAATGCAGTTATCCTGCAAGAAATAATAAAGAGTACTCATTCGGTGTGCTTCTGGATTCCTGGTCGTGGTAAGTTAATGTATACCGGTAGTACCACGATGACCATTGTGAATTACACCAGCCTGGTTTTCTTTTAATACAAACTGGAAATATACTGAATTAAATGAAAATAAGCCACTCTTAGCATTTCACAAGATTTCTCTTTAATTTGCCTGTGACTGAAGTAATGCTGCCAGTTGACGTTTTCATTCCTTTTTTCTTTTTCTACCACTTTTTTTATTGTGTTGCTCTTTTCTGTAAAAGAGCCTTATAATCTCTTGAAAAGTGAAGTTTTACACATTGTAAATTACCACAGTACTCATGAAGGAGTTACTTACACTGCAGATCAAGTTAAAAGTTAGTGCTCGCAGCTTTCTGTAAAGAGTGCAGAGGCAGCAGCTATATTGAGAGCTGGACACTCCTCTTGAAATCCGTATCATCCAAACTACCTGCTCCTTATTGCTTTAAAGCAAATAAACATGAGCTTGCACATCATTTTTCTGATGCGTACTCTTTGATGGTAGAAGGTGTCAGGTCCTGATTCCAGTGACTTCAAAGAGAGGTTTATCACATATTGATAATTCAGAGAGTGATAATTTATTTTGAGAAAGTAGCTTTGTGGTCAGATGTTGGGGTGGGAATTTTATCTTTTAAAAACGTGCTTTAGTTTGACAGGGAAGGGATTTTTCTTCTTCTTGGTTCCTGTTAGAAAGCAATAAGATACCTGCTCTGCTTTTCAGGCCTATTCAGCTATTTTGCATCTCAACATACCTGTCAAATGACTCTTCAAGCACCTTTTCGGTTCTGAGAGGCATAAATGTGGCCTCCAGTTCTGTCAATAAATGAAAAGAAGTGTCTGGAGCTCTGTTGTACAGCTACTTCTTATACTTTGCTTTAGCCCTGTATTTTCAATTGTCAGACTTACATCAGACTTCCACATTTTACAGCCTGTGTATTTGAGATCTGGGAGAAGCAATTATTTAAATACATAATGAATGGTAAGGTAACAACAAACCTTAGAAAACTTCTACTTGTCCTTTCATTGTCTCACCTGTAATATGAGAAATTACCAGCTTGGTTGTTACGGATCAGAAAAGATCACCAGGCGGAAAGAGAAATGTAGAAGTTCATGCGGTATTTCTAGTAAAACATATGAGGAACAATTTGCAGAACTTACCTTTGATCTCGTAGAGCAGGGGCTAGTTTCCTTCTCCATGTGTACAATGAGTGCGTTTTAGGTCTAAATTGGAGTCTATGTTTCACAGTAGATTCTAAATGAATATTAATTTGCAGAAAGGTGAACGCTGGTGATTGCTAAATTATATTAGACAGAATAATCACATATATGGGTAGAAAGGAATGGATCTGAAAATCATGGATATGTTTTGATGACTGGTGTGTCATTTCTATTCTTATTCCAGATACGTAACTTTTTTCTTTTTTACAATTGATAGAACAACGTATCATTGTTGGTAAGCTAAGCTTTTCTTTATCTGTGTTTTGACCTCAGAGAGTTTTTTTGTTGTTTAGCTTTCATAATTATTTTGTATCTTTCTCCAGGATGTCTATTGTTTCGTATTTCTGTTCACAATCACTAATTGTAATCTATGGGAAACTTACAATACATTGAGACTAATTTTCTGTCTTATTGACCAAAGTTTTCATCCACCAGCTGACAAGAATTTCTGTGGCCAGCAAGCTCTGCCGTCATGTTCTTGGTTTGCATTTAACACCACCTCCTTTTAATGCTGTTTCTCCATTTGACTTTGTTCTCTTGATCATTTTTCTCCCTTGCATTGGTATTTTCCAGAAATGCTTCTTTGAACTATACTCAAGTATTTGGTAAAACACAGAAATACTACCTCTATACATACAACACATTCTACATGTGTAAGGCTGGTAATAAGAGCTGAATCTGTAGCACAGAGTTTCAAGATATTGTGCTAATAAAGTTCATTGAAAATAAATTTATTCTCTGCAGTGACATACAAAAATACCTGTTGCTTTCTATATTAATTTTTCTCTTTTGTTTCTTCTCATGAGTCTGTTTTATTGGACATCGGATGGTGATGTTGCCCAGCAGGTATCCACAAAAGCAACATATGTTTCTGGAGAATTTAATGTAAAAATATTTTCATTTTAATATGTTTTGTCTTTATGTTTTAAAATTTTCCTCTGTTGAATTTCATCTGAATTGTTTTTCACTGTTGAGTATGTAGCAAACTCAGTAATTTTTTCACTTTTTGGCATATAGATTTACTTATTTGCTTGGTTATCCTGTGCAGCTGTTGGTGACATTTTCAGAAGGGAATGTGGATGAAAAGGAATGGGAATGAATTTAAAATCACCCGAACATTTTTTGGCAATTATTTATCTGGTAAAAAAGAAGACATTTTCATTGTCCTATAAGGATTCTCCATCTGCGTCAGACTGGTGAAATAATTCGAGCTGGGAAAACTGTTACAGGTCTGTTCACCGCTTTAACCAAGAGGTTCTTTTGGGAAAGAACTGATTTCCGTGCTGAGCATCTGAGAGAGTCTGAGGTACAATCTTTTTCCTTTGTGAGGAGAATTTAAATCTGTGTCTCTCTATGAGACACTCTGTGAGAGACATAGAGACAGAGCTTCCTTCTGTCTCAGAAAAATTTCCTGGCTTTAGGCTGCAGGTGATTTTGATCTGGGGCTCCCAAAGTCCTTGCTATTGAAACCTCTCACTCATAAGGCATACTGCAGTTATCAACTGAATCACACAAAAAGTCTAGGAATAGGTACTGGGGTTATAATTTGTGTTCTATTAAATATACAGTTATGTACCTAAAAATAAATGCAACTTTTGATGAAAGAGAATGAGAGGTTTCTCTTCTGCTGTCTTCTTGCAGGGTGGTTGAGGCAGAGTTCTGCAAGGTGAACAGCTCCATTCCACTTATAAAGGACATGTACATTAACACCCTATATCTAGGCTGAGCATCTAACCATCAAGGAAATGGGCTTAAAGGGATACTGATGTCTCAGCATAGGCTTATTTCTCTTCCTCTTTATTTTATTTCATAGATTTCATAGATTTCTAGGTTGGAAAAGACCTTAGAGATCATCGAGTCCAACCATCCCTAATCCCCATTAAACCATATCCTCAAGTAGCTCATCCACCCTATTCTTAAACACATCCAGGGATGGGGACTCAACCACTTCCCTGGGCAGCTTATTCCAGTGGCTGACAACCCTTTCAGAGAAGAAATACTTTCTAACATCCAACCTGAATCTCCCCTGACTAAGCTTATGCCCATTTCCTCTTGTTCTATCTCCCATCACTAATGTAAAGAGCCCTTCCCCTAACTCCCCACCATCTTTTCTCAAGTATTTATAGGCCGTAATCAGGTCTCCTCTCAGCCTCCTCTTCTCCAGGCTAAACAGCCCCAACTCCCTCAGCCGCTCCTCATAAGTTTTATTTTCCAGCCCCTTGACCAGTTTAGTTGCTCTTCTTTGGACTCGCTCCAGGAGCTCAATATCTCTCTTAAAGCGAGGGGCCCAAAACTGGACACAATATTCCAGGTGCGGCCTCACCAGTGCCGAGTACAGGGGCAGGATCACTTCCCTGCTCCTGCTGGTCACACTATTCTTGATACATGCCAGTATCCCATTGGCCTTTTTGGCCACCTGGGCACACTGCTGGCTCATATCAAGCCGGTAGTCAACCAACACCCCCAGGTCCTTTTCCGCCAGGCAGCTCTCCAGCCACTCCTCCCCGAGCCTATAGCGATGCTTGGGGTTTTTATACCCCAAGTGAAGGACTCTGCACTTGGCCTTATTAAAGCTCATGCCATTGGCCTCAGCCCAACGATCCAGTCTGTTCAAATCCCTCTGAAGGGCCTCCCTACCCTCGAGCAGATCGACACAGCCTCCCAGCTTGGTGTCGTCCGCAAATTTACTGAGGGTACATTCAATCCCCTCATCCAGGTCATTGATAAAGATGTTAAACAGAACTGGACCCAGCACTGAGCCCTGGGGAACCCCACTGGTGACCGGCCTCCAGCCGGATTTAGCCCCATTTACCACCACTCTTTGGGCCCGGCCATCCAGCCAGTTTTTAACCCAAAGGAGGGTGTGCCTATCCAGGCCAGCAGTTACCAGTTTCTCCACCAGAACACTATGAGAAACTGTATCAAAGGCTTTACTGAGGTCCAGGAAAACTACATCCACAGCCCTTCCCTCGTCAAGTTCTAAGGACTTGAAGGACTAAGTTCTGAAGGACTATTTATTCAACAAGAAAAAGATGTCTTCCTTACAGTAAGAAAAAACAAGCAGTCAGTCTGAACTGAATTCAGAGTTTATTTTATCTAAGAGAGCAATCAAGATTAATATATCGTTCAGATAGTCTTTGGGTCCTTCTCAGATAAAATAGCGTGGAAAAGGACTTAATGTATTAAGCATTGATTTCACCTTGCCTGTGTTTGGCCCATTCATTTAAATATTTAATTTTCTGAAAGGCCTTGGAACGGCTGTTTATCACATCTGCCAGACATTGGCCCTGTACACTCCTTTTGAGGATATAGTATCTCATACTGTACTTCATATCTAATACTTTTTATAGAACGCAATCTTTTGTGTGTCAGTCTACGGCTCACATAACTGTTTACTTTTATAACTTAGTGCTAATTAACTGACTTGTCTTGAGGACTAGAGAGATGACATTAGCCACTTGTCCTGGTTTCAGCTGGGACAGAGCTAGCTCTTCTTTCTAACAGCCGGAAGAGCTCTGTGTTTTGGTTTTAGTCTGAGACTTGCTCTGAGAAGAGTGCTGACAGCACACTGATGTTTGTAGTTGGCACTGAGGTCTCAGGGACTTTTCAGCTGCCGTGTTCTTGCCAGTGTGCAGGAGCACAACAGGATAGGGGGGAACATGTCCAGGACGGGGGGGTCCACGACTCTCCTTATGATTTGTACTTGGACTTAGGAGTGAGGGCCAAACTGGCCGATGAAGTATTCCATATCATGCAGCATCTTGCCCAGTATAAAAGTGAGGGTCAGCCGTAAAGAAGGACCCGGACTCTCAGAGTGCTCTCTCTGTCTCGCTCTCTATTTTTGGGCCTCTCGCTCATCCAGGATTGCAGTATCAGGACTTATCTGTTTTGGGATCATTAGTTCGGGACGAGATGGGCCTTGGTCAAGGGGTGGGGAGCAATTACACCATACATCACTCGTTTGTATATATTTATCATTGTACATATATGTATATATTCATGTATTAGTAGCAGTAGTATTAAATTGTTCTTATCTCAACCCACAGGTCTCTTTTCCTTTTCTCCTTAAATTCCCTTCCTCATCCCCGGGGGGTGGGGGAGGGTGAGTGAGCAGCTGTGAGGAGTTTAGTTGCCGGAGCAGCATAAACCACGACACCACTTACGAGTGCATATGTTGACAATTTTATTTCTATAGTGCCTTCTATCGTTATCATCATCTAATAAGGTATTTCAGCTTGTATACATGTCTCACAATATTATATTAACAAGTTCACTTCACTATGATTCCAATGCCAGAAAATTTGGAGCCACTCATTAACTTGTACAACCAATAAAGGAAATGCATAGTGGTAAGAAAACAGAAATCATGTTAAGCACTATAAATCAGTAGCTGGAATGATTTGCTAAACTTGGTTGATTTTGAATAAGAAACTTTGATTGTATTCCTGTTGTTACATAACAATACCTGTCATATTTGCATGGTAAACGTTCAATTTTTTTTTCTCATGAAAGTATGATTTGAGGCCTTTTAATTTCTGATAGCTCAATCAGAAGCGCTTCTTTTAAAAAATAAACAAACAAACAACAATACAAAAAAACAATACCAAAACAAAAAAAAACCCACTAAAACAGTCAATGTAAATTAGCAAAATATTTGGGAAATATCCTAAAATTGTGTAAGACCTTGACTACTCGTGATGTGATGAAAACTTCTTGGACATTATGCTTTTACAGTTCTCTGTGCTCTCATTTTACTTTTGTATTTATGTCTTGGAAAAGTAGGAAATAGCATCCAAATGGCAGCTAGACTAGTAGCTGAGCAGAGCTGGCAGAACGTTTTCTTTTTGACAAAGAGTGAGTTTTTCCCAACCAAAATAAATATTATCATGAATGAACCAAAATGGAATGGAAGGTGTTTGGTTTTTAAAAAATGAGTTAACATACCCAACCTGAAAGTGGAAAAATGCAGGTTTCTTTTTCTTTTTTTTCACCTTTTTCAAAGAAGAGGTGAGACAAGTAAAAATAAATAAATTATTAATTAAAGAAGTGTTGTATTTTATCCACAGTAATTTACATGGCAGGGAAGTGTAACAGGATGTGTGAAGTCGAGACTCTCTGGCTGATGTTTTCAAAGCTATCCTGTGATTTGAATGTTCAATTCCTATCAGAATTTGATGGGAGTTTTGCTTCAGGCAACTTTTGATATTCTCCCCTGCTGATAGCAAAAGCAAGACTGTATACAAAATAAAAACCGCTTTTAAAACCTAATTTTTCAGCCTGCCTCGCCTCTTTAAAAGGTATTGTATCTGTAGGCTTTCTGAGCAAAGCTGTACCGTTTTAAAGCTATATTTAACTTCTGCCAAGCGGGTGCCCTGAAACTCTGCAAAAACATTGGGAATGCTACTGCAATAAGGCAGAGATGCATTTTAACGTAGGCCTACCCTATATACATACACTGATTCATGAGATGCATGTTTCAATTCTTTTCTTTAGTTGTCTGACATTTCTTTCCACATTTGTTGTACCTTTTATTTGCAATATTTACCTCCTGAGTTTTATACATGAGAAAACACCTTATCATTTTCTGTGTAGTCTCTCCAGACAAATAGTCTAGTCCAGGCTTTCCCTGTTGATGTTTCTATGTTAAGAACTGGCCAAGGACCTTTACTGTGATTTTCCTCAACTCCATCACTGACCATGGCTCCTTTTCTCATTTGCTTAATCAGGAAATTAGCAAATCAGCGTCCTACACTGTGCCCCCTGTCTGTGTCTTCCTCTGGCTAAGATATACAACCTCTGCGTCACTCTTGTTGCACAATCAGATTGCTGGCACTGCTGTGGCCCCACTCTCAGGACACCTGTTACCTGATGATACCTTCCCCTTGCAGAAGAACAGCAGTAGTCACCCTCCCTACCTGTCATCAGAGCTTCAAAGCAAACACCTGAGCTGTGTCAAATGTGGACAGGTTGTTCCTGGGGTGATGCTTTATTAGAATAGTAACCTCCAAAGTTTGTTTCCAATCACGCTGTTACTCCCTTTTTTTCCCTCTGCCAGAGGTAGTATCTACCATCCCCAAAGTATTTTCCGGGTTTCACAGGCTTGTCAGGTCTCCTCATGCTTGAATGACTACCATACACAATTTGAATTTATCTGTGCATGTTTTACTTGGCTCAGTAAAGCGCGAAGTTGCAAAGTTTAGATTCAGATCAGAGTTTCTTGAATTTAAGGAGTTTTAAGACTCATTTCTTTGTGAAGGTGTCTTAGTCTTATTCTACCTGCACAAGCATGAAAACAACATTTAAGCATCCAGCTATTTATTTGGGTGGACTCTTTGATTCCATGATAGAGATTGATCACAACTGCTGAGTGGAAAGGAATTTAATTGCAGAGATTATACTGCAAAAAATTGCCATTGTGTTTCTCAGAACTCCCAGAACTGTTGGATCTTGGATGCTATGTAGGTCAAGGTCTAATGAACAGCATTCTTCATAGTATTATGTAAACTGTGGGTGATATAAATGCAGAGTGGAGGCTAGAGGCTACCTGTGCTTCAGCTAATACTCAGCATTTACAAGGAATCACATTGGTATGGATTACAGTGGCCAGATTTTAAGTCTTAGAATCATAATACAAACTTCACATTTAAAAGAAATTTTATTACTATGGCTTATGTGGAATAGGCATGATTCATATGTTTATATAAATATTGGTATGGTTATAAATGTATACACACATTTAATGCAGCTTTTCTGTACAGCTTCTGTATAACAGCAGCCTCAGCCTTTCAAGTATCTTCTTTTCTGCAATCTGATTCCATCACACCAGACTAGCCTATACACATTGTTAAAATTAGGGATATGACACTGTCCAAGTGAGCATAGGTATCTTGGAAATAAAGGAAGCTGCAGCATAGGATGCATTTGGCTCAAGCTCAAGTGAAGTTCTTTTGTTTTCTCCTGTGCTTCACCTCAGCATATTCCTAGTCAACAGGATGGCTAAACCCACCAGGGAAAGAAGACAAGTCAGTGGCAGTTATGGTCTCTTTCACTGAAAAGTAAATAATCCCCTGCATTCTTAAAAGATTAGGGGAAGATATTCCTGTAGAAATACTCATCGCCCAGTCCATTCCTCTTCCCCTTGCCTTCTCTGTCAGGTACTGGATTTAGTCTTGTACTTTTATTACACAGAACCTCAAAGAATTATATGTTGCTCCTCTTGGTCCCAGATATCTTTTGCCAAAAACCTCTGTAGAAGCTAACGGTATCTGAGGCGCATTAAGAATATAGGAACTGCCTTTACAGGACTCCGACCTTAACTAACGTATGGAATCTCCATTCACCTCCCAGAGAATTCTGTAGCAAATCTCCAGTTGACCTCGATAGGAATGGGCTCAGTCTAATATAATTTACAGCTCAGTACCACTTCAGTGTTCCAGTAGTATTTCTTACAGAAATCATGAGTTTGTAGAGCAGATTGGTAGTTAAAAATAGTGTTTTACTAGACCTGTACATATATATTGTACACCATCTTTAAATACAGTTAACATACATTATTAAAGATAGGACGTATCTGGAAATGTAAATCAAGTAAGTTCTATTTATGTCCCCAGGACATTTAGCATCACCTATGCAATACCCATGAAATGTGCTTGATAAGACAGTTCACTTTGAAGTTTGATAGGAAATTAATATATATTAAATAAAACATTGATATATTCACATCTAGAAGACTTGAAAAATTGAGAAGGCTGACTATTTACAGCTTGTGCTATAGTAATTGGTATCTGCTGTGTCTTTTCCTCCTTTTTTAGTCTAATTAATAATGTATCAGACCACTAATGGTATCTTAAAAGTGCTACATTAACTATGTGCTTTAAGAGCTGTTTCCTGCTAGACTTGAATCAAATCACATTGATTCCAGCAAAATTTGAATGTACTTGGTCTTTAACAGTCTCTGCAACAGCTACCTTGCTATTTCCCTTATGAAACAGGCACAAAACCAGTCAAAGTGATTCTTTATTGATTCATTGTCCTACTTAATCCTCTGTGTCCTGGCCAAAGGGAAAACCTACCTGCAGTTGCTGGACATCACACAGAAATGAGTGGAGGATGCAGAGCTGGAGCTCTTTTTCCCACTCCAAATCTCCTCCAAGGAGAAACAAGACATAGGAAAAGTAGTGTGCCCAGTGCCGATGAATGCAGAAGATAATCTGAGCACCTACTGCACCTGGAGCAACTACAACAGCTGGAGTCAGGACCTAAAATCATTGCCCCTATTGCGAGAAGGTGACCAGACCCACCATTACACCTAAAATCTGCAAAGGCTGCTAGGAATCAGATTTCATTAATATCGCAGCTGCTGGGAAGGAGGTTGAAGAGATTTGTCCAATGATCCACTCAAGACGTCGCTTTGTTTTCTTCAATTTTGGTGATTGTGCTTCTTCTCTTCCCCTCCCTGCTGCAATGTGGCTGGTGCAGCTCGGTTGCTTCCTCTCTGACAGCCGTCTAGAGCTCCAGTACCTTGAAGACCCTACGCTAAGAACCACATGAGGTGCTCCCACCTGCTCTCTGCTTTAAGAGTTGTGTGTTAGGTAGAGTTGGAGGAAGGCAGGTGGGGTTTTCAAAGGCAGATTGCAGTGCAAATTAAATGTGTCGCTGGCTTGGTTGGTCTGGGCAGGACTGGACCCAGTAGGCACCCACTGCAACTGAAGCAGGAGGAGAGTGCTGTGCTGGTGACAGAGCTCTCTCCACAGTCTACTCCGTCCAATTCCAGATAAAATGACTACTCTGACACAAACTTCATTTTTCTCTTAAGTTTTCAGGCTGCCTTTTAGGGGCCCAAATTGAGTGTCAGAGAATTAAATATCACTGAAGATGGCTGAGACAGCCCCATTCATCTGCCTAAAGACTGAAGTGAATTCAGAATTGCCTGTAATCTCAGGAAAAAAAAAAAGTTTTTCAAGTGTATTTCTGTTCAAACTGCATAGTTTCCTTTTCTTTGTAGTTTCCTGTTTTGGTCAGAAGTAGACATACTTGGTTGAAATTCTTGCCATTTTTATAGCATGAAATGAAGCAATTGTCGCCTTTTTGTCAGAGGCTCTGATTGGCTCAGCCTTGGCCTGAGGATGATGGGGTGTTCCGATCTGGCCAGAGGCCAGGCCAACTGGTTTTGGAGCCCAGGAAGTTTTTTTGCAGCTGCTTACAGGGGCTGTCTCTGCAACCCCTCCTGTGCTACCAAAACCTCATCACTTAAACGCAGCATAGATTTTTACTGTTTTCATCTGGTGACCTATACAAGAAAGTTGCCAGGCTCTATGTGCTTTTTCTCTGCAATCTGCTCAAGAGCTTGAAGAATCACCTAATAGTTCTAGTACGTTGAGTGTTTTTTTATCTCTAAAAAAGTGTTGCAACTTGTTTGCTGCTGGGCTGTAAGACTCTTACTTCATATTTAAGTAATGCAGCAAGTATATGTTAAAATACTGTGAGTTACACTGAAGATTATTCCATTTTTTTTTTTTCTGATTGTTTTTTGATATGCCTAATGAGAAGCTTTTTATTTGCTAGAAAGGTGTCAAGTGTAACTAAATCTTTTGGTGTCAGGGCATCATTCCTTCATCTCTCTTTCTTATGCTTTAAAAGATGTTTCTAGAGACTGATGGATGTGTCCCCATTTCCTCAGAAACTGTTTGATTGCTGATGATTGTTTAAAAGAACAGACTTGTGCTGCTGTGAATTTTGCAAGTGCAGTAAATCCCACCACGCGGCATGAAGCCTAATGAAATAATGGCAGCTTGTAGCACAAAACCTATGAGGAAGGGGTTAATATTAACTCTGTGCTATATGCCACTCATCAGGATGCTATGAAGTCCTCAGCCAGCTGAAATTCAAGGTGAATCTACAAAAGCTTTCAATTGCACCAAAATTTCAGTTTTGGATTTATTTTTACCCACTTAGGAGTAAATATAGACGTGCAAACATATATTCACAATAAAATAGTCAAAGTTTAAGAGCTAATTATTGACATCTAATGGCACATACAGTGACAGCTGAGGAATTTTAATTTGGTCCTGTGTCTGTTTTGCACACAGACACTAGGACGGTCTTTAATCACGCAGTTTTGCAAAGGTTTCAGAAATCTTTTTCAATCCATAGTTTGGTGCTGGGAATTAGCTCTTCTGTCCCTAATCATACCAAAATGTAATCTTGTTTTCCTGTTCCACCTTCTTCCTCACTCCTGCCAGTCTTGGCCTTTGACTCCCTTTGCCTCCTTTCTCCAATCATTTATCTTGATTTGTTCTTTTTGCCACTTATATGCAAGCCCAGGTATTGTCCTCTAAATCAAAATTAAACTGTTCCTTGCTTAGATAGGTTGAGGTCTGCATGGTCGCAGGGTGGTCATTCAAAGCAGTAAGATAAGTTCCTTGCTTTTGTGTGAGGTTTGAACATGGATCCAATGTGACTCTGGAAAAGTGGAGCTGTGACGATGAAGAAAATGAAAAGATTGAGCATTCATGAATTAGGCAGCTACCCTTGCTGCAGGGCATGTCTCTACTGAGCAAGTGGAAACCGCAATTTTTCAAAGGTATGCTTGTCAAAAGTTAAGTCCCTTACAAAATTGCGTGTCCTTGCTCCAGAGCATGAAGGGATGATGCTCTCTGTTCAAAGACGAGTCATAGAGAGGTTTTTTGTTTGTTGGGTTTTTTTAATTGGCCAAAGCACTTATTTCTTCCCTTGCCTCTATCTCAGAAGTGGCTGAAACACTTAAACTTTCCAAAACCATTCAGCCTGAGGTAAATCTTGTGGCACAGAAGACTTCAGTCCAAGATTCAAGTAACAGAAAACAATCTTAAAGTGAGAATATCTGGGGTCTTGTTTTGTATTTGTGACCAGTACACCAATTCATAAAGAGAATTTCATATACTCGTGTGATTAATGGAAGCATGTATGCACATATATATGCATATATATTTGTTCAAGACCAGAAATTCTTTTTACCAACACTCATTTTTAAGTCTATCATATGCACATCTTTCGGAAAGATACAACCAGCGGATTCATATTCTTGTGAGGAAGCTTAGAGAGATGAAGTGGGAATTAGGTTTTAAGTGTCTAGCGCCAAATAAGGAATACAAAGTTTCTGCAGGTCTAATCACTGCTAATTTGTCAATATGGCGCTCCTAACATGTATTCCTATTTGTGTTACCTATGAAAAGGAGAAGTCTATTGACAGAAAATACTATTACAACTCTTTCTAAAAAGAATGACACTTTTATAAGAATCTCCCTTACTGTTAATTGCTATTACCGTTTTCCCTAGACTGCTCTCACTCACAGCCCACGTACAATGTCTGAAGATAATTTCAAATTAAATTATGATAGTTGAAAATGTAAAACACTTGAAAGGAAAAGAAAAATGAAACACAATTTGACAGTACTAGAAGCATTGATTGGAAATTTGCCAGAGAGAAACTAAGGAGGGGCAGTAAGAAGCTGCTTTTAGGGCTCTGAAACATACCAAGGGGACATTATGGAGGCTTCTGCATGCAGTGATTTTCTTTTGTTAATTGCTCAGCAAGGAGTCAACAGTGTACAGGAAGCTTACATCGCATTTTTCAAATTTATCATCTCCCTCAGTGCATTCTTAACCTTTATTAAGGCAAACCCAAAGAGACTCCACCCCAGTCATATTTTGCAGTATACACCCTAGCTGATACTTCATACCTAGAATGGAGGGTTTCTCCTCTCCTCTCCTCTCCTCTCCTCTCCTCTCCTCTCCTCTCCTCTCCTCTCCTCTCCTCTCCTCTCCTCTCCTCTCCTCTCCTCTCCTCTCCTCTCCTCTCCTCTCCTCTCCTCTCCTCTCCTCTCCTCTCCTCTCCTCTCCTCTCCTCCGATTTATATTTTTCTAACTCATCTTTTCCTTTTCACGTGCTTCTCTTCATTTTTCTCAGTGCAGAGTTGGTCTTTACTTCTAACATCCTGAAAATATTCTCTAGATTCTGTTTGCATGACTGAGTCGCACAACTTGTGCTACACCATTCAGCCGAATGAGTGGCTATTACAGCAGGAATTTCTGTGAAGAGTTTGAAGCTTCTCTGTACCAGATACTCACCAGAGAAATAAAAATGTCTTTAGAGACATTAAGATAGGATCCTCAGCTCCGTTACTTGTGGGCAGAAATATAAGATAAATAATGGGTGAGTGAAATATACAAAACAATTAAGTTTGAGAGGGATGAGGGATGAACAGGACAGTGGAAGACTTGCTGCACCTTACAATATTATGACACTTTGCCTGTATGACAGCTATGGGCGACCACACTAGAATTGCTCCCGTGAAGTGTTTAAACATGAAGTCACTTTGATTTGGAGAAGTAGAAACACAGATGTTAGTACAATCCCAAAGGTGTACCAAACTCTGGATAATCTAGAAGAGGAGACAAACTAGGAAGAAAACACATGTAATCAAATGTTCACCTTCTGAATCTCTGTCATGGGAGAAATCAGACCATAGCTCTCCCTCAGGGCTGATCAAGCACAGCTCAGCCTGGGGTTTTCTTTTGGTACCCCTTCGCTCTTCCTGGCACTGGATGGACCTCTCCAGCTCTTCAACTTTGTTTGCACTCTTCTAGCCTTGAACTGTACTATTTCTCTGTCCCGGATACAGCTGAAGGAAGGACTGCTCCTTCCTTTCCCTGGTGTGATGTTTCAGAAGTGCTTCCTTGCTTGTTGGCCTCTCAGCAGTACAATTAATTTCTGTAGCACTCCGAGTGCATGAAGTGAGGAATCTTGTCTGGAGATGGCTCATTGCGGGTAGGAGGTAGTGTCTCAGCTGAGGAGCTGGGTGGTAGTGGGGTTTCATCCCATGTCTCATGTCTAACACTTAATGAAGCTACAGCTGCCAAGCTTATTTGCTGTGTGCAGCACTAGCTTTTGTGTATAATGTTTTGCCAGGATTGTGTTTATATTGTCAACAAGATCAGTGAACTCACTGGTCTTAGTAGACAGGAGCTGATAATACATAGTGAATAACTTATTCAACTGATATGCTTCTTTACACTTCAGAAGTATTATCTACAAGGCCATTCTGTTTTCTTTTTCTCACATACATTTGTTACTCAAACTTTCTTTGAGGACTATTCTTTGAAGGCAGACTGTGAAGGCTCAGGTAGTGTGTGGCACACTTGGAGCTGGTGAAAGGCAAATCGCCACGACACTGGATATTAGTGCCGTGACAAGACTTAACAAGTGAGCTTTGGGTGTAAAGCATTTACTGTTCTGATTGCGTTACAGAGCAGAAGAAGTAGTGTTTCAGAATGACGGTGTTTAATGAAAACTGGAAAAATCAGCAGCCTGCTTTTAGGACTGATTAGTGGGAGATGAAGGAAAAGAGAGCAATCTTCTACAGTGCAAGAACTGAGGGGTTTCTGTAGAGCTGGCAAAACAAGAGGAGGGTGGCAGTATGGAACGGAACACAGTGGGAAGTGGGAGGCTGGGAGGATGGTGTGTATATTTAGTAAGGACTGAATAAGGTAAAGAGAAAAAAATCTGACATCATATTTTCATAACATGATAGCTCCAGGGGAGCTGGTTTTCTCAAAAGTATTTTAATGATAATTTCTCATCAAAATGGTTTTCACGGAAAAATCATTTTTAAAATGAAATGTTGCAGATTTTGGTTTTCAGCAAAAAAATGAATTTTTATCAATTGCAACTTTTGAGGCAGATAATTTTTTGCCAACTTGTCTCTATTTTTCTCTTTTTTAAGCCTGCCAAACAAAAAGAGCATTCAGGGAAATATTTGTTTAATTCTCAATGTGGTATGAAAAATTTTACTCCATAACAATGCAGAGAAAAATAAGCTATCAAAGAAAAAGAGAGATGAACTTCAAACACCATGATGTAGAGCTGATGATTATTAATGAAGATGCCATGCTTTGAGTACAACATGTACTTAATTTTTTCAGGAACAGGAAGTCTTTTCTGAATTGACATCTGAAAGCTGTTTTTTTTTTTCTTTTTTAGTTTATTTATTTCCTAGCAACACTTCTGAATGCAGCCTCTAATGAGTTGAGTCCTTACGCACACATGAGAGGTAAAATTTTGTATACTGTGACATTAATATGTAGTTTTTGGAGGATATTTTTCTTAGTGAGGAGATATGCCTGTTGCAGGACTTTGCATAAATACAGCATAAATACTGGATGCTTCTTAGCCAACACAAGGAAGGTCTTATTTGCAAAAGTGTCAAATGGAAAAGTAATGGTTCTGCTTAAGAAAAGATAAGGACTGGGAGGAGAATTTTGACCCACCGCACTATGTTGTCAACTAGGTGATAAAGTTACCTGAAAGAGTGCAGCACCATCAGTGTAAAAATTCTTCCTTTTCACGAGAACAGCATTTCATATTTCTGGGTCCATGGCTTGCTTTGTTTGGTCAGAATAAAGCCATTAGAGGATGTTTCAAAATTATTCTGAATCAAATTTCCAATGGTCAGACAGAAGTCAAGATTCTCAATTCTAGTCTGTCTTCGTTGTCACTGCATGGAATGAAGATGTTCATGGATCTAACATTTGAGCTAAGCCCACTGGCAGCACTGGTGTTTGCACGGCATTTTGGCTGAATCGCTTGAGACAGTCAGACAGGAGCATCTGAAGCTGAAAAAAGAGCCCAGGAGTGTCAGAGGTTCACGTTACTCTAATTTTTATTGTTGGTCCTATCTCACATGCAATGTAAACACAATGCAGTGATTTGATACATCCAGGGCTCTGCTATGTGTGTGTGTTTGTGTAATCAGAACTAAACGATATTAAGTGAAGTTTTCTTGCCCTCCTGAGGACTCTGGATTCAACACTTCCAGCCAGCTCAGTGCTGGAGAGAGAAGAAAGTGTAACCATAGTGATGGAATGGAAATGATTCCTTTGTTCCTAGGCTGCAGTATCCTACAGACAGTGCCGTTTTCAAGGTCAGAAATATATTAGGAAGAGATAAAAATTAAAGAAAAATGTGCTGGCGTAGCTACAAAAGCTAATTTAGTTTATGCATTATAAATTATGTTAAAAATGACTAAAATGAGATTTCTCAGCAAGAACTAAATGTGTGGCTTCACAAAACTAATTTCCAAAGATGAACACGATTACAGAATTTAGCTTTAAAAGCTTTTCAGGCCATCAGAGAAAACAGCAAAGCTATCAATTACCAGACTTTAGTGGTGCTTCTGTCAGAAATATAATGGTAATTTTAGCGTTCTCCTCAGCATTTACTAAATTAAGAATGTCTGCAAACAGATCAATTAATTGGAACATTATTTAATTTAATAAACATGTGATCTGTCAGGGAACGTTAATCAGGCTTTAAAACAAAACATTTTGGCATCTCTTTCCAGATGGCAGAAATAGTAGGGCCCTGACAAGATGAGATGACAGTTATAATTTTGAAGATTTGAGGGTAAGATTGAGCATTCTTCTGAACAAGGAGCACCCCTTCTCATCAAGGTATTGCCCAGTTCTGGGCATGTAGTGTTGCCAAGCTCTCTTGAAAATGTCTTGTACAGCTAACTCTGCCACCCTTTCAATCAGCTTGGTTTTTTGCTCTCTACCTTTACTTTTCCAAAGGTGGAAGAATGTGCAAAAAAAGCTGTTCCAGTTATGACGCGAAATCAGTGCGAAAATCTCTGAAGACCAGAAGATTTATAAGACCGCAGCTCTTCAGGGTCTCTCCCCTCTGTCCCGGGGAAGTATGCAAAGCTGTTTTTCCATTACTTGTGCTTTTCAGTACTGCAGTAGGCTTGGCAGCAGGCAAGGCAGCATTTTTTTGTGGAGGGAGAATCATATAACGTGCCTCCTGGCAAGCTGGCCTCGTGGTGAGTTTGAGGGAGTGTAGATGTGGCAGTTAAAATCAAATTGCCTGTTTGCAACTGAAGACTAAAAGGATTCTTCTACGTGATTCACAGCTCTACCCAGAATGAGTCATTTCAGAAAGCCCACCCTCCTCCAGCTCCATAGTACAGATGTGGGCCAAAGCTGCCATGTCTGCTGCGATGTGCAAAGAGACAGTCAAGTGGAAGGAGCAGAGGCGGCTTGCAGAAGGAGAAAGGAGATCTCAGAACAAGCAATCAACTAAATCAATTTTGTGAGTGTTTTCAGTCAAACATGCCTTCTTTCTCTGAACTTTTCCCATTGCTGCCTTTGCAGCCTCACGGTTGGGAGAGCATCTTTGCACAAGCCAGGGTGAAATTACAGGAACAAGTCTAATCAAATAATCCAGCTCCCAAGCAAAAATGACAAACAGTAGGAGGCCATGGTCACAGAGGCATTGAGGCTGTGTTACCCATTGACAACAATTACTGAAACAGTGCTGTAGGCATCGACTTCTGGTCCGAAGCAGATGCAGGGTTCTGATGTGAGCGTAAATGAGAAAGCTGAACTTGCATTTTGGTAATTTAGAGACGTTAAAGACTCAGCCAAAGCATTGGGTGTTTTATTTTACCTATTACACTAACACAGCTCTAACTCGAACCTGCAGCACCCCGATATGCCTATTAAGAGAGTGAAAAGTGCTGTAAGATCTGTAGGGCTGAGGGTCTGGATTCTTTATGGCACTTTAATTAAAGTGTAGTTTTCATATTACAAAATTATTTAGTGACTTGACTCCTCAGGGAAAGGCATTTGCTATTTCATAGGGGTGAGACATGACCAGTAAGACCACACTTATCAAAAGACTATGAAAGTAGCAAGTGCGATGAGGTGACTGAGGCAAGGAGAAAGGGACAGTTAAGGGACATAGCAAGCAAAAGAAGCAGCTGATGCTTGTTCTTCCTGCCATACTCAGAAGTGAGGGAGCTGGACTCTAGCCACAGAAGCTGCTGCCAGGGATGGTACTGCCTTTGTAACTCTGGGAATGGAAACAAACTGATCTGTACCGAAAATGTCAACCTTTCTCTTTGAGTGATGGTGTTTTTAAACTTCTGCAGCTCTGTCTAGGATATTTTAAGATCTTTGGAAACAGCTGGTTTTAAGTGGATAGCATTCACCCCAACTTGCCTAGACAAGACACTATCTGCTTTCTGCAAAGAATGTTAGCCAATGTCACAACCTGCCTCCATACCACTATATTTTGTAATGGTTTTGTGCTTCAATGTCAAACTTGCATCAACTCTTAATAAGATTCTTTCTTATAACTTTTGATGTCTACTAACTTGTGAGGAGGAAAGTGTAAAGAGAACTGAAATAGTTGCGATAACATAATGGATGAGGGAAAGGCTCTGGATGTTGTCTACCTAGACTTTAGTAGACTTTGACATTGTTTCCTGCAGCATTCTCCTGGAGAAACAGGCTGCTTGTGGCTCGAATGGACGTACGCTTCACTGGGTAAAAAAATGGCTGGGTGGCTGAGCACAAAAAATTGTGGTGAATGGAGTTAAATCCAATTGGCAGCTGGTCACAAGTGGTGTTCCTCGGAGCTCAGTATTGGGGCCAGATCTGTTTGATATCTTTATCAATGATCTGGACAAGGGGATTGCATGCACCCTTGGTACGTTTGCAAATGTTGGATGGGAGCATTGATCCATCCCAAGTTGGATGGGAGCATTGATCTGCTTGAGGGTAGGAAGGCTCTGCAGAGGGATCTGGACAGGCTGGATCGATGGGCCGAGGCCAAGTGTATGAGGTTCAACAAGGCCAAGAGACGGGCCCTGCACTTGGGTCACAACAACCCCATGCAATGCTACAGCCTTGGGAATGAGTGCCTTCAGAGCTGCCGGGAAGAAAAGGACATGGAGGTATTGGTCAATAACCAGGTGGATATGAGTCAGGAGTGTGCCCAGGTGGCCAAGAAGGCCATTAGCATCCTGGGTTGTTTCAAAATAGTGTGGCCAGCAGGACTAGGGAAGTGATTATTCTGCTGTACTCCACACTGGTGAGGCCACACCTCAAATACTGTGTTCAGTTTTGGGCCCCTCACTACAAGAAAGACATTGAGGTGCTGGAGCGTGTCCAAAGAAGGGCTACCAAGCTGGTGAAGGGTCTAGAGCACAAGTCTTATGAGGATCAGCTGAGGGAATTGGGGTTGTTCCCCAAACAGTCTGGAATGCAATCATATGATTTCATAGAATCATAGAATCGTTAGGGCTGGAAGGGACCTTCAAAGGTCATCTAGTCCAACCCCCCTGCAACAAACAGGGATATCTCCAACTAGATCAGGTTGCTCAGGGCCTCATCCAACCGGGCCTTGAACGTCTCCAGGGATGGAGCATCCACCACCTCTCTGGGCAACCTGTTCCAGTGTTCTACAACTCTCATGGTAAAAAATTTTTTCCTAATATCCAACCTGAATCTACCTCCCTCTATTTTAAAACCATTACCCCTTGTCCTATCACAACAGGCCCTCCTGAACAGCCTCTCCCCATCTTTCTTGTAGGCCCCCTTGAGGTACTGGAAGACCGCTATAAGGTCACCCCGGAGCCTCCTCTTCTCCAGGCTGAACAGCCCCAACTCTTTCAGCCTGTTCTCATAGGAAAGGTGCTCCAGCCCTCTTATCATCTTCGTGGCCCTCCTCTGGACCCTCTCCAACTGGTCCATGTCCTTCTTATGTTGGGGACTCCAGAACTGGACGCAATACTCCAGGTGAGGTCTCACGAGGGCAGAGTAGAGGGGGAGAATCACCTCCCTCGACCTGCTGGCCACGCTCCTCTTGATGCAGCCCAGGACGCAGTTGGCCTTCTGGGCCGCAAGAGCACATTGCCGGCTCATATTGAGCTTCTCGTCCACCAGTACTCCCAAGTCCTTCTCCTCAGGGCTGCTCTCGATCCATTTCAGGGCTGCTCTCGATTTTGTGATCTTTTCGCACTCCCAGCTATATCTTTTCTATCTGCAGTGTGTATTCACTGTGCTGCCAGGAAGACCTACACAGCTACTTGGAAAAATCGCTGGTCCTTTGCTGATAGCTCCTACTTCCACAGGATGTGGGAATGGCACTGGCAGAAACCTAGGGAACATCCAGTGCCCTAGCTGCCTCTGTAATATACAAAACCCACTTCCTTCTCAGGATGAGTTCCCTGCTTCATAATGTGACTCTCTAAAACAAGTTAGCCAAATGGAGCTTCCAAAAAAGTCTTTACTCCACTTATCACAAAGAGCATCTAAACATTGATCAAATGCAAACATTTACTGTCTAAAGGTTGATGAGATGAATTCCTTTCCGCTGACTGCCCTGCAAAGACAATCCAGGCACAATTCCTCATGGCACAATCATTTAACCACAATTAAGTTCTGGAGAAAGGTTTAATTTGAGTTTTCAGTACTGAAGCTGCCACCTAATCGATCCTTCAAGATATTGATTTCCTAAATCAAAGAGAGCTTTCTCCTTTCTGCATACTTCACTAAAACTTAACATGTTTTCTAGTATTTTAGAAGTATAAGAAGCAGATGTCTTAAGTCATACATATTTTCAGAAAATGTAGTAAATGAATTTTGAAGTAGACATGACTCTCTTGTGTACATTAAACAGTTTTTACATTGGAAATTTTTGTTACACCATGGATGCACATTTGCTTGGGAAACAGTGTGGGTGTGGAGGTTGGTGCTGGACTGTATAAAGGCAGCACAGAAACAGTGTCAAGCCAGTCAAGTGTCTCACAATTTAGCATTGATCAAATGGTCAGAAATTGTCTGAAATAGACTGATGATCTTTCTCTTACTAGCCAACCTAACACTTCCAAAGTAACTAATGACCATCAGTACCTCCTATTTGTGGCTAGCCAATCTGAGACATGATAAAAGATGCCAAATGGTTAGGAGACTGGAGCACAGGAGGTATGATGACAGGCTGAGAAACCTGGATGGTTCAGCTGTGCAGAACCGAGGTGAAAGGAAGCCAGTTCTCACCATATTCATGTGCAAGAGGCTGATGATAGCTGTCCTTTATGGCAAAGCTGCCCTGCATTTATTTTAATTGATTGTGTGAGCTACAAGGGTGTCTGTGAGTGCAGCCAGTCAGGATGATGAAGCCACTACCCGACTTCGTTTCTGCATCTTCCCTGAAATTCATGTACCTGTGTTCAATTCAATGTGCTGGATAGAAGTTGCCTGCAAGCTTTTGTGAGTTTTAGCAGTGTTAATTACCTGTTACTTTGCCGGATAAGAAGTTGGATAATATTGTGGCGTTTAGTATGCTCTAAATATAACTTATTTTTATGTTAAAAAGTCAGTTCTTTTTCTTCATAAAGAGGTAGAAAACATAAGTAGATAATCCTTTCACAATTTAATGCAAGTAACTCATTTGTTCAAATCATTTCCCACCATTACAGTCAATTAATCCTGGGATGAATACAGAAGCAAAAGGGAGTGAAAGAAAGAAAGCGAGAAGGAACAATGCGATGAACTCCCTCTTTGACTGACGTTCCCATTTCCACATCTGTCCCTCGTGCTGTCACTCCTGCTGGGCCCCTTGTGATCCTCCACTGTGTGGAGACCTGCCTGATGTCAGAAATAAAAAGCCTTGCCTCAGGAGATTGCCACCCATCTGTGAGATGAGAAGGGATCGCTCTGGCAGGCAGGGGTGGGAAGACGCAGAAATGGGGTAGGAGGAAAATTTTGGGGACAGATTCAGAGGCAACATGAAATATTTCTTCTCTTCATCAGCTATCAGGCAATACTTGATGGTGCTGTTTTAGTTTTCTAGGCAAGTTGGTTGGTCTTTAGTACTTCAATGATTCACTTTCTCAGTGTGTTATAAAGATGCTGACAGTGCCCTCAAAGAATTAGTCTTAGACTGTGTTCAGAGAAATTGCCGCTGGTGCTCCAACCTCCATGTGATATTAGCAGATAGTGAACTGTATTGTCAGCTGTGTTTACGTGACCTGTGGGCCACTGTGCTGCAAAACCACCTCCTCCGTGGCGTAAGCTTCAGCAGCAAAGAGGAGTGCGCCAAGGCCAACACCAGCGGAGTGTAAAAAGATTTAAAGAGTTCAGTTCAACTACATGAAGTTTGAGCTGATGGTGAGATATTAAGAAAGGTTTGTTATGAAGAGATGATGGAGTGGGAATGCCTAGAGATAAGGAAGTGTGGTACTTCTTCTCTTATGGCTTTTAAGGTTTTGTGCAGGCATTGTGAAGGATAGCTGTAAATATCTGCAATATATTTTCAGTCCATTAGAAAGTTCTACAAGAATTAGATTAAAGTCAGCATTTCAGTTCAAATTCATTAAAGGCATCCGGGAAAGTGTCTGAAGTCTCTGTCTCCAAAAGAAGTCTGATGAGATTTAAAACCTCCAAGGTCAGCTTCTTTCTCCAGAATGAAAAGAAAAACATAAAAACAAAAGCACGAAAAAAAAAGAGGGTGAGAATCAAAGTGAGATCCTGGTCTACCTGCAAGGTTTGTGTTCACGAACAGTAGAAGTGCAGCCTTCCTCATGCTCAGTGGAGCTCTTGATAGTCTCAGCAGCCTGATTGTAAAACAAGGCGGCAACAAGACTTAGGTACAACTAGGGAAAAATAGAAGAAAAAAGTTACGCAAATTCATCCTGCTAATGAATAAAGCCATCCTGAAACATTTATTTCCCTTCTTATCATTGATTTAACAGGACTGGCTTGTTAACTTCATTGGAAGTTACTATTAAAAATGAAATGCAGGTCAGTTGAACATGCCTTGTCAGGATTATAGTTGGTCAGATTCATTCAACATCAGATGCTGTTCTAGCAAAGTTGAAGTGGATGGTCAATTACCCATTTATTTGAACCGTAAAATCACTGTTGAATGTGCTACACACTTCTCTGCTCCCCCTATCCCCTCACACACAAACACTTCTTCTCATGCTATGCACCATGCATAGCTAAAACAAAATGAGTTCATTTTTTGTCATTCTAGATATCATTTGGCTATGGATTTTTTTTTTTTTTTTTTTTTTGATGTGTGAGAACAGGCTAGTCAAGAAGACTCTGGCCTGTTTGGCTGACCGTGACTTTTGATGCATGTCTAGTATTGCCTCTGCCTCAGGCTGATAGAGTTTGAGATAGTCCCTTCCCTATTTTTCAGTGCTTCCAAAGACTGAGAGATTCAGTGGCACAGCAGTATTATCAACAGGTTTATAGACTGGCACAGGGAGGACGTAATTTCTAACTAAGATCAAGAAGAGCTGAATTCAGGAGGGTATTGGTGTTCCAGTTAGAGCTCACAGATGCTGTGCTGGCACATCCCGAATTTCTGCAAAGTGATGATGATGGTGAAAAACCTTATATTGCTACAGAAATGGGAACCATATTTCTGCATACTTAGAGGGATACAAAAAGTGTTTCTATAGAGACTGAAGAAAGCTGATTCACTTATTTTGGAAAAGAAGAGGAAAGAGTTCTGAAGTGGGGAGTAGCTTTTCCATTATTTTACATGAAAAAATTCACACATTTCCTTTTTAATGATGATTATATGGCCCAGCTTCCTGAGTGTTACCTCTGTGAGATTAACAGAGAGAGAAACAGTTTGGTACTGATATTGGGGCAAACAAGTCAGCCAACTTTCAGTGCTGGATATTCTACAGGGATTTCTATCTATTCCCACATTCTTTGTTAGGTTTAAAGAATTGGCTTCAGTACTGAGAATGGATTTCTCTGAGCCAATGATGCAGTGCGTGAACTCAACCGCATTTCTAACTAGTTTTCAAAATGGAAACAAGTCATTTGGGATATACGAAGCAGCACTGAGTGATATTTTAAAGAACTATGTAGCAATGTGGTGAACTTGAAAAGGTTGGTGGGAATCGAAATTACAGATTTGGTAATGGGATGTATTGACTTTTTCATCTCTCATCTGAATGTAGCTGGTGTTTTATTGGTGACTGTCTCAATATTACTTTACAGCTGTCTGAAATGAGCCTGTGGTATTACGTTGTGTCTTCAAGTAGAACATCTGTCTTGAACAAATCACTTGGCGCCCAGAGTAGCTGTGTTTTCTTTTTATTCCTGCTAGGCCTGTTCATTGGACTAGAGCTAAGCAGAACAGCAGGAAGATGGCAGGAAGACTGAGGGTGCAGCAGTGTGCAAGATTCACCTTATTATCTGCTCAGGACCTACCACACCACATGAGATGTTTTCATGTTCATTTTCATTCATGGCTTCATTCATAGGTTCAGCCATGTGTAGCAATGTGGCAGATTGCTTCATGCCACAGACATACACAAGCTTGACTTTACACTTCTTTGCCTACTTGCACTGTCATGCCCACTTGAGTTGAAATATTGGCACTGAAGTGTGGCCAACATCATCAGCTCACACCAGAACACAAAAGCATGTACTGGTATTGGCCAGGCTGAGAAGAGGCTAGTGTTAAAGGGGAATATTTGTTCCAAGATTTTAGTTTGTTTTAGCTATTCTTGAATGAAGTGACTCTGCTATCCTTACTTATACACAAGTTAATCCAACAAAATATAACCCTTGTTTTCTGAAATACTTTTTCAGGAAAATACCTCAAGTCTCATGGACCTGAAAAGAGAATACATGAACAGCACCCAGTGCTGGAGGGAAAAGAAATTCTCTTAGTTTGTCCAAACCAGCTCAAAAAAGTGCAGAGAAGCAGTGTATAACCTGCACTGAAACTCCTAATAATCACAGTGTGGCACATTGTTTGCATTTTCACTACAGCATTTTTTAAAAAAAATTTATGCCTTCCTACAATTCATTATTTCATAGACCAATAGATATCACAACCGTTGTGATAATCAGCTTTCAATTTCCCTTCCCAAAATGTATTCTAGTTATAATTCTTCTACATAGTAAATAGTTCCTCACCCTCAACGGAATTAAACAGTCAGATACTTGTACAGTATTAGTTAAGCAGACAAGAGAGAAATTAAAAAAAAAAGCGGATACTTTTATAGTTGTTTATTTCTATCTTCAAGAAATTAAGTCCTGGCAGTTGTGCTCATATCCACAGATTCTCACCCCTGATACATTTGTTATCTCTCTTGACTCTGTCTCTCACTCCTTAAGGTGCCCTTAACTTGCTAGTTAGAATGCCAAAAGCATTTGCAACAAGCATGCCAGCACCACTTTGGAAGTGATAGCTCTTTTTTTAAGAAAGGCTCCAATGGCTGGATGGTGTTAGGACAGGATAGCTCCTTCATTCTTGTTGCCTTCTTCCAGGGAGTATCAGCAGAAATTAAGTGAGGGAAAGATCAAAAGATCCTCAATGGGTGGAAAATTTTAAAGCTATTCTTCATATATTTTTTCCTTAGCCATCTGTATTCTGAACACCTTTTCTTGTCTTTAAGTGCTTTTCATAGTGGGAAAGTACTATAAATAAAAGCAGCACTTTGTTTCCAGATATTTTACTGTAGAGACTCTACCCTGCTGATAAGAAATTGCTGAAGTCAAGAAGCAGAGAAGCAGCCTGAAAACCTGGGATAATCTGGGTTAACTTGACCTTCATAAGTATCACTAAAGGAGAACAGTGCTATTTTTAAAATTAAACATAGATGCAGATGGCAGGTGTGTTATGTGCAGATGCTGCACTGTGGTCTGCACCAGTGTCCCGCGCAGAGCTGATGCGAGACCCCTTGAGTATGAGAGTCCACGCTAGCAGACTAGATGGTGAGACTGAGTTTCAGCTTTTAACCTAAGGCCCTGTAGTTTTCCTCTCAAAATTTTCCTGAACCTGTCGTTAACTGACTTATCTGGGATAAGATACTAGTCAGTAAAAACAGAGGTGTCAAGACACGACCTTTAGGAAGTTTGACAAAGAGCATTCCTCCTGTCCTAGCTTTAAGTGATGGAAATAGGTGGTCATGAGCCCATCAAAAGCTGTTCTCACCTTCGATATCACAATTTGGGTTCTGATTCCTCTGAGGCCCTTACCGACTCTCATGTCTATCAGGACTGAAAGTGTTAGGGTGGGGTTTTTTCTACATATAAATAACCCTGTTAATTTTTGCCACACTAAAATGAAAGAAAAATTCATTTAAAAAGTTTTGGTAGAAATGCAAAACTTACCATACATCCTATGTCATCAATCAGAACATTTGACCCATCACAGTGTCCTACAAAGTATTATTTAGAACAAAAATAGTATTACCTGGGAGAGTAAATCTGAAATGATTTCTTTTTTTTTAAAGTGTTGTTGTCTTTTTGTTGCCACCACATGTCATGGACTCTGGGTATTAAAATCATTCCTTGGAGGCAGAACTTGCTGACACTTGACTTAAATATAGACCTTGGAGTCTAGCTGCTTAGCCCTTCTGCAAAGACTGAATTCCTAACAGAGTGGTACCTCCTAACCCATCTGTAGAGTTCACACCTATCTGTGACTTCTCTTTCCTTCAGACCAGACAGATGATTTGCCCCATCATATAATGCCACAGAGAAAATGCTGTACCACGACAGTATAACCACAAGAATGGGAAATGCAAAATATGCTATGGAAAAAGAAACAAAGCTTTTATTTTATTTTCCAGGTTTAAAACATCTCTTGCTCCAGCTCTGCAATAAAATAGATCTTTTATAAGCACATTTTTAAAGAGAGGTGAGTGAGTTCAGCTATACTCTATCAGGCAAAATTAAAGATTATCTGTAAAGAAAACATACATATTTACTCAGACATCAAGTTTTGCCTCTCACTTTCTGGAAAACAAATTAAAGCTGACAAGGAATTAGATTGGCTTGAATCATTTGGCTAAGCAAGAAGAGTAACTCATCAGCTTTTGTAGAAAATAGAAAGGTATTTCTGTACTTCTTAATAGTGCTCTTCATTTTATCTTTGAAACCCAAACAGGGTAAAAATTGTTTCATTCTTGTTTATACAAGGTTGAATGTTTATGTTGCGCGCTAAGTAAATCTGTTTATTACCTCCTCCTCCTGAATTAGAAACCAGGCAAAATTACCAGAAGATGTCTCTGAATATATTCAGATATTTGCTCTGTCTCTGAAAAAACACGTTATTTTGCTTGTATCTTATAAGATACTTATTATACCTTTTTTTAACTTCAGTTTCAAAGGAGAAGTAGCTGCTTTGTTGCATACTATTAAATCACTCTGTGTTTATCTCATCAAGCTAATCTGCCAAGATGAAATCTGTCATTTTATGCATTTATAATGCATTTGTCACCATGGTAGCTGGGAAGTGAGTACACAAATTAAATGAGAAAGCCTCTAAAGCAGCCATGCTTCCCAGTCTTCATTGGGTTTTGACAATTTATTTTTTAAGATCAAGATTCTTCTGATGTTTCCTGGAGAACTTGTGGGATTTCTGTGGTTACATGTAGAGCGGGGCTTTTGCAACCAAATGAATTTTCTTTGCAGCCTCACTGAAGCAAAGCCTGAGTGGATCATTCTTATCTGTAGCGGTATACGAATGAAGCATCTGCATTTCACCGTGAGCTCTGCCATGCCTAGTGTTTCACTAAATGTGTTTGCTGTTAAGGAGAAAAATCTTTACGGTTGGTCTAAACTGTAAACCAGGAACTGTGAACTCAAGCCACAGAAGGCAAAGGCAGGGACTGTGAGAATGTAGAACCGCCTACTGTAGGAAAAGATCAGGTTCGAGACCATCCAAAGAATCTGAAGGTGGACAAGTCCATGTGACCTGATGAAGAACATCCGCGGGTCCTGAGGGAACTGGCAGATGAAGTTGCTAAGCCGCTATCCATCATATTTCAGAAGTTGTGGCAATCTGATGAAGTTCCCACTGACTGCAAAAGGAGAAACATAGACCCCATTTTTAAAAAGGGAAAAAAAGAAGACCCAGGGAACTACAGGCCAGTCAGTCTCACCACTGTGCCCGGCAAGATCGTGGAGCAGATCCTCCTGGCGACTATGTTAAGGCACATAGAAAATAAGGAGGTGATTGGTGACAGCCAACATGGCTTCACTAAGGGCAAATCCTGCCTGACTAATTTGGTGGCCTTCTAAGATGAGGTTACAGCATTGATGGATAGGGGAAGAGCAACTGACATTGTCTACCTGGACTTATCCAAAGCGTTTGATACTGTCCCACACAACATCCTTGTCTCTAAACTGGAAAGACATGGTTTTGATGGATGGACCACTCGGTGGATAAGGAATTGGCTGGATGGTCGCTCTCAAAGAGTTGTGGTCAACGGTTCAATGTCCAAGTGGATGCCAGTGACGAGTGGTGTTCCTCAGGGGTCAGTACTGGGGCCAGTGCTATTTAACATCTTTGTTGGTGACATGGACAGTGGGATTGAGTGCACCCTCAGCAAGTTTGCAGATGACACCAAGTTATGTGGTGTTGTGGACATGCTGGAGGGAAGGGATGCCATCCAGAGGGACCTTGACAGGCTTGAGAGGTGGGCTTTTGAGAACCTCATGAAATTCAACCAGGCCAAGTGCAAGGTCCTGCACATGGGTCAGGGCAATCCCAAGCACAAGTACAGGCTGGGTGGAGAATGGATTGAGAGCAGCCCTGAGGAGAAGGACTTGGGAGTGCTGGTGGATGAGAAGCTCAACATGAGCCGACAATGTGCACTGGCAGCCCAAAAAAGCCAACCATATCCTGGGCTGCAT
Source organism: Tauraco erythrolophus (assembly GCF_009769465.1). Lineage (NCBI taxonomy): Eukaryota > Metazoa > Chordata > Aves > Musophagiformes > Musophagidae > Tauraco > Tauraco erythrolophus. The sequence goes on along the minus strand of NC_141496.1, from coordinate 45,975,666 downwards.
CAAAAGAAGTGTGGCCAGCAGGTCGAGGGAGGCGATTCTGCCCCTCTACTCTGCTCTTGTGAGACCCCACCTGGAATAACTGTGTTCAGCTCTGGAGTGCCCAGCACAAGATGGATATGGAGTTGCTGGAACGGGTCCAGAGGAGGGCCACAAAGATGATCTGAGGGCTGGAACACCTCTGCTATGAAGACAGGCTGAGAGAGTTGGGGCTGTTCAGCCTGGAGAAGAGAAGGCTCCGGGGTGATCTTATAGCAGCTTTCCAGTACTTAAAGGGGGCCTACAGGAAAGCTGGAGAGGGACTTTTTCCAAGGGCGTGTAGTGATAGGACAAGGGGCAATGGCTTTATACTGAAAGAGCGTAGATTTAGATTAGATCTAAGGAAGAAATTTTTCCCTCAGAGGGTGGTGAGGCACTGGAACAGGTTGTTCAGGGAAGTGTTGGAAGGCCAGGTTGGATGAGGCTTTGGGCAACCTGGTGTAGTGGATGGTTGGAGCTAGATGGTCTTTGAGGTTCCTTCCAACTCTAACCATTCTATGATTCTATGATTTTGCAATGGTATCTGTCCTGGGCTGGGAATGGTTGCAAAGCTTTGTGCTATTTGTGCAACTGAGTACCAAATGTGCATGTTTTAATTCAGAGGCAAGAGGAACATGGACAATGGTCATAGGTAGACTAAAAGGGAACCTGCAGTAAATTGTGAAGAAAATCCAGACATTAATAACTGATGTACAAACAACAGCAGTGGGAATGAAAGCTAGAATTGCCTCTACTGTTCAAGTACTTTCCACCTTCGTCTGGCACCCTTTGTTTTAAATATAGGCTAGGAGGAATGGTGTCTTTCTGGAAGTCTTCAATGTGCATGTTTGTGAGAGTGTGTTATATTCATAAAGCTCTATCAGTTTTGGTTCAGCCTGTTGTGGTAATGTAAAAGAAAACAACTTTTTGCCAGGTCTTTTGTCCCCACAGGCTTGTACTTGATAATGTATTTTCAATTGTAGTATTTAAACCCTTTCTGCTTTGATGGAACAAAAGCATGTCATGTATTCATGGTGAATACAATTTAAGTAGCAGTAACACTTTCAAGCCTGGTCATATGTGTGTTATGGACAAATGCCCCCTCTATGTTTTTGTGTCCATGTAAGATTTTGGTCTGTACCAACAATGTGTTGATCCTTCTAACTGGTTAGCCTCACTCAATGCTTGTCCTAGAAAATCACTGAGAAACCAAAGATGAAGGAGTGGGAGGTAGGGTTTATGTTTATTAAGACTGTTAGAATTCAATTTTTGTATTTTTACGTGTTGAGAAAGAAATTTTGTTTTCTTTTTTGGGGATGGGACAGTGTTGTTGAAAATGATAAATTTCTGTTTTACTCACTGCAGTCCAGGGTCTGATTTCATGCTTCTGAAATGTTCTTTGCATTGCAAAAACAAATGTAGGATTTGATTAAAATTTTTCCACATTTTTTAAGTAAGTTTGGACAGTGAAATCTGATTTGTCTGACAACCATGCATGTGAATAGAACCAGGCAATATATTTCATTCAAACAGTGTAGTCTGTTGTAAATATTATAGCTTCTTCATTCTTACCACTCAACTGTCAGATTTCTTTTGTTTGTATTTTTAAGTTCTTTGTTAAACAATGTTTCAGTTTACTCCACTGGAATATTGGAACATGCAAGGTAGACTTGGCAGTGCAGGAGGCGTGTAGCTCCCAGAAGCGCCTTGTACATTTGCAAGAAGTGAAATGATTAATTAACTCTGCATTTATGTTTCTATTTGATTCACAAGCTTGATTAGTTCACTCTAGTGACTGATTTTCATGAATGTTCCTGGGATTGCATTGCTGCATAATTAATCTTTATAGCCAATTGGCCTTGTTTCCACATGGATATTGCTTAGAAAATTACACTCAATTTCATCATGGGGGCATATGCAATGAGTGGAAACATTGAAAGAAAGTGTTCACCCTTCACTCTGAACAGGACCAAATCTGAAGTTAGTTTCCATCTGGAGCAGGAGGAGAAGATCCAGAGCTACAATATAGACATGCAACTTCCTTGTGTGTAAAACACATAGTCCTGTTTCACTAGAATAGACGAGGTCAGAAATCTATTTAGCCTGCAAGTATGAGCTACTTTCTCTGAAGACACCTCACCTAAACCACAGTTGTCATATCTCCAGAAAAAAAGGATTAATTTCTTTCCTTCATTTACTATGTATTTACACTGACCTCTTGCAAAAATTGTTACAGAAGACAACTAAGACAAATCCAGCTTTCTTTAAGTAGGACAGTTCTCCAGTGTTCCCAAACTTTCTCTGTTAGATCGGTCTTCACCAGTTCTCAGCTAAAGAGAATATTTGAATATTTATATTTCAGATTCCAGGATCTACTAAAAGAGCTGCTAGAGCAAACAATTGCCAGGCATACCTACTGATGAGGCATGGGAATATTTACTTTTTTCCTTTCTTATATGCTTCAAAATTTTCCATATTTGGCATTTTATTTATCCTTTTGCACTTGGGATCACACCTTTAAATTAGGGAAATCAGTTAATTTTCCACTTTAAAGTCTTTCAACAGACTTCTAACTGAACTGGGAGATATTCCCGTGTCTCTACTTTTATCAATCCACTTTACTAAACTACCAAGACAGTAATTAACAATCCCTATCAGCTAAATGTGGAAACACTGAAAGTGGTAATCAGAGTGGGAGACTTCAGTTTTGGCTAACAAGAGGCTAAATGAAGTCAAAGTCTTTTCCAGTCTCAGCTTGCTGTGGACTCTGTTTGCAGAACAGGCTATCACACAGTAGACATGAGGAATTTGACTGTGTACAGTCTCTTGCTGGATGGTTCTTCAGCAGATTTCAGAGCTGTCTCTGCCTTTCACATCAATATGACCTAGAAAGGAAAGAAGGCCAAGTCAGCTCAGGTCATCATCAGAGCTGTAGCCTTCACTGAGATCTCCTGTTTCCCTACGGTTGTCCTAAATATAAATTCTACTTGAGCAAAGTTCATCAGGCTTTATTTTCTTCCTGTTTTGTCAAAACACATTATTGAAAACTTTGTCTACAGTAGTGTCATTAGGTTCATAATGATGGACCAATGAGAAATACAGCCTGGGATCAATTGTATGGAAGGACAGTCTTAGTAAGTGCAGGAAAGATGAGTCATTTTGATTAGTGGTTGCTGCAGAAGAGAATGAATATTTAAACTCTAAATCATTTCACAGAGGACAACAATTGTAAATTATTCTTTTTTGAAGACCATGCTATTTGCCAAATGTTTCTACTTAACGCTTCCAGACTGATGATTGGTGTGAATAAAATATGGTCTGAAGTGTCCTGAAGCAATTAGTACAATTTTTACATTGTTTTACTAAGTCTTCTTGCAGGATGGGGACAATCCCACTGTTGGGAAGAACTGGAGAGACAACACGAAGTCCTATAGAGGAACCTCCTTATTGCTTGCTCTATCAGACATTTTTAATGTTTGATCTTAGAAAAATATTGCTTCCTCTGTCATATTAGGTTAACACCGTTGTAGAAGAAATTATGTAATATAACAAACAACCTAAATATTTAAATCATTCTTGTTGCTATGATGATGAGATTTGAACAACATATTTTTTCATTTTGCATCGTACAGCCGTGCAAGTATGTTCAGTATCAGCCTTATATCTTTTCTCTGCAGAAATTTGACTGGAGTCTGCAATGGCTTGGCATCTCAATGCCCCTTGCAAAATTAACATTTATTACATTGTACTTTTCCTCTCTCTCAGAGATGGATGTGTACATTTTCCAGCTTTCCTAGCTCTTCTGCAGCATCCACTGAATCTAGAGCCACTTTTATTCCTAGTATTGTGGTTGATGTGCCTACAATAATAGAGTGTCTCTGACAGTAAAGTAATGAGAGCTGATGACTACCCAGGATCCCCATCACCATCAGTCTGGGAAGTGAATAAAGAGGAAGTGATCTTTCTTTGTCCTTAATTTTATGGCTAATGCTTTTCAGAGATTTTTCAAAATTTTGCATAAACAGCTTGAGACATCTCAAAGGCTTGCTTTCAGATTTGCTGAAAGTGTTTTATGAAAACAAAGTCTCTTTAAAATGTCACAATTGTTGCCTGCTCAGAAATGGCTCTTGAAAATCTCCATCTAGAGATCTTTGGGAATCACCAATTAAAGCACATTGCAGCTGTGTGTACAAAGTACTTACTTGTTCAGCATTTGGAGCCATTCCCTGTCCATGAGCGTGAGCTATAGGCAGTGCTTATTTCTCAAATGGTTTGCTGGTAGAAACCACCTGTTAAGTCCCTTTTATTGCTCACCTACTCCTGAGCTACTCTTGAAGATTCATTACACAGTTTAATTGTGGATTCACAGACATAGTATTGTATATGCCAAAGTACCAAATCAAAACTCAAGTGCAGACTTCATGTTCAGGCCCTTCTGGTAAGCAACACAGTAGTCTGTACCACAAAGAGTTTCCGGGGAGTGAGAGAAACAACCTGGGATTTTAAAAAAACATCGCAAGATGGAAGCAGGTGCTTAAGCATCCTGTGTGAAGACAATGCCATGGAAGACAGCAGAGATGAATACTTTTAACAATATGTGAAGGAATCTATCTTGAATCGCACACCAAACATGTTGAAAAATCAGTTTCCTATAGAGTCCTGCCAGCTCTAACTGAGTGTGAAAAATTGTTTTTGTGGATTAGCTTAGTTTAGTGCAAAGACAGGAAATTTCTGTCCTTGTAACAACTGAGAACAGAATTAGGAAGAGGCTGCCTACTTTACTTCTCCACTTATTTCAACTGTAAAACTGTTCAAAAGAAGTTGAAAATATGCTTTTTAATTGTTAGAAAGGGTTTGTTAAAGAAAACAAGTTTCTAGATTAATTGTTTTTATCTGGATTTTTAAAACACCAGTATTCATTTGGAAGGAATTATGGGCTCTTTCAGCCAGAAAAAAACTGATAAGAGTCAGGAGAGGGGATGTTCTATGGTGTTTGTAATATTTTAGGATGGTATTTTGGTGTGACTGTATTAAGTAAAGGGAACATGAGGCAGGAAATAGATTACAGGGAAATGAATCAGTAAAAACACCACCTAGAAGTAAGTCAGTAAAAGGAGACAGAAGAAAAGAATAAGTATACAAAAGAAGGATGTGCAGATTTAGGACAGTCTTCAAAAGCGGATGGGAGCAAGGCACCAGCAGTATTGATAGAAAAAAGTTTAATGATATCACTCCTAGCAGAAGATCTTGGTTTCAACAATCTGCCTGCTCTTGCTGACTCGAGTTTTTTTCCTCTACCTTCCATCTAAACTCTCAAAGCGCCTACTGCTGTGAAACTGGCAAGGAAATCATGACTAGTTATTTTAATAACTGTGTCTTCAATGGAACATGTGCTGCCAGAAGGATCCTCCTGCACAGCTAGATTTCCTTTCTTTCTGAAGTATGTAACTAGTAAAGAAATCTTTTTAGGTCTTTGTATGGTTTTGTTTGTGGCCACATTTCAACACTTCTTGTTGTGGTTTTTGGACTGAGGGTCGAGACAAGAACCGAGAGGGAGCACTCACCAACCACGGTCCCGGGCAAAACATGACTCAGGCTTTCTTCTTAACTTAAACAAAACAATTTATTAACAGTTACTTAACAAGAGACCAAAGGGAACAAAGCCAGCTACTTGAGAGGAGAAAGAGACAACAAGGCCAGATCTTAACCTCCCCACCCCCCTTTCCTTTTGTTCCTGGCTCTACCTCTCCCCCAGCAGCGCAGGGGGACAGGGAATGGGGGAGTGCAGGTCAGTTCATCCATGATGTTAACTGCCGCTCCTTTCTTAAAGGAGGAGGAGTCCTTACACCATTTTTCCCTTGATTCAGTGGATCCCTACTCACGAGTTAAAAATCCTCAAACTTTTCCAGCGTGAGTCCTACCCGCAGGATTGCAATCCTTCCCCATGGATTGCACCAGTTCGGGCTTTACCAGTCTCGGCCTCTTAAGGAGCTGTTGCCACTCATGTCAGAGTGGGTCGTCCCACGGACTCCAGATGCCTCCACGACCTCGTCGTGCATTTCCATGCCCATTATTAACAGTACGTCGTCGTGCATCCCCTGCTCCACGGCCTCTCCTGGGCTCAGACATCTCTTCCCCAACGTGGGTTTCTCCACGGGCCACAAGTGGGTCTCTGCTCTGCCGAGTACACCCTGGCTGCAGGGGGGCCGCCTGCCATCTTCACACCGATTGCAAGGGAAACCTCAGCTCCAGTACACCTCCTCCTGCTCCTTTCTTAACTGACCTGGTCGTTGTGGTTGTTTTCTCTTAGATCTTAATCCCCTCTGGGGGAGTTCGGCCCAGTGGGCACCCCAGGAGCGGGGTGCTTCCCGAGTCCCCCATGCGGCTCCGCCGGCGCCATCTTGAGCACATGGCGCCGGCCCGGGCCTGGGCAGTCGCCCGGCCGGGAGCCAGGAGCGAGGGCAGTGCCCACCTCCCCTGTCCTCGCTCCTGGGCAAAAGACCGCCAAAAAGGCCGCGCCTTTGTCCCAACTTAAATAGGGCCATTCGCAGAGGCGCCAGTTTGGCTCAACCCCCCGGGGAGGATGGGACCCAGGTCTGGTGGTCAGGGAGCAAATCCTCTCCCCTGCCACCAGAACACAGCCCCCCCCATCAAACTATCACACTTCTACATACACGTTCCCAGGAGCTTCACCCTCTGAAATCCATTTATCATTTCGAGAAGAAGTAAAGAGTGGAAAAATTTGAAGTGAAGTTGTTCTGTTGATCACCTTGAGGCAATTTTAATAATAAATGACTGAGAATGCTCTGATTCAGATAGTGATTAAAATAAACAAACTAAGTTAATGAAAATAATTTAGCTATATAAACTCTCCGAAGTACTTAGGGTAATAGTAAACTGTGACTAAATTAAAAAAAAAGCGTTTCTTATGTACAATACTAAATAAAGATAAGATGTATTCAAATGAAGACGATCTTTGAATGTTAGTCAAGGTAAAAAAAATCTGGATTTACTGCGACAGATGTTTTTGGCAGTCCCGATCCTATTGTAGCATCCTGAGAACTGGGAAGGAAGCCCAGGAGGAAGACAGTCACCCCTGCTGCTCCGAAGGCTGCATGCTTTTTGTCTCTCTAAGGTCAGTCTAGGTAAAGGTTTCTATGTAAAATTTATTCAAGTCTCCAGCCTTGTGTCTTATGTGCATAGCCACTCTGCCTGTTAAAGATATTCTTGCTCTGGTAATTACTTTGTACAGATGAAAATTAAGCCAGATGGTGTAGTGTGAGCATTGCATCTAAGGATTATATCTGGCTTTTAGCGCTACACTGACAGTACATTAACTTTTACTTTTCTGGTAATTTGTCTTTAGTCTTCATGTCAATCACAAAGTGCACCTCACATAGTGATTTGAACTGTCGGCTGCCTGCACCGTGATTTCCCTGACTTAAGCTAGCAGTCCTCAGATACAGGGGAAGGTGACTCTGTGGACCATGAATGAAGAATGAACAGGTTTCAACAGGAAGAGTGACTGACTAAGAGGTGTGTATGTATGTTGTACCATACGCCTTCTTTTGTAGAGGAATAAACTGCTTCTGGCAAAGGGAAAACCATTTTTATAAATAAATATAGAAGTAGATAGTTTTATAAAACACATATTAGTGATTCAATTAAATTTGTAATGAGGTATTTTAAAATGTGACATCTATCATCCAGATCAAACATTCCTTCAGTGTCTTTTTGGCAAATCTGTAATGGAAGCAATACATTTCTAACAATTTCTCTGTAAAGGCTGTGCTGCTTGAACAGACAAATACTTCTTTCTTTAAGTTGTGCACATTTTTAATGGTTTATTTTATTGTATAATTGCCTGAGTGATTATCAACTCATTTTCCCATCAATCGTTATTTACTCATCACTCCCTTCTATCTTCATTTTACTTTTCTTAGCTACAGTTTTTTGTTACTGAAGTCTTTAGTTTCTGGATTGCTGTCTCTTTATCAGTGAGTTGGTTTTAATGAAAAAGAAAAAAATGAAGTCTTTGATCTTCATCCAAAATTTAAACAGAATCCTTTTTTTTAAAAAAAAAAAAAAATCAGATAATTGTATAAATATTTATTCATTTAACCTTACTGAACTTTCTGGTTTCTTCCAACATGGAAAGCAAAAATACTGAGTGACATTAGGGAAAAATCCAGGTTTATTTCTGATTTAACTGAGCGCAGCCGAAATTGAAAAAGTCTTCGTCCTGTCACTGATAATTCCTGTTTTCTAACTTCCTAGTCCTCTTTCTCTTAGACAAGTTTGTGAGCTATTCTGTTTAGTCATAGGCGTACCTCAGTTCATGTTTGCAGGTGACTGGTTGGTGGTTCAACCTCAGTGAGATAAAGAAGCAAGCCTATTACCGTACAATAATAAAACAAATCAATGTGTTCTACTTGGCACTGGCTAAGCGGCCAGGCTTGTGTGCTCCCTCTGCATAGCGTCTCCTGTTGTCACAACTGAAGCCAGAATGCTGGGCTAGATGGACCCACCAGTCTGATCCTGCAGCACTTTTTTTATCCTATGAAGACAGTCTGAGAGACTTGGGGTTGTTCAGCCTGGAGAAGAGCAGGCTCTGGGGAGACCTTCTAACAGCCTTCCAATACTCAATGGGGGCCTATAAGAAAGCTGAAGAGGGACTGTTTGCAAGGGCAAGTAGTGAAAGGACAAGTGGCAATGGTTTTAAACTGAAAGAGGGTAATTTTAGATTAGAACTAAGTGGTGAGGCACTGGCACAGGTTGCCCAGAGAACGTGCAACTGCTCCATCCCTGGAAGCATCCAAGGCCAGGTTGGATGAGGCTTTGAGCAACTTGATCTAGTGGAAGGTGTCTCTGCCCACGGCAGCAGGGTTGGAACTAGATGATTTTTAAGGTTCCTTCCAGCTCAAGCCATTCTATGATTCTATAATTTGCCAGTCAAAGTCAAGAGACAAAATTATTTCAAAACCCTTGATAATGCCTACTTTACTGTGGTAAAACAAGGAAGCAAACAGATAAACCACATGACCCTCCTCCCAAAACCCAAACCTGTGTCATATAACTTAATTTTGAATATCTATTTTGTTTGACTAGCTTGTCCAAACTAGAATTTATGTAAGATCATCTGAGTCAGCTGAGCTATGGATAGAAGTGTTGCACCTTGGGGAAAAGGCAATTTGTGTTCCTGTCTGCAAAGGACCATGAACATCTGAGGGCTGAAAACATATTCCCAGATATTATGAAACATTAATTGCTCGTCTAAGAAGACCTGTTTTATTTCTGTGCCAGCTCTGCACAGCAGAGAGTGTTAGAATGAACTGTGGAGCCATTCCCACTAGGAGCTTTGATTTGGGTCTGTTTTTCTATTTGAGAGCTTATACAATGTCAGAGTGACCCTGAACAGTGTGTACTAGCAGGTGTTTGTGTAAGATTGCATGAAGTGAACATAAATGCTGTGAAATTTCTGAATAATTACTGCCTAAATGAGTAAAACTGCTTGCCTGAATTGCTTCTCACAATTAGAGTGGAAAGAAAACTTCAGGGACCATCAGGAAAAATAATGAAATCAGCTCTTAACATCACAAAATGTGCACATAAATCGTACTTGGATTTTCCAAATATGCAGATGAGTCATTGGAGATATTGATCTCTCTGAATTTCACACAGTTTCCTGGATATGAAAGACCCCACCCTCAGTTTCTTCCAAGAAGGAGCTGGGCAGCCCAGTAGAGAGTGCTCAATAATTCGGATTTGTGAGACTCTACCTGCTGCATGGATTTCCTCTAAAGAGAGATAAGTAATTATAAAAGTTCATCATCTCTTTTAAAGATAAAGATCCTTCCCTCCGAAACAGAAAGAATGAAATTGAATACCAGATTGAAAGGTTCGGAGAGGGAATAACACTGTGCTATAATATCCGTGTCACACCTACACATCTACGTTAAGAGCACCAGTGTTCTCAGTCGGTTTTATTCGTTGTTTAAGAATTAGGATGTTTTGAATTCCACAGCACTAAGAGGCTTTTGTGATGTATGTTTGTTTGCATTAATATATAAAATCACTCATAACCTGAGGCTCTGTCTTTGAAATTCCAGAAGAACTCAGTGATTTCCAGCAGTGAAATAAAAGCCAACTGGTAGAGTTTGTTCAAAACATGTGGAGGATGTGGAGCAATGACAGGTGAAGAACTGAGAATGTCTTTGTCTTCCAAACAGATGGGGATAAAAAAAATGTTTCCTGTAGCAAAGCAACTGTTATCCTGGAGCTCATGCTTTTTGCCCCAAACTCACCATGACCATATACAGAAAATATGATGAAATTATTTACAGCAATGATGATGTTTGTTTTACTTGTTCATCCTTTTTTCAGGTTATGGTGCCACTGAGGCATGGGCAGGATCCAGTAGCCAGGGTCCATCCCGCTACTCTCAACAAGGGAGCAGGGCAGGTTGAGGGCAGAATTTTTTCAGGATGTTTCTGTGAAGAAGGGGAGGAAAAAAATTACATTAATGGTCTGCAGAAGGAAGAGAGTGAAGCCATGGGATGGAGGACTTGAGAGTGACCTGCATTCCCCATATTATAAATATATTTACAATTTTCTTTTCCTCCTCACTGAGTTAGTATTTAGAACTTACTTTTCGAATACAGACTTATCCAAAGTTACACTGAAAAATATTACAGTATCTACTTACCTTCCTACCGTGCAGAACTGATGTTTTTATGAACAGTTATAGAAAATCTAATACATTTTTATTCAACAAGATGCTAAGTAGACTAGAGAGGCCATTAGTTCAAAGAGCCTGCAATATGTTCATGTTTTGAATGGTCGATAAGACCTTTGAAATGAAATGTGATCACTTAATCTTTTTATGGAAGGACTTGCTTAAAGTCTGTTCTGAAATTAACTCCCATGTGATAGCTGCATTATGGATTTCTTATGATTTATGATTAAGCTCCAGTTTGCAAAAGTACTATACGGTTATTTGATTGTCTGTGTGAAATACTCAGGTTTGCATTTTTTAGCCAAGAGACAATACTGAGTGAAGCAGGTAGGTGGGGTGTTGCAGGAATGAGATCTCAAAGGGCCATGTATTTGGAAAAATGCTATTTTTCTATTGTTGCATGTATTCTACTATAGTGAAAAGTAAAATAGCATTTGTCACTTATCTGTCTCAGTATGCAGCATGTTTGAAATATGGAAGCATCCTATTATATAGGATCTGGAGAGGGATGTGTGCAGGGGCAGAATAACCCCTGTGGCTGGATATCTGAAACAGGGAACTACTGGTGCCTCAGCACATCATTGATATTTGCACCAGGCAGGAACACAGGGCATAGCTGTGCTGACAGTGGCTTTGTGCAGCTGAAATCTCGTCCCTCTCAGTGGTGCAGGGTGAAAGTGTTTGCCCCCAGAAATGAATCTGAAACTTCAAGGAGCCAAGTTGGTGCTCCAAAATATTTTTTTTGGTTGTTTATAAAACACCAGAGAAGGGACAAAGCTTTAGGAAACCCAAAATATGGGCCATAAGCAGCTTGATTGATGTACTCTGACTTACTGAACCTTTGTTGTTGTGTAAAACTTCCATAACACCAGAGGAATCATTGCTACAGGCTCTTGCTACATAAAAGACGATTTAGTTTGACTCTGTACACTTCATACACCTTGATTTATGACAAATACCATTCAAGGGATTATTTTCCTTTCTGGAAGGATGTGCATATACGTCATAAACAGCTGGGTTTTTTTATTTCAGAACAGAAGACCATTCTGCACTTTAAAAATCTCCTTTCTCTCAGTTGTTAAAATACAGGCAAAATAAATACAAGCAAAGCTTTTGGCCTCTACTTTCCCACTTGGCAAGTTCTTTCTTATATCTGACGGGAAAGGAAGATTTCTCATGTGCAGTTCTCTGAAGGAGTAAAATCTTGTTGCCAATAAATCGTCGTGCTATCAGGGTATTTTTAAATGTAAACAATCCAGCCAATGTGCTGGATTGTGCAGGATTTTTAATGCCCTGGAAATTGCTGTATTTTTCTTTCCCAATGTGTCTTTAGTTTCTGGTTTCATTTTAATAAATTGCATTATTTTTAGGCACCTTAAGATCCTGCAAACCTTTAGATTATTAACCTTTGGCACCTGTAGATTGCTGTTATTACCTGGCCAATCCCGTGTGGTTGATTTTTAAAGTATTTCTTAAACTTTAGGCTGATTCAATTTTTCTCAAAAAGAAACAGAGTAGAAATATTTTGTCAGCATAGCTGCAGCAAGGTAGATGCATGGATGGAAGGAATTCATATTATTAACGAGTAGCTTAAAATAATAATAATAAACATGACAGCAATATAATACTGTTCATGATGGCTTACCATTTATAATGAGGACAACTGTGATAATGTAAAAATCTGTGGCTGAGATAAGGATGAGCTTTTGACAGGGATGTGATTGTGGAGGTTTAAATGTCTCGGGTGTTTTGCATGGAAAATTGCTGTTTGCTGATTAGATGAATTCAGAGAGCCAGTGAGCACAGAACTGTGGTGCACCACAGTGCATATGCTAACCCCGAATATGCTAACTCACTTTAATATGCCATCAGAGTGAGACCCTGGCAGCAGGGGATGGGAGAAAGACACGGAAGGGATAGCTGGGCACTGTGCCTGTGCTCAGGGTGCATGCCTTGCCGTGCCACAGAAAAAATGTGTCCAAATACTCCCTTGACCTCACACGATTAATGGATCTCCCATCCAGCAGCCCACCTCTACCCGAAAGTAGCTATAAACAGAGTTTGGTCAGGTCTGAGGGTGTATTGGGAGCAGGGAGAGCTGGATTGTGACTATTTTCCTTCCTTTTCCTCCCAGATGTGTTTGTTTAATTAGCAACAACTTCAGCATGCTCTTCTCACAGCTACCTAGCACCAAGGGTAAGAGGAATCCAAGACTGCTGTTTTTTCCTTAAATTTGAGAACAAATATCACAACTCAGGGGCCTCTTTTAGATGTAAAACAGAAATCTTTCTAACAAAACCAGCTTCATTTTCCTTTCCCTCCAACAACACTACCTTTTCTTGGGAAGGACTAAGCTCTTTGTTTTACCTCAGATCTTTTTGCTATATTGAAAGATTAGTTATACTTTGGACTATGACAGTGTCTCAAAATGTCAACTTGTAGATCACCTAGCCAGAGGGAGGTGAGGTATTACCAATGAGCCTCCAGCACTTGACTTTCCATTGTGAATGTATTTTTCACTTGATATTTCAGAAAAGCAGCAGAACATAGTTAACTTTCTCTGTGTCATCCTTTATTTTACATCTCGACCATTATCACCTTTAATCATCTTACCTCCATACAAACTGTTGTTTATCTCCAACATCCCCTCTAGGCACTGCAACAAGCTTGTTACACTTCTACAAACTACTGTGTTTATTTTTGCTCTTTTTTCATTCATAGCAAGTAAGACATAGTAGACCAAGTTGAAATAGAGTATATCAGGAAAACTGATGAATATAAAGGTGATATATTGTGGATTTTAAAAATTGTATTTATTTACCTGTGATGAATTTGATGGTGTTTAATATGGTACCCTTCAAATCACAATGTAAATATAAGAAGAGTAGAGCCAAAAGTTTCAGATGCACATGTGCAAAAATGAAAACACTTAAATCCTTGCTCTGATGTGGAACTTCATAATTTCAAGCTTCCACCAAAGTTAGATCATGAACTCAGGTTATTCATTTGTTACTTGTACACAGGGCCACCGGGACAGGAAAGTTGTTTTTCTTTACACCAAAAAAAGTACAAAAAAGATACAAAGATGTTATATAACTTTGTCTCTTTGAAAGTACAGTAACAAGTGAAGTTAATGAGAACAAAGACGTTTACCTCCTCAGAAAATAAGGTCCCCTGTGCATACTTGCCTAAATTTGGACACTTCAGGAGACTAACTCAGGTACATAGTATTGCAAACTCTTATCATGTTTGCTATGTGTCCTAGAATAAGCTGAATGGAGAAAATGATCCTGAACAAATGGTGTATTTCCCAGGGCAAAGCTATTTCATTGTGGTTTACTCATACAGCCTGGCACACTTTCTGGAATTGGAGAAGCCTAAACAGCTTCCTATCTCCTTCTCTTATCTATAGGACTAATAATGGCTCCTAAACCATCACTTACTCAGAGGAATGAGACAGCCCAGGACAACATACGAACAGAGTTGCCAGCAAACTGTAGTGCCACAGTAAGGCTTACAGGAGGTAAAGTTTTCTCTGTGGCAGCAGTATGCAGCAGCGCAGAGAAACTCTGTTCTCAGAGAGTCATTTTGGGCAGCCACCAACAGAGAACGCAAAGCTTGACCAAGCTCACCTGCTCCCCTTGTCAACACAAGAGCAGTGTTTCACTGAAGGAATAGATGTCTTTCTCCACTGGGTTAATACTCAAAGCATTGCCAGCTCAAGAAACGTGGCCTATTTTACTGTCTGGCCAGTGAAGACAGATAAATAGTGTGAGGTCAAATCGGAAGCGGTGAGTCCACTCCAATCCACATCAGGCATCTACAGATGAAACAAATTCTTACAAATTGTGCCCCCACAGAAGGTCTGTAGAGTGCAGGATTAATGTGATTAATGGTCTCTGGTATATAAAAACTGGAGCAGATGAAGGAGTGAAATATGGTTGATTATTAAACAGTTCAGAAATCAGGAAGTTCAGTCCAAGGTCAAACCTGAGATGAACAGAAAGAGAATTAAGCACCATTTTATACACCATAACAAAGGCTGTTCTGACTTCTTGAAAGCCAGTTCTGTCAATTAGCAGGTACTATGCGTTCATCTCTTAGAAAACATGATAAGAGATTACAATAATAGCCTGAAGTGACTTCAGAAAAGTGTATCCCATGGAGCAGCTGGATGAGTTCAAAGGGTAAACAATGTTTCTCATGAAGACAAAAATCCATGTCTTGATGAGAAAAAAAAAAAAAAAAGGATGAAATCAAAGCTGTAATGCAAGCAAACAGTTTTTATTGTTTGTCTAGTGGGCAAAATAGGATTTGAGGGAGAAACTATATAGTCCTTGACTGTTATATGATAATTCAACAAAATATGCTCTTCCTCTGAGGCTGAAATGCTCTCCAGAAGTGTATCAAAAAGTATGCTGGCCAAATTTCCACCAGAAAGATTTTTAAGTTGTCTGAGTAACAGAAACAACTGAAATTCATATTCAGTTAAAACAAATTCCACCTAATTTGTTTGACCAGGCATATCCGTGAAGCACTCAGAACCAACTAATAAGCCTACATGGATTTTAGGACCCTGATCTGATCTCCCATCAGAGAGGCAGGTTCGGGGTACCTGCCGTGCCTCGAACACAGTGAACAGGGATGGATGAGCTGCTCTCCAATTAAATGAGTAAAGGAAAGGCTTTAATGTCCATCATGCACACTCCAGGCATCCCTGCTAGAGAGATACATTACATGGTTGTACTTTGTGACAAAACGTTCAAAACATTTTGTTTTATTCCTATATTAAATAAAGAACAAAGTTATTTTCAAATTTTAAAAGCTAATAGCTAATTTCCATGTACATTCTTCCTCCTTCATCTTCAGTAAATAAAAACTTCAATCATTGTGGCATTTTCCCTATTTCAAATTAAATGTCAGGCTAATAATTAGATTGTATTTGCCCATGTCCTTCTGCTACAATACAAGAGTACTTTTTTAATGTCAGAATTTTAATCTTTATGGATCCATTTGGTCACTGATTCATTTAAACACAACAGGCTCCAATAAACACAATGAATAAAAACTTTTATTATGGGTCTGAATCAAACCAAACTTCTGAATTTTTTGAACTGACAGTGAAAGCTGGTTTTAGATCTGTACAGGGAACTTTCCTTGTTGGTAAAACGTTTCCTGGGCAAAACTGGCATTGCTGTTATCAGGTCACAATTAGCAGCTTTACCTTCTATAAAAAAAGTGCAAAATTGTTTGATGTGCAAGGATTTGGTAATATAATAGGAAAAATAATGGTCATGACATTAAGACTTGTCTTTGTTGGTTGTCAGTAAAAGCACGTTCTCCAGTCACTTCTACTTAGGTACCACAGACATTGTAATCCCCCAAATTTATGGTGATAAGTGACACATTTGGCAGTCTACAACAGGACAGCCACATGAAAACAGCTTGCAGAATATGTATGGAAGGGTAAAGCATTTTCACTGCCCCGGCTCCGTCTTCGCAAGTGGGGAAATGAGGTACAAGTTAGTGCTCACAGTGGGAAACAGATTAGAGGTCTATTCTGCACTTGTGGGTACAGATCAGTGAACAGAGTAGTAAAATAACTTGCTTCAAATAATCTAACACATCTGACAGAATTTAGAGAAGAATGATGCTGAAATTCATAAACTCTTGCTTGCTGGAGCAATGGCACTTCATAGAGCAGTGAGGCATTTTCCTCTTCTTCCTGGCTGCAGCACAGCTGTTATTGCCATATCCATACTCTGCCTCACTTAGAAAGGGACTGCTGAGCTAGAAAAAGCATAGAGAAGATCAATGACTATAAGAGAGTCTAGGGAATATCAGCCTCTGGGGAAAGAGTAAAGACCAAATATTCAAAAAGTACACATGCATTTGAGGTCTACAGCCAACACAGGCGAGCTGATGCCCCCAGCTGCGTTTGCTAGCCCATGACTGCATGTCCCCATTTATCTCTGCATCACGACTTGCAAACACACAGTGAAACAGTTGTGCAGCTGGATCAGATATGAGCTTCACAAAACATGTATTTCCTTAATGGAAGAAAGAGTTACATCTACATAGATAAAAGGATAAGCACCAGTAATGAAGAACTGTTGTTTAGAACACTAAAAGGAAAAAAATACTAGGGCATGGTCAAGAGAAGGCCAGATAAGGTATGTTTACCACATGGGTTGAATGATCAACGTGCCCCCAAAAAATCCTGTGAACTCTCTATTGTTTGAAACACTAAAACCTTCTCCAGATAAATTACAGGAAAGCAGTACTACAGAAAGTAATCCCTGGTGTGAAAGGAGATGGAACAAATGACTCTTTCTTTTTATTTCTTGCTTGCCTAAGGTATACAATGTGCTTCTGTCCTGTGTAATTCACACAAGCTCAGTACTGAAGCTCACTTCCCTTTGTAAAGCAGCTGCAGATCTGCAGAAGAAAATTGCTGCATAAGACTTGGGTGGTGTGGTTTCTCAGAGTGAAGTTGTTTTTCATACGGAATTGGTAAATTGTAGGTAGGAGATGAAGGAAATTAGGAGGAGATGGAAAATGAAGTGCTAAAAATGGGATAATTTGAAGTAGAAAATTAGAACTTCTTTTGAAAGAGAAGCAGCAGGCAAGACTATCAAGGTTAGAGTCCTAGAATCATCTTTGGGTTTTGTTTGTTTGTTTTTCTCCAGAATGAACACATTACTCTTCCCAATCTTCTTGTTGTGGAGAGTAGATTAAAAGTTGTCAGGAAAAATGAAACCCCACATTTCCCTATTATGAACTTGAGCAGCAGGCTTACTTCGTTTTCCTTCATTTCCCTCCTCTGTTGTTTTAGCCAAACCACATGTCCACTGTGTCTACAGTAAAGTAAGCTTGTGATTTTGCTTGGGGTCCATTTCACATATCCTCTTACACAGTGGGAAGTTGATCAGGTGATAATCTTGTTTCAAATTGACCCCAACAGCAGGTAGTGAATTTAGAGAAATCCTTCCGGTCAGACTGTTTATTACAGCAAGTTCTTCCTTCAAAAGATTCGTTTTGGAATAAGAGATGACAGGGTGTTCCCTTCCCTGAAAATTGCAATGCTACACCTCCAGAAAGTATAACATCAGTAGAGTTTATTTGATGATTGTGTTCTGAAAAAAGTATGAAGGAGGCCATTATCACCCAAACAGCAACTGTTTTGACTGTGTATTGAAAGGGGCAGCTTCCTTACAGGATCTGCACCATGGTCAACAAACTTTGGTAGACATCCACCTCAGACAGTACAAAAAATACAGGATTTCTACTTTCCCTGATTTGAAATTCTTGTTGACTCCAGAGCCAAATGCAACCCCTCAGCCTAAATGCCTGGTTGCACAGGGACTGTTTTGTACAGATCTTATTTTGCTAAAATTCCTGCAACCACAATATCCAATCATGCAAATATACATCTCTGGCAAAGCAAACAGCTACCAATGGAGGTATAGTGTAAGTAGGCCTGCAACTGGACCAACCTCCAAATGCGCAGAAACAGGAATTTTTAGCATTATCTTTTTTCTTTAGTAAGGTGATCAATGAAAGAAGTTGTCGTGGTTTAGACCGATCCGGCAACTAAACCCTATGCAACTCCCCCACTCCAGTAAAGTGGAGAGGAGAAAAATATAATAAAAGAGCTGAGGGTCGAGACAGGAACAGAGGAGCACCCACCAACCACAGTCCTGGGCAAAAGAGGCTGTTCTCTTAAAGAAAAACAGTTTATTAAAAGTTACCTAAAAAGACAAAAGCACACAAAAACGGTTACTTGAGAGGATAACAAGAAAACAAGGCCAAATCTTAAAAACAACACCACTCCCCCCCTTTGCCTCTTCTTCCCGGCTCTTCCTCCTCCCCCAGCGGCGCAGGGGGCAGGGAATGGGGGAGTGCAGGTCACTTCACTCCATGTTGTTACTGCCGCTTCACTTAAAGGAGAAAGAGTCCTTAAAACCTTGTCCTTTGCTCCAGTGGTTCCCCTACTCACGGCGAAAGCATGAATCCTACCCGCTAGGAGGCAATCCTTACCCCATCGGACTACTCCGAGTGCGGGCCTTTCCACAGTCTCTCTTTTAAGGAGTTGTTGCCACTTGCTCTGGCGTGGGTCGTCATATCGACCTTATATGCGTCTTCATACAGACTTAAAATGTGTAAATGTGTAAATGCGCCTCGACCTGTGCCCATGATTCACAATAGTCTCGGGCTCAGGCATCTCCTTTAACAAAACACCTCCCCATCGGCGGGGGTCATCCCACGGACTCTAGATGCGTACCGTACTCAGGCTCTGGCATCTCTTCTCGACGTGGGTCCTCCACGGGTTGCGAGTGGGTCTCTGCTTGCTCCACCGAGGACTGGTTGCAAAGGGGCTGCTGGCAAGGGGGACTCAGCCGCGGCACACGTTGTTCCGTTCCATCTTCACTGACCTCTTATCTGTGTGGCCGTTTCTCTCAGATCTCAGTCTTTTCTGGGTGAACTCAGCCAGGGGGGCACCCTGGGAGCAGGGCTCTCCCCAGGTTCCCCAAGTGGCTCCATCATGGCCATCCCCAGCAGGGGGGGCACCGGCCCGGCCCGGGCCACTGCCCGGCCGGGCGCCGGGGAGCGGGAACCGTGCCCCCCTCCCTTTTCCTTGCTCCTGGGCAAAGGCACACCTTTCTGGTTCCTTTGTCCCGACGTAAGTGGGGCAATTCGCAGAGGTGCCAATTGGCTCAAGCCCCGAGGGGGATGGGAGTCCGGTGTGATGGGCGGCTTCTGTCACCCGGACCTGCCCCTCCACATCAAACCATGACAGAAGTCAACACAACTCTACCTTGCAGGTGTTTCAGCTTACAAACATTTCTGATTAATCATAAGGGGCCAACACAAGAAAGAAGAATGTATATTTTTGCTAGCAAATGAAAGAGGAAAAAAACCCCACAACAATTAATTAGATATATTATAAAAACCTTACTTGTTACAGCTCCTGAAGACAGTGAGAGTATTTTTTGGTTATATTTGTTGGTAATCTGTTACAGGGTTAGGATGTCATATGAAATGACAGAGGTTTTATTCCAATTTCTAAAATATCCTGTTAGTTTCCGTTGACTATTCTTAGTTTTTACCCTATTCAAACCTATGATTCCAGTCTTTTCTTTTTTTAACACCATTTGAAGAAGTTCTCTAATCTTTGGCCTTTTGAGTGTTGAAAGTGACATTTTCCTGCTTTAGCAGTTCTTAAAGCACCAACAAAAATACTCAGATGCATTACAGCTGCCAAAGCCCCCCTGGGATGAATATTTTAGAGTGAAAACTCTGTCTTTCTCAGTTACAGCCACTTCTGTGAAAAGTATCACAGATTTATGATAAAAATGCAATGTGACACTCACTAAAGTTCAAAAGTTGTTCTGTACTAGCACTTTTTTTCCTTAATTTGGATTTATTCATATTTTCTTTTACATGGCTCTTCTAATGACCTTATTATAGTAGAAGTGCTGGTTTTGTGTACCCTGCTGAGTTGCTACGAGAACCACAAATTTTGTCTTGTCTTTTCTCTACAAGCCCAGCATCTCTTCTTTTGATAAGGTGTCATGAATGTAAGGCTCACAGTTAATTGTGCTATATGTAAGTATCGTTTTCTAAAATGTAGATTTCTGTTTTCAAGTGTGTTAAATAGAAAGGGAAGCAATAAAGAATTATACACCAAACCACAAAACAGTGTAGATGCCTACTGTATGGAATTTCAGAAGCCTTAAGCAGGCATTCCATAAAGGCTTTCAACCACAAAGAAATATTTCTGTCTTTCTAATTTCTGTCAAGCTGAATACGGTGCCACTTCATGAAGTTTACACAGTTGCATTAACTGACTGTATGCTAGTGAAGAATTTTGTCACTAAGTAAATGTTAAATAATGTTGATTAAATACAGATTATTCCACTGGGCTTGGGTTGAGGTCTCTGGTAAAAAATGTTCCTGCAACTGCGACTTGTTTGGAAAGCATGAACATTTAGAGATTGGAGGTGAGCATGTGTTTAAATCTGATATAGTTATCTGTAGTGTTCTAACTTTGAATAGTGTTATTAATTTCAGATTTAATTTATCAACTTGGTGATTTCCCCACAGTATCCATAAACAAAAATTTCCACTTGTAAAGTGATGTCGATATGAAATTGCTTTTAAAAATTCAACTTAATGCCCAGATGTGTAAATATCTGTGTAGATACATATGTGTATATGTGTGTGTGTTTGTATGCATATAAATAAAATAGTTTCTGTGTAGGAATAGACTGCCTAGTCTGGGAGAGAGAGGACTTCAGTCTATTCTTTCTACCAAATTATAGTAGGTGCTAAGAATGTGTGGGCTGATAGGAAAAAAGAAAGTGTGAGATTGAGCCAGATGGATGGGTCTTGGGCAGGAAGTATAAGATCATGTGGGTCTGGTGTTATAAACCGTTGCTGCAGATTTTTGGAGTGGTCTAGCAGCAGGCAAGGATCTATTACAGCTGCAGTAGGTCACAGCACACCTATGACCTTCTGTCTAATCATCGGCTGGTATTTTCTTTTGCCATTTAGTAAACGGATGGGTCTCTTCATGGTCTTGTGATACATTTGGTTGAAACCCTAAGGAACGCTTAGAACATTGGTACGTCCGTGCATGGGCAACCTGATGTAGTGGAGGGTGTCCCTGCCCATGGCAGGGGGGTTGGAACTAGATGATCTTTGAGGTCCCTTCCAACCCTCACCATTCTATGATTCTATGGCTCTGTAGTGGGAGCTCAATCCCTCATGGGACTGTGTCCAAAGTGTCAAAAGTGTTCACAGTGTCTAAAGCACAGGGGTAACTATGAACAAGACCATGAAGTACGTTGAAAGACTGTAACAAACAAGGGTTAAAAAATCCCCCAAAAAAGGGAGAGAAAAGTTTGAAACAGACTGCCACACAGCAGAGGGACAAGATGTCCTGTTTTTCTGTCCAGATGTGGAGAATATGAAGAAAGCATCTACCTCTATCTCTTTATCCTCTTCATTTTTAAAGAGGATTATTCTCTTTGAGCAATAAATGACTTACACTTCTTTTGGTTGTAGTGGATAATGAGCAAATATTTTGATAATACCTGTAGATAGATGTGAGGGTTGAATATTTTTACTCTAATATTCTAGATTTTAGAGGGAATGTTAACTTTAATTTATTGCACAATAACACTTAAACATATGCTCATCTTAAAGAAGCCTGAACGTGCTCATCTTAAAGAAGCCTGGACATAGCAATTAATGTGAGAGTATAAATTTGTGAGGTAGAAGAAAGTAACTCCTGGAGATAGCGAAAAAAGTGCTATGTCAAACACAGAAGACTAGAGAATTTGCCACCTCTGTAAAACACAAACAAATTATTTTTTACTGATGGTATTGTTTAAACAATCAAATGCCAAAGTGCTCAGTGTACCCAGCCAAGAAAGACTATGGGATTATGTTCTTACTTTATTTAAAAAAAAAAAAAAAAGTAGGGTGAATAGAGAAGAGAAATTGCAGCAACTCATGAAATTCAGCGGGGGAAAAAAAAATCTACCAGCTGAATAGATATTGGGAAGCATTAGCATTTGCATTTCACTGTTTCTTAGAAAAAGACATGTCTAAGCTGCATCATTTAATTAATATTTAGGTCTAATTGGTATAAAGAATAATTGGCTTATTTAAAAGCTGATTAGATTAATGTTATTATGGTGACAACGGAACAGTTCTAAGCATATCCTATTTAAAAAAAAAGTGTTACAGTGCGTGGGGACGCTGGAGTGAAGAGAAGTGAGTGGAGTTTTATTTAGGATGTAGCAAAGAGAAGGATATTTGGATCACAGAGCTATTGTGCTTTCTATGGCACTTCATCAGTATGGCAAATAGGTAAAGGGTACCTTTTTAGGCACCCTGATGCTGAGCTGGGACATCCACATCTCGATGCCTTTGTGCTAGGAGGAGAGTGATTTCAAAATTTCTCTTATGCGGCAGCTGAAGGAGCAGACAGTTTGGGAGCATTCTGTTTGAGTTTAGTTTCAGCATAACAGCCCCACAGAGTGATAGTTTAGAAGCATGGAGATTTGTGAGACCTGGCAAGTGGTAAGGAGAAAAGGAGGCTGTACTAATCCAGGAGCTGATGTCACTCAAAACTCAGTGGTGTTTTTCTCTAAACTAAGAATTTAAATGGATTAGACAGTATTTGAGTGTGCAAAAATCACAAGGCAGATTACCACTACTCCTTCCCAACCTAGCTAAGACTAACTAGAAATGATATTTTAAGAATAATATCTAATATTTTTTCCTGTTTACTTTTTTTTTTAAAAAAAGAAATATTTGTCTGCAAGTCATATTTCTGAGTTCTCCCCAAAATCATAGTGGCAAAACCCACGTATTTCCTTGGTAGCTACTAACAAATAAAGAACTGACTTGTTTTTTTTGAATGTTAAGAACACCTGATATTTGCAAGAGCTGTGATAAAACTGCAGCGGTGTTCCTGCAGTTTATAGGGTCTTCTCCTCCTGTGAGGAAGGAGACAACATCCCTTGTGAAGCAGCTTTCCACATGCCAAAAGTACCTGTGTGACTTTTCATTTTGTGTGTTGTGGTCAGATGGCTTATAATGTCTAGAAAAATTGTTAACTTCTCTTTGTTTAGGGACACTAGTCCATGCTCTAGCCTTTCCTCTCAATAGAAGGAACTTACAGTTTCTCAGTTCTCAATGTGGCAGCTATTTTTGCAAAACCTGCAGGGATTTAATGACCTTCAACATCTGCGTTAAATGTGGTTGAAACTGGAGACTGGAATACAGAAGTAAATGGGAACATTCATAGACAAAGGATGATTTCATAAATCTTGTTTACACACAAAAATAAAGCAAAATGAGAGAGTGACCTATGTGAAAATGAGATATTTCATTATGCTGCTAGGTCTTCTCTAGAAGCTGGAGGACCAAAGATCTTTGTGAGTATGACTAATCTGAGAGACCTAAAGGTACCTTTTATGTTTTCTACACACTTGCATCTCTTTCCTCGAGAAAACTCAGTGCAATCCGTCCTTAAGTGAAATGAAATCCATTACTAATATAAGCCCACTTAAGTCTGGGAGAGTGCTAGTCTCATCACCCTGCTCCGGCAGACCTGTGAATGGGATGGATGGGGTTTTTACGGATCTTGTTGCCTTATTAATTTCAGACCCTGAGCCCAGTTTCACATTTCTTCCCTGTGTTTTATATGTCAGTCAGGAGACTGCGATCCCGCAGGGAGAAGGTTGTTTGTTTTCCAGTCGATCAGCTGTGTCTATTATGAATTGTGCTAACAAGCTACTCATTCCAGACACTTGCTTCGTTTCATGGGTGCAACAGGATGGATGTTTGCGGTACTGCCAGTAGGCTAAAGCAAGGAATTACACTGATTTTATCTCTCTCTTGCTCTCAGGCTGCTGCACATGTTTTTCAACTGGTTTTCCCACTGGGCAAGGTCAGTCCCTGAAATTGAGCAGACATCTCATCACTGGGACTGAATAAAATCAGCATTTCTTTGTTTCTGTGTGTGCTGTTCTCTTGTCAGAGAGCTTATACGCTATTGCTTTGTTCACATTTTCAGTCATTCAGAAAAATTCTCTGTCTGGCTACCTGTTAAACTCTTGGCGTACTTTGCAACTCTGGCTAGTGAGGTCTCTCTGTGAAAGCTAACAAACGCAGAAGAAATACATAAGAATCAGGAAAAGACAGTAAATAAAAATCTGACTATTCCAGGGTATGCTTCAGACTGACTGAGCTGTATCTTTCTACTTTCACCTGTTGCCAAGCACGGAAATACTATGCAATGGGCTGGCAAAGGATGCCGAAATTAGTCTTTTGTTCTCTGGAAACAAACAGCAGCACTCCATATGTTGTCAGCTACCACTATCAGCTGTAAATTGCAATGAGTATTTTCTTCTGTATGTGACTTTTTTTTTATACATTTCTGAGTTTTGCATGCATGCATATGGATACAGTTACATAGTCAAGTACACTCGTGTATGCAAACACAAAATCCACCACCAGCTCAATATCACACTGTTGGTAAGAGTTATTTCCAATTCCTAGCCTATACGGTGTAGCACGTTAGTTAAATACACTCTGTGTGTGGAGGGTTAGGGAGAAAGAAAGTTTTCGTCTTCTGATAGACAAAAATATACTTGAATTTCACAATGCACTGTTACAGGACACCAGTGTTAAAATCAGTAATGGAAGCAACATGCTGAGTATTTCCTTAAATATAAGGAATTGTATACTATCTATAGAAATTTTTTTCTCTTTGCTCTTGTTTAAGAAGACACTTAATAGAAGGAAGAAATAAATCCTTATGAGAGAAATCAATATGAGTGAGTACTCTGATGTGGTTTATCTTTTTGATTCAAAAAGCAGTTGCTGACTCTGAAGAAAGGCAGAATTAGAAATTGAATGACTCTGAACTGGAAAAAAAAGATGTGCAATACTTAATCTACACTGCAGCTGGCTGCTGACAGGTTCTTGGTAACAAAAAAATGTAATTCCCTAGCTATGATTTCCTTCTTGAGGAAATGTGGTGCAATCATTGGCAATCTCTGTACCTGTGCTCTCCAACTGTAGGAAGGGAATCGTAACCTCTCCTTTGTTTATATGGTTTGATGAGGAGCAGTTGAGCTAAAAAAGATAGATATTTAAGAACTCAAAGTCCAAAATGGATTGGTATTTGCAAAACAAAGCTGGAAAATTACTATTTTTTTAAATGAACATGCAAACAAGATTTCTGCATTTTGAAAAGGTCTATGTATTTTCTATCCATTTAGCTAAATTTAAAATGTCTGACAGTATTCCAAGGGCTAAAAACCAGACATACATGTCTCTGATCTTCTTGGTAAATAGGAGGTCTAAATTGTGAAATGAAAATGAATACAACACAGTGCCTTGCTTGTAACCACACCACTGCCTTCAATACATACTTGAGCAAAAAGACCCAGAACAAAAAATATAAAAAGGGTAAACTTTTAAGTCCTCCCCACAAACTTTATCTCCTTTCTTTTCATCTTAGTGCAACAAATCAAAAAAAAATATCAATGAACGTGAAGTTTGCTGGCCTGGAGACCTGCAAAACTTTACGCCAGCTATAGTCACAATTTGCCTTTTGGTTCACATTTATGTGATTGTCACTCTTCATACAGCCTCTTCAGAGGTACCATCATCCAGGAGGAACACAAATATTCTAAGAACATCCTAACCTAAAAAGGCTTATTTCACTTCCCATATAGGACCAGAGACTACAAATTCAGCCCCCAGCAATCTGCTCTGACAGAATGGGAAGCCACCTCTACTTTTCCTCTCTGTAGCCATATTTTATTCTTTGCTTCATTGACTAAGTCAAATAGAGACAGGAGGTGCTATTAGACAACACTGTTCCCTGTGAGTACTAAGGTGTTGCAATGTTTCTCAGGATCTTAGCTTTAGCTTCCCTGCGTCATGTGTTACTTCTATAATATGGTATCTCTCTGCCTTTATATTTGAGGAAACATTGTTTGGAGCAAGCTAGATGCCATCATGAAATACTGTGGAATGGTTTTTACTTCAGCATGATCAATGCAAATGGTCATGGTTTTCAAGACACAGCTTTTTCCCTGTAAGAAATCAGGCCGTTTCTGTGATGCCTCCTTGATGCCTGCAAGCGCTGACGTAGTTTCAGAGTGGTGAGGGACAAGGAGGTAGTGATAAGGGGCATGTTGTTGTCAATGTGTTAACACGGGTCTGTACCATCATGTGATGTTTAGAAAGAAGTACTTGAAGATTTAGGCCGAACGCCACAATATTCTTCTCAGTATCCCAGGTGTCCCACTGTGTCTCATTCGGCTCCGCTGCACGGCATTGCAGCATGCTGCAATGCAACAGCATACTGCAATGCAACACCTGCAAACATTAGTGCATTTCACACTCAAATTCCCATTTTCAGGAAAATGAAAAGACAAGCAAGCTGGTGGGTTTTGGCTGATTCATCTCCAATGTTAAAGTAAAACTTTCCGCAGAGCAAATGAAAGAGCAGGAGGACAGAGATGTTAGCTGGAGAGAGAAAATGTAAGGAAAGAGCCTGACCGAGACTGAGAGCCTCTCCATACAGGTGGAGAAGATCCACCACCTGAAGATCCTGCACCAGCAGGAATTTGGTTGCAGCTAGGGTTCACCTTAGCCAATTCAGGAGCAGAGCTCTTCTAGTATGTGATCTATTAAATGTGCTCAGTGCTAGAAGAAAAGACATGAAATGCAGTTACAGCTGTGACAGTGTGATACTTGCAAGTAAAGTAAGAGCACTAGAAATATTTTAGGTTAGAAGGCAGGAAATATCGAGTCACTATTTTATTTCTTTACGTGCTGCAGGAAGTTTCCAGATAGAAGCAGATGGGACATACACTCTCAATTATGGTGCAAGTAAAATCTCAACTTTATTTAGTTGAAAGAACAGGATCAAATGTTTTTAAAACAGGGCTGTGTTCCAAGAGCTGACCTCTGTCAAGAGCTGCTGGTGTGTAGAGTTTCGGCTGCAGCTTTTCTCTGATCAGCCTGAGTAATTACCTGCCTGGGCCTCTGGATAGCTAATCGAGTGAAAAAAATGGCGCAGAAAACACGGGCATCATGCACTTACATATTTCTGAGAACAGTATACAACACTTTTTCAGAGTCTGAGCATTACACAATCACATTTTTTTGCGGAGATCTTTCCACTGACCCAAGCAGAGATATCCCAAATTTACACTGGTGTAATTAACCAGTGAAGCTGGTTATCAGATGCATGCTTTCTTGTATTGATGACTACTTCCCCCTTGTAAGGCAGGGAAGGACAGATGGGCAGTTTGGAGGGTGAGCTTTTCTTCCTAATGGAAAGACTCACAGTTTAGTGATAATTGTAATTTTATTCGGTACAGGGTTGCTGTGGAGAAATGCAGATGCTAAACCATTATTTATCTCTGGCTATTAGCCAAGATAAAATTGCAAAAGCGAATAAAAAGAAACCCACCACTTTTGTTATTTTGTTATATATCTAATTAGACATTAAGACTACAGCAGCATTTTAATGAAAGGATGTATTTAAGACGCATTTTTGGAATGGCAGTGGTAACAACATTTGTGCTGTGTGGTAAACAGAAGCCTTTTGGCAGTGGGATGCTTTAGTTCTGAAAAGTGCCAAAAATTATTTGCTTATCTACAGAACTGCAACTACTCATTGTGTCTGTGAGTCATACGGAAGCAGGACCAGGGTAAACATGGTGCTGTAGTAAAAAGGTAGGTGTGCAGGAAACATGCATTATTATGCTGGCAAGCTAGGCTACAAGCAGTACCCTGTCATGAAGAGGGAAGAAAGGGGGAGGTGGGAGGGAAGAGCTGAAGTCAAGCCTCGATATTCTAATGTAATTTGGAAGGGACTGCAGAGTAGTCTAAATGATAATGGTTTTTGACAGTTTGATATGTATTTATAGCTGTTGCCAGCCCTGCCTGAATATTATATAGGATTATCTGGGATTTTCTGGGTTTATCACCACAGGCATGCAGGATTAACAGCCTGATGAAGTCAAAAAGAATTACTCAGCCAATCCAATCCCTGTACTTATATAGCGCCCTTCACACAAGGTCCCAGAGCGCTGCATGAGAAATACAATAACTGCCAGAAAGGACATCAAAATAAAAATCTGCCATCTAGGCTTCAAATCCACGGTGGAGCTGGGCTACAGGGTATCTCCTAATGAAAGCTTCCAAAGGGTCAACACCCAGCAAAGCAGAGAGGGAGGACCACTCATCAGACTCCCCGTTGGTAGTGTTAATGACATTTAGGACTTTGTCAGTGCTCAGTGCTTTCACAGTGGGAGTAGAGAATGATACAAATTTCCAGATGCAGCTTGAAGCTAGGCAAAGGTAGTTTCAAGTAAAAGTGGATACTAGATACATAGACTTTCCCTGTGACACAAAACCGATGGTCCATCTTACCTGCAGCTTTTATCTAGTGCTGTCCAATTCCTGTTATTTTTTAATGTGAAGTGTTCCTAAAAATTTTATCTTCAAACTGTGCTGTAGCATCCATACTGCAGACACATGAGATTCTCCTGATTTAACACGTCACAGTAAACTCCACTCTGCTGTGTTAAAAGATTTGCTGACCCTTCAAATGCACTTAATTTCTTCAAACAGAAAAAAGCACTCAAACAACAATGAAGCAACTACATTTGAGCCAAAGTACAGGTTAAAAGTTCATCACTCACAACACGGCAGTGGTGGAGACCCTGTCCACATTCTCCAGCACAGGCCTGGCAGAAGAATCATGTAGCCCGCACTAACCAGCCATCAGGGTTTGTCTTGTCTAAGATGGAGCTTCTGAAGCAGTTGGCCATAAATTGTAATGCTTAGGGGAAGGGTAAAGGGCTGCTTGTGTCGCAGCTAAAGGTGAGAACTAACTGAAAACCAGCAGCTTCTTTCTGCTGCTCTTGGTACTTTAGCTCATTGACTTGAAGTTCATTGGGTCCATCAGCACAGTCTTCAGCCACAGTAAAAAACAGATAAAGATCCAGGTTGCCTGACATGAAGAGGGACAGGCTTCGAGAAACAATGTTAAAGACTGCATGGGTGGGAATGTCTTAGAGGTGATTCAAAGGGGTAAGGGTACCTATAACACTGGATTACAGCATGTACTTGGCTTAACGTTGGAGCTTTTCCAGTCACATGGAACAGGAGTTGCTGGTAGGTATGCAGAGTCGGAAGTGTTTGCCTAGGGGTTTGCAGGATGGAGGACAGATGTATTTCAAGGTGATCTCTTCTCTACAATCAGAACATGTGTTTTACAAGAGAGCTGTGGGGACTACAGCCTCTTTACTGAGAAGTCGTTAGGACACTTAATGCTCATCAGTGTCACTCCTTCCAGAGTAGCTTGTCTTCAGCTTTTGAAATTTTTACCTAGACTGAGTTTGATAAGTTTTTAAAGTTAGTAGTACAGAACACAACAGAATGAGACAATAATTGTATACAGTGCATGTGTTATGGAATGAAATACAACTGTCACAGTAGGTTCAAGGCTTGAGAAAGGGTATCAATGGTGGCATTATTGCTGACACAAGAAAGCAATTTCTTTGCTGCTCAGCAATTATTATGATTACTGCATTTGAGGTGAAGGCTGGCTGGCCGACTGTTCCTGTAAAATAAATCAATATTTTTAACATGCAAGTTTTGACTTATGCTTGGAGCAATGGATTAAACATTTTCCTGAAGAGTTATTTTTGACTACTTTCAATAAAGATTTTTCTTTTAGCTGTGTTTTAATGACTGCAATAATGAAATAGCATCATAAATGTGTTCATTTACAAGAAGAATTTCAAGAGCAGGTTTTCCCCAGGCTGCCAGATAATGATGTTCTAGGCGTGCAGCATGGTCGTGCTGACTTAGGGAGGTATGAAGAGTCTTCTATCAAGAACACTTGGGTAACTGGTTTGGGTCATTCTCTTTTTACCTGCCCTACACACTATGCTGAGAGCAGTTTGCAATCCCTTCTGTTGGTCATCGGAAGGACGGTATCGTGTTGTTTCTCTGCAGATATTAGGGCAGACCACATTAGGAATTTTAACTCTAGACATATATCTACAGAGCATAATGAAGGCTTATTCATGACATGGGTTCAATTGTTGTAATCTACTTCCAAAGGCTAAAAACAGCTATGAAGTTGTGAGGTTGAGAAATTTCCTGTGACATGAAACAGGGGGAAAAAACCCAAACCAACAAAACCACTTCAATTTAATCAAAATGTTTCATTTAAGTGATATTGAAACATTGTCTTCTGATTCTTTCCAACTTCATAAGGACACATGAAACAAAAAATGTTTAAAACATCTCATTCAATCATATTTAATCTTTTCCATTTTTCTTGCAAAACAGAAAGTTGTTACAATTGAATTATTTCAGTAAGAGGCTTTGCTTTTGACAGATTGCCATTTTCGATAGAAAAATACTAGTTAGATACCAACCAGCTTGTCCGCCGTGTCCATAAGAGGAAACTGGCTTGTATTTCAGCTCAGGACTACTTCTGAAAAGTTTTCAATATTTAAAGAACTTTCAGGAAGATTTTTTCCAGTTACAATTATTCCTTTAAATCATCACAATTAGTGCACACAACCCACGGAAGGACTAAGCAATATCCATCTTCCATTTCTCTTTCATCCGTTGTCTTTCAGGAAGGCATTTGTTGGATTTGTTCCTGTATTTACGCTAGAATGAGCAAGGATAAGTAGGTGGCTTTTGTGCTTTGAGCAGGTTGGTCTGGGGCTGAGCTGCTCCTTAGTGCATGTGTGAAAACGCCAGTGCCTGAGAAAACTTGTCTCATACTGATGAGCTTTAGTGTTGTGGTCCTCATTGCGGATGTCTGTGTGAGCTCTTCTATCCACAATGTAGTTTTATCTATGTACTGTTCAGTAAAAATTATTGGATAGTCTTCGTTTTTAATCTCAGTATACATACACAAACATACACCAAGATAAACGCACACAACAATACACGTGTGCGCGCATGCATACACATGCACAAAATTGTCCAGCACCTCATGAAAAAGGAAAAAAAAGTATTATCCTCATTTTTATGAGGCCAGCAATAGGGTTACCAGGCTAATAAATGAAGCATGAATTATTCATCCATCTGTACGTCGTATGGATCTTTTAAATTACAGCTGAAGAAATGGTAAAACTGTAAGCTTCCACTGTTCTTATAAAACCAATTTAATTGCAAAGACACACACAAAAAAAATCTGCCCCTATTTTAACTATTTGCTATTTTAATGAAACTAGAGGTAGCAGCTTAGGTAAATTTCCATAAGATACAGCTAATGAGATACAAGGTACATTAATAATTTACAGGCCTGAAGTGTGCTGGACCCTTGTGAAAAGACCTTTTGCAAAGAATATAATCACACAAAAGTGATCTCATATTTCCTGCACACTTTATTTAACAGAGGCATTGCCTGTATTTATGAATTTTGTATATTAGCAGATGAATTTTGTGAATATTCTTCAGCGTACTAAGCCGAGCCAAGGATATTCTTTTTTAATGCTTCTAGAAAATGAGTTTTATTTGAGGCAAACAAAGGGAGATAGAAGAATCATATTTAGAGGTATGAGATTGTTTCAGAAAGAAAACATTTAGAAGTATTTTATGTCACCTTGTGATTCACACACTTCAACCTTCTCTGTCAGGACATGCATTTACCTTAATTTTTATTGGAAGTGTTTATACAATCACATAAAAGGCTGTATAAACAGTTCTTTACACAGTTATATTTCAATGTATTAAATTGTAACTAAATTTCAATGTAGTAAATTGTTAATGATTTTTCTACCCTTTTCCCCACTCAGCAACATGATGTAAGGGCAAGGTTAAATTGAAAAAGAAAATTAATAAGACAAATCTCAAATGAGATAACCAGGTCTTTCATAACAGTGTAGAAGATTTACATTTGTTTACACCAGCAGAGTCTAAGAATTTGTAATTGGGGAAAAAAATAATTAGGACAAAATGATTGTATAAACAAATGCTCTGTTCTGCCCTCTTTCTTCCTTCTATAAGCTCATATGATGATTCATATTCATCCTATCACCTTTTCTGCTTTATCAGACATGAAAATAATTTTCTCAACAAGATGTTCTGAAGCGAACTATACGGAAAAATACAAAGCAGAAAAATTTTCCTTCCATTAATTACTCTCGATTGTTAAATCCCGTATTTGGGCAGCAAACATGCTACATTTTCAAAGATGTGCCTTAACCCACCCTTTATGCTGACCTCGGAGTTACTGCTGGTGTCGGGGCTCTTAGGAGGGTGAATCCTTTGTACATCTCAGTACTACCAGCCAAATCCATCTATTCTGGGAGTCCTGGATCAGCAACAAATGCATACTCTTTTAAGATACTGTTTCTTTTCTGGGTTTATTACTGTCTTTGTTAGGCTTCCTTCCTTATGCTTTTAAGTTTTTGGAACACAAGATGTCCACCCTGTAAGGAAGGACCAACCTGTGTGTTCTCCCTGAATTGGTCCACTTTAAGCCTACATCTAGCACACCATGAAATACTCTCTATAACTAGTGGTATAAGTG
Source organism: Tauraco erythrolophus (assembly GCF_009769465.1). NCBI lineage: Eukaryota > Metazoa > Chordata > Aves > Musophagiformes > Musophagidae > Tauraco > Tauraco erythrolophus. The sequence goes on along the minus strand of NC_141496.1, from coordinate 45,942,802 downwards.
ATGAAGCATACACATTTTGCCTACGTCACCACTTTAAAATAATTCTCAACCTCCCAATTGCAAATAACTTAATAGCCATGTCAGAAATGGCCAAAAATAATCATATCATATACATAGCTTGAGACGGAAAAAAAAATCATGTGTCAAATAATCCTCTGTTGATCAGAGCTGATGGAAATTTTATCTCCTTTTACGCTGGTTACAAGGAGACCATTTGGTCCCAGTGCCCACACTGGGCACCGTCAGAAAGAGCTGAAGCATCTAGCATGCTTAGTAAAACAACAGGAAAGCGGAGTGTGAATGAGTAGAAGCCATTTGACTTCAAAAAGTCCCTGTGATATTGAACTGCTTCAAGCACAACTGATACCATCAATATTTTCATGCAATTCGTGCTTCTGCAGTGGTTTGCTTGCCTCTAGACACTCAAACTGAGAAGATATTCTCCAGTCAGCATAAACTCATTACCAAGAAGCACATAGGAAGCTGTCATTGGAAGCCACTGGTTTAGAATAAACAGAAGAAAAACTGCATTTTCATAGCTGCCAATCTCTTCAATTTGCTAGTGTAAAAATTTCACCAGAAGAACAGACTAATGAGCTGAGTGTCACCCCACCTTACACATCATCAACCAAATTGTCAGTTGAGTTCAAGCTGCCAAGTGTTTGTAGCAGCAGACAACTTAAGCAAAAAGATCTCAGCTTGATTTTTCAGGTCTTTGGCTGAGTTTGCTGTTTGGCAGTAGGGAAATGCATCTTCTAGCTTTTAAATTGAGCAAATTAGATATGAAAGAACATTGAAGTAGAACAAATATGGAAGCTGTCACACAAAATCATTTTTAAGGAGTTATTTTTGTGACAGTTACTGAACTGAAATGGAGGCAGAAACCACCGTAAAACCATCACTCTTTCATTTTATGATTTTTTGAAGTTGCATGACTCTAGAAAAGATAAGGAAGCAATTCTAAAGCCTACAGAAACTATGGGGAAGTGTTAAACGGCAGCACAATACCGTGGTGAAAGCAGCTGATGCTGAAATGGATCATACTAGAAGTCTGTCAGCTGAATTGCTGTTTCGTGGAAATGAGAATTAGTAGCAGCACCATCAGTGGTACTTACTGTTTTTTTTGCCTGACACTTATTTTTTTTTCCCTTGGAATGTGTCATCGTCAGAGGGGAGGAATCAAGAAGCATTTCTTTCTCCACTTTGCATTCCTTGACTTTGAGACCTGACACAATTATAGCCCACGTGCTGCTTCAGCAGAACACCACGCTTTTGTGGTATCGTGCACCCAAAGCGGCGTGGCACCATGATGTTCTCAGAGGAGAATTTATTTTGGGACACTAAACTAATTCTCGTGCTACCTGGCTATGTCTGCACAGACACAGGGTAAATGTGTTTGCACAAACTTTAATCTAGATATGGTAATGCCAATAGGTGTAGAATAGCAAGGACTTTAAACACAGCTCAGAAACCACAGTATTTGTGCACGTTTAGGATCCTCAGGGATTTTGTAGGTTGATAGTTGATACAAAGTCCTGTGTCGGTGTTTTCATTACTTTTATTACCTTGTTCTCTATATTAAGGAAAGGGTTGCTAGGCTTATGTTTGCTGCAATCTTACCTTCATGTTGCTGTGCAGGCACATGTAGCAAACAGTCTGTTTTATATAATTCACTCATCTGCAGGCTGTGGGTCTGGAGGACCAGTGCCAAAGCCAGCATGCACAAATGCCAAAATGGCAAAATGACATTTGTTGCAGTTCTGTGGTAGGTACCACTTTATCCTGGAGCCTTTCTCATTGAACACCTTTTAAAAGCCACCACACTGCTCCAAAAACATTGCTAAACTGACTTTTAATCAAGATGGCCAGTTGCGCTTGGTGTGATTCAGGCGGCAAGTGGAGTACAGGAAGCCCTCTTCTAACGTGAAATACTTCAATTCCTCCATTACAACAGCACAAAACAGAAATCTCTGTAGAGCTGATTACACCAGTTTTGGTAAGGAAAGATTTGTCTTTTGAGAGAAGACAGATTGTGCAGAAGATCGCAATGGAAATGCAAAAAGAATTAGTGAAAATTAACTTTGAGAACACATAATCTTTTCAATAAAAGATTTTAGAATATTACAATCCCTTTCCCAATAAGCAATTCAAACTATTATGTCACTGAAAATTTTGGCAACTATTAAATAGGTCATAATTTCTGTCTTGTGCTCTTCTGCAGCCACATTATTTCTTTTCTTTTCCCTTTCTCCTGAATATGTGTTTCTAGACTTTTCGCATCCATCTAAACTGAAAAAGCTCATCAAAAGAGCTTGCCTCATAAGTCTTCTTGAGACAAATGATCAAATAAGCCAAATATTACTGCAACTATTTGGGCAGAGATATCTTTGGTCCCTCACAATGTCTTGAGATATATATGTCAAAGCAGATGAAGAATGCCAGTAAAGGGAAAGAACAGATTTTCTCCTTGAAGACACCCCCAATCTGCTTCTGGGCCTCTTAGTTTTAGTAACAGAAAAACATATACAGGTAAGTAAAAGAAATTACCATTCCTGGAGGGCTGGCTGCTTCACACATGCAGCTCTGTTTGTATTGGTAACTTGGTGAGAACTCCTGGTCCAACATCCGTGGCTGAGCCTGTTTTGGGCAGGAGGTCAGACTAGAGATGGACTAGAGACTGCCTGAGATTGCCTCCAGAATGAACTATCCTACCTGTGAAACGGTAGGAAATTTTACAATAAACTCCCCCCACAAACTTAAGAAATGTGGTAGATTACATCCCTAAATCTCCCTGCCTGTTTCTCCATAGTTTCCTCATCTGAAATCCTCGTTACCATTGTGGCCTGCCGAATTTTCCTTCATAGTTGCATTAACCAGCTCTTCCTCCTCCTTCCCCTTTCCTCAGGAAAAAGGTGGACAAGTAAACCCAGAAGGTATTTTTACATTGGTTAAGTCTAGGGATTTTAAGATGATAAAACATCATCTTAAAACACCTTGGCCTACAGGAAAGCTGGAGAGGGACTTTTTACAAGAGTGTGTAGTGATAGGACAAGGAGAAATGGGTTTAAACTGAAAGAAGGTAGATTTAGATTGGATATAAGGAAGAAATTTTTCACTCAGAGGGTGGTGAGGCACTGGAACAGGTTGCCCGCAGAAGTTGTAGATGCCCCATCCCTGGAAGTGTTCAAGGCCAGATTGGATGAGGCTTTGGGCAACCTGGTGTAGTGGAGGGTTTCTCTGTCCATGGCAGGGGGGTTGGAACTAGATGACCTTTCCTACCCTTCCAACCGTAACCATTCTATGATTGTATGATTCTGAACTGTGCCTTTGGCTGTCTGGAAAATGTTTACTATTTTGTTTTAAAGTAGTATCAATGCACTAACATTTAGTTTGTTTTCATATTATGCTTGATGTTTTCCAGACATTTGTGCTATTTTTCACATACCTGTTAAACAATTTTGTGTTACTGCTTCACATCATTTATGTCACTATTGTTACTAACATGAGGTCATTATCTCACCACTCAGCAGCGGCAGATGATTTATCCAAGATTCCCTATGATGTGGGATGGGAGCAGGGAAAAGCATCTCTGTTCCCCATTTCTCCTGCAATGTGCATGCAGGTGACATGGCTGTACCTTGAATTTTGCCTCAGTGAAGTATTTGCTTGCACAACTTCGCATCTGCACTCCATCTTTGCTTGGAGTTATGTGCAATCTGCCAAGGGAGCTGGAGGAAGGGAAGCCTCTGTTCAGCTGGGGGCAGCCACCTGTATTGTTTGCCAACAAAGGACAGTGAGAAGTTACCATAGGTATATTACCTTCATGTGCGAGATGGCAGCAGGAGGAACCTGGTTAGAAATATATACATTACTCCCTCAGATGTTCCTCTCTCCTGCTTTCAGCTGTACCTCTGATCCTCTTAGTGACCCTCCCCCCAAAAAGAAGAGGAAAAGCAAAACATCCCTCCAAAGGTGCCTCTGGCTTGTCAGCCTACCCACTGACCCCAAACATGCATAGAGGGGACACAGCCCTGCAGTGCCTCATGTGAATCCCATGTCCTGCACTGAAGAGGACTTTGTTTTGAGGAGCTCCCAGACAGAGTGAAGCTCAAGTTTCTAGCCCACATCCAGCAGTCATATTTTTGTCTTTTGATTCTCTCCTTTTGAATCACCAAAGACTGGTTTCTCAGAGCCATTGTCCCCCATGAAACGAGTAGCCCTTTCCTAGGAGACTTCCCTCTTCTCCATCTGACCCCTTGCTCACCTTGTCCACCTTACTTTTGTTGTTTTATTGCATCCTCTAGAGCTGGAATACTATATCCTGGCTGAGGTACAGGGATTGTTTTCCTTCCTTTCCCACATGAATTGCAGGCAAGCAGCTACCTGCTTGTGTCTTTGATCCCTGACTGAATACTGATGCTGTGAAGCTGGTATTTGGAAAGTTGGTGTTGGTGAAGTTAGTGTGGGTGAGGTGGCAAAGTCTTTGTAATATACATGCAATTTACTTTATATAATGATTGTTATATTCTATTTTAAAATTATATAAATATATTTATCATCACTTTTATCACTATCCTTACCCTTCAGAGACAATTCTTCAGTCTTTGAGATTCACCTCTTTAGTTTAGTCCTTTCATCTGTTTGGAAAATCATCTTGCTTAGGTATTTCCGCTAGCATGTGGACTATGAACTTACTCTCAGCAGCTGTGACAGTGTCTGCCCGCGTGCAGCCATTCTGAAACAGATGGTGTGAAACTTCACAGTGAGCCTTTGCAGTGCCAGGAAAGAGTAACTCTGAAGTTTTCTGAGTATTTTAATCTCAATGCTGTTACCAGTACTATTGGCATGCTCCTGCCGTTGCCATGTGCAGGAGCATGTGCAGGACTTGGCCAAGAAGAGGGAATGAAGAAGAAAGTGGACATACTGAAGAGCTGAGCAAAACTCTATCCTGAGCAATCTTGGCCTTCAGCCACACAAAATACTGTGTTTGCATTGTAATTGCACTTGAAAGAGAATGTGCTCTCTTCTTAAGACCACTCTACAGTCAAATTCTGTCAATTCTTTCTTTGCTTGCTTCTTTGTAAGTAGCAATTACTAGGAATAAGGAGCAATTTGGAATAGGCAGTTATCGTTGTTCAAGCTAGCAAATGTAAAATCATGCATTTTTTTTTATTTCTAGCTGACCTTGAGGGAAGACATTGAGACTAAAGGGACTGAAACAGATGTGTCTTTAACTTATTTGTGAAGGAGCTATTGGTTCTTTCCAGGAAGCTGCATAATAAAAAAGAAAATCAAAGCATTAGTTGAAAAATAGCCCGTTGCATCTAAAATGGGATTGGAAATCAGTCACTCAAAGACTGTGAATATAGATTTTTCAAGCCAATACATAGTACATTTTATAGATAAATAAGGACAGAAGTTTCCAATTTTAATGGACATTTCCAGATATTGGTGATCATTACCAGTAAAAGCTAAATGGGCAAGGAAATATTGTGCAATACTAAAATAGAGAAAATGACAGATTTTTCTTCCCTTTTACTGAGAGCTTTGCTATTGCAGCTTTACTAGAACAACAAATGACTGTGTACTCTGCCTCCCACCTTTGCAAATGTCTGCAAATAGCAAATATTGCTAAGAGCTGGGTGTGTGATCGAGATTGTGGGAATATTTATAGTTAAGCAGTTGACTTCATTTGCAAATTCTTGCTTTCTGTGATTGTTTCATTGAGTTTTGGGGGTCAGCAGGATCTCAAGAGGTCATTTAATCTCTGCCCCTGGCTGCATCTACCTTCTCTTTCATGATAGATACTCATAAAGAACGAAGGTACAATGACTCTGCAAGTATTTCAGGCAGTCAACAGCAGCGCTTCCTTGTCTTTATCTTTCAAAGGTAATTACAGTACTCTTACGCTACATTCTCATATACCCTATTTTTATATTTAACCTGAATGTTGCTTCATTTGAAGTCCACTCGCTTTTTGCCCTATGTGCTGTAAACATGACAAAAGACAATTTTTCCTCCTTTTCCCGAAAGGCTCTACTCAGGAATATATAAGAAAATTCACAATAAACATAACTGTTAAGATGGTCAGCATATGCATTTTCTAAGCACACTCATGATAGAGCACATAAAAATTCTAGCAGGCACATAAAAACGCACACTTATTTCATTCATGTTCACACAATTATTTAATTCTTCATACATTGAACAGTCATGAACACTGAATATTCTTGAACATATAAAACACCAAAACTTTTATAACACTGCAAAATCGTTGAGGATGTAAATGAAAGATATAGATGTTCTAATAGAATCATAGAATCATAGAATGGTTAGGGCTGGAAGGGACCTTCAAAGGTCATCTAGTCCAACCCCCCCTGCAACAAACAGGGATATCTCCAACTAGATCAGGTTGCTCAGGGCCTCGTCCAACCTGGCCTTGAACGTCTCCAGGGACGGAGCATCCACCACCTCTCTGGGAAACCTGTTCCAGTGTTCTACAACTCTCATGGTAAAAAATTTTTTCCTGATATCTAATCTGCATCTACCTCCCTCTATTTTAAAACCATTACCCCTTGTCCTATCACAACAGGCCCTCCTGAACAGCTTCTCCCCATCTTTCTTGTAGGCCCCCTTGAGGTACTGGAAGACCGCTATAAGGTCACCCCGGAGCCTCCTCTTCTCCAGGCTGAACAGCCCCAACTCTTTCAGCCTGTCCTCATAGGAAAGGTGCTCCAGCCCTCTTATCATCTTCGTGGCCCTCCTCTGGACCCTCTCCAACTGGTCCATGTCCTTCTTATGTTAGGGGCTCCAGAACTGGACGCAATACTCCAAGTGAGGTCACACGAGGGCAGAGTAGAGGGGGAGAATCACCTCTCTCGACCCGCTGGCCACACTCCTCTTGATGCAGCCCAGGATGCGGTTATTATATGAACTATAATAATACACCATTATAGTTCAATTTCAGCATTTGAAGGAAGTTTCTAGAGGCAGTCAGCCAGACACATGCAGACTAGATATTTCATAGAATCATAGAATCGTAGAATGGCATAGGCTGGAAGGGACCTTAGAGATCATCTAATCCAACCTCCCTGTCATGGACAGGGATGCCTCTCAACTAGATCAGGCTGCTCAAGGCTCCATCCAACCTGGTCTTGAACACCTTCAGGGAGAGGACATCCACAACTTCTCTGGGCAATTTATTCCAAAGTCTTACCACTCTCGTACTGAAGAATTTCTTCCTAAGATCTAATCTAAATCTGTTCTCCTTCAACTTAAACTCATTTCTGTCATGGTTTGATGTGGTGGTGGGGGGTGGTTCTGGTGGCAGGAGAGGGGTTTTGGTCCCTGCAACCTCCCCGGTTTTGGAACCAGGTTAGGCTTAGTTCTGGCCACCAGATCAGACTGCCATCCCCCTTGGGGTTGAGCCAATAGGGTGCCTCTGTGAATTGCCCTATTTAAGTCGGGACAAAGAAACCGGAAAAGGCGCTTTGCCCAGGATCGAGCAGAGAAGGGAGGAGGGCACTGCCCCCGCTCCCTGGCTCCCGGCCGGGCGGCTGCCTGCGTCGGGCCGGCGCCACCCACGGAGAATGGCGGCGGCGGAGCCAGCTGGGGAACTCACGGGCACCCCACTCCTGGGGTGCCCACTGGGCTGAGTTCACCCAGAGAGGACTGAGATCTGAGAGAAACAGCTGCATCAACACCAGGTCAGTGAGGATGGAGCGGGAGGAGGTGTGCCGGAGCCGAGTTTCCCCTGCGGCTGATGGTGAGATAGCAGGCGGCCCCCCTGCAACCAAGATGGTCTCAGTGGAGCAGAGACCCACTCGCAGCCTGTGGGGAGAAGATGCCTGAGCCTGAGGATGGTTGTGTTGGGGTGCACGACAAGGCAGAGAGGCATCTGGAGTCTGTGTGACGACCCACACTGGAGCGAGTGGCTACAACTCCCTAAGTATCCGAGACTGTGGTAAAGCCCACACCAGAGCAATCTGTGGGGAAGGATTGTTTCCAGTGGGCTGGACTCATGCTGGAGAAGTTTGTGGATTTTTCCTCGTGGGTAGAGGATCCATTGGAGCAGGGGAAAAGGGTGTAAGGACTCCTCCTCCTTTGAGAGAGAAGCAGCAGTAACAGCACGGAATGAACTGACCTGCACTCCCCCAGTCCCTGCCCCCTGTGCTGCTGGGGGGAGGAGGTAGAGCCAGGAGGAAAAGGAAAGTGGGGGGGGGGGGAAGGTGTCGGTTTTAAGATCTGGTTTTGTTTCTTTCTGTCCTCTCGAGTAACCGGTTTTGTTTCCCTTTGTCCTTCTAAGTAACCATTAATAAACTGTTTTGCTTTGAGAAAGCCCTGTCTGTTTTGCCTGGGACCATGGTTGGTGGGTGCTCCCTCTGTTCTTGTCTCAACCCTCAGTCCCTTTGTGGTTTTTTTTTTCCCTTTCCTCTCTACTTTACTGGAGAAGGAGAGACTGTGTGAGTTTTAGTTGCTGGATCAGCCTAAAACCACGACAATTTCCCCTTGTCCTATCAGTGGACACTCTTGTAAAAAGTCCCTCCCCAGCCTTCCTGTAGGTTCCCTTCAGGTATTGGAAGGCAACTATTAGGTGCCCCCGAAGTCTTCTCTTTTCAAGGCTGAACAATCCCAGCTCCCACAACTTGTTCTCGTAGCAGAGGTGCTCCAGCCCCCGGATCATCTTTGTGGCCCTCCTCTGAACACGCTCCAACATATCTATGTCTCTCTTTTGGTGGGGACACCAGAACTGGATGCAGTATTCGAGGTGGGGTCTCACAAGAGCAGAGTAGAGGGTCACTTCTCTTGACCTGCTGACCACGCTTCTCTTGATACATCCCAGGATGCGGTTGGCCTTTTGGGCTGCATGAGCGCACTGCCGGCTCATGTTGAGCTTCTCATCTATAAACACCCCCAAATCCTTCTCTTCAGGGCTACTCTCAACCCACTCTGTGCCCAGTTTGTATTTGTGCCTAGGATTGGCCCGACCCAAGTGAAGGACCTTGCATTGTGACTTGTTGAAGCTCATGCAGTTTGCAAGGTCCCTCTGTATGGCATCTCTTCCCTCAAGTGAGTCCACGGCACTACACAACTTGGTGTCATCAGCAAACTTACTGAGGGTGCACTCAATGCCGTCATCCATGTCGCTGACAAAGATGTTGAACAGCACTGGACCCAGAACAGACCCCTGAGGGACACCGCTTGACACTGGTCTCCATGTAGACATCGCACTATTGACCACAACTCTTTGAGTGCGACCATCCAGCCACTTCTTTATCCACCGAGTGGTCCATCTGTCAAATCCGTGTCTCACCATTTTAGAGACAAGGATGTCATGTGGGACAGTGTCAAACGCCTTGCGCAAGTCCAGGAAAACAACATCAGTTGCTTTACCCATGTCAACCAGCACTGTAGCTTTGTCGTAGAAGGCCACTAAATTAGTCAGGCACGATTTGCCCCTAGTGAAGCCATGTTGGCTGTCACCAACCACTTGGTTATTTTTTATTTGCCTTAGTACAGCTCCCAGGAGAATCTGTTCCATGATTTTACCTGACACAGAGGTAAGGCTGACTGGTCTGTAGTCATTTTCTTCATCATCTGTAGTCAAATTTCTTCCTGCTTTACTCTGTTGCAAGTAAAAAACACCAGGCATTGTTACTGAGTTGTTAATTATTAGAAGCTGCAAATAGTTGGCTGAAGATTCTTTTCACAAATCGTAATTATTTCATTGCATAGACTTAAAAGAAATAATAATTCTCAGTTGCACCTTGGAGGAAGCCCAAAAATGAGACTCAACAATTTTCATTTTCCCTATCTTTTTACATTTTGCTGCTTCTTTGCCTTATTATTTTTTTTCTCTATTGTCCTAGAGATAAAAATAGAGGAAGTAGAGAAGAAGTTGAAACAAGGAAAATTTCCTTTTATATAGTGAAATTTTCAACGAGATTGTTAAAATTTCCAGACTTCCTAGTAAGACTATGTGGTGGGTTAGGCTGCTCCAGCAACTATACCCTACACAGTCCCCTCTCACCCTCCCACACCTCAGGGATGAGGAAGAGAATCAAAGAGGAAAAAGAAAAGAGACCCGTGGGTTGAGATAAGAACAATTTACTACTATGGCTACCAATATATATATATATATACACAGATATGTACAAGGATAAACATATGCAAACGAGTAATGTACAGTGTAATTGCTCACCACCCCTTGACCAAGGCCTGTCTTGTTATGAAGCTGCAATCCTGAAACAGATAAAACTCGATACCGCGATCCTGGACGAATGGAAGGCCCCGAGACAGAGAGCAAGAGACAGAGAAAACACTCTGAGCACCCGAAAGTGAGAGTCCCGAAAGGGCAAAAAGCCCTTCTTTCCAGCTGACCCTCACTTTTATACTGGGCATGACGCTGCATGATATGGAATACTAATTGACCAATTTGGCTCTCAATCTTAAGTTCCGGTATAAATCGTAAGGAGAGTCGTGGACCCCCTTGTCCTGGCTATACTCCCCCCTTATCTTGTTGTGCTCCTGCACACTGGCAAGAACCTGACAGGCTAAAAAGTCCTTGAGACCTCAGTGCCAATTATAAACATCAGCTTGCTATCAACATACTTCTCAGAGTGAGCCTGAGTAAAACCAAAACACGGAGCTCTTCTAGCTGCTAAAAAGAAGAGCTAATCCTGTCCCAGCTAAAACCAGGACAGACTATCAAACGTTCTGTAACTGAAGAGAGATATTACCTACCCCACAGAATAGGTAGATAGCATCCTCTCTGTACATGCAAAAAGAAAGTGGACGGAAATATCTCACAGAATATTAGTCCCTACTCTTCCACGACAGGAGGTTTTGTGCTTGCTTCTGCAGCCTTCAAATATATGTGTGATGACAGCATTATTTCAACCCTGACAGTGATTAACATAACGCTGCCGATGCTTTCGTTCCACCTGCAAAATCAATGTTAGGTTCTCTCTGAATTTGTTTTCAGTGCTATGAGAAAGCTTGGCTCACTCACTTTTTTCCTTTACTCTATGTCAGCTTTTCTTCATAATCAACATATTTCCTCCAGCTCAAGGAGTCTTTTAGTCTTTGAGGAGGTTGCTAAGAATGTGCTGGGTGCTACTAAAGCCTTTTGGAGACGCTTTCAGTGATCATTGAAATATGCTGCATACCAAACTCTGCGAAGTCACTTTGAAAATCTCAGGCTGAATTATTAGTGATCTTTTATGATGGTTCTTCCCACATAATTGGCCATGTCTCCAGGAAGCAGCATGGTTCTTGCTCAATTCACTGTGTGTAGCTGCTCTATTTTATAGTTCAAAATACAGACAGAACTACCCTATGGATCACCATTAAGTCTGGTGATCCAAGTTTAAGGCACTCAGAATGTCCCTTCTAACATTGTTTTATTTATTTACTTCCTTTTCTGTTTAGATGTGGAAGTTTGTACTGACAGAATGTGCCACTTCTCTGTTTAACCCCAGGGAAATGCAAATGAGGCTGTGCCATGCAGGTCAGCCGTCCTTTTAACTAAAACATGCCAGAATGAGAGAAGAATAAAAGCTATCGAGAAAGATATGATTCACCTGGAAGCTGCGGGAGATAAGTCATCTCGAAATATAAGAAGAAATCTGACTTTCTAGCCCACTCATGATACACTCTAAGGTTTAGGAAATAAATTCATCAAAACCCCAAAAAGTAGAAAAAAAACAAGAACTCAACCTCCCAATATCAATGAAGTAGTATTTTGAAAAAACATGAAGAGAAAGAGATGGCAAAATAAGCCATATACATAGTTTTCTTGATATACCTATACATAGCCTTATGAGTGATGGATACATAAAATGGTCTGACAGTCAATATTGCACATAAAATTTGCATGTAGTGTTTAAAAAGCTAGGCTTCAGTTTCGTTCAGTTCTCAGTTCTTTTTTCCAAAGCTTTTGTTCTGTTCATACTGTTGACCACCTATGCTCATCAGAGCTGGACTTGCAAAGTTAAACAAAAGTGATAGTTGCAGACAAATACAGGTGGTTTATATTCTTGGTGAATCCAAATATGATGTTTTGCTGCGTTATAGTGGTGGTTTGTGTCATTTTTATTTCTGATTCACAAATAACTTTACTGGACACTTGCTTTCTTTATTGCAAAGGTCAAAAAAATGAGAAAAATCTGTTGTGTGGACAATTGAAAGTGTGTGTAATACTTCCAGGCAAAAGATTTCCACGAGAGAAGTTCTACTAATACACAGTATTCCTGACAAATTTCTTTACGTCTTGTTCTAATTTAATGCTTGGGGTAAACCAGTTGAGGTCGCATCCTTCTTATTCAGTCCTGAGTCTATTCTTCACTTTGATGTTGCTTGTTTCACCAGGCCACTGAGATTGTTGAAGTAGCCACTTTTTTTACATATCAGAAGATAACCCTATCACAGATAAGAGTCAAGTGGAAGGACAGTGAGGGGGAAGGAAAGCAAACTGACGGAAAGCATCAGGTGGGGGTTATTTGGTTTTGATCATGTTCACAAACAAGTCTCAACAGCTAGAATAATGTTATATGTGAGGAAAGAGAAACTCCTCATTTCCTTAGCTAGCCACTGAAAAAAATGAGATAGAAACAGTGAATGGCATACCTATACCAGCTCCTACTACTGCACTGTCCCAGGCTGGTACGGTTCTTTACTTAAGCTTCTCGTCAAAACAGCCACAACAATGGTAAAAAAAAAAGAACGAGTAACTCTTAAATATATAATTAGATCCATTTTCTAGCATACTTATGTATAAATGCCAGCTTCCCCTTCTAGTTGCACAGGCATACTCAAATATATAAATATCTGTGTGTGTGCACATGTATGTATGCGTCTACGCACATCTCGAAGAATGGTTTCCACAAATGTAGACACCATTTTAAAATGTACTCTGCTGACTGATTTTCAGACAGTCTGCATCTAGTTAAAGGAGCCATAGCCCTTAATCAGTCTGCATTTCAGCACTCCATTCCTATTCACATAAATCTTTGATTTCAAGCATAATCTGAACTCTTGTTGAATCCCACGGGTCTTGAACATCTGGTAAAAATCACTCATAAACTTAAATATGTTACTGAATAGAGAGGAACTTCACCTAAAAAAAAAAATTACATGAACGTAATGAAAAAGAAAAACAAAATGAACAGTTATTAAAAACAAACAGATGAAATCTATTTACTCTGTGGAATTTACTGTTGCAGAATACATGAAAAAAAAAAGAAGAAAAGACCACAGGCCATTTTTTCCAGTCATAATTGGATATTTTGCAAGTAGCTTAACAATATCAAAGGGATTGTTCAGTAATTAAATATCATACCCAGCTGGATACTGAAACACCATCAAAACTACTAGGGTAATCAGCAAGCTAGATTTAGTACAGTAAACCACATTGGTCACATATTTAAACCTGAAATAAGGAAGGGCAAACAAATGTGGTTATTTTTGTAAAAGTACCTGTAGCAGTAAGACCACTGGGGAGCAGTTCACTGTTAAAAGTGGCTGATTGAACATTTTATGACGATTCACGCATTGTTCATCTGATACAGCTCTTGTTGTGGGACACTACCACACGTGTGAAAGAGCTGACAGAGCTAAAAGCCGGAGAGAGACGGAGCAGAACTTGGCCTGGCACTGGTGCAGTGAGTCTGCAGAACACCTTTCTGCTTCCCTGCCCGCTGTTGCCTGGGTGGCAGGGGGTACCTAAAGCAGAAGACAAGCCAAAGAATGGGTCTAGCAGTTAAGATACATGAGTTTTTCTTCAAGACACAAGCAATTCCTGCTTTTATGACCACAGGCAGGTCTTGCTTTCCTTGTTCAGAGTTGATATCTGTCATTCTGTAATCGCAAAATATAAAAATTTTGCTCAGCCTCCACTTTTCAATATATGAGTATTTGTTTTAGAAAAGAGTCTGAACATGTTGATTGGCTCTAATTGTTGTGTGTACAATGGTGTGCAAATACAACAAGTAAAAAGACAGGGAAAGCGCATTAAGCAGCGATTCGTGATGAGTTATCTACAGTGACTTCTCCACACACCAACATCTGGGGACAACGGACTCTTTGCCTCCAACTTCCAATACATATCAACTGTTAGGATTTTTTCCGTTCTTTTGCCAGCTAATGTATAAGGTTACGCAGACTGCCAGCTTGTGCAGTGCTCTGTGGAACAGATGATCTTGAAACATGCTGTATTATTTCCTGAGTATTTTTTTACTAGCTTTGTTGCATCAGTTTTGATTTATTTTACTCTTTTGACACTAAGAGAACTCAGAAAACTGATTGCGTCCCAGAAACTTTAAATTAAGAAGCCAGTTGCTACTCACTGAGAAATCACACAGAAAACACCTTCTTTGTTCTAATTAGTCTAAAAATGAATTGAAAGGGAATGAGCTCAAGAAACCTGCAATATATACTGATTAAAACTATAATTTTGGATACTGAAGGAGAATATACATTTGTTTCTGTTTAAGTTTCAGGTACTGAACAAGATAATGTCCAAGATATTCAAAATTCTAGAATTAGTCAGGTTTTCTGATTAAAAAGAATATGGCATTATTTCTTCATCAAAAATGGTGATCCTTTAAATTTAACAGAAATATATTGATATTAGTAAGATGTTGTTGAATTACTGAAAAGATTTTCTTTCCCGAAAATATCAGTTATAACTTTTAAGTCTTAAAAGGTTTGATGGGATATGAGTCTTTTGATCAAGTCATTCCAGTAATTTTTAAAGGAAATGTTTCGTAAAGCCTCTCATAGAAATGTCAATATTTTGCCTTTACATGCTTATTTGAAAGGAAAGAAAAATGTTAAATGTCAGAATTGTAGCATAAGGGAAATATCACATTTTGAGCATCTCTACAGTTTACTATCCAACTTGACATGCCTTAAAGAGACCTGATTATAGATACTGGATCCTTAGAGTCTGGCCTCTCAGCTACAAAACACGAAGATCCTTGTTTTCACTTGGAATGCTGTGGTCTCCATGAGGAACTGCACCAGTAATGGAAACCAGCATAGCAGCCTGATCTTTTTTCACCTTTTGCTTCACAGAGATGCCTGTGCTCTCATATCATAGCTAAAGACAAGCCAGACAAGCCAGCAGAGACTGCTTTGTGCCAGCTTTTTTTTTTTTTTTTTGAATGATTCTGTCTTAGCTGGCTCCTGAAGAGTAAAGGAATGGTGGGATTTCTCCTTCTCTGTTATCTTCGGTCAGATTTTAACCCTTCCCTACAGTCGAATTTGCATTCAGTTCTTTCTAGTCATGTTGCTCTTGTGCTTTCCTTTTCTGCTAAGCTACAGATATTCAAAGTTTTTAAGTCAGAAGAAAACCATCATTTTTGGTTCAGGCCTTTCCTATGATCTGTGATTACCAGGTCTCGTGATGGAGATTAAAGATCAGTATCCACATTATAGGAGTGGATATTTCCAGAGTAAAATACTTTGATTCAAAAATACAGCTACAGAAATATTGTATTAACACTTTTCATTGAAAACAGACACTGCTAAATATTCTGCAAAAGAAGTATATTACATGCAGTACTTGCTTTCCAGCTTCAAGAACTGAATTAGACCTGTCGTGTAGACTTGCCTTATTTGTATCTTCTATTGTATGTGTGTGTTCGCGTATGGAGCTATCTTATACTGAGGCATTTCAGATTTTGACATTAAATATTATGCAAAATGATATAAAAATACTGTATTAGTTCCTTCTTCAGCCTAAAAAATAGCTGCTCACCAAATAGACTGCTCAATTAAAAGCAGATGTGAAAAGAAGTTTCCAAACTGCTAGTCCTCATCCTGCTGATTTCCCGCCTAGTAAGATAACGAAACAGGAAAGTAAACATGAAGGCTGTGCAACCCAAGTGCTGGATTTGTCAACTGCTCTATTCAGGAGCTCAGGTCTTCCATGAAGGCTGAGCAGAAACTTCTCTTCCTGTGGAATTGCAGTGAGCTGGTAGGAGAGTATCTCTTCACAGCACGCGACACTGGTGCCAGCCCTGGGCAGAGAGAATCCTGCTCAGCAAGTCACACCAAGGCTCCAGACAGCCCAGAAGACTGATTAGAAGAAAAGAAAACAGATTTCAGTAACAGTTTAGGCTCAACATGGAAACAAATTCTATTTGCCGTCAAGACTGGGCATGTTTGGATGAGGCAAGGCGATAGGTTCGGTGACATTTCATAGGGTATTTCTTGACAATATCTCCGCTTGAATCCCTTGAGCACTTCACTTTATTTCAGAAGTATGATGGACAGTGAATATATCAAATAAGTGAATATTCACCTTCTTAAGGATTATAGTATGCAGCAATTAATAGTCTTGCTGTGTAGAGCCCTCTGATCAGGAATAAATAAATGTTTCAGTAGCAAGATGGGATTATGTCTTACTGGCTAACAGTAAAATCTAATTGTTTTTTTTTTTTTTGTTATTAGTTTTGATGAAACTGAACTGGAAGCAATGAGATTGTTACTTGCTAGCTAGTCAGTGTGCAGAAAACCAGAAAAAAAACAACAAAATCATAAGCTGTAAGAAAAGATATATGTATTAAGTATTCTACTGTTGCCCACTTTCTTAATTTCCATAGTTTTTGTCTATAACAGATGTTCATTGGCAGCACAAACTTAAAAGTGACAAGAATTTTATAAATTGGGAACTTGAATGTTACTTCATGCAAAAAAACCTACTTAAATTGAGTACCGGCACATGCCTGAAAGTGAACAGGAGGAATTTCATGTTGAAATTCAACTTTTTTCTTTAACTTCAGTTTCGAGACTTTTTAGCAGAAGAAACAATATCCATGCTTTAAAATGTTGTAACTTCACTGACCTGCACAGAATGGTGAAGAATTAGAAGCTATACCAAGTTGTTAGCCCAGTTCCAAGAACACCTTGGCTTTTTCCTTGGTCAAAATTTTCACATGTTGAATGCAAGTGACTAACATACTCTGAAAAAGCTTCAACTTGCTCATAATTCCCGAAGCCTCCAGCAACAATCGGTGCGTACTCATGTGGCAAAGCCTCGGCGTTTTTATCAACTCTCTTGACAGAAATGCTGTCACATCGTATCTGTTCTTAATCCCATGAATTTATTTCAAGAGACTGGTAGTTATACCTTACATATGTCTACGATGTGGCATATCAGCCTAAAGGCACGACAACTTCTCTGCTTTCTGTGCTTTCTCTGTCTTCTCCTTGCATCTACACAAATGGGAGATATGTGTCAGTCACCAGGTCAAGTCATATACACAAAGCAGGAGAATGAGAGAACTGAAAACAACTCATAGTCACAAGTTACTTGAAATACCATCAAGTGCCCTGGCACTCCTTGAGCTTTCAGTACAGGAATCAAGAGGCACCTGCTGTCCTAGGTTCTCCTTGGCTCATCAGGGGGGCAGTGTTACCCACTGTGTGCCCTGTACAGCTTGAATCTGTGTCTGAGATGCCACAGGAACCAGTGGAAGGAGCCAATGTCAAAAGCACATACAATGAATGTAACTGAGATCCTGCTGAAGATCATCTCTACCTGTTAAGGTGATTTACAAGCTACCCAAGTTTTTTTCATCACACCCGTTGTGGTTTAGGCCAGCCAGCAACTAAACTCCACACAGCCACTAGCTCACCCTGCTCCAGTGTAGTCTGAAATCTGCTGTCCCAGGGGTGGAAACACAGCCCTACTATTTGCCATGGACTTCTTAGAAAGAAGAACTAACTCTGTCCCAGCTGAAACCAGGACAACATGTTATCATCTTCTGTTCCTCAAAAAAAAAAAAGATATTTTTTAATCTGGTAACTACAATGTCTATTGGTTCCTAGTATCTATCAGGACCTTGGTTTGGACAACTCCATCTAAATCAGGTTGTTCTCTTCAAAAGAAAGATGGCAGTTTGATCAGAAGCCAGGTAGCAGGTGCGTAGCTTCAGAGTCCACAATAGTGGACTGAGTTTGGACTGAGAGACAAGGCAAACGTGCAGTGAGGTGAGAAAGGAGTTGATGTCCAGACAAATAGGACAAATAATCAAAAGTTGAAAGCAACGATCCAAGGTCCAAGACGTTTTCAAGTTTCTGTGCCGAGTAAGCCCCTAGGCATGACAGAAGAGCTGGTCCTTGGACTGCTCTGAGACAGGTCTGCATTGGGTTGGTCAATATGTGCTTCCTGTTAATGTTTGGAAACAGAAGTTTCAATACATTGGTCAGACTATGAGTTCTTACAAGATAGCAGCAATTTTTGAAAGAAGGAAGGATCCAGAAAGGCTTGATTGATATTAAAACTTGAGAAATATTCAAGGATGAGAGTTGCAATACAAAAACTGTGCTAAGAGCATTAAATGCCTTTTCAATTTTTGAAACTTTTATTTTGCTCAATGTAGATGATTGTTGAAACAGAAATGTGGAATACTAGTATGAAAAAGCCAACACCTTGGTAAAAAATGTACCATTTTTCATTAAAAAATCCTCCATCTACCAGCTGAGCTCTGAAAAATTCAAGTATACGTATTTAGGTATTCATAGAAATGCTGCTTGATTTAGTTTGAGGTTTTTATTATTTTCTTTTATTTTTCTTTTAGCTGCTTGAAAGTATTACTGAAGAATTTAGAACTTTGCCTCTAAAAGTTTCTTCTAGTAGTGAATTTGATTTGCTATACCTTAAGAGTAGATGATGTAAACTTACTTGCTCTTTGTGTCAATCTCATGCTAGTAATCTAAAATGGAGAATTTTGGACTGAAACTGACCTGAAATTTTGTTTACAGAATAAGATTATTTACACAACAACTCCTTCCCTAATTTTGGGGTAGGATCCTTTGTCTGTCTTATGTATTTCGGTTGGAACATCATTAAGATTCATTCCCATGTTTTCAGTGTTACATTGCTTTTGCTATTTCATCTTTTGCACTACTACATTGGTTTCAGCATTACATTACACAGTACTTTTAACACACGTAAGTTATGTACTGTTGTCTTACTCACTGCTTCCATGACAATTTTTATTCATATTTGCATGCAGTATCCTATTTCATTTATTCAGAAGTAAGAATCAGTATATTCATATTTATTTATTTATTGTATTCTCATTTCTTTGAGAAAGTAGCAACGGTAGATCCTGGACCCAATGAATTCAGTAGGAAGCTAATAACCAGCCTCAAGTTTATGATGAATTCAATGTACTTACCTTTGCTGAAACACAGTAAACTGTTTTCTACACACAAATGTAAGTTCATTTCATGAAGACATAGTTTCTGCCCGCTTTCCTTCTTGCATTTCTTAAAGATATGTAAGACATTTAGTTTACTTTTTAGACTTTGGCTTCTACCCACAGCCTTAAGGACATTACCACATGCACTCTGCAGTCCTCCTTGGTGCCTGATATGATGTCTACTTTGAGAGAAGCATGATCACAAGGCCAATTTTGTATTCAGCTACCAGCCTGTGACAAACAGGATCTGTTTTCTTGTCTGTTGTCAGGTTTTTCTTATTTACTTTAGGAAGAGGAGATCAGATTGACCATGTGTGCAAGAAGGGATGGTCCTTCCATGAAGCCTTCTCAGAGGAGAGAAATTGGAGGAAAGGAGGCAAAAGTGTCACCATTTGTAATTGATAAAGAAGATGAGAGACTGCTACTGAGGTTCAAATAGCAGCTGACTCTGTCAGAGAGATGATGGAAGAAGCTTCCCAACTGGGCAATGTCTGTTGCGATTCAGAAAATCATACAGGTAGGTGGAAATGAGTCTGAAAACAAGGACTTCCCCTGCAAAGGCACAATGATCCAGGAAAGAGATTTTTTACAGTTTTGCTCTTGAGATAGTTTATTTTTCATCTACCTTATTTTGTGCTTGTAGATATGTTATTTCCTAGCCACATAATTATCATCATTCACAGAGCTTGGTGCTCTTTATGGAGGCCTTGAAGGAACAGAAAACAGTATAGTAAATGTATTTCATGTGTCACACACACATACTAACTGATGTATGTTTCCTATTTATCAGTGTATTATAGGGGGAGTTTATATGCCTTTTTTAGAAGACTAGAAGAATAAAGATTAGACTACTGCGTTTTCGTATTCCAAGTTATTTCTTTACGTGCTAAAAACAGCTTCCAGTAGTTCAGTTGACACTGGGATAACACGCCATAATTTTGGACCATTCCTATACTCTTCACTATGCTTTTTTCACAGTGATAATCCCTTCACTATGCTTTTTTCTAGTGTGATAATCCCTTAATTAACTGCAAAAACATGTACAATTGAAAACTGGAAAGTATGTGTGTGGTTTTGTGGAGATCTTATTAAGTCACACATATTTTGCTATATTATAATAATATTTTTATAAAAAATATTTTTGCTTCCTTCATTGTATACACACCTAAATACAGTATAGTTGTGTATATTGATGGTGACATCCTCCTTGTAATTATTAGGCAAAATATAAAATAATTTACTGGAATTTGTATGCCAGGATAGTCAGTAGTACAGACCAATTAACAGCCGTGTGTCTTAAATATACAGTTCTCATCACTGTTGTATCTTTACAATTTAATGATCTTCAGCACATAGACCTTTATAACACCATCCTTTGGCAATGAGATACTATAATTTTACTAATAGAAGAATGAGAGAGTATATATCAAATAAAAAATATTTTATTGGAAACTAGCAAATGTGAGTATCCTGAGCATCAGACTAATATTTTAATTACAGGTTTAATATTCTTTTGTGGATATAGCTCACCAGACTTATAATTAAAAAAAATTCTCCATGCTATTGAGTTATAGAGACACTTTTTTTCATGTTTTGGGTTGGGGTTTTTTTTTGCTTTTTTTTTTTTATGCTAAAAGATGATATTTTTATGAAGAAAGCAAAGTCCATGTTACAGGAATTTTATTGAAGTGTCAAGTAAAAGGACAACTGCTGTGGTTAAGGAAGTGGATCCAACTTCTGACTACTCAGCAGGCTTACTTCATCACTTGATAATAGGCACCTTCAGCCTCTGCAAGATGACAAGTCAGAAAATAAGTTACTTCTTCCCAGAAGTGAATTTGTCAAAAAGCCACTGGGCAATTTATGAGTGTATGCCTACTCCTGCTCAGTACCTCTTGTGTGTCGTTTATGTTGTTTAGGCACCAACTATATACTGCCTGAGATCTGGGGAGACATGGGATTGTAGAATAAACTGAATACTAGCATAATCTCAGCTTTTCCTCTTTTCTTTCTTTTTTTTTTTTCTTTTTGTGTATGTGTTGGTAGTGGGTTTTCTTAGTCCAGCTCTGTTACCCCTGGGAAATGAAAACAATGGCTGTTGCTCTCCCTGCCATACTACGTGCCACAGGAATCCACTTTGACCTTGAAAAAAATGCTAAAATCTCAACGGCTTCAAAGCAGAGGAAATGGGATCACTTAGCCAAGAGATGAGAGGAAGAAAATATTTTGAAGGTGAGCTCTGGAAAAGCAAACCTCTTCATTAAGGACCTAGTGACTTCCCAGTGCTGTAACCTGGGTAACTCCAAGTAGTGTTAATTTAAGTTGTAGATATGCAGCTGGGGGAAGGATAAGCAATCTAAGTGAGGGAGGACTCTGTCCTTAATGTTATTTTGCTGTTACAGTGTAAAAACGAGGCTGTGCACCCTGTGAATTAGTTTTCTTGAGATCTTTGTCTAGACTTCACCAACGACATGTCCAGAGGTGTAACAGAGGAAACGCTTAATTTCGCCCAGCAGGCAAACAATTCTACATAAAGAGAATTTGATTGTTTACTTTATGCATAGAGGAAATTTATTATAGAATAAAACCTAAATGTGAAAATTCAACAGCACTTAGTTTCTGAAAGGAAGAATAACTTTGCTAGTACTGCTGTAATTATTATGCTTTGAGAAGCTTAGGCATGTTGTATCTGAACATGGATTAATAACTTTCTTCCTCAGTCACAGGTATTTGCATACAAATAAAACTGTAAAAACATCACTCTTTCGCTCACAATTAAGGGAATAATCACCAGCAAATAAAAGAAAAGCTGTAGTTTTAGCATACATTTTATTAACTCGGAGCAGATTTGATTCTCAGAGTTGTGGATGTTTGAGTATTAAAGAAGCATATGACATAGCCTAAAACTGTTGTTGATTTGAACCCAGGCAGTTTCATTTGCTGGTGAGCGACAAGGTATTTGAGATATACAGGTGGTGGAAAGTGAACTTGTCAGCAGACATGTAGAAAAATCAGAGGGACTTAACTTCAGTTTGGAAGAGAGATCAGTAGCATGCTGCAAGGAGGAATTTGGGAGTGGTTATATCATCTAGTTTTGTTTTATTTGTAACTAACTGGTGCAGTACCCTTGACGAAGTCTGTAACTTTGCTCTTGGTTTTAGTGGCTGCACATGATACTGGCCATGGTCCATGGGTGAAGTTTGAGGACGTGACCCACATAGAGCTTCACATGGGGAAACCTTCATGGAAGATTAGCTCAGACAGTTCTCAGCTGTGCTGTGCCAGGTCTCACCAAGCACTAGGAGATGGAGCTACAAGAGAGGACAGAAAGCACAAATGCTTACGGAATTTGGTTTTAGGCTTTGACGTTCTTGGAGGAAAAAGGTAATGCAGAAAGGTTGACCAGACCTTCTTGCCAAGGTTTAACTTCATCTTTTTTTTTTATATTTTTCTCCAAGCCAAACTTGTCCAAGCACTCAAACAGCTGGGAAAGAGCTATTACTGAATATAGCACAGCATACTACTTCTTTCATCTGTCATAGCTGTGATGCAGCCTGTATCTTTCTTTCAGCTATCAATCCAAAACATGAGATGGGCAGTGCAGCAGGCTTATATGAGAACATATAACCCTGTGCATATTACCCTGCATTATCAGTCTATTTCTGTTTGCGAATAAAGTTAGAACTAACAAACTACAAAGTCCTAACAGGTCTGTGTTAAATTTATCTTTCACTCTGCAGGCCTATGTCAGTGGCAAAAAAAAAAGGGTTCTTGGTACTCATTCCCAGGTGTTAATTGCCCAGAAAAACAGAACAAAACAAAACAAAACAAAACAGAATCAACAACAAGTGGTTTTGAATTAATAAAAACATTAGAAAAATTATTTGTTGTAAAGTTTATGTTTCTTGCCTGTTGCATGATAAACAGTTTTGACGAAAGAGAGAAAAAGCAGTTACATTTGGCAACAAAAATCTTCCATAAGGTAGCTTTCTAAAGCTAGCACTTTAAAGAAAAACATTTACACAGTGCTAAGAAACTGGGACTTAGAAACCTTTTCCTCAAATGCAGATATTTTGTAAGAAAGTTCAAAGGTTGGTTGTTTGTTTGTTTAGAGTATTTTCCCCATATCCCGTCCTTTTACCTAGGAGAAAAATGTGTCTTTAATGTTAGGAGGGGTTAAACCTTAACAGATCTGATGATCTGCCTCAACAGACCTAAGCCTTCTCAAGCAGTGATGCTTTTCTCAGCCTTTTCCCTGTTATCTACCACTGCGAGAAAAAAAGCAACATCGTGCACTTCATCATCTCCAGAGCCTCAGATTTTAAGATAGTAATGACTGATGGTAGTTCAATGCTTATAAGACTTGCAAGGGAGAAAGATGTAGACTTCATAGTAACAGCACTTTGGCTTATGTCTCTCTCCTTCCCTGTGACTCAGGAAGTCCCTACCCCAGAAGTGCCTACAGCAGTGCTGTGCTGCACTTTCACAAATGTTCATAGCTCTACCAAAAGCAAGCTTAGCTTTAACCTTTGCAGAGTCACATAGTCACAGAATCGTTGAGGTTGCAGGCATCTCTGGACATCACCTACTCCAACATCTGCTCAGAGCAGTATCACCTAGACCAGGTTGACTAGGACTGTGTCCAACTGAGTTTTGAATACGTTCAGGAATGGAGACTCCACAGCCTCCCTGACAACCTGCTCCACTGCTTGCCCAGTCTCACAGTAAAAGAGAGATTTTTGTGTTTAGGTGGATTTTCCTGTATTTTAATTTGTGACTACTGCCTCTCATCCTGTCACTGAATACCACTGAAAAGTTTTTGACTGTGTCATCTTTACTCCCCACATCAGATATTTGTTGAGAAAATCCCTCTAAGCCTTCTCTTCTCCATGCTAAACAGTCCCATCACTCTTAGCCTTTCCTCATATGACAGTTGCTTCAGTCCCTTCATCATCTTGGTGTCCCTTCACTAGACTCCTGTAAGTCCACATCTCTCTTGTAGTGGCGAGCCCAGGACTGGACTCAACACTTCAGATGTGTCTCACCAGGGTTGAATAGGGAGAAAGATCACCTTCATTGATGTTCTGGCAAAGTTCCTCCTGAAGCAAACCAAAAGGCTGTTGGACTTCTTTGCCTCAGAGGCACATAGCTGACTCATATTCAAATTGTTGTCCACCAGCACCCAGATGGCATTTTCTTCAAGAAAAGTTGCTCCCCAGCATGCATGGGTGCCTGGGGTTACTTTGGAAGGTGCAGGACTCTGCACTTCGCTTTGCGGAGCTTCATGAAATTCCTGTCAACCCATTTCCCAGCCTGTCCAGGTCTTTCTGCATGGCAGCACATTCTTCTAGCTCATCAACCTTTCTCCCCAGTTTTGTACAATCTGTGAACTTGCTGAAGATGCAATCTGTCCCATTTTCCAGGTCTTTAATGAGTATATTAAACAGATTGGCCCTGGTATCAGCCACTGGGGTACTCCACTAGTGACTGATTTCTAAATGGTGCTTTGTGCCGCAACCTTTCAAGCCCAGCAGTTCACTGCCCACATACCTAGCCTATCTGTCATCATATCTCAATCATCAGTTTGTCTGTAAGGATGTTATGAGAGACAGTATAAAAAGCCTTATTAAAGATAAGCAACAACTACACTCCCTTCAAATACCAGGCCAGTCACCTCATTGTAGGAGGCTATCAATTGGTTAAGTACAATTTTCTCTTTATAAATCCATGCTGACTATACCCTGTCACCTCTTTGTCCTTCCCGTGTCTGGAAAAGGTTTCCGTGATTAGTTGTTCCACCACCTGTCCAGAGACTGAGGTGCAGCTGATTGGCCTGTAGATCCCCACATCTTTCATTTTTGCTCTTCGTGAAGATAGAAGTGATACTTACTTTGTCCCAGTCTTCAGGAACTTCTCCCAGTCAATACCACCTTTCAAAGATCATAGAATCATAGAAAGGTTAGAGTTGGAAGGGACCTCAAAGACCATCTAGTTCCAACCGCCCTGCCATGGGCAGGGAAACCCTCCACTACACCAGATTGCCCAAAGCCTCATCCAACCTGGCCTTGAACACTTCCAGGGATGGGGCAGCCACAACTTCTGTGGGCAACCTGTTCCACTGCCTCACCACCCTCAGAGTGAAAAATTTCTTCCTTAGATTTAATCTAAATCTACCCTCTTTCAGCTTAAAGCCATTGCCCCTTGTCCTATCACTACACGCCCTTGTAAAAAGCCCCTCTCCAGCTTTCCTGTAGGCCCCCTTTAAGTACTGGAAGGTTGCTATAAGATCATCCCAGAGCCTTCTCTTCTCCAGGCTGAACAGCCCCAACTGTCTCAGCCTGTCTTCATAGGAGAGGTGTTCCAGCCCTCGGATCATCTTTGTGGCCCTCCTCTAGACCCGCTCCAGCATCTCCATGTCCTTCTTGTGTTGGGGACTCCAGAGATGAATGCAGTATTCTAGGTGGGGTCTCACGAGAGCAGAGTAGAGGGGCAGCATCGCCTCCCTCGACCTGCTGGCCACGCTCCTTTTGATGCAGCCCAGGACACGGTTGGCTTTCTGGGCTGCCAGCGCATATTGTCAGCTCATGTTGAGCTTCTCATCCCCCAGCACTCCCAAGTCCTTTTCCTCAGGAAATTGCTCGGACAATTGCTCTGTATTCTTCCCAGGCTACCTGTCCTTGCTTCCACCCTTTGTAGGCCTTCTTTTTGTGCCCGAGTTGGTCCAGGAGCCCATTGTTCATTCATGCAGGCCTCCTGGTGTTTCTACCAGACTTTCTCTTTTTTGGGATGCACCGCTCCTGAGCTTGGAGGAGGTGATCCTTGAATATTAACCAGCTTTCTTGTGCCCCTCTTCCCTTCAGGGCTTCATCCCATTGTACTCCAGAGGCTGAAGTCTGCTCTCCTGAAATCCAGGGTAGTGAGCTGGCTGTGCACCCTCCTTGCTTCCTTAAGAATCTTGAATTCCACCATTTCATGATCACTGCAGCCAAGACTGTCCTTGAGCATCACGTTCTCCACCAGCCCTTCTTTGTTGGTGAGAACAAGTCCAGCAAAGCACCCGCTCCTCGTTGGTTCCTCTACCACTTGGAGAAGGAAGTTATCATCCATGCATTGCAGAAACCTCCTGGATTGCCTATGCCCTGCTGTGTTGTCCGTCCAACAGATATCAGGGTGGTTGAAGTCCCCCATGAGGACCAGGGCTCGTGAATGTGAGGCAGCTCCTATCTGTCTGTAGAGGGCCTCATCCACCCGGTCCTCCTGGTCAGGTGGTCTGTAGCAGACCCCTACTACTATGCTCCCTGTCCCAGCTCTCCCTTTAATCCTAAACCATAAGCTCTCAGTTGGGACCTCATCAGTCCCCAGGTGCAGCTCCATGCACTCCATCTGGTCTTTGACATAGAGGGCACCCCCTCCTCCTCTTCTCCACTGCCTATCCTTCCTAAAGGGTCTGTACCCTTCTATTCTGACACTCCAGTCATAGGATTCATCCCACCACGTCTCCTTGATGCCAATAAGATCATATTCCAACACTTCTAACTCCTCTTGCTTATTCCCCATGCTGTGCGCATTGACATAAAGGCATTTAAGTTGGGCCCCAGATGAATCTGACTTCCTGGCTGGAGTGGCTGGAATTCCTTTCTCCTGTTCTTCAGGTACTTCCAGCATATCTTTGTCATTCTTGATATTCCCCCCCTCCCCCTTCAAATCTAGTTTAAAGCCCTGTCAATGAGCCCTGCTAGCTGTTGCGCTAAGACCCTCGTTCCCCTCTGAGAAAGGCAAGTCCTATCTGGTGCCAGTAGACCTGGTGCCATGTGGCCCATGCCATTATCAAAAAAGCCAAAATTGTGGCAATGACACCAGCCACAGAGCCACTTATTAATCGACTGAATGCATTTTCTTCTTCCAGTGTCATTGCTCTCAACTGGAAAGATGGACGAAAAGATTACCTGTGCCCCAGATCCTCTTATCACCTGTCCCAGGGTCCTGAAATTCCTCTTAGATAATCAAGAGCAGCCTCACAATACCATCAGCCGGGTCCCTCAGCACTTGTGGTTGCAGGTCATCAGGCACCATGGACTTACGCATATCCAGTTTGTTCAAGTGCTCCCTAACCTGGTCCTCCACTACTAAGGGCATGTCGTCCTTGCTGCAGACTTTCTCACTGGTTTCAGGACCTGAGACTGCTGAAGGCTGGTATTAACAGTAAAGATTGAGGTGAAGGCAACAACGAGCACCTTGACCTTTTCTACGTCCTTTCTCACCATGATTCCTGCCCCATTCAGCAGTGGCGCCATATTTTCCTTAGTCATCCTTCCACTGTTCATGTACTCGTGCAAACCAGCCTTGTTGCCTTCAACGTTCCTTGCCAGATTCAACTCCAGGTGGGCCTTGGCTTTCTTAAGCCTGTTCCTGAGCAATCAATGTCTCCGTACTCCTCCTGGGTCACCTGCTCTGCTGCCACCTCTTGTACACTTCGTTTTCATGTCTGAGTTAGTCAGGAACAATTCAGGACTCCTGACATGTTTGCTTCATTTTCACCTCGCTGAGATGGGTCACTCTTGAGCTTGGAGCAGATGTTTCTTAAGCATCAACCAGCTCTCCTGGATCCCTCCTCTTTCCAAGGCCAAGGCTCATGAGGAGTGGTTAGGGGTCATCAGAGCAAAATGTAAGTCATACTACAAATAATTACTAGCTTCTTGATTACCAGAATTTCCAGAAGTACCACTCTGATTAGATATTATCATAAGTGATAGACTTTTGAGGCACACATTCTTCTGACCTCGTTGGTGCTGAAGTAGGAAAAAACAAGGTCAATCACTGAATTCAAGCACTAGTTTGCACTCATAGCTTTGTACATCTGTTTTAAGATAACTATTGCTCAGGTGGAAACGTTAAAAAAGAATCCATTTGGAGTCTTCTCACTGCTGTGCTTCAAATATAATGTGCAAAAAGATCAAAATTAGGAGACTGTTTAACTGTTAGATTATATTTGTTGAAGCTGGAATTATACTCGATAATTGCACACACCTGATACATATTCATGTGGGCTGCCTTGCAATTGAACTTCACAAATTCAGTATTCAAGTGGTATTTTTGCTGAAATATATTCCTATTTTTTGGACTGTACTTCTAAAATCTCATATATCCTTGCCCATCAGGAAAGCTTTCAGTTAATAAACAGAGTCTGCAACCTACAATAACAGATCTTCTGTGCTGCAGAACATTCAAATGAAAAGTATTATCCTTATAGTCTAGATAAGGTCACATCTGTCAGGATAAATTGTTACTTTGTGCCAGTCTCCAAAGAATTCGATATACTTTCAGGTATAAAACAAGAATAGCCCTACATGAACATATCATAAATATAACTCAAATCTAATAAATATAAATTATTCTTTTACTATAAGAGATGGCACCTAGTTTGAAGAAGAATTAATAAAAGATGAACTAAAAATCAATGCTCTTGTTTTGTTTTGTTTTGTTTTGTTTTAATTTTATCTGACATGTAGTGCTTGCCAGACTCATGAGAATTTGCGTTTTTTTCAGCAACGGGCTTTCAGAAGTGATATTTAGAATAGACAATTTACTGAGAAGAACTTACAGAGAATTTTTTTTTAATCAGCCTCGAGGTATCATGTCATTAATGACAATGGTAACTACAGACAAAATTTGTTTGGTTGTTTTTTTTGGGGCTACGCCAGCAACCACAAAATATAATGATGAAAGTGTCTTTCTGAACTATAAATGCTGTCCTGAAGATACTGTATTTTTAAATTTTCTTTTCAAGGACTTAAAAGTTCTGTAAAAAATGTTACCTGAAGGGAGATTCTAGTGAGCAAAAATGAGGGATTTGGGTGTTCCCTTTTCAATGACATTAATAAAAGTGAGATATGCAAATCCCTCCCCTGTCAATTGTAGTTTTCCAATCGGGCTCTCACATAGTGCTATTAGGTCTGGCAATGCAGTAAAACAAACAGGCAAAAGTACAAATTTCTGGACCTTAATAAATTGCATGGATCAGTAAGAGGACTGAATGCCACTGGGGTTACTTTATCTCCTATCCTAGCAACTACTGGATGTATTAATAACATTGGAATTTTTGCTTCATTAAACCAGCAGGGTAACTGATGCTGAGATTATATAGGATAGGAGAACTTGTTAAAAAAAAAAAAAAAAAGGATAATAGTGACATTTTAAACCCAGACCAATAATGCATCACTATCTGTCATAACTTGAACAGATCTGATTAAATGAGTGTCTTATTGCTAGTTTTCTAGGATGACCTGAAAATTCAGTTGTGGTTTTACCATTTATGAATCATGCAAATTGCTGCAAATTACTCTAGTAAAATCATTAACCTCTCTGGTAAACTGGGTTGTGGAAGATGTTACCATTTTGTCTGTGCAACGCAATAGCATTGAGTGGATACGTTACTGTAAAGAGTGAAAATATATATTATAAGGTTTCCATTGCTTTGTCTGAGTCTGTAAATAAGCATGCTAATATGAATAGCTGATATGAAATCCAGAGGACAGGCAAACTGGATGTTGTGCTTTTCAGTCAGGATGCATTTCCAACTGCCATGCTCCACCTCCACAGCTGATGAGTGTTGGCTCTAGAAGTTCCGCAGCACCATGAGTGGGAGCCCCAAGGAGGCACAAGGCGAGGGAATGTTTTTCAGCATGGAGACAGTGCTCTCCTGGCTGTGCCTTTAGCAATAAGACTCCTGTTATTTCCATCTTCTCTCAAAATTGTCTCCCTGTTTGTGTATCTGTGTAAGTACAGGAGATTAAAAGAAACACAGTTAATACACGTGTGTTCTGTACGTTTCCCTTTAAAGTAGAAAATTGACAAATTCATGCCTAGTCCCATTGGACTTCTGTTTGCTTCAGTTAAATGTTCACTTCTGGGTCAAATAGACTTCCCTGTGCCTTTGTTGCCAAATGTGTTCTGTCCTTCGTTTTTTCCAGCATCCCCATATCCCAGCTTTATGTTTTTACTTCTACTTCCCAAGCCTTTTTTCCAGGTATAGAAATGTGTTTCTCTAGCACAGGGTAGTCTTACCTGGGCTGTCTTACCTGGCAGCCAAGCATCATTGCATGTGTAATTACACACTGCTGCTGTATTTGTATTGCATTCACATGTAGCAATATTTGTGTTTGCAAACTCAGAATACTAAAGAGTTATATTTCTAGTATCTTCAGATCAGCTTAGTATCTTTTGGTACCCTGTGGATGTTTTCCATCTAACACGTTAGGGAAAGCATGGCTACTTCTGACACAGAAGCTGCAGCTCTGAGACGGTCGATAACACTCCCTTCTTTCCCTTAGAAATTCCCAGTGGGGTGTTCATTGTTTGTGCTTGCAGTTGCAATAGCATGTGAGCTTGGTTTTCTTTACTCTTTTTCTTTTTGTTCCCACTGCAGTTCTTGTTGGGACTAGTAGTGAAATTGCTCCAGTAGGGATTAAATTGAGTCCTTAGAGAGATTTCTTCTCTGTGACACAATAACAGTAAGTGCAAGTCTGTAAGGGGAGATCGGCATGAGTTGGAAATGTAGATAAACTTCCTTCCCTGTTCCAGGACTAATAAAGAAGAAAAAGTGGCTTAATTCTCACAGGTGGGGCCAGATGTTGGGGTTGGGAGTTGGCATGTCAGAAGCTGGGAACCGGTCTGAGTTTGAGCACTGGGAGAACAGAACCTTACTCTCAGGTGGAACTTCCTCTTCAGCAAGGATGGGAGTCTCTTGAGAATTCCACAGACAGACACAAATTACAAGCTGGCTTCCCGAGCTGATTTTGGGGTCTTTCAATTCTTGCCACTTGCACCTGTGAGTCTTCATGGAAAAGGGTAGACAGATGAAAAACATTCTTCTTCTGAGATTCTCATGGCTCTTCTGTTTTCCTTTTGCTTCCTAATTCTGACTGTTGGGCCTGGCCAAAGCAGCAGCATCTGCACTTGGTGGTGGTACCCGCAGTTTCCTCATCTCCTTTCTCCATTGCTCCCTCGCAGGCTGAACAGTCTTCCTCTTCTGCTCTGGCTTCTCCATGACTAAGGAAGGTAGTACTCACATATAGCTGCTTCCATTTCCATCAACAAGACTATTTGCAACCTCCCTCACAGTCCTGGTGACCTTGGGAGTGTCAGATGTTGTGCACTTCCAAGGTCTGGCTGGCAGCTCAGGGTCCTGAGTTCCTACCTTGAGGACATCATGCAGCACACTGGGGCTGGAAGATGTGGGAGAGGTGATCAAGACTCGGGAGACAAGCCACCACAGTGCCACCATCACCTTGGCAGAGCCACAAATGATCAAATTGTTCACCACAGCAATGGATTGCTCTCATCTCTGGCTGAGATTGGCCATTTCTCTGTGTTTCCCTTCCCACCTGGCCGTTTCCTTCACTCTGAGTTTTAATTTGCTTTTACTGTGACAGCTTGTGGCCATGGTTGTTTTATTAAAGATATCCACTCTACAAGAAGGCCCAAATGCTGGTCTCCAGCAGTGTGCAGAGCAGGAGGTCAGCAACTGGAAGAAAAATGAGAGTACAGGTAAGTAAAAGACAAACGTTGTTATAGTAGCCGCTGAATTTCTGCCTGTCTGGAGTGGGAATTTCTTTGCCCCTGCTGTTGCTGAGTCTGGTTTTGTCACACCCGTGAGCTGTGGTCACAGTTACGTGCAGTACCAATACAGCCTTCACACATTCATCTCATGTTCAAAAGTCCAGTTTGGCGGGTGCCAAGGGAGATACAGCGTTTCTTTTTATGATACTTTTTTGTTCATTTCTGGGACAGCATCATTCAAAGAAAGAACAGCAATGTTCGAAGAGGGGAAAAAACAAGTCTGAAGATGCCATGCAGGCAACCCCTCTTGCACCTGCCTGATACCTTACTAGTAAAGACTCTTCGACCACAAGCAAAACTGATTGTCTGAACTAGCAGAGTGTTAATAGCTGTGCCTATGCTGGATTGCCTGTTGAAAGAGATTGACAGTGTTCCTGGAGTGGTGGGGATCTTTGATAGTGTAAATTCACTTTTGAAGCAGCTAGAAGACAAACAGTTGATGCAAACAGAGAGCAGAGAGGGCAACAAGGCTTGGACAGAGATGATGTTTACGCCTGATAAAAGGTAAGAAAGCACCTTCAGAGAAACACAATGATTGTGCAGGAAGCAGATGCTCAATGGCAGTGAGATTTTGTGGATATACAACACTTTTCCAAATAATATGATGGCAGGAAAAATATCTTCACAGTAATAAATGTATTGTCCAAACAGCTCTAGGTAGTGTGTCTGATAGGCAGAATGAGTTCTGCAATACTTATGGCCATTAGAAGCAGTTTTAGCAAGGTGTACAGACCACAGAAACTACAGGCAAACTGGGGCTAAAAGGTTTTATAAAATAGTTTTCACATAAGCGGTTAAAGCAGGAGAGTGTTCACCACTATGCCCCTAGTAATGAAAAACAGCGTCCATTGTTGAATATTTTACCAATACCCTATGATCAGAGATGTGAAGGTGCCTTAAGCACGTAACATCTCTTGGTGTAGGTTATTGGAGTTTATAAAGAGCTATAACTGCAGTCACACTTGAACTGTCAGAGGCAGATCTGCTGATGCAAACCCTGTGTCACTGTGAAGCTTCAGAAAACTGTGTATGAGGATTGGCTTAAAAGTAAAGGAACTAGAGCTCTGCTGAGAAAGGGAGAATACATCTTTGTGTCTAAAAGAGATGACAGATAAGGTTAAGAGCAGTCTTTCATGGCAAAATTT
Source organism: Tauraco erythrolophus (assembly GCF_009769465.1). Taxonomy (NCBI): domain Eukaryota; kingdom Metazoa; phylum Chordata; class Aves; order Musophagiformes; family Musophagidae; genus Tauraco; species Tauraco erythrolophus. The sequence goes on along the minus strand of NC_141496.1, from coordinate 45,909,825 downwards.
TCACAGGTAATGAAATTGCAGAGCGGATCAGATGCTTGCAAATGGCTTAAAAGTCTACGGTCTTGATTACTTGGTGATGTGTTCACAGTGAAAGATTAACTAAGAGAAAGAAAATGTGAGGGGGGAAGAGACAGAGGCCAGTCTGCAAATCTTAGCATGTACGGGGTGGGAATGAGCTGCAGAGAGAGAGGGCAAACTGATGAATGAAAACTATTAAAAGCTGAGACAAAGAGGGAACAACATGTCAGGCAGGATAAGAAGAAGGACAAGAACAAAAAGTTGAGTGAAGCCAAGACCAAGCTAAAGGGTCTCCAGGCTGTACGGAAATGGTAAGCCAGAGCAGAAAGTCAAGTTCACAGTAACATGTACATGGTGGCACTGAGCAGAAGCCTCAAGAGAATGTCCAAAAAGGACAATGAGCAGCAGAAGAAATGAAGTTTGGTCTCACAAATGAGAAATAAACCAGGCACAAAGTAATATGGATTTATTAGACCATATTTCTTGTGGAAGTAACACAACAACCTCGTTGGGGTGCACCCTCATTGTGTATGTTCTCGGTGATCACAGATATTGCAAAAATAGTGCAGGCAGGGTCTCAAAGGTCCTAATTATTATCTGATACAGAGGAGTGGAAGCTAGGATGGAGTTCATAAAAGCAATGAATGTGTTGGTAAGTTTTGATTTGGTTCAGTTTGTGAGTTGCAGGGCTGTGCAGCTAGCATATGTGAAAGTTTAAGATGTCCTAAATGCACTGTAGGCTTGGGAAATGTTTAAACAAATTAAAAAGCCCTTGTTATTAAAAAGTAAAGAGATTGTCCACGTGTAATTTTGTGTGAGAGGTGCAAAGCCTATATGGAAAAGTCTCACAAATGTAAAGGCTAGAAATGCAGTCAATGTCATGGAAATATCTTGAATATAAAACTACATTAGTGTCTCATGCTCAAGATAAAAAGGCACAAAACAGGGAAACGCCATATTTTTATAATGGGGAATATATGCAGGAATCTGGGACATCTTTTATCTCAGTACCAGGAGCTAGTTGAGAGGGTAGAAAGAAAAGTCTAAGATGACAGAATTTAGAGGACACTATTGTCTCATGGACTGTATTCCCCTCTTTATAGACACAAAGTTTCTGGGCTATTAACAATGTGAGAAACTGTGAGGGCTACTGTTTTGTTAGCCAGCTTCTGAAAGAAAATATGTATGTACAATTACTCACCCAATCTAGAAATCATAGAATCATAGAATGACATAGTCTGGAAGGAACCATAGACACCATCTAATTCAACCTCCCTGTCATGGGCAGGGATGCCTCTCACCTAGATCAGGCTACTTGAGATAATCATGTGTATAGAAGTCCCCAGCCTGAGTATGCTTTTCATAGACTCTATTTTTTTTTATCTATGAAACTAAGCAGCTTTCTCCAAGCATAAGCATCTGAGACTTGAGAAGATTGTTTTCTGCATTTTCTTCACACTATGGGAAATCAAAATTCCGTAGACCATCTTCTATTGTGAGATGGACAACGTGCTTCTAGAAGAGAAAAAGCAACTATTGGCATGGCATAGGGCAAACCAAAGGAAGATCTTAGCAATGCAAAAATAACAATTATTCCTGCCAATAAAATGTGAAAATATTAAGGGAGGTTACACTGGACTGAGCTTGTGATGACTTGTTGCATATTCCTTGAGGAAGATGGTGTGAAAATATGAACATAGTTCAGTGTAAGGTTCCCTTTCAGATCGTTATGCTGGCCAGCATTTGCATGGCTATGTACCTATTTATGTTCCTCAGGCCTAAAACTGTTGGTCTCCTACCACTGAAAGACTACCATCAAAAGAAAAGGATTTAGAAACCCTTAGTTCCATGGGATATTCATCATATACGTGTTGTTAAAAATGAAAATGTCCAAATCCATCAAGAATTACAAGGTGCTAGATCTCGAATACTTAGATGATTGATGATCAAATATTTCTCAGATGACTGTGTAGTGCTCGGTAACATACCAGGGTGACCCTTGAGAGGGTTTTCCAAATCCTCAGAAAGCCTGAAGGGCTATCTATTTAGGATAGTTCAAGGGCAGCTCTGGATCTAGCTCTTTTTAAACTCCAGTGACACATCAACACAGCAATTGCTCTCTTCCCAGTTATCTAGATATGATGCTACTTCTGTTAGCTGTTCTCAAATCCAGCCAGAGGTGAAGCTTGGTGCAAATTCCCAGTAGACATGCCCTCCCTGTACAGGCATAGATGGCCACAGATCAGCATAGACAGGAGAACAGTGCCTTTGCAGGCATCATGTAAACATGAGCAATGCGAATGGCCTGACCTTGCTCTTAATCACCAGCTAATAAGGCCTGAAATTCACTATCTGGATCTCACGGATGTACATGCATTCACATGCATACACACATAAGCTCATATGAGTGTGTCCAGTGACTGGCTCAGACCTGTAGTATCTCTGCTGCCTGGGTCCTGGGTTCCTGGTGTCTCTGTTGGCTTGCCCCTAAACCCAGATTCTACCCCATAATCATTTCCCAGACCTACTAGCCTACCAGTCCAGCTCCAGGCTCACTAGTAGATCACATCTGCACATGCATACACACATACAGAGTGTAGGGAATGTGCACACAAAATAGTTGAAAAGTTAATAAGACAGTAAGAGCTGTGGTAATCAAGTGCAGGGCTTGACTGATGGAACCCTTTTGTGTCTCTTTTCTGTTTTCCAACTGTTGCTTCTTCCTGTTCCACCCTGATCTTTTGCTTCCTTTAACTTACTTTCCTCCAAAAGCTCCATAATGTTCTGTACGTTCTTGCACTCCCCTTAAGACATAGAAAAGTAAGCTTTGTATAGTCCCAAAATCTCCCAAAATATCCCATAAGTTTGTTCCTTCTTATGAAACCTAAACCAATAACCTATAATGATCTTGTTTCTTTCTTCCTAACAATTAACAAGTGTTGGTTGAACCCCTTCAAAGTCGCATGAGTGATTCCTGCAAGAGAGAATTGATAGTGCCTTCTGGTCTTCTTACAGTCTTCACTACCCACTGGCAGTTAGGGTCTGTGTATCTGAGCATTTAAATTAGCAATTTTCCTGTTTCTTGTCTCTGTCTTTTATGCTACACAGCCTTTAGTCAGATATGCTCTCTGTGACTCCATCCCAAAGACTAGAGTCTGGGTCTCCTTGCAGAATATACAGCTTTCAAAACTGCAGCCAATGCCATAGGCTGCCTCATGGGAAACACAGAACAGAACTGGGGGGTTCATAGGGGCTAGGCAGGAGCAGAAGTGTGGGAAAATAGCTAGACACCGCCAAGAATCATGGCAGCATCCATACGGACACCCCATTAAGGCAGTGCCCACATCTTCATCACAGTGAGCTCTCCTTTCCCTTTCCCTTTCCCTTTCCCTTTCCCTTTCCCTTTCCCTTTCCCTTTCCCTTTCCCTTTCCCTTTCCCTTTCCCTTTCCCTTTCCCTTTCCCTTTCCCTTTCCCTTTCCCTTTCCCTTTCCCTTTCCCTTTCCCTTTCCCTTTCCCTTTCCCTTTCCCTTTCCCTTTCCCTTTCCCTTTCCCTTCCCTTTCCCTTTCCCTTTCCCTTTCCCTTTCCCTTTCCCTTTCCCTTTCCCTTTCCCTTTCCCTTTCCCTTTCCCTTTCCCTTTCCCTTTCCCTTTCCCCTCTCCCTCTCCCTTTCCCCTCTCCCTCTCCCTCTCCCTCTCCCTCTCCCTCTCCCTCTCCCTCTCCCTCTCCCTCTCCCTCCCCCTTCCCCTTCCCCTTCCCCTTCCCCTTCACCTTCCCCTGCCAAGTCTCCAGCAGCTTGGTCAGGGAGAGGAAAGAATTCTGAAGGTAGGTGCACAAGCTCCACCTTCCCCTTCTCACCTTTTTCCTGGGCCAGAGGAAATCCCTGGAGAGGCCATCAGGTTTCCCAGACTGACACAGGAGAGAGTGTTGTGCAGCTGACAAGCGTAACAGGACCAGGGATGGATGAGTGATGGTTCTCGACTGGTTAGGGTTTGAGAAACTGATGGCATCCTGCTGCCCTTGCCCTTTTCCCAGGCAAGAGCAAAGGGGAAAGGGAAGGACACACCATGGAGACAGAGACCCATTGCTGCTTTCTGGGCTCCTTCTGTGCTTTGACTGAGGCTCCTGCTACTGCCTCTGCCCATCCCTGTGCTCTGAGCTGTGGAGCCCATGGTGGTCCTGACTGACATAACCACAGGTGCAGGGTAGAGGTGAGTGGTTTCTGCACAAAGTGTTTATATAGTAGTAAGGATTAGAAGAGAAGGAATTCAACAGAAAAGGGCAGACTGGCATGTGAACGGACATCGATTTTGGCCATGATGTGTATTGAACAGGTAACGCCTAGAATGAAGCTTTCTTCAAAAGGAAACTATGGTATAAAGTCAGCTGTGGGGCAATGAGCTTTTCCATCTGTTTAGAGACATAGGCCATGGTTTGGAAGGGCCTTCTGGTGCATCACTATGGACTAAATTCTTTGTTCATTTTTTGTATGTCAAGTGTTTTATATGCCATGTGGCCCCAGATCATGCATTTCACCTTACAACTGTCTTCATGTAAAGTGGTTAGCACTAATGAAGACTCTAATTTTCTTCTTGCAGTGATCTGCTCTTTCATTAATTCATTTCCTGGCAGTTTTTTTTTATATTCTTCTTCATGTCTGCCTTTTATTCTCCTTCCCTATTATTTTCATAGCGTTTCTGTGCTTTATTGTTGGCCATAAGCTCAAAAAAGTTTATTTCCTCAATAATTGGTTTAAAAATACAAGAAAAATTATATTGTACTGTCCATTAAGAGAATAGTGCTGCCTTCTTCATGAATCTGGGACATCAGCTGAGGTCAAAACTCAACCCAGGCGTTGCATAAGTTGAAAGTTTTTCCCTTTAGATATATGGATATGTTTTAACTTTGTTTTTAAATATTGCCAACAGTTTCTCACACAATAGAATTGTCTAAATCACAACCTTGTATTTTGCCTTATATGTGAAAGAAGTGCCTTATCTCTGCTTGTTCTGGATCAATGAATGGGAGAAGGCTCAGAGGAGAAGGGCAAAGTGCTTATGAAGCTCAGAGAAAGGGAGTGACTGTCCATAGAAGATGCAGAGAAAGCTGAACTTATTAAAGGAACTATTCATGGATGGGAAAGGACGGCCCTTTTTAGGTAAACAGCTTTATCTGTTGAGTGTATCTGCTGGCTGTATCAGTTGAGTCAATTCTATCAGTTAAGTGATTCAACCAGCTGTGACATTAAGCGTATTACAAAAGTCTGTAATAAGAATCACATTTGTATTGTGATTAAGCTGCGTATTGCAGTCACTATACTCTGCAAAGAGCCATTTGTACTTGTATAGTGATTTACGGTCATGACTTAGACTCATCAGTCTACTAAACCAAAATCCTGTGTAACATAACTTCAGATAAGTAGGTCTGATGTTGAAGATTTACTCCTCCACATGCATAATATTGGAAAGAATCTGGTCAGAGAGTGTTGGACTCCAACATTAATTGGTCTCATGGACAGGATATTCCTGAGGTTTAATGTTACCCATTATTGTACTAACAATTTGGCAATAACAGGATTTCTGATTTAGCATTATATCTTAAAAAAGAAAAGATACCTCATAGAGGTTATTTTTGTTGTGATTAAGAAAGGCTAGGGACAAAATCGTTTAAAAGAGAGGATAAATATTTGCAAAAATTAGCAAAAACTGGAAAAAGCTAGTCCATAAATTTGAAAAAGAGACACAGAAGAATCCTGAATGAGAATTTTATTAGATAAAAGAATATTGTACCGATCATAGAGATATTTGGGAGGAACTAAAGAAATGAAAAAGTTCTAATAAGTTGAAGTAGGAAAGAAAAAGCCAGATTTGCACTGGCTGCTAGGAAGTTGCTTGCAGCAGTAGCAGAGAAGTTAGAAGAGTAAGATTGTGTAAGAATAACATGTTAGAACTATCGAAGAAACAGTAATAAACAATAATATGTTATATAAAACGTGACATACACAGTTAGAAAATCAGAACAAGTTGCTAGAATGAAGACTGCAGCACTAGACCACAGCTGGTGCCCACACACACAGGGATCACCTACAATGGTTTAGTCAAATAGAGTTTGTTAAAGAGATGGCTGCTACACATACTGAGAATGATGAATGGTGAGGAGGTATCTGGTTTGATCACAGTTCCCTCAGTCATCCTCACAGTGATGATTCAGATGACCACTGAGAGGATAATAAGGTGAAAGTGGTTTCTTCCATGATAAAAATCAAACAAATACTGAGTGTTCGTCTTCAGACAACTGCAAAAGATTTCAATTCCTTGGAGATAACCGATCTTCAAATAAAGTTTTCAACTAAGCCCGGGTAATACATCCCTAGAATACATGGCAAATTTATAGGGAAAAGGAGCAAATCAGATACCCTTACTGTGGATGAGGCTCAAAATTAGGACCACCGGCTCTCCTACAGACCCCTATCCACGGCAGGCTGCCTCATTGTGGGGCTCTGCTGTCCGTCGGACCACGCAGCTCTCTCTAGCAAGGGATGGGCAGGGGAATTGTTACCTTCAAAATCTTGCTTATGGACAAAGATTCATATTACTTTCTTCCTTTTCACTGATTTCTTGGTAAGCTATTGCTGTTCCGTGTAGGATGAATACATTATTGTTATTTTCACCTTCATTTACAGACCAGGTGCCTGTGATTTTTAGATATTTATGGGAAAGTGCTGATTGGACCTTTTTCAGTGACTGTAGTGAGTTGAGGCCATTGTGATCGTGTTGTCTGTGTGTGTATGTTTGCCCCCACAGGATGATTTTAACAGAGAAGTTATCAAAGACCTCAGGTTCAGTTACATTTCTTGGAAACAGATGAATAGACAGAAGAGAAAGAGCGCTCCCTCAGAGCGAAAGGTTACAAAATTGTTCTTTGTTGGATGTCAGAGAGTCTACATAGGCAATTGCCATCAGAAGTCAAGTTTCAGGAAAACTACAGCTTAAAGAACTCCATTCCAATTAATTCTTTTTTTTCTCCTTTTTGCATAAAATTGGATGATTTCCTGATATTTTTTCCTCCATCCTAGCCAGTGGAAGACTGCGGGAGATGAGTGAGGACACCTGACACGATCAATGTGATCAAACAAGTGAACCTTTATTTGCATACACTCAGCGTGCTTTATAGCTTTCTAAACAAGACTTGGCAATCTATGATTGGTTACAATACAAACAATAGCCCACCCCTGAGTATGATTGGTTGCATCCCGGAAGCAACGTCATCATGGTGTCGAATTCCCTTTCTGCATCCAGGCACGTGCTCCCAGGAAAGGCTGGATTGTTCACATGTCTCAGGTATCCTTCCACACATCCCCCTTCTTGTTTTTGAACAATCCAGACTTGTTTTACAACCTGTTCAATCATTTTCGTGAGCAAGTGTAACAGACAAATTATTAAGCATACAAGCAACCCCCACACCTGCAATATACCAAACAACAAGAAACATAAAACCAGTTTACATATTAACATGAAATCTTCTATTATGAGTCTTTTGAACCATTTCTTGTCAGTAGCCAGTATGTATCTGTGGGAAGAAGCCACATTCTAGCTTGCTTCGGGTATATATGGTTTTACCCACTTCGCTGGAATCCACAGTGGTCCGTTTCCTGTAAGTAAACACATATATCCTCTGCCTGTTACTTTTAATTCTACTGGTCCTTCCCACTTCCCTGTTTTTAAATCTTTATAGAGTCATCAGATGAAGGCACACAGGCACGGAAAGGCACTAGTTGAGCAATTTTACTGCCCTTTGGAATAAAAACAGGTGGAGTTAACGTATATACCATGACCTTAATAATCCCTGTGTAGTCTGCATCAATAACTCCTGGTAATACAAAAATACCTTGACGTGATGTAGATGAGCGACCAATTAATAAGGCTGATAACCTTTCACCTAATGGTCCTTTTACATTTGTATCTATTACTACTACTTTGTCAGATACGAGCGTTGAATCTACTGTGGTTTCCACATCCACTCCGGCACTTCCTGTGGTGGCGGCACGGAGGGAACAAATTCCTGACTTGATACTGGTGTTGCTCCCCGATTTACTATCATCGCGCGCGGGGCTGGCGCGCTTGGTTTCCAGTTTCCCTGCTTCCGGCACTCATTGGTATTATGATTATCCCTTTTGCAATTTTTGCACCATTTCTTGCTACTATATTGCTGCTGTTGTTGTGGCTGTTTACATTGATTTCTGTAATGGCCTGATTTCCCACAATTAAAGCATTTCTTTTGCTTAGCTCCTCCCCCTTTTTGTTCTAATAGAGGACGAACAGCACTATATACCGCAGCAGCAACTAAAGATGCAGGACCGGTGGTGCGTTCCATAACTTCTAACATATCTGCCACTTGGGCATCTCTAGGCAATGTGCTCAAGACCCTTTTTGCTTTATCATTGGCATTCTCAAATGCAAACATTTTAAAGACTTGTTCCTTCATTGTCTCGTCCAAATCAGGATGACTTCGAACAGCCTGATGTAAACGATCAATAAAGGAAGGAAAACTTTCCTGGGGGCCTTGTTTAGTATTTGCAAAAGAATATACTTTTCCCGGTTCTCTAATTGAAATCATTGCTTGATAAGCTAATTGCTGTGACAACTGCAATACTTCTCCCAGAAACCCTTGCTGTAATGCCGTATTTGAAAAAGGACCTTGACCCATCAGCATTTGTGCTTGAACGCCATATAGAGGATCTCCCTGCTGCCGAGGTCGTGCAGCTTCACGTTCACATAGTTGTTGCCAGGCCCTGGAAAACAAAAGCTGCTGAGAAGGGGACAAAAGGATATTAGCAACTTGTTGAGAATCATGTGTTATCAGCACATCTGCTGTGAAAATAAATTGCAACAGTTGTTGAGTATAACTGGATTGAAGCCCATATTGCGATACCGCAGAACGCGCCTTTTCTAAAATTTTCCAGTCAAAAGGTTCCCATTTTCTATTTCCCCCATGGTCTGTGATAATGGGAAAGGCAGATGGTAGAAAATTTCCTTCGATTAAGGCTTCACGAATAACTCCCTTCCATCTTCTGCTTCTTTCTTCTTCATCCGGTGGCGCAAAGGGTGGTGGAGCAGTCAGCACTGGCGGTGATAACAACGTAGCAAAAGGATTAGGTGTATTGTGGAGATTTTTGCTCTCGTTGGCATCTGTCGTTTTTAATTCCGAGAATTTGTCCATAACTTGCTGCAAGACTTCTTCAGATAGTTCCTTTTTCTGTTGTTCTCCCAAAGAAATCGGTGCGGACAAAGGTTCCTCCACTGGGTGGAGCTCTCGGCGGGGTGGTGGGAGGTCAGGGTAGAGGCGGTACTTAGGCCGGCAGGACCGTCCGACTGTTCCCACGCCCCTTTGTAGTTCTTCCGCCTTCTCTTCCGAGTCCCCTTTTTCTGCCCACGTGCTGCCGCCATCTTGGCGCATGCTGTCGCCATTTTGGCTGCCGCCATTTCGGCGCAGTTCTAAGCACGTGGTCCCTGAATTCGCAGTTTCTACTTTGATAGCAGAAGGTAATGGTGGTGTTACAGGCACAGAAATTCGCGTAGAAAAGATAGAGGAAGTGTTTGGTAAAGAATCAATAGGAGAGGGGGTAAAGGGAGCAAAAGCAGCAGCAGCGACAGTTCGTTCGACTTCCATGGTATGCAACGTTTCTTTAATTAACTTCCACAGGGTAGCATACTTATTCGCCTCCTTCGCGCTCGCTCCCCCCGAACTGATATCATCCCATAGCTCTCTGCCTATGGCTTCCCACGTAGCGAGTTCAAAAACGACTCCTACTGAGGGGATTAATTCTTTGTTCCATGCCCACATTAACAGCCCTTTAAGAGCCGAGGATTCATATTTAAGTCCTCTCACAGAGAGCATGTGTTGGAGCAGATTTAGGACAGCCTCTTGTTGCTTATCCAACCCCATCTGTCTCCCCGACCGCTCACCTCTTCTAGGCGAGATTCCAGCGTCGATCCAGCGACTAAACAGGTGCACCTTTTTCCACTTAGTGACTGGGCAGGTCACTGCTCATTCCGCCGGGGCAGCGGATCATTCGGTCGGCCTTCCACCCTCTTCCTCGCCAAGTCTTGCAACTTTGCTGTGAGGATTCTGAGGGTCCCTGTTTGGGCGCCAATTGCGGGAGATGAGTGAGGACACCTGACACGATCAATGTGATCAAACAAGTGAACCTTTATTTGCATACACTCAGCGTGCTTTATAGCTTTCTAAACAAGACTTGGCAATCTATGATTGGTTACAATACAAACAATAGCCCACCCCTGAGTATGATTGGTTGCATCCCGGAAGCAACGTCATCATGGTGTCGAATTCCCTTTCTGCATCCAGGCACGTGCTCCCAGGAAAGGCTGGATTGTTCACATGTCTCAGGTATCCTTCCACAGAAGACTACTTCTGCAAAACTAATATCTTCTTATTTTTATTACTCTGTCCTGCTCCTTAACGCTTGTTACAGGTTTACAAGATAGTCACAGGCACAGGTATTTGGGTTTGCTTTCTCAAGGACAAAGGCTAGATATTTTTGGCTGTAACAGTCCCTTGTGCTCCTGTTTTCACAGAAGTCCAACCACACACACAGGGGTGCTGTGCTAGGCAAGTCGTCCTTCCTCTTCACTGCTCCAAGTATTATTTATTTCTGATGACAGTGAAAGACTTAGCAAGTCTTGTTGAGGATTTATTTCACACAGCCCTAGTAAATAGACAGCATGTTCATAAATGTTTACTGGGTCCCTCTGTTTCATTTATTTCTGGGCCAGTACTCTCCATTCTCAGCACATTCATGTTGGAGTCCAGCCTGGGAAAAGAGGAGCAAATCAACCCTCAGCTACCCAATTTTGTTCTTGCACTTCTCCACTGATTGCTTTTTCTTGGTCTGTGCTGAACTTTCTAGAAATCTAATTCATTTTAAAATGTACTTAAGCCCAGAGTTTGTCTTCAGATTCCCTAGCTCTTTGCTTTACTTCATTTACCTGTCCTTAATTTCATCTGAGTCAGTTTAAGAATTGAACTTCCAATCTATTAGCTAGTGAAGAAGCTCCATATACGTTATTTAATGTCTTCTTTATCTGAGGATGCTCCACAATTAAACATTTTGAGGATGACAATATAGCTATTTTGAAATCTAATTCTTTGCTTGAGGAGAACAGAGATTTTTCATAGCCTTTTGTTTGAGTAGTTTAGATTTAAAGTGCTTTATTGTAAATTGATCTCATTCCTTTCCATTTGAACTTCAATTTAATATCTGATGTATATTATTTGATACCGATTATTTGATACCGAAGCTCGCTTTCTCTTTTTGCAGCATACCTTGTTGGCTGGTATAGGAGATATGTATACACTAGCATTTCACTAGCTTTTTTTCCTTGCTACCAAATAAAAAATAGCTTTACAGGAAGTATCAATCCCCTTTTGATAGTAAAAGACATATATTAGAATGTCTTATTGGTAATAAACGAATGCATTTGCTCTTCCGCTTCTTAAATGTCAGTGTTCCAGCACTGCTGGAACTGGAAGGAATTCATGTATGTTGAAGAATTAGTTTAAGAAAGTGGATGGCTTAATTGCTGTTGCACATGTGCACAACTACAGCCGCAAAACAACTGAATTGTACTTTTTCAGGGGCTGAATTTGTTTCAGTGGGAAAATTATATACAAAAAGTGATGTCACCAGATACTAATCCTAGCTGTACACATGCCCAGAAATACAAACCTAAACTGAAGGGCAAAAAAACCCCCGAAATATTTTCTAGATGTGTTGACTGCTTCCATCATTCAAATGCACGAATGCATGGGTCCAGAACTGAAGTTAGTAATATTGTTTGCGTCACACTTGCATCACAGACGTTGTATGTTCACAGCTATAATTTTACAAAGTAATCTGTGCAGAGTAATTTTCAAGCAATCAATCACGTGTGTTTTTACAGGAATCAGAAACAACAGTAACAGAAAACTTAGGCAAATCTTTGCTAGCTCCTACAAAATATCCTCCATTTACTTGGGAAACTGTTACCAGTAATGCACAGCAAGTTCCATGTATAAGGCTTTCAGTGATCATTTCCAACATTTATCAGATAGAAGACTCGACAGTAGATAAGCAGGAGCGAAAACTGGCCATGCAGTGCTCCTCTAGCAGCTATCATGTCAAAGTTGTTGTCCTCTTGTCTGTGTATGATTTTGCTCAGGGACCAGCCTGTGAGGCTGGGTACCACTCTTTAACCCTGGCCATGCAGAAACCAGCAGGAAGACTGCCATCACTTTCACTGGAGTCAGACTTTCATCTCTGCAATTTTATTGCAAAAGCCAATATATGCATAAAAAAAAAAAGACCTCACTAGTCTCTTCGCCCCTTGGGGAGGAATGTAATGATAAAAAATAAGACAAGCCAAGATGCGCATCACTGAAGCATCCAAGTGCAAGTACAACACTAGTCAAGGAAGTCTTTTTAGGCCTATCTTCGGATCCAAAAGGAGTTCAGCTGCACTCATTTAATTTCTTTGAAATACGCATCTGGCTTTAGGTCGAGGTTTGCCCACTTGCAGCAGATACAGTCTTTAGTGTCTCTGAGATTTGCTTTAGGCTCCTTTCAAATGGGAGAAGGGCGAGAGCTGTAGGCTGCGGTCTGACTTCTGAACGTGAGCACATGGCACTGTGGCACGGGTGGCCCTGGCTCAGGCATGGAAAACACTGCCGCATTTCACTGCTGACTGCAACAGTCAGAAGCTCTAAACTAAAATGACATTGGATGGAGACTGCTGCTTTTTATCCATCCTGTTATGGTAGAAGAGAATAAAAGGGCATGGTCTGTGTGGCAAGAGCATGCACCCTACCCAGCAGCAGACAGTGTAAATGACAGAAGCTAGGGGGGATTTTGGTGAAGTACTAAGTCATATGCATACATCAGAGATTGTAAGGGAAAAAAAAAGAAAGAAAACAGGCAACCAGTTGAAAAAAATATCAAATAGTTGATATATAAGACAGCAGTTCTGATGAAGAGGCAGCTGTCTTATTCAGCAACAAAAACATTAGAATTTTGCATCCGATCTCAAATCTTGTTGGAGGTCAAATAAAACTCTAGGGGAAGTCAGTTACCCAGAGTCCAGTAATTGCTTTGATTATCTTGATCTGAGCTTTTTCAGTGGTTATGTGAAATGACTGATTTTCAGGTCTGCCCTTGTTTTTATTTTCTAGTAACCCGTACCCACCTCACAGATTGTTTGCCAAAGAAAATGGAGGAGCTAATTACAGTGTTGATCAACAGAGACAAGCAGGACTGACAAAATCTGTGTTGCCTGTTAGAAGTCACAATAATCCCATGATAGCGCGTGACTGATAGGCTATACTATTATCATTTCCTACTACTTGTGGCCAAGTCAGACGGAACAAAGGAAATAGATGTGTATGAGGGCTTGAGATGAGAGGGGCTCTCGCCAGGAAACAAACTGACATGCTGTGTGTGATAGCCTGCAGAAGACTCAATGACAACCAGATTCTAACACCATTTGTGCATATTATTTATAGATCAGACTACACTAGACCAGACTAGACTAATTTTCAGTTGAAAGGGGCCTACAATGATCACCTAATCAAACTGAGAAAGAGTTCTGCCTGATTTGATGTATACTGTAGTGAACCACTCCTCTTACAAAGGACTTCCGTGGCACATGGAAAGAACAAGTTAGTATATTATAACATAACTGAAACTGAATTTAGTTTAAGAACTGGAAGGTGTATGCAGCTTTAGGAGCCTTCAACACTTGCATGGCTATTTACCCTATACTAAGACTTTGGAAAACGTTCTGGGTTTTGTTTTCTGTCGATATTATTCACCAATGCAATTAATTATTCATTCATTTTCAAATGCCAATGTTTGCTAACATTGAAAAAATAGAAAACTTTGACTACAACTGTTTTCTGTGAAGGTAAGTTAAGTTTATTATAGCAGAAAGTCTTGTGCCTTTTTAACAACTGACTGATAAAAGCAGCGGAAAACTCATGTTTTTCAGAGCTGTCAACTGTTATTCCACTGTTTGAATTTTCTCTGCCCTTAAGGTCTGCCCTACCTTTCCACGGAGTCAGCTGGCACTACAATGGCAATGAGCTGAGCCTGAGCTCATGGCAGCTGATGGTGGTTGATGGCACAACTGTACATGGTGGTCTCAGGTGGTGTCAGGTATCTACAACATGTTTCATAAGTCTGGTACATCACATTTCTGGAATGAATTATACCTAAACTTTTTTTGTAAAAGTACTGTTTGGGAGTGTAATTGATCTGTAACAAAGTGTGTATCTGTTATCATAGCATATGTGTATATGTATCATATAAATGTATATGTATCATATGAATGTATATGTTATGATATAATTATTCTTTTTCCTTTTTATTTTTTTTGGTTAAATTAATATGCTCTATTTCTCTGCAGGTATCCAACATCAGGCTGAAGTGTTTGAGATCCTGTCTATTTGTTGCTAAAATCAAACAGAAGTGAAAAGACCAGAAGAGAAAGCAGAATATGAGTGCAGGGAATTCAATAAAAAATCTTATACCTGCTGATTTGAGACTGCTGTTTGACTCTAAAATATTCAGCTAATAAATCCTTCCCAAGCCTTCCTAATAAAGTCTTCCCAATGTGCTTACATGGTCCCAGGAAAGGAAATACTGTACTTCTATTCAAGAGAACAAAAAAGCATTTACCACACATAAGTATAAAAATACAAAATAAGTCTATAAAATTTACTGTGTAGTATATATTAACTAAAGATAGGCAATGGACTCTTGGCAATACCAGTTAAATAAATTAAGTCAGGTAGAATAATATTCTGGCATTTGATCTCTGACTGGCGGGCTGGCTGAAGGATCAGATGTAGAATTAACATGCATAAATTTCTCTCCCTTGTTTTTGTCAAGTAAAGACAGGATTGTTTCAGAAAAGGATTATCATCTCCAAAAGTTAAAGAAGCATCTCTGACCATTATAGGTTTTGTAGCAATGAAATTGTTAAACTGTTGACCATTGGACAAAATTGACAACTACAGTCTAAATGATGTTGCCCTGGAAATTATTTGCCTTTACTTGCTACTAGATCCAGTGGCATCCTTACAAAGGTAGGTGATACTCTTGCCACTTGTTTCTGAAGAACTTTCTTCAATAGCACCAGAGCTACACATTACTTCTGTGTTTTTTTATTGCTGAACAAGGGGTAATTGTATAGCACTGCCCGGTTTTAAACACTTAGCTTTGGTGTGATTTTATAATCAGTACCCACTGCTGCTTGCACTGACATCCTCACTGGTACAACTCAGGAAGACAAGAGGGTGACAATTCTTTATCTGCCTCTCAGTACTACTGTTGAGTTTGGCTGTCCTTTTCCATCTTGTATTTCTAGTACAAAGGTGGGATGTTTTGCACTTTGTGTATCTGCAAGATAGAATTAACTTTCCAGAAGTTAACAAAACAATTTTGTACTTTTTTTTTTTTAATGGACTTCATGAAAGTGAATACACCAGTGGTTTCGTGATTAGAAATCACCAAGCCTTATGCAGTGATAACTATTTCCTTAAGACATTAAGCTTATTTTAGCACGCAGTTAACTCCGAACCTCTACTATGGCTGTGAAGGTTAGGAAATGACTGACCAAAGTAATATTTCTTTTTAAGGTTTTGGTGACATTTCAGAGTGACTCTAGAACACAGGAGGAAAACACTGGGTATTATGCAGGGTGAAATATCCTTGTCATTCATATGAGAACAAGCTTTCCAGTACTAATCAAGCACTCAGGTCTACACAGGTAGTACACTGCTGTCACCAAAAGTAGAAATAATATTAAGCAAAATCTTCACAGAGTAGATGTAGTACTTTTTAAATTTCACTGAATTTTGCTAAGAATGAGTTTACTTTAATGGAACATGAGTCAAGAACCCTCTATGTAGCAGCACCTGTGGTTTTCCCTTCCCTGGCAGGTGGCTAGGATGGGCCAACAGCAGCAGACCGAGATCGTTAGTCTTGCCCTGCCCTGTGTCAGTGTTGTTCATATGCACATAAACTTATCAAGAACATGTGCAATAGGTGACAGAGGTTGTGTGGTAAGAAGATATTGATTGCTGAAAAGAAATTGCTGAGCAACACTGTCCTACAGCCAAAAAATATCCCAATCAAACCTTCTCTGAAGAAGAGATATCCTGCAGTCAAAAACCTCTTGGAGCAAACAAGCAACATAAATATTAAATAAGATACAAGTTACACATTGAGGTTTATTTTGAAAATAAGCTTCCTACAAAAGTAGGAAATGTCTAATTGGTAATAGCTTCTTTGTCAAAGGATGTGTTGTAGAGAACTGTGCATGTTTGGGTCATAAAATAATAAGCCTCTCTAGATATTTCTACATATTAGCTGTCAAAGGACTCCATAAAGTACGTAAGATCTAGTGAAGACTGCCCTTGGCTACAGTTTTTTTCACCTAATTCCTAATACTATAAGGAAAGAGCCATTTTATTCCTGGTGATCTTCCATCCTTTCTTTGGGTTCTCTGTGGAATGTGTTGAAATCTGCTTTTGAAAATCGTAAATCTGAACCCTTTTTTTTTTTTTTTAATTTGATCTGATGTCAAGGTCTCAGTTTTCAGTCAGGCCAAGGAAAAGCCCTGTAGACTTCCTCTTTTATACCAACATCTGTGCTTTGTCAACCTCACCACCAGGAAAAATGCAATCATTCTGGTAAGTCTTTGAAAATCATACACTGAAACAGCTTAGGAGTTACCCTTTCATTTTCTCTGCTAGTCAGGAGCAGAGATGCACTGCCGGGGTCTCTGAATGCCCTGTGCAGTATTTCAGTGTCCACCACAGGACCTGAGCTGTAGGTTCAAGGCCTAGATAAGAAGAAAAACTCGAATATGAGGATGAGTTTATGGTGAACCAGATATCACCGTAATGGACTTAGGACTGAAGGCTCTGGTGGTGAGAGCATTAAGACAAGGGATCAGCAGGGAACTGAGCACAGCTTCCTGCTGTAGCCACTTTGAAAACAGTATACAGAAGAAGAGCATGCAGGCAAGAGAAGAGATAGGGAAAAGTCGCCAAGATACTAGCAGTGTGCTCAGACAGAAGACCATATTCACATGTGGTATGTTTGAAGGGCTTTTTCCTACAGCTCTGTTCTGCTGCAGTAAATACCTTCCTCTGGATCACTGATATTGCTCATCACTCTTTCCAACTTTTCATCAAGGAGCTTAGCGCACTCTGCAATTATTTAATAAAGCTCCAGAAAGTTCATTGAGTGGGGTGGATATATAGATGAGACTTATCTACATTTTACAAAGTGGAAAACTTGAGTGTTTTGAGTCAATGACTCACTGAGAATATAATCCAGAGCTCTATCTTTTTTAGGCCTGAGCACGCTTTTTTGTTATTATTGTCTTATCAAATACAAATCATGAAAGCTGCTTCAAAAGGAAGTGACAATCACTATACTCATGGGGAAATCAGCAACGTGCATTTCCAAAATAAAAAAGTATGAGAAAGGGGAATAAGAAAATGTTAATGTTAAGGCATTGCAGGGCCCAGGAGCTGGTGGGTGCCAGGAGAATTGGAGTCTTCCCCCAGAGTCCCAGGGCATGACCTGTCAGACAGGACCATCCCACTGCCCCATCCAGGGAACAGGGCAGGTGAGGGGGCACGAAGGGCAGCCCTAGGCACATCCATGCCAGGATTCTGATAGTAGTCCAGGGGGAGTATAGGAAGGGACATCTATGGGTACCCAACAAATATTCATCCTGACATGCTGATGTTGTTTTAAAGACATTTTTTTTTCCAAAGGAATGCTCCAGTGACGAGCAGTGTACCCCAGGGGTTGGTATTGAGGCCGATGTTGTTTAATATCTTTGTTGGTGGCATGGACAGTGGGATCGAGTGCACCCTCAACAAGTTTGCAGATGACACCAAGTTGTGTGGTGTGGTCAACATCCTGGAGGGAAGGGATGCCATCCAGAGGGACCTTGACAGGCTTGAGAGGCGGGCCTGTGTGAAACTCATGAAGTTCAACAAGGCTAAGTGCAAGGTTCTTCACATGGGTCAGGGCAATCCCGAGCAAAAATATAGGCTGGGCAGATAATGGATTGAGAGCAGCCCTGAGGAGAAGGACTTGAGTGTTCTGGTTGATGAGAAGCTCAACATGAGCCAGCAATGTGCACTTGCAGCCCAGAAAGCCAACCGTATCCTGGGCTGCATCCAAAGCAGCGTGGCCAGCAGGTCGAGGGAGGTGATTCTGCCCCTTTACTCTGCTCTTGTGAGACCCTACCTGGAGTACTGCGTTCAGCTTTGAGGCCCCCAACATAATAACAACACAGAGCTGTTGGAGAAGGTCCAGAGGAGGGCCATGAAGATGATCAGAGGGCTGGAGCGCCTGTCTTATGAAGACAGGCTGAGAGAGTTGGGGCTGTTCAGCCTGGAGAAGAGAAGGCTCCAGGGTCATCTTACAGCAGCCTTCCAGTACTTAAAAGGGGCCTACAGGAAAGCTGGAGAGGGACTTTTTGCAAGGGCATGTAGTGATAGGACAAGGGGCAATGGCTTTAAAGCAAAAGAGGGGAGATTTAGGTTAGATCTAAGGAGGAAAGTCTTCACTGTGAGGGTGGTGAGGCACTGGGACAAGTTACCCAGAGAAGTTGTGGCTGTCCCATTCCTGAAAGTGTTCAAGGCCAGGTTGGATGAGGCTTTGAGCAACCTAGTGTAGTGGAAGGTCTCCCTGCTCTTGGCAGGGGGGTTGGAACTAGATGATCCTGAAGGTCCCTTCCAACCCAAACCATTCTATGATTCTATGATTCTGTGATTTTGACTTTTGTTTCAAAGTGATGTGGGCCTTACGAGACGTGATCTGATATAGTAACTTGAAAATGAAAAACAATGTTTCCTGTCTGGTCAAATGAAACATTTCATTTGGCCTGAAATGTTACAAAACATTTTTTCTTGAGTTAACAAAATATTTTGTGTTGACACAAATAATTTTTTTGTTTCATTTTTTGGTTCAGTTAAAATACAAAAAATCCATTATTCATATAACTGTACTCTTTCTCCTGTGCCTGCCAAACTATGGAGTTGATGACATTTGTAATAATTTAAATAAAATTATATAACACATTCTGGCATGTTGGAGCTCTGCCATTTATTTATGGCTTTCTTTCAGTACTGACCTTGACCAGACTGAAATTACTAACCAAAAGCAATGTTTACTATCTCTTGATTTATCCAGGTTTCAAATCAGAAATTTTGTGCTGAGCTATTGAACCATATCAATAAAAAATAAACAACCAAATACAACAACTCAAAATCAAATGAACTTAGTTATTTTGGGTTTTTTTAAGTATAATGATAATGTTTAGCGGTACCAATAATGAACTAAGTATCCATATCACCTACTACTGGCAGAGCACTCCCTAAAGCTGGTGTTTCCCACTCAAATCAATGCTTCAGAACTTTTCAAGAAATTAACAAAAGAATAGGAAATAATTATGCCATTATTTGTATGGTTCCCAGTGTTGCTGCAAAAATTATACTGAGTAGTTTGGAAATTTGCTGTCTAAACTATTGGACTGAAGAATACTTATCCTTAAAGTCAGACATTATCTATTAGATTTACATTATATTTAAAACAACATATGTACATATGAGCTTCAACCAGTTTCAAAGTTTTCTGAGTCAACGAATCCCAGAGTTTAAATATTATTAGGCAATATTAGGGCCTCAGTAGCTGAAAAATATTCACAAGCTCCTTTTCTGCTAGCATCAGGCCAGCTAATCTGAGATCTACTGTGCTTCCATTTCAAATCAACTTAAGTGTTTCCACTGGGATGAATCAGAGCAGAATAAAGCCTTCCAGAAGTGCTGTCTTGAATTAAGATTCATCTTCTGCAGAGTTTGAATATGAGATTAAATCAGGGACTTTTTTCCTTCTGATTAGAAGCAGAAGTCTTGAAACTTTTACCCCAGCTTCTAAGAACAGGACAAAAAGGGTGGAAAGATTTCTACCATGTTGAAAAAAACATGCACACCATTGTCCCTTCTTTTTGTGTATAAACCCATCAAAGAAAATGAAGACCTCAAGGGAAATTGAAGATTGCTCTTTGGCAATCTTTGTTTTAATTGGAAGTTTCAAATGAAATATTCCTTCTGCAGTATAAAAGGGTTAAGAAAGGAAATTTTGTCTTTAACCCGTATTTAGAGGTTTCTGAACGGTTTCAAAAGAAAGGAGGAAGTTGTCTCAGTGGGTATTCTCACAGTCTGCATGAAAAATTTAATAGAACACTCATATTCATATTCAAAAGCACCACAATCTCATCTTTGTATCATAATGAGATGGTGAAGTCACCAGGTGACTGATTATGATTAGAAAGATGTATATGATGCTGCTTCGTTTGGGAAAAAAAAAAAAAAAAGAACAAAGCTTCTGAAAGTGCTAATGCAGCACTGCAAAATCATTTTCTGTTTGAGTATACCATATCCTTGCCCTAACAATAAAGAACCATCCCACATGACAGTTAGCTTCCTGCTGAAGGGAAAAAGGTATGACTTCTGACACTGGTTGTACAGGAGCTCAGTGTCAGAGATTTGTAAACCAATTTAAATCCTGCTTTCAAACTGGCTTAACAGTCAAGAGAAGAACAGTACTGTTTAATATTTAAACAAAATGTTTAATGTTCGAATAGTAAAATTCTTTTTCTGCGTGGTAAAATAGGTGGAAGAACTGTTTAGAGCAGTTTAGGGAGAAATAACAAGAAGTAATGGGATAAAATTCAGTGAAAGAAGAACAAAGGATGAAAATCAAGACAAAATGTGTAACTGTGGTCAATTAGAACATGAAATAGTTTCTGGAGAGAGGAGGAAAAACTGGAGCACTGGAGTTTGTCATGTTTATGCTAGATACAGTAGCTGAAGATGTTTTGTACCATATAATTCTGCTTGAATTGCAAGAGAATCGACTTGACATACTATTTAGCAAGTTCAGGGCTTGTTTCATGTCTTCAAAGTTTGATTTCGGTCCCAGGATCAACATATGTTTCAGCAACATTGACAATTTGCTAAACTGGGGAGATTTTTCTCTTCTACATGCTCCATGTTTGTGCATGTGGTGTCAGCATTACAGAGACGAAGTCCTTAGTATTGCCCAAGCTTTAATGTCATGGTTTATCCCAGCCGGCAGCTCAGCCACCACTCAGCTGCTCGCTCATTCCTCCCCTCAGTGAGGTAGAGAGGAGAGAAATGTGACAAAAGGACTGAGGGTCGAGATATGAACAGGGAGGGAGCACCCACCGGCCATGGTCCCAGGAAAAACAGACTCAGCTTGGGAACAAATCAATTTAAATCGTTACTAGGTCATTCAGAGAGGATAACAAGAAACAAATCCAGGTATTAAAAACATCTTATCCCACCCCTTCCTTCTTCCCAGCTCTACCTTCTCCCCTAGCGGCACAGGGGGACGGGGAATAGGGTTGCAGATCAGTTCATCACATACTGTTTCTGCCGCTCCTTTCTCCTCAGGGAGAGGACTCCTCACACTCTTCCCCTTCCCACAGGATACAGGTCTCCACAAACTTCTCCAATATGAGTCCTTCCAGTCATTACCCATCAGACTCTTCCAGCACGAGTGTTTCCCACAGAGTCATGACTTCTTAGAGTGCATCCACCCACGCGGTGTGGAGTCCCCTCCCACAGACTGCAGATGCATCTCTGTTCCACAATTAATCTCCAGTGGGGTCCTTTCCCATGGAAGACAATCCTCTACAACCTCCTTCAGTCACAGGCATCTCTGCTCCAGCGTGGGGCTCTCCATGGGCTGCGGGTGGGTCTCAGCTCCACTGTTAATCTCCATGGGGGGCAGAGGGGGCCGCTGCTGTCTCGCCATGGGCTGCAGGGGAATCCCAGCTCTGGCACACTTCCTCCTGTTCCGCCTTCACTGACCTGTTGCCTGTATGGCCATTTCTCTCCAGTCTCAGTCCTCTCTGTTACAGTGGCACCAGGTTTGTCAAACCTTTACAGTTCCAGCAGGACAAACTCCACCCACCAGGAGCCTTGGGAACAGGGCACTTTGGAGCTCTCCAAGCCGTGCTGCCGTGGCCATCCTCAGTTGAGTGTTGGTGGTCCAGCATGAGCAGTCACCTACTTGGGAGTCTAGGGGGGAAAGTCCCCCATCTCCCCCCTCCACTGCAGATCCCGTCCAGTGCAAGTTTCATTGCCCCTTCTTAAACATGTCATTCCCAGAGGTGCTGACTGGCTCGGCCCTGGCCAGAGACAGGTCTGACTTGGAGCCAGGGAAGCTTCTAACAGCTCCTTACAGGGGCTGTCCCTGAAGCTCCTCCACTGCTACTAAAACTCCACCACATAAACCCAGCACAATTAAGCAAAGTGTTTAGCGCTTGTTACTACTTAGGCTTTCAGAATGACATTTTCAAAATGCTATAGCCCCAGAATTTCAAAGGAGATTTAGCGTTTGAATTCCAAGGACTGTGTTGGAAATATATTTTTAAGTGGAGGAGTGACACTGACAAATGGCCGTAGCAAACTACAAAACTTGGGCTTGAGTCTGTCTTCTGATGTACTTGCATATCCAAAGCCTACTCTTGTCTATTAAAGCTCTTCCTTCATGTGGAGCAAGGAGGTAACCAAACTTCTAAATGATGTCTTAACACACAGTTTGTTAATCTGTGTGACTGAACAAACAGATATGTTTTTCTTCATCAGTGTATATCTACATAATATCGACATTCCAGTTTTCTCATTGTGGTGCATTTTAATTCATCGTGGCCATTTTGCCTGGCAAAAATCTGTGCCATTCATTCTAGGTCTTCAGTCCTTACTATTTATATATTTTAAAATTTGCCTTAATGTGTAGGGTTTGTTGAATCCTCTGATGTTAGTGTTTGGAGTCTTTTTTTTTTATGGTCAAACACAAGCTTCTCAGTAGTGCTTCTAATCAACCTGGGGCTCATGTAGAAGACATAATTTTTTTCATCTTTTTACTGTTGCTTTTAAATTTTTTGGCAAGCTTCCAACAGGGTGAGTTACAAAGTGGTTTTGTTTTATTTTCCGAACATATACAATGTTACAGAAGCTTGGCTCTGACCTTAATTATTACCACTTAACATACTCAAATGTGCTGTTTTCCACATTATAAAAAAAGATATTACGTATACTGTAAATGGTGCTTTCAAGGATCACAATAGGTTCTCACAATTTTTACTCCTCCACTGGACCTTTTATACTATTCATACATATTTTCAGCTTTTCATGGCAGAGTCCTGCTTTACCGCTACATTAATGGATTAGCAAATCACTTAAGGAAGTGTTCTTCTTTCATGGCGGAGGGTTCTCTGCAACCAAATGTAAACACTTGCTTTGCTAGTGAACATAAAATCTTGTGTGATAAATAATGTTCTACTAGTTCTTCATTGTTCTTGGACTCTGTCCTGGTTTCAGCTGGGGCAGAGTTAATTCTTTTTTTTAACAGCCAGAAGAGCTCTGTGTTTTGGTTTTAGTCTGAGACTTGCTCTGAGAAGAACACTGACAGCGCACTGATGTTTATAGCTGGCACTGAGGTCTCAGGGACTTTTCAGCTGCCGTGTTCTTGCCAGTGTGCAGGAGCACAAGATAGGGCGGAGCATGGCTGGGAAAGGGGGTCCATGACTCTCCTTATGATTTGTACTTAGACTTAGGAGTGATGGCCAAACTGGCTGATGAAGTATTCCATACCATGCAGCGTCATACCCAGTATAAAAGTGAGGGTCAGCCGGAAAGAAGGGCCTTTGCTCTTCCCGGCCTCTCACTCTTGTACTCTCAGAGTGCTCTCTCTGTCTCACTCTCTATTTTTGGTCCACTCACTTGTCCAGGATTGCGGTGTTGGGACTTATCTGTTTCGGGATTGTTAGTCCGCGACAGGACGGGCCTTGGTCAAGGGATGGGGAGCAATTACACCATACATCACTCGTTTGTATATATTTATCATTGTACATATATGTATATATTAATATATTAGTAGCAGTAGTATTAAATTTTTCTTATCTCAACCCACGAGTCTCTTTTCCTCTTCTCCTTAAATTCCCTTCCTCATCCCCAGAGGGTGGGGGAGGGCGAGTGAGCGGCTGTGTGCAGTTTAGTTGCTGAAGCCGCCTAAACCATGACAGAATCCTTGCTTGGAATACTATCCTTGCTTGGAATACTATTTTCTGATAGGTGAAAATGAAGACACTAACATTTTCAGCCTCACAGTAGTGATTAGCAGCTATTCTTGTCACTTGGAAATGCCCCAGACTTCTCTTAAGTGTTACTCTCAAATTAAACATTAGACAATTGTACCCCATTGGAAGGTCAAATCTGAAGCTTTTGGCATGGATAGGACTCTAAGAAAATGCTTCTTTCTTGTACTTTCACTGGACAACATAAGAAGATGCCTCCAGCCTTGTGAAAAATGTTGTTGATTATTTTTACACATCTCCTTTGAGCTACAACCAGAAACCGTAGCCGCTGTGTAAAATGGGGTGAGCGCATTACTTAAGAGTAAGAACGGAGTGATTTTCTGAATCTTAATATTGAATTTATTCGCTTCTCAGATGAGGAGCTGTGAGTAAGGAGAACTTCTTGTTCTAGTCAAAGTTTAGTTGTCCTCTCCCTTTGTTACATACCCCTTTAATCATGTTTCCTCTGTTTGGATTTGGCATATGAATATTTGCTACTTTCTCCTGTGTATAAAATTAGTCTCACTATTACACTATTCTCTATGGTAATGAGATAATACTTAATGAAAGGCAGAACCCATTTTGACAAATCCCTGGACATGTAACTACATACTGACTCACATGTGAGTCAGAGATATTTTCAGGTTGAGGTTTTCAGAGGTATGAATGGATGTTTTGGGTTTGAAATCATGTACTGAAGAGAGTTGCGTTTGAATGTTTTAGCTTCTCGCAGATAAGGAATGCACTTAAATGGGGTTTATGGAGACTCTGCTCCTCTTTCTGCCAGGAAAATTTATCATCATAGAGACTGTAATGGGACAGTGAAGGTAGTAAAGACATACTGAAGAAGGATTTTTTTTTTTCAAATCCTTCTTGTATTTCTGTACGGTAACTTTTTTTCATTTGTACTAGTACAGACATTGCCATGGTGATGCAGATACAGTGGACCTGATCCTTTTCTGTTATTCTGTTGCGAATTATTTGCACTATAATGCTCTGAGCAGAGCAAATGAGGGAACAGTGGTGCCTCTAGATGTCTTCTGCAGCACATAGCGAACTGTCCCAGATAGTATCAGCTTCCATAGGAGTAGGTGCAGAGCATGTCCTCCTAGAGAGGTGAAATGCTGATCTCCCCTTTTCCCCCTCCTCAGGGGTCACCATGTTGTAGGGAACAGCCTTATGAAGAACAGAGGAAAAGAGAAGAAAGCAAGCATTTCCCTTTTCCGGCTGGGCTTCTGTCATATCTGGGCTCCCCTGTATGACAGTACAGGCACATGTATGAAGCTGGGTAGCTGGCAAAGGGAAAATGTGGACTCTACATACCCATTGCCCTCTCTTGATAGAGAATTTCCCCACCAAATGAAACCACTTTCCTAGAAGAGGCAAAGGCTGGCCTGGGATCAGGTGCAATGATAGTAGCCTGTTCAACCAGCCCACCGCACCAGAATCTTGTGAAAGAAAAGAACACCCGTCCTCTCTTGTGTCACAAGAGCAAGGAAAGAGTGGAAAGAGAAATGGAAAAAACTCTCTTCTAAGGTTTTATGCACAAAGCAACCCTTTCCTCTTCCTCTTCCCACTCCTCCTGTGCCTGGTCAGACAAAAATGTCATCTAAATGCATCTTTGAACCAACAATCTCCTACCAACAGCGAGGAGGAAGATATATGATTCATTGTCACTTAAAAGTATGCAGAGCAGCAAAATAATGGAAAGAATCCTTCTGAAAAGCTGAGTTCCCTGCCGCTTTCCTCAAAGCCATCAAGTAAGACTTTTTCCCACCAGTAAGATTATACAAAGTCATTATTTATGGAGCTGATAAGTGCTGCTTTCTAACTGTAGACACACTCAAGATGAAAGTGTATTTTCTTCAAAACCTCATTTCTTATACCTTTTCTGTTTCCTGTTGTTCAGCTACTAAGCTATACTTTTAAGCAAGGCTTAAAATATTTTTTTCTGAATATATATACACATATATTACTACGTGTCTGAAAAAATTCCCAAATGTGGTATCGCATCTTGCTACTGCACAGATGCAATGGAGAAAAGACTGAGTAACAGTAGAAAGCGGTAGCTCCTTGGGCAAGCAGGAAAGGGAAAGGGAAAAGCTGTGCAGGGGTTGTGAATTAATCGAGAGAGGTGCTGTCAGCAGTCTATTTTCTGAGTGCAGCTATGTCTTGTTTAAATATGTCATGTACTGGAACAGCATCGTACGCAGTGACACACACGCAGAGCTATGTGTGTGGTGTGCCTTGCACTACGTCCATAACTTACTAAGCCAGGAAACAGCCTTCTAGTTTCAAGGTGTTCAAGCCCAGTGTGTAGGTAAGTATGCAATGAAAAGCCCTTTGCCTTATTTTTTGATGGAAGTGATGGTTGCTCCTGGGTAAAGGAAAGCTTGCATCCATCTTAATCCATACACCCTGCCATCTCCAGCAAAACAGCAGTGCTGTAATGCTCCTGGCTGTTTCAGACTCCTGGCAAGTTCTGCCAGACCCCTTTCAGGCTACAGAAATGAGGTGGTGAAAGTACAGCATAAACACCCCACAATAACTAATGCCAGAGCGGGGAAGGAAAGAGAGAGAGGTAGCAATTACAACAGCAACAAAATGTCAAAGGAAACAAGTTTTGAAACAAAAGAAAAATAGGTCAGGCTTCGTCTTTATGGGAGTCTGCAACAATGTAAGTGACATCTGAAAGAAGTTTTATTTTAATTGCTCCAGGCACTGTGTTATTTGGCGGTGGATTGTTTCACCAGTAAGATTTTAATTCTATTCTGTTTTCCAAACCTTCAAAAGACATCCCTCTAGGAGTGTTTTCAGAAATAGGAGCTGTTGGGCTAAAGTCACAAGACACAATGTGTCTTGCCTCCAAATGGATGGGGCTGCACGAGTCGATCCCTGCAATGTGTGATGCTGGTCCAAGTGCACCGTTGTTTAACAGTGCCAGGTTCCTCAATCCATGGGGTGAAATCTTTGCAAAATCAAGTTTTCCCTGTGTATTTTCAAGGACACTTGTTGCCTCCAGTGATGCCCTGTAGCTGACGGCTTATAGGCTATCTTGAGTATTCTTTGAAGGTACAGATAAGTCTGCAAAGTCAATGTCTTCAAAACAATAATTATAGTTCTGGTGGTGTTTCGTTTATATGATAAACCTTCATTTTCATCTGAAGGGAATAAAGGGACTCTGATTTGGATTGCAGTTTATCACTAAGCAATATGTTACTTCCATTTTTTTATTACAGTTCAGCTGTTATTAGTATACCAGACAAAGTCCTGGAACCATTGAAAATTGACGTAAGCCTCCATGGCTTACTCAGGGCCAGAATTTAGTCCTTTGTGATCTAATACACCCATTATCTCCAAGTCAATAAATCTTTGTTTCACTTTCACACATTATTTTGTGCTTTTTTCCCCAAGGTTTTATGTCCTTCTTAACTGGAATACATAACGTTCTTTTGAACAAGAATTGCTGAAAAAAGTGTTTTCCTTTATAATCTCCCAATTCCATATCTTTGTTACTCGATTAGCAAACTCTGCTAGCACGTGCTTTCTCCTCACTGTGTGCTTTCTTTGGGAAAGGCTGGGTGGTGAAACATGCTACTATTTTATGCCTGCTGTTGGTTAAAAAAAAAGCTTTGTCCTTTTTGTCCTCCAACCAGCAGCCCATAAACAATTCATTAACTTACAGTAAAAAGCTAATTAGAGGGATAGTTTTTCACCTCTGTAATGCAGCTGCAAACTTACCTCCACTAAGACAGATAAAACAAGACAATAAAACAAGACAAGATATTGACTCAGAAGAAAATATGGGTGAGGAAGTGTACCAATTGCTATTTGTTTATGTTGGTGAATGCAGTGTATTATTTGCTTTTGACTCACTTCACATCATTCTCCGCTCTAAATAATTTCTAGTACCTGATGGCAATCACTGATATTTCAGATTTTACAGGCTCCTTGTCAGGAGATAAAACTACCTGGCAGAAAAGCCAAGTAATGTTGGCAGCAGCAATGTTCCCTCCTCTTCCTCATAGACAAAGGAAATCTCAGCAATATAAAAGGCTCCATTTGAATGAACAAGTCCTGTGTGACCCTATCTGGGGTAGTGCTGCAGTACTGTAACCCATTAAAGGAGATAAATAATGTTTTCTGAGATGAACTATAAGGCTTTCTTTACATTCATTCTATGTGGTATGTAACAAATGTTTAAAAAATCATCTCCATTTGCATTCATAAATTTAGCCATCATATCACTATAAACTTTGTTATGGTCTACAAAGTAAGTTATCAGATTTTCAGAAAGTCTTCTTCTTTTTTTAAAAAAAAAAGAAAAAAGAAATAATGGCTTGAAACATATAGACAGTTAAAAATACATACTGTGAAGGGTATTTTTCTGTGCTATTTATGACATATATATATAAATATTACATATGCATTTACAGAATCTCTCTTCCTTTTGTCTTATCCTTTCAAATACACACAAATGTCATTCTCCCACAAAAAAAACCCAAAACACACCAAAAACCAGAAACCAAAAGGCCTTGTAATATTTTAAGAGCCCACTCAAACAAGAAATCAATCATACAATCAAAGTTTATGATCATAATCCTCCAAAAATAAGGCTAATTAGTCTTCTGTCTTTCTGTATAGCATGATAGTCCTGCTGCTGCTCAGAATCTTCTCAGTCTTCTCTTCTTAACAATATCTTTAGATTTCTGTGGAATAAAAAGGATTGGATGAAAGAATGTAGGACCTAACTTAACATCTTGGGTAACAGAAGTATTACCTCTTTTTGCTCTCTCTCTGTCTTTGTTGATATTTTTTTCTCTGGTTCATCTTGATTAAAAACATTACTCAGCACCGGTAGACACCTACCTGCGAGACTGTGCCTGCATCTGGTGAAATGCAATGTTCTTGTGTGCAGGTTATACACCTCTCTCTATTCTGGCAGATATTGGCATCCTAAGCTAAAATCTTATCGCAAACCATATGGATCTTTATGTTCCTAGAAATTAGGTTTGATAGGGTTTTTTGATATGACTTTTTAGCCCCCAAACCTTGAAATTTAAGCATTTTCTTGGTCTTCGGAAAAAGTATTGTCACGAGCCCTTGAGAAATCAGGGAACTTGAGCAGACTGTTCTACAGGCTTTTCTAGGTATCTACTTTCAGATAGATGCTGCCCTCCAGCTAAATAGTAAGGAAAGCTGTACAGGTATACTTAAATTTTGTCCTGTGGAAAACTAACTTTCAACGCATACTGCTTTTACTGGACAGCCCTTCATGGCAGACTAGTAACTTTCACAAAGGGAGCTCATCTCAGGGGCTCTTTCCACTCTTTGTCTTCCTAAGCTGCCATTTCGATGTTTCTTCTTTCTAAGCAATTCAAGCCTTTTAGTTTTTGATTTCTTCCACCATTCCCTCTTCCCAAAGCAACCTTGCCTGCTAAGAAAGCAGAGCTGGTACAAAATCTTACAGCTTGTTGCTGTGGTAAGTTTATGTATGTGTATGACACGCTTTCCCCTGACAACTGCTGTCATATCTGCTCAGTTTGATAGTCAAAATAATGTTTTTATTACTTTATGCTTTGCAGATTAATCTGAATTTAGGAGAATCAAACTGACTTTATTTGTTTTGTTCAACATCAGTACTATCCAGATACTACAAAACATGTTCAATTTCAGGAATTATTATGGTTGTTGAAGATGTGAGAGGCTGATAGAAGGCAGCTTGACTTAGACTAAGCTAAATTGTCCCTGTAGGGCTTATATTAGCTGAAAAAAATATAACAATGAATTCAGGGAAGCACTGTGCGCAGCACATACAAAATATGCCATTTCACTAACTTTTCTTCTCAAAAGAGTAAAGTGAAACACGAAATATTTGCTGCAAAATAATTTGAGACTCCAGATTTCTCATATGCTAGACAAAATTCAGAGTTAACTCATTTACACAGCAAATATCACTAAGGTTTATGTGAACTTCCTTTAAAAAGGAATTTGGTTGTAGAAGAAAGCTAGCTCTTTTTCAAAGGCAGACTTTCCTATTGTTACGGCGGACATGCAAAATGGGCTCTTTGGGGCACTTTTCCTGCAGATTCACGGAAAGGAGAAGGCAGAAATCCAGCTACGAGGGCAAATTAAGTGGGGAAGTGTGCTTACTTAGATGTTTCTGTGTAGAAAATTCTTGTGACAAGAATTTCTTTGCTTCTTGCACAGTCACAATTCCAATTGTTTTTTTTTTACACAAACTGCTCACTTCCTGTGATAAATTACAGTTTGGAATATTTTATCTTGTCACTCTGTGTTAACCAGTGCAGACATTGATCTAAATAAAATGCTTCAGTGTCACTGAGCTACCTGAAGCACGACAGAGAATCACCTGTGGGATAGCAAGGGTTTTGAGGGCTTGAATTTGTCTCTTTCATCTTGCTACTGTAAGACATGATATAGGTACCTACCTTGCTATCTCCAAACCCTAGTAACAAAGCGTCCCATTAAGAAAAGGCTGCTTTTCAATGTCAATTATATTAAGAACCTTTGATAGCAAATGAGGGGGTTACCAACTATCAGTGTCTTGAGACTGCTTTTATAAAGAATAAAAGAAGCATCTGAGAGTGATCCTATATGAGATATCAAAGGGAACTGCTCCCAACCAGTAAAGGATCATAGGAAAAAGATGAAACAGGGAAATGGCAGCTTCTATTTCCTAAACTACAGCAGAGAGCTACTTTCAAATGACACCTAGGACTGCTTAATGCAACCCAATCTTTCACTGAAATACATCAGAGTGAAATGTGCCATAATATGCATGGGGACTTGTTGGTTGTTTGTTTACCTTCTAACTTCATTCATTTTACCTGCTTGGAGGAATCAAGAGCTGGAATGTGAGAAAGCCGATACCTTGAAATATGAGTAAATCAGTAGCTTTGTAGAATGAACTCAATATCTTAGCTTGCTGCTACTTGGCAATTAAGGAAAATGTGGCCATGGGATTATTTCGAAAAACTGAGTCAGTATCAAATGCCATTTTCCTTGCCTTCAGATTAGAGAAACGGATGTATTGTTTCTTTTCTGCACTATTTTCCAGCTGAAAAAAACCCTCTCTTCCGAGTTGTCAACAGTGTCACTTCCCCTTTTCCTTGTGATGGGTTTCTACTCCTTCTTATTTTGAAACAGAGGTGCTAATTAATCTTCCCACATTCAAGCACTGCAAACATATTTCAATTTCAAATGAGATAAGACCCACGCTTGAAACGCCCACACTTACAATTTTAGATAGCTTTGTACCACATATTGTAACTGGCCTGAATTTTCTTCATGACACTGACGTTATCAACAATGAGCTTGTAAAGCTTTATATCTGAGAGGCAGACTCTACATAATAGCTCACCAGCTCATATGGGAGTTACAGAGTTGGAAATGTACAAGAAAGAGAAAATTAAGAAAACCAGTTACTGTTAGCTTGCACACTGGGCTCCTGCTTTTCAATATCCACATACATTAGCCTATTCAGATGCAAGCCACTCTATTTTCCAAAATCTTCAGGACTGTCACGTCTCATTCAATTATTCACTTAGTTATTTGCTTAACTCGTATTTAAGGCCAAAAGACACGAACTAAAGTGCAGGGATTTCCATTTAAACAGAAGAAAACGCTTTTTTACTGTAAGGTTGATTGACCACTGGGGCATATTGCCTAGAGAGGTTGTCTATTCTCCATCCTTGGAGAAATTTGAAATCCAGCTGAACATTGCTTTGGGCAACCTTGATCCTCTTCTGAGCAGGAGGTAGGATGAAATGATCTCTAGCTGTGTCTGTGACTTGTGAATTATGTTATTTGCTGAGTGAGTTGCAGATTGACTTCGGGGTCCTGCTGGCATTTTTTAAGCTCCTGAAGACTATAACCCTCTTCTCTTCGAAGGAGAATTAAATGTACTCCTTAGCATTCCTTACATCATACATCATTCTTCCTCACTTTATTGACTGTTCATACCAAAGTAAGAGCTCCAGGTAGGGTCCTAACCTGAGCAGCTGAAGACTCCAGTTCTGCAGTACTTGCATTTTGATATCTTATTTGCTTATTTTCACCTTTGCTCAGAATCCCTCTGTTTCTGTCTTCTTCTTTAACCTTCTCTGACGATTTAGCATTCATGTGGCCCTGAGTATCTCAGGTAAATTCAAGTCTCCGTTATGCTGGATACTGTGATAATCTCTTGAGTTTGCTCCCATTTAACAAACTGCTTGCATCCCTTCTCTCATTAGGCTATTCTGTTACACCACAAGAACTACATACCTTTGTCTGTTCTTGTGAATCACAATTTATCAAGACTGAGTCTCAAAAGCTAGCCCCAGATATAAAGAGAATAAGAGAAAGGAACTGCTAGTGTTACAACACATATGGAGAAGTGAGGTAGAGACAGAGAACATATTTTTGAAGAAAGCACAAAGCAAAATCCATCTCCAAAATCCCACTCCAGGACTGTCATTGCCTGGCAGGCTTTCTTCTTGCTTCTTTCCTTCACCAGAACTCACCCTACTGCCTTTGCTGTTTCCGCGGGATGGGATATTCCCACTCACCACGTGTACCGGTGCACTGCGTACCAGTAAGTGCTTTGTTGTGTTGTGGACTAAGATATATTCCCAGTTACAACGTTGTAAATATAGATTAACTCATTAAATCAGTGTTATTGAAGTTAATGGAATTGCATCAAATTTGCATCACAGTCATTCACAGGAAAATTTAACACCATGAGTTTTTAGTTTTAGCACAGTTTTATTAGACTTCAGTATTACTTTTTCTACTGAAAAAAAAAAAAGACTTTACTAAAGGAATAGTAAGATTCATTACACAAAGCTTTTTCAAATCTACCTTAACCTTTTTTTTTCCCTATTCTGAAAAAGGATTCTCTTCTTTTTCATGCTCTGATTGCTGTACTGGGCATGGTAGCAGTGCCTGGCAATATGCAAATATAAAATTGTCATGCCATGGTCTTCAAATTTAGTAAGATGCTGCTCCCTTTGTCTAGACAGAACACAACCGAGTCAGTGAATAGTAACAGTGACAGCTCTTTAAGTCTATCAGGATTATATCGTGGGTTTTGAGGTTAATTGCTATTGCTGTTCATTATTACAAGCATTAAGGCCTTTGATCCAAATAACTTAGGATGTGCTTTTAAAGAATGCATTTTATAGTCAGGTAAACAGAACCATGAAGTGGCAATAGTCTAGAAAGCCATACAAAACAACAAATAAAATAACATTGCAAACAGCTAGAAAGGCTTAGGGATAGTCATTGAAGGAGCAGGAGCACTATTGCCCTCATCTGCTTTTACTCCTATAAGTTACAAGAATGGGTTTGCTGCCTCTGTTAATTGTCATGGCTCTGTTTGTTTGCTTAGATATAACCCTGAGTGACTACCCACCTGAGCACCTGTCTCAAGAGCTCTACGTCCAAGTCAGTAGGATTCCCAGCAAGGCAGTCTTAGAAGTGGAAAAAGCTGAAGGAAAACACTGAGGATCTAAAGGTACATGAGATTTTGAGTGTCTTTTGTTTTGGTGTATAATTTTGGATGAGATTTTCCAAAGATTGGTTATGATTCTTATTTATAGTATTTGTTTATCACTACATAAGAAAACAATGAATGTTTCGCACACCATCTGCTTACACTTTCCCCAAAAGGCTTTGCATATTTTCAGGAAGAAATTACTCTTAAGTATCCTGCAGTTTTCTCTAAACAGTTTCATAATTTCACAGTGTCCTTGCTAACGAAGTATAGTATGTGCCCTTGTAATATGTCAAAATTATTCTAAATTGCTGACAGATTCCTTCAATGTTGTGAAAACACAGCAAAAGCTTCTGAGGAGAAGTCCTTTCTGTCCTCAGCCAAGAAGCCCAAAGACTGCAAGAGTTTTTCTTACTGTACTGTTATAGAAAGTAAGATATGAGAAAGTCACACAGGAATAGTGATTCAGACTCTGCTATGAGTAGGAAATGGAGAGAGAATGATCTACTGATATTTCAGTTTTAACAACCTACAGTGTCAAGTAATTGCTAGCTTCTAAATGTCTTCTCCTGGCAGTCTTTAGGCAGCCTTAGGAAGGTCTTTCTTTAGGTTTATACCTAAATGTTACAGTTTGCCATGCAATATTTTTATACTGTTTTTAAACATTTCCTCTTCACCATAGCCTGGCCAAATCCTTCCTGATGTTAATACAGATCTCCGCACAAAGCACAACTGCTCATCTCAAGACCTAGTAAAAAGGCCACACAGGTGAATAACAAAGAGTGAGCAGTGCCAGACGTAAATTGCAGTTGTATGAATCAGTAGAAGAGAGCAGAAGATCCCTGTTAAGCTGAGTAGTTTTAAAGACTTTCTTAATTTTAAGTATGTGAATTGTGTGACATTTCTAGGGCTATTTAGATGATTAAGTAAATGTTTTACAGGAGTGGGGCTGTATCTTCAGAAGGTCTGGTTTAGACTGATCTCTTGCAGAAGGATTCATTGATGTACTTCTTCACATACATCACAGAATATAGGTATATATAGGTATAATAAGGACAGTAGGAACAATCATATTTTTGTCATTTTTTCGTGTATATTTGTTTATGAAAAGCAAAACATGAGGTTTCTTTGAACTTGAGGCACCCCAAATCTTAAAAGTACAATTGCATGCCTTTGTTAAAAAAGAATGCCAACAGCAGCCCTGGGCTTGGAAAACCAAGTCCGAGTGCAAAACGAAGGCTGGATAAAATAACCAGTCCCTACCCCTAATTATGGAGCATCCCTGACCTTGAGTCCTTCAGCGTCTTATGCTCCCTTTAGAAATGATGAGGGGCCACACAGAGTTCTAGATTTGAGTTATTTTGACCTTTGATACAGGGACCTCCTAAAGTAAGAACATTTCCTATATTTTCCAAGTATTCTCCTATTTATTTGCTTGCAAGTATCAGGCATGCTATTTTCTGTCTAATATATCCATGGAATATGCATGTTAAATAACAGATTAATTTTCCAGGGTGTATCCTTAATGCCTGCATTAGAAGGCTAGTTTCCTTAAGCTCTTTCTGTGGTCTGTGAAGAGAGGTTTATTAAAGGAGATTCAGAGCACTTGGAGCAGATTTCTACCCTGGATTATTTTCTGGGAGAGCATTTTTCTTTGACTACATCAGGAAGCACAAAAATCAGTCTTTGAATAAAAACACCTACTGAGGTGCCTAAAAATAGTGTCAGTGCCCCTATCAGTTCCCAGTTAGCAACTTTTCGTCACTGAGTAAGTTTCTGTGCACAGCTCGAAAAATGGACTGTGGATTTTCAGAGTTCATGGGATCTTGACCAGAAAGACAAATTCTCATTGCACCTTTGCGGTGTAGCTCTAAAAAGTCCCTAAAAGTCCGTCTTGCTACAAATGAGGGATGAAATTTACAAAGCTAGCATCTACAATAAGCAGTGGGTTTGTACCCTGGAAGCAGATTGTAACTACATTTCTAGAGGAGTCTTATGAGGAAGAGACAGTTTCCTTTTCTGTGCAGCATGCTGGAGTTGCCTGACGAGTCCTGGCTGTCTTCTCCATGAGTCTCCCAGCAAGTTGATCCCACTCCAACAGCTCCTAGATGCTTCTCAATACAGATTGCTGTTTTCTGAAGGTGGGAACAAACATAGGCTTTTTTCTTGCTCCTCCAGTCCCTGACATTGCTCATGATTCACCCTGTAAGATCTAACTGCAGTTTACAGAGATGTTTGAGAGGTAACAGCTGTAGCTGCAGTGGAGAACTGACTAAAAAGACAGCTAGTTGGTTAACTAGCACATTAGCCCTCTGTAGCATGGTCTGAAATCATATGTGGAAGAGAAAGTTCATTATTGCTGCTGTCCTCTAACAACGATGTCAAGGGTGAGGCTTAAGCCGCTTTTCATAAAGCAGCCATCATTCTGCAAAGGCAGTGTGGGGACAAAAGGAAGTAAAGTGTCTGAAAATTGTGATGCTTGTTTTAAATTTTTCTAATCAAAGTGAGGCAAAATGTGTTTAAAAGCTCTGTAATGCCTACATGCTCCATGTAGTACGCTGTCTATCAAGGTGCTAATTTCCTTGCCTCTAGTGACAAAAAATAAAAGCGACACTTTCTTAAACCCAGCTGTTAGGGTATCAAAGGAAACAAAATGAAAGGAAGAAATGAAGTGAATGCAGCGTATAAAGGGAAAACACACAGAATGATAATGAAATGAAAAATTACACCCAAAAATGGAAATTAGTACATGAATGGAAATGGTGAGATGACAATTTTGAGTCACTACCTAAAATCCCTGTAACAATATGACTTATGTGCATGTCAATCAATGTCAAGACCTGGTTTCCACTCAAAAAGAAGCAGAGAATGATGATATATAGCTATACTACTTTCACATGGTTACAATGTTTGCAGCCTGTCTTTGAAGAATTTATTTCTCAGTAAGATTCTTTTTAAACAATTATTAGAGAGGAAAACTGTCTTTCCATCTAGCCTTATCCAGCACGTACTCTATTGTTAGCATCAATGTCACTCCCACCAAAAGCCTCTATAAAAGTCAATTTGTTTAGCCAACATATGTGAGGGATCATCTCTGGTTTTGCAGCTTTGACTATGGTTTGAAATCTAAAAGAAGGCAGAAGAACTGGAACTTTTTCCCAAGGAACATTTCCACTAATGAAGATAAATATACTCCTATTCCTTCTCCAGGACTATTTAGAAAAGTCTTGTCTCTCTTGGGGACAGCCTGTGATTCAGTAAGTGATTTTCTATGGTCCTGCAGAAGGGGAAGGTCCCAGATCTTAAGCAGATGCGGTGAGAAGGTCTGTGTGTGTTTACAGGGGTCTAGGAGAACTGAGGCTTCCTTATCAGCAGAGGTAGGGCATATTTGCTCTGTATTCCCCAAACAGGATGACACCAAAAAGAAGGCACTTTCCTCCTCTCATCAGTTGCGGGTTGTGGTAAAAGACATTTCACGCTCTGTATTCTGTAGCAATGAACAGGGGTAGAAAATATTATGTGAGCTCTTCAGTTTCTCCTTTGCTGGATGGTAGGTTCCAGAGGAACATGATTTTGACTGAGCCTGTAGCTGTCAGATGGTGAAAAAGATAGGCGTTCTGACTCCCAAAGAGAAATGCTAGGCCCCTGTGATACAGCATCTTAAATTCACTTCCTCTCCTGTTTTCACCAGAGTTTAGTGGACAGCTCCTTTTTTGGACTTCTGTCCTGTTTCGGACTTCTCAGAAGAAGACACCGAAACTAACAGCAAGTGTATAGCAAGATCCTCAAGAAAGGCTGACAGACCTCTTTTTACTTGATCACAGGTGTCCTGGATGTCTGAAAACGAAGCCGCCTGGGAGCTGTGATCTGTGTTTAATGACAAAGGGAAGGCAAAAGATCTTTTAACTTGATTATAACTGTCATGTAATTCCTTCTCACTTATCTTCGTATTGGTGGCCTGGAGACGATTTCAAAATCTTGGTGCAGGCCACTGACTACCGTTGCAATATGAAGTAAAAACAGTCCATGTCTCAAAAAACTTAAATTCCAATTTAAAACAAAACAAATGAACTCTTTCTCACGTGCGCACTCTCTTTCTCTTGCCTCATCAGCACTGGGGAAGAAAACTGACTATTTTAAATGCTTGCATGGGAGGTAACCATGCCTCTTACAGGTTGCAACAGTATTTTCTTCCCTAGCGGGAGAAGTATTCCCCTGGACCTGTGAAATTTTCTTTTTGAAAAAGTGACCAAAATCAATACACCTCTGAAAAAAACTTACTTTAAAGGTTTCACCTAGTTTCAAATATGACAACCAAGAGAAATAGAAAAGTTATGAGCAAAATTTGGCAGGGGAGTCTGTACATAGGACAGAATATCATGCAGATGATGTTTCTTCTCAGCTTTTCCATTCCCAACACTATCTTTGGGAACAGGGAAGTGTCAAAATTTGGACCATAGATACTATATGCAGAAAGCACTCATAACATATAAAGGAAATATACAATTTTAATTTCTAGAACATGTCATAGGCTTCAGGCTTCCTCTTAGAAAAAATTAAACTAAAATGTCATAGGTTAGT
Organism: Tauraco erythrolophus; assembly: GCF_009769465.1. NCBI lineage: Eukaryota > Metazoa > Chordata > Aves > Musophagiformes > Musophagidae > Tauraco > Tauraco erythrolophus. Next base: position 45,871,484 of record NC_141496.1, on the reverse strand, counting down.
TGCTTTCCTGCTTATCAAAGATTGCTCCCTAATTAAAATAAGAGTTCTCATTTTTATACCATAGTGACTAGCTCCCATTTCTTAAGCAGTATTATTTGATACAGTGAATAGAATTAAAATTTTTCCATATTATGAGCTGGAATACCAGTCTCCTGAAATAATGAGCAGATAGACACATGAGTAATCTGATCTCTGTCAGGGGGACTGAATGTAGTGAGAGTAGGCAAAAGTAAGAAGATTATTTATCTCGTCTTAATATTTCTCACTGCTATTGTTATTGAGGCCAAATCTTACAGTGCTTAGTCTAAAATACCACTGAAGATCATGGGATTATATTTGTGATGATCAAAGCCTAAGAAGGCTCCACGATTTTGTCCATTATAATTTTATTTTCATTTAAATAGCTCCTCAGAGCTCCCTACTGTTCTTCTCTAAAGCTCATTCTTCCACAAAACAAAAATACATGGTGCTGGCTCCAAAGACCTGCTAACACTCACCAAATGCTTAACTTGTGGCACATCAACAATCGTACAAGTTTTCATTAGATTGTCTTCTGTACTTTGGCAGATCTTGCCCTTTGTGTGGGAAGGTGAGAATAATATTGTGCAGCAGCTCAACTGCAAGAGTGGTGTCTGAGCAGAAAGATATGGGTGATTTTCATAGGTCTGGCTGTGGCTCTCGGTTATCTTTTGTTTATCTCTGTACTGAGAAACAAATAGAAGAAAATTGTCAAAATCTGCATTAAAGAAAAGGTTCATCACTTCTTAAGATAGCTTCTTGTTTCACTTGAAGTTTGAGAAATCGTGTGAGGCACTAGAAATATTTAAATTTTAGGCTGCAACACGTGCAATATGTGCTTAAGTCTGGCAAAGAAGAGAAAGGAAGATGATGAAGTGATAGTTCAGGAAGAAACGGTGTGATACTATAACTGAGAGCATTCCTGGAAGACTGTAAGAGAGATGGTGTGATTATCAATTTTTCTTCCTTTTTTTTTTTAATACTTGTTAATTCTATGAATAATTTACTGTTATGGCCTTGTGTGGATGAATTGTGCACGCATGAATGCTGAACTGGGCGTAAGAGCTCAAGAGTTTCCATCTTACTCTATGGCTTAAAGACCATAGCTGTGGAGGGAGTGAAGTATGATATGTACTCACGGGCTGTATCTATACCTCCTTAAGGTAAGATTTCCTGACCACTCTCAATGTCTTTACAGTGGATCACTTAGGGAAGCAGCTCAGACTAGGAGGTTGCCTGGGCTTTACATGCCCTCCTGGCCTCCCTCCAGGCAGTGTGGATGTTCCAGAGGGAGAGTATAGTCTCTGCTGATGTTGGTGTCTGTCAGTACGCGTCCCACTGCAGCAACGTGCCCACCTGCGCGATGATGTTGTGCTGGACATCCTCCCGTGTCAGACACCTCACGGATGCGGATAGCTGTGCTATCTCACCAGCAGCATCACATCAGCCGGGAGGGATGACCTCTGGGACAGCGCTTGTCTTGCTCACCCCGGGTCACTTGCCTCCTTTGGCTATAAATTGTGTTTGCCCCTATGGACCAGATCGACCCTGATATACTCCAGAATCGATCCTGCTTGCCTGTGCCCCTACTCTGAGGAAGCTGGATGAATTTTGGACTGAGAGTTGCCAGGCAACACAAATTTGCCTAGCAACTACTTGCCTGCAATGCAAGTGGGCAGCATAGCATGCCTTGCTGCCAGGGTCACATGGATGTGGATACGTCCTGCTGTTTCACACGTTCATAGGTCCTGCTCAACCTTTCTGCTCCCCTTACCTTCCAGCCAGCGCAGCCTGGATTGCTGTCTCATTTCTGAGTGACCATTACCTCTGTCTCGCAGTCTTTCCCACAGACACAGAGAAAAGCCAAGAGGTAAGGTTCGTTAATTGTTTTCAGGACACGTCCCAGGCTGTACAGATCCCACCACCCCTGACCCATGTGTCTCCCTTTGCCCTCCTCTCATTCATTCCCTGCATCGTAGCCCCGTGTGCTGCAGAGGAACCAGCACATACAGGTCCATGTGGGTGACACAGAGCTGCTGCCTTGGATACAACACCGGCCAGATGAGGTGTCAGAGCACGTCAAAAGCACGGTGCAGAGCAGCCTAGGATGCTGTCTTTTCAAGCCACACACAGAGGCACATCCTCAACTCCCTCTTTGTGCTTTCAGTTGTCTTCCAACTCTCACAGGCAATGCCACCACCACTTGCCCACCCTACATGTGGACACGTCTCCAAACAGACTGGCTTTCCTGGGAGAACTGGACGGTAAGTCTAGTGACTTCATCATGACAGACCTGCTGGGCAGGAGTGCTGAAAATAACAGATGAGGGGAATCTATGCTTTTCGTAAGAGGGAACAGAACTGTGTGAGGAGCTAATGTGTTTACACAAAGCTGGTCTGGCCTCTCCCAGATCCTTCTCCCTTCTGAATAGTTCCAATGGAATACTGTGTCCAGTTTTGGGCCCCTCACTTTAAGAGAGACATTGAGCTCCTGGAGCGAGTCCAAAGAAGGGCGACTAAACTGGTCAAGGGGCTGAAAAATAAAACTTATGAGGAGTGGCTAAGGGAGTTGGGGCTGTTTAGCCTGGAGAAGAGGAGGCTGAGGGGAGACCTGATTACAGTCTACAAAGACTTGAGAAGGGATGGTGGGGAGGTGGGGGAAGGGCTCTTTACATTAGTGATGGGTGATAGAACAAGAGGAAATGGGTATAAGCTTAGTCAGGAGAGATTCAGGTTGGATGTTAGGAAGTATTTCTTCTCTGAAAGGGTTGTCAGCCACTGGAATAGGCTGCCCAGGGAGGTGGTTGAGTCCCCATCCCTGGATGTGTTTACGAATAGGGTGGATGATCTACTTAGGGATATGGTTTAATGGGGATTAGGGATGGTTGGACTCGATGATCTCTAAGGTCTTTTCCAACCTAGAAATCTATGAAATCTATGAAATCTATGAAATCCCCAGGGCTAGTGAGACTCAGGACTGGTCTCTGCAGCTGGGAACTCAGACTCCCTGTTCAGTGCATTTTCACCATAGAAAGAGGAAGAGGCTCTGCATAAGCTATGATATGAATCATGAAAATTATTGCTATTGTTAGTAGTCATGTCACCGTTTATTACTGATAATGTGGTGCTTTCTTTTAGAATCTGTCTTGCAGCTGCACTTTGTCTTTGGGATGCTATTAGTAGTTGTCTATGAAGGGTTGCAGCTTGATCAAGTAAGAGTATACAAAAATAATACTTGATATAATTTTGGATCATAGTTTTTAAAAAAATCTTTAAAAAATGCTGTTCTTCAAAGACTGCCTCTGAAAGCATTTGATTTGTCCATTGTCTCTGTGGTGGGAAGAACAGATCTTTTGTGATGGAGTCTTTTCAGAAGTAAGGTGGAACACTTTGACAGTCTTTTATCTTCTGACTTGGAGGGAGGAATCTTAGTTCCCAAATTCACCCCACCTGATAACTTTTGCCCGTGACACCACTATTGATGAGTGCTTGTGATTCTGCAGCAGATCTTATGATTTCTCCACAGGAAAATGTATCAGTACCATGTACCAGTGTCTGGGCCTAACATCATGTACCAGAGAGAGAGTGGTAGCCAGAGCAATGTCTTGAACTTGGAGACTTAGAGATAGATCCAGATATAGTCTCTTGCTCCACATTGACTTTTAGGTAGGATGAGGTCAACAGTCATTAGCTGTGTGTGCTGGTAGGCAGAAGGGAAGGCTGCTTTTTCAGGGACGTTGGAAAGAGTGACAGCCCTCAGGCTGCAAGCATGTCTCATCCCATCCTAGTTTTTTTTAGCTCTGCCTGCACTCTCTGTTGAGAGCCAGGTTGTGTGTCTTCAGCAGGACAATGGAGTGGTACTGCAGCACATGGTGTTGCATCTCAGGAGAGATGAATGGCAGTAGGTGTTGTTACAGTGTATGGAAATGGTAGTGCTCCCAGGAGTGCCACAACCAGCACCATGGACACGGACATGGATGTGTCTGAGGCAAATGGGACTTTTCCTTGACGTCAGGGATCATCTAACAGGAGATGTGGCCACCAAGCAGCACTGCATTTCTCTGGGTTGTTTCACTTGTTGCATGGAGAGGCACAAGTCTTCTCCTCATATAATTTGTGCCACTGTCAAATTGATAAAACAGGCCTACATAAAATGGTTATCTAATCAAAACACACAAACCAGATGTAGCTCTGTCACATAGCTTGATCCACTCATCAAAGCGCACAACAGAAAAAATGGTGATGAACTTGGATGAATAAGTACAAGTCATATACTTAGCACTTACCACTTACCCGACATCAGAGAAGCTCATTGTAAACCTATGTGGAGAATTATTCTTTGGTTCAGAGCAACAGCCAATTTAAGCTAATTTGTGATTCATAACAATTGATTTGCAAGAAACGGCAAATGTGCTTCGGAGAAGAATTACTTCTCCGCTACATGTCCTTGAAGAAAGCAGTTTCTTCTAAGAGACAGAAATAGTGACCTTGTTCATGTGCAAGCAGGAGAAACATGAAGGCTTCCAGCTGATGTCCAGGTAGGTGGGAATTTACAGTAGGTGAGTCTTCTTGCTTTGGTTACTGGACTTGTATGTTTTTCATGAGATCATGAAAGTATGGACCTGAAAAGAGATGAGCTCATGTAATCTGTTCACTTCTTCAGGCAAGGATTAAATATAGCTAGATGATCCAAGACAGATGTTCATCCTGTTTCTACACCAAAAATATGTCACTTAGAGACCCTGAAACACTTGCAGGTAAATAGTTTGGTACTTTATTTTTCAATATAAAGTTGGGGTTTTTTTCCAACTAAATATTTCTGTAAGGATTTCACATCTTAACCTTTCCTCTATAAACATGGAGAGGAACTCATAAATTTTGAAATGTTTGGGAACGTTTATAATATCTCTTTTTCAAATATTTTCTTCTGCATAAAGAAATCTTTTCACTGCTTACTTGTAGATCACATTTTCTAAACCTTTTCACTTTTTATTGTGCTCTTCTTAAGCTTCTCTACTTTCCTAGAACTGCCTTAAAGCTCAGTGTCAAAGGTGGAGTGCATACTGCAGCTTATGCATTGCCGGGGTTGAGTAAAGCAGAAAAATTAACTCTTGTGTTACCTAAGATACTTTTGATAAGGTGATGGATAGTGGCTTCCTTCATTTTCATTCATAATTGCTTAACACTCCTTGCAGAAGTCTCGGTCAGGTGGGAAAGCTGTGGAAAGAGAGAGATTGCTATAGCCCTTGGAAAGCAGCTGAATCTGGGAAGACCTTCCTGAGACTGCAGAGTGTAGGGAGCATGGAAGGAGTTTGGAAGCAGCAGCTCCTGAGGCAAGATGAGAGTGTTGAGAGGAACAAGGAAGGATCACCAGGCGCCAGAGGGTAATTTAAAAGAGACTTCCCATGGACCAGGGGGCTGGAACAGGCCTGTTACCCCTCAGAAAGTTCCTGATTTAGCTAGAACCCATACAGGAAGAATCTAACCCACAGTGGACATGTGGGAAGTTTGGGTTAAACTATTTTTTTTTTCTGATTAATCTAATCTAATCTAATCTAATCTAATCTAATCTAATCTAATCTAATCTAATCTAATAACTAGTTGTTCCTTCATCCAAAAGGCTAAATATTCTGGTCATCATAAGAAATTGTGACTCTTTAGAGTATAAAAGGTCAATGAAATTTTGGAGAAGCTTACTAAAGTAAGAAGGTTCAAACTTGCCATTTACTTGAGGCTCGGCAGCATCATACTACGTCAAGGTTTGCCTTTCTTGCAACAGTAACTGATTACGAACCTAATTTTTGGTTTGACATCCGCTTAAGATAATGCAATTTTTTTTCACGTCTTCTGTTTATCCAATTTTTTCTCATTTTCATCACTGACCCTGATTTATGAAAGCATTGAATGGTAGCTCATGATAGTGTAAACTCTACTTCATAGGTATATCCTCTCAGATTGACAGTAATTTGCCAAGTTACGATGTTCTGTGTATACACATGTCAAGTATTTATTCCAGTGGATGTTAATGTAATGAATTTAGGCTAGTCTATAACCTCTTAAGTTCTGTTTCCCCTCTCTTACATACTCATTATGTCTGACTTTTTTCCGTGAGTTCTTGAAAATAAACATTAATACTTAAGGAATTATTTCAGCTGCCTCTCTTAGTGTTCTAAAGTCAACTTCGTTAGGCTCTAGTAACTCAAGCATCTAATTTAGCTTAATATTTTTTAATGATTTTCCCCTCTTTTCTGGCTCAGGTTCCTACTCCACACTATTAACATCAATTAATATCAAAAAAATCTGATCACATTTAATATTTGTTACAAATGAAGCAAAAACGTCATTGAACATTTCAGATTACTCTGTGGTTCATTATTTATTAACTTTATTGGTTACTCAGTCAACCATCATCTTTCTCTTGCTATAGCCTGTACAACGTTGCCACCCGTTGTTTCACTCTCCACCACCCAGAGACATTCAGCGCATCTCCTTCTCATATTTTCTGGACTATGGAGACTACGTACTTTATTGACATGTAATGCAAAAATCATGCCCCGTTGTTAAAAAGCATGCAAATTCAAGAACAATTCAAGCATGCCACTCACTATCCAAACCCTGCAGCACATCCCACTGAGTCTCTGCAGTGCTGACCATGCCACAGTTTTGACTGTACGTGACTCGTAGCTGTTCTGTTTTCTCCCTACCTCTAGAGAGTGGCCACACAGAGGTTTCAAAAACTTTCCTACTGCTTCTCTTTTGCTTCCTTTATGATCCCGTTGTAACTTTCCATTAATTTTGTAAAAGCATTAATCATTTCACCTGCCTGCATCTCTTCCTCATACATACACATACAGGCACATGTACACTCTCAAGCTTTTGATCCATTGAACCTTTTACTGCGTGGTCCTGGTAGGAGACTGTGCATCTTCAGCAGCTCAAGTTCAACTAGTTCACTATTTAGTTAACCACTTTAACTGAAAGACAAGCCAGTAGGACCTGAGCAGGCTCGGATTTGGCATTATGGGTCTTCAAAGAAGAACATGTGTTATTCCTACTCTGCTACTAGGTTGCACAGCAGTAGCTTGGTAACTTAAAAGAGATAAGGAAGAAAAGCTTTTTGACTTAAGAGCACTGTAGCCTTAAAGCTCCATTACACACATTTAAAATAAATTATGCATTTCCACTTGACATTTGTTAATTAAATAATTCAGTTAGTTTAAATTCTGTCTAAATATCTTTTTTTTTTCTTTTTAATTTATGAAATCTCTTGACAGGCAATAAAATGCAGTAAGCTAAGTGTCTGGGCAGGGAATCTGGGAAGAAGCAGTCTTTTGAGAGGATACGATATAGACAGCATGAGGAAGGAAACTTACAAATGCCAAATGCACTACTAATTTGTTTGGTGCTACAGAAGTGCATCAGCATAGTGTGAACAGTCATAGATGAATGAGGTACAAGAATCACATATTTAAAGACTTATTTACGAAGCTTTAGACTGAAATATTGCATTACCTTTTTTTTTTTTTCTTTCCCTGACTGCTTAATTGCTCTCTCTTGACTTTGTTGACAGAGCCAACAGAGTGAAGTATCTTCTGTTCTGGGCACTTCAGATTTCTTTTATCTTTGCATATCTTCGAGGAACCACAGACAGACATGCAAGACAAAATGGAATACGTTACCTTCGCAATGATTAGTTTTCTGTAGAAAAACTTAGGGCAATGCTCAGTCAATCTTTTATATGAGGAAAGATCTCAGCAGCACAAGGTTCAAGCAGCAAATATTTTGCCAGAGAAAACTCATGTTCTTTTGCTTTTTCCTCAAACTCATGAACTGACTTATTCAGAGAGTCACTGCAAGCCTCCTCTTTTGAGCATAATATTCTTCTTCAGCAAAGACATGTTGAATACACTGAGCAGCTCAGATACGAGTATTGTCTTACATGTCTGTTCAGCGAATATATTTCCAGTCCCAGAGTATGCTGGACAGCGTCTTTCTCAAAGTAATATACTTCAGCTCACTCCAGCAGACTAGATCTCGTTCCATTCATTGAATGCTGTTTTGAAGAAATCATGAGGAGCAGTGAAATTAGAAACAGAAGCTGTTAAATGGAAAGTACTAGAGGCGAACTCCCAAAAGAAAAGTCATATCCAAGTAGCATTCAATAGTTCTGAAATGCCAGTGCTGAGTTGATGTGCAAAGTCAATCCAATGCCCTACGTGCATTTTAAGGGGAAGTGAAAAAAGATTCATTCTCCCTTCTAACAAAATCTACCTGCTTCATTGAAAAAGGCAGTTTTGTTTCTCTAAATGTTTGAAAGGAAATCCTCTTGATTTTCCAAGTCAGCTCTTCCCTTTTCTTAAGGTGTGTGCATTCCTGCAGTATCAAATCACTGTTAGCCCCAAATATAAATTTGAATTGGTAATTCGTGGACATTTTTCAAAACAAAATTAGTTTCAGATAGTATTACCTTCGAGTTTATAATGACCTGTAGTTTTTTGTGAGTGACATTTGTGTATTTCTTTTACTGATTAGCTCTCACTAAGAGCACTATTTTTTTTCCCTTGTCTTTTACTTGGGAAGGTAATACAAAGCAGCTGGATAAGAGGAAAGGATTGCTGGAGACAATTGTTTAAGAAACAGAGTCCATGTGCTATCAGCCTCTCTGACAGTGATCTTTTGTTTTCTGCGTCGATGACTGAATGGGTATCCTTATGCTTAGGTTTTAGGATGCACATAATCATATTCACAGGGACTCAGAGACTATGCAGAGAGAGACCTGCAAACCTTCAAAATCTTCAGCGTGTAGCAGGTACACCAACAAGGACATTCCTATATAAGCTTAATCAAAACAAGGGGCAAAAAGGACCTGTTGGGACTGTTCACTGAGAAAAAGACTGTTTCTTCTCATGCATGGGCAGGATGGTGCCTAGGCTCTGTCTGGCCACACCAAGGGCAGTCTGAAAGATGAAGATAAAGGTGCCAGAAAGGACTACGCCAATCAGAAAAGGGTCAGTGCTCTGAAAACTTTGCCTGCTACCTTGTGCTGCGAGTGGAGACCGTCCCAGCTGTGGAAAGGGTTTCTAGTGTAGTCAGCAGGAGGCATGGATCGAGCTACCAGTCCTGAGCCACCTGGAAGGCAGGGCAAGAGGGTAAGGTTTTGAGGCTAGTGTTCCTTAGAGAAATAGGGCAGCCTGAAAAGCAGGGGGAGAAACTTGTGCTGAAGGGTCAATAGAGCTGCTCTGTATTACTTTAGTGTTCTAGTACTTCGATTTAGAAAAACAAATCTGTGAAGTGTAGCATTTCTGCCTATTAATTGGTGATTATTAAAATTTTCGCAGGATCCAGAAGCCTGGTAAGTACCCTGTCTTCAAATGTTATATCCAGAGCTTTTTGCTGTGTCATTTTGGGCTGAATTTTTCATAGGAATTGCCCTTTAAAGACAAGCAAGCAATTCCTCCTCCCTCCTTCTAAAACTTCAAATTGTCTTTTTTATATGATCAAATAAGCACTCTTAACAAGAATGACCCATTGTAGAATTTTCTTGTGCTTTCATTACTGTTATTAATTCGTTCATGCTACTATGAGTGCTTGATTTAGGCATTGCCAATTAAGAATAATTGGGAATCAGGGTGCTAGATGTGAATTTTTTTATATATATATTGAGTGGTAAGGAGAGCAACTACACACAACCAACACATTTCTGTTCATGTCTCTCCCTCTGTCTGTTACATCGTAGCACTAAAATGAGTTTTAAATAGATTATTAGTAACTGATATTTATTCCAGACCATGCAACAGGAAAGAAATTAATTTCAAAGACATGCTAATTAACTCAAAAGTGCACAGACTACCTGGAGTGACATGAGTTCAAAGTAATTTGTACCAGGTTCTTTTCCATGGTCAGAGCTATAATCAGTTGATTTTAGCACAGATTTATACCCGAAACAGTGAATACTTTGATCCCACAATATTTGAAAGATCAAAGATTCATACATATCACTGTACTTAAGTAGGATCTAGCATAATGTGTATGCTGCACTTTCTTCCGAAAACCTGTAGCGTCCAACCGACTTCAGCTGCTGGGTTCAAATAATGCAAAAATACCCTTTAGCAGGGCACTTTTCTTAAAAAGTATTGAAAAGAGACTTGTCAAAGAATATGTCTTTCCAGTGGCTTTATGACTGTGTCAAGCAGTTTCTGACAAAGATTCTTTTCCTTGTGTTGCCTTTCTTTAACTTCAAGGGTTTGTGTGGAAACTGTCAGCCTATTCTCATTATTCACTCTATTACTTTATTTCAAACATTGACTGTTATACTGTGCAGAATGCACATTGGTTTTGTCTTAATTTTAATATAAGCTTGATCCATGCATAGGCTAGGACTGGAAACATCATGTCATTTCCAGTCTTGCAGGGGGGATTTAATCACAGCTCAGTTTTCAACCATAAGAAGGAGTAGAAGAAGATTTACAGACTTCTTTTGTTTAACCCTGTTTTCTATTTCTGAAATATTTCTGCAACTGTTACCTCTGATCAGGTTAAAAAAGTAAAATTAAAACATAAGGCATTTTTATTCTGTTTAGATGGTTCAAAGAGCATATTTTTTATGACATCTGTTCACTCACATGAACAAGGTTTAAACTGGGAATGTTGGTCTGGGAATCACAACTGGAAGCTGCAAAGAAATTTTGCTAATCTACCCAAGCCAGGTAACAGTAGCAGGAAGGAATATGAAATTCAAAGCTGGGCCATACAAGCCTGGGACACCTGGGAACGTGCTCTGGTTGCCAACCTGTGCCAAAGTCAGTCCTGCTCGATTTTCACCACTATTCTTAGCTAAGTGAAATACTTTAATTTTTCTTAGGTGTCATGGTTTGAAGTGGGGGGGGGACAGGTCCGGGTGGCAGAAGCTGCCCATCAGACCGGACTCCCATCCACCTCGGGGCTTGAGCCAATCGGAGCCTCTTCAAATTGCCCTATTTACACTGGGACAAAGGAACCAGAAAGGGGTGCCTTTGCCCACGGGCAAGGAGAAGGGAGGGGGGCACGCCCCCGCTCCCGATGCCCGGCCGGGCCGGTGGCCCGGGCCGGGCCGGTGCCTGCTCCGTCGAGGATGGCCCCAACGGAGCCGCTTGGGGAACTCGGGGAGAGCCCCACTCCCGGGGTGCCCTCCGGGCCGAGTTCACCCAGAAAAGACTGAGATCTAAGAGAAACGGCCACACAGATAAGAGGTCAGTGAAGATGGAACGGAACAACATGTGCTGCAGCTGAGTCCCCCTTGCGAGCAGCCCCTTTGCAACCAGCCCTCGGTGGAGCAAGGAGAGACCCACTCGCAGCCTATGGAGGATCCACGTCGAGAAGAGATGCCAGAGCCTGAGTACGGTACGCATCTAGAGTCCGTGGGATGACCCCCGCCGATGGGGAGGTGCTTTGTTAAAGGAGATGCCTGAGCCTGAGACTGTTGTGAATCATGGGCACAGGTCGAGGCGCATTTACGCATCTAAGTCTGTACGGAGACGCATTTCAGGTTGATATGACAATCCATGCTGGAGCACATTTAAAGTCTGTATGATGACCCACGCCAGAGCGAGTGGCTACAGCTCCTTAAAAGTCGAAGACTGGTAAAGCCCGCACTTGGGGCAATCCGATGGGGTAAGGATTTGCCCGCCAGTGGGCAGGATTCACACTTTCGCCGTGAGTAGGGGATCCACTGGAGCAAGGGACAATGGTGTAAGGGCTCCTTCTCCTTTAAGAGAAGCGGCAGTAACAACATGGAATGAACAGTCCTGCACTCCCCCATTCCCTGCCCCCTGTGCTGCTGGGGGGAGGAGGTAGAGCCGGGAAGAAAAGGTAAAGGGGGGGAGTGATGCTGGTTTTAAGATCTGGCCTTGTTTTCTTGTTATCTTCTCAAGTAACCGTTTTTGTTTGCTTTTCTCTTTGTAGGTAGCTGTTAATAAATAGTTTTGCTTTAAGAAAACAGCCTCTTTTGCCCAGGACCATGGTTGGCGTGTACTCCTCTGTTCTTGTCTCGACCCTCAGCTCTTTTATTACATTTTTCTCCTCTCCACTTTACTGGAGTGGGAGAACTGCATGGGGTTTAGTTGCCGGATCGGCCTAACCCATGACATTAGGCTGGCAATCCTGTCTCCAGACACAATGTGAGCAATAGAATCATAGAATCATAGATTCATAGAATCATAGAATGGTTTGGGTTGGAAGGGACCTTCAAGATCATCTAGTTCCAAACACCCTGCCATGGGCAGGGAAACCCTCCACTACACCAGATTGCCCAAAGCCTCATCCAGCCTGGCCTTGAACACCTCCAGGGATGGGGCACCCACAACTTCTCTGGGCAACGTGTTCCAGTGCCTCACCACCCTCTGAGTGAAAAATTTCTTCCTTATATCTAATCTAAATCTCCCCTCTTTCAGCTTAAAGCCATTGCCCCTTGTCCTATCACTACACGCCCTTGTAAAAAGTCCCTCTCCAGCTTTCCTCTAGGCCCCCTTTAAGTACTGGAAGGCTGCAATAAGATCATCCCGGAGCCTTCTCTTCTGCAGGCTAAACAGCCCAAACTCTCTCAGCCTGTCTTCATAGCAGAGGTGTTCCAGCCCTCGGATCATCTTCATGGCCCTCCTCTGGACCCACTCCAGCAGCTCCATGTCCTTCTTGTGTTGGGGACTCCAGAGCCAAATGCAGTACTCCAGATGATGTCTTATGAGAGCAGAGTAGAGGAGCAGAATCACCTCCCTCGACCTGCTGGCCACACTCCTTTTGATTCAGCCCAGGATACAGTTGGCTTTCTGGGCTGCAAGCGCACATTGCCGGCTCATGTTGAGCTTCTCATCCACCAGCACTCCCAAGTCCTTTTCCTCAGGGCTGCTCTCAATCCATTCTCCGCCCAGCCTGTACTTGTGCTTGGGATTGCCCTGACCCATGTGCAGGACCTTGCACTTGGCCTTGTTGAACTTCATGAGGTTCTGACAGGCCCATCTCTCCAGTCTGTCCAGGTCCCTCTGGATGGCATCCCTTCCCTCCAGCGTGTCCACAACACCACACAACTTGGTATCATCTGCAAACCTGCTGAGGGTGCACTCGATCCCACTGTCCATGTCACCAGCAAAGATGTTAAATAGCACTGGCCCCAGTACTGACCCCTGAGGAACACCACTCGTCACTGACCTCCACTTGGACATTGAACCGTTGACCACAGCTCTTTGAGTGTGACCATCCAGCCAATTCCTTATCCACCGAGTGGTCCATCCATCAAAACCATGTCTTTCCAGTTTAGAGACAAGGATGTCATGTGGGACAGTATCAAATGCTTTGGATAAGTCCAGGTAGACGATGTCAGTTGCTCTTCCCCTATCCGTCAATGCTGCAACCTCATCATAGAAGGCCACCAAACTAGTCAGGCAGGATTTGCCCTTAACGAAGCCATGTTGGCTGTCACCAATCACCTCCTTATTTTCCATGTGCCTTAGCATAGTTGCCAGGAGGATCTGCTCCATGATCTTGCTGGGCACAGAGGTGAGACTGATTGGCCTGTAGGTCCCTGGGTCTTCTTTATTTCCGTTTTTAAAAATGGGGTCTATGTTTTCCCTTTTCCAGTCAGTGGGAACTTCACCAGATTGCCACGACTTCTGAAATATGATGGCCAGCGGCTTAGCAACTTCATCCACCAGTTCCCTCAGAACCCGTGGATGCATCTCATCAGGTCCCATGGACCTGTCCACCTTCAGGCTCTATAGATGGTCTCGAACCTGATCTTCTCCTACAGTGGGCAGTTCTACATTCTCCCAGTCCCTGCCTTTGCCTTCGGTGAGTTGGGCTGTGCAGCTGGAGTTACTGTCAGTGAAGACTGAGGCAAGGAAATCATTGAGAACCTCAGCCTTCTCCATATCCCGGGTAGCCAGGTCCCCCGTTTCCTTCTGGAGAGGGCCTACATTTTCCCTAGATCTCTTTTTATTAATACCTTGTGTAAGTTGACCTGTATATTTGTGTGCCTACATATAGATCTCATGTCAGGACCAGAGACACTGCTTGCAGAAAGATTACTTTATGGGCTCTGAGTAAATCTTTCTTTAACTAAATGACCATGCTGTGCTGAACATTTCCCCTGGAATTCTCTTCTATATAAGTCAGAGCCATTTTCCAAAACTCATTTAAAGGTTTTCAATAAGCTTTCAATCAAACAACCAGATCTTCATCAATCTGCAAAACTTTGGCCAACAACCTCATGTGAAACATGTTTAGGGAACAAGCAAAATCTGCAGCCCAACATTTAACCCAATTCCTATTGCTGCCAGTGCGGTTGGATGAAATCTGTATATTTACCCATAAGGCTTTTTGTACATGTAGGAATACAATTTTTTTAATCTACTTAAATTAAACATACCACTTACAAGTCTGTTTTGTGAACTAAAATTGCTCCTAGAGTTAATTCAATAGATCTGTTGAAAGTTATGAAAACTTGGAAATAGTGTCTACAACCAAAGTGCTGAGTTTGTAACCTATTTATCACACAAAGAGAAGATAACCTCACAGTACCTTTCAGAGGGTTCAAATTTGATTTTTTGTAATCGTGGTGCAGGAGAGAGAGGACTGGGTGTAGGAGCAGCACCTACTCTGTGATACCCCAGCGCAGCAGCTCAGGTTCAAAGTCCACAAAAGTCAATGGGCACCTTTTGGTTGCTACAAAAAGCCTTAGAGTGAAAGTGTTAGCACATGAGAAAGGCATGCATGTATTAGCTCCCTGCTAATAATAAGCTCCATGACTTATAATAGAATTTATGACATCTTAAATAAAGCTTTATGTTTATGTAGAAGCTTCATGTTGTCTTCTGCAAGAAGCAATATTTGTTGGATTGACACTTAAAACTAAAAGGACCTTTTAAAAACAGGAATGGAGGTGATTGTAAGAGTGATGACCTCAAGAACTGCTGGTGGAAGAGTGGAGATTTACAGTTGTCTGATTCAGGTGCTGTTTTCCTTTGGGATCAGGGCTGGAACAGGGAGTGGGAGGGCACCCAGCAGCCCAGCTCCCTTCTCTTTTGGCAGTCCAGTGTGCCACACTGCTGGCCCAGAGGGAGAAGGAGGAGAAAAAGGACCTTCAGAGGAAAGATTTGATTATAACCAGTCACTTCTCTTGTTCTCACCTTTTTCCAAAAGTGCACATTGTTTATCCCCTAAGGCGTAATTAATTGCTGTGTCTTTCTTAGCAGTCATCTTACCATTAACATTATTCACATTAGCAGTAACAACTCATGCCGGCTTGAAACCACACGTATACTCAACTTGAGAGGAGGTAGGTTCTTAAGGGAAAGAGTTAAGGAGGGAATGAAGATACCATCCGTCAGTGCTGACAAAAGCAAGAATTGGGCAACAGCTTATGCTATGCACCAGGACAGGTTGAGGAGCACTCACAGCTTTCCTGACAGAGAATGCCATTGCATCCGCCTGCTGCTGCTACAAGCAGCTGTTTCGGTCACAAGCCAGGTGCAAAACTTTCCATATCTACTAGAGGAAAGAATGTTATACTCTGATTAAAGCAAGAAACTGTTCAACAGCAGGAAGGCAGGGTTCAACAGACTCCCTCACTGTGCAATATGGGACAAATCCAGTAGGAAATTCCAGTTAAAATGAGATACATAGGGACAAGTACAAGAACTGCAGGGTGAGAGTTGGCATCTGTAAAGGGAGACTGTATTACCAAGGTTTTGGGTGGAAATCACACACCCAGTGATAAACTAGCTTTTGCCTTGGTTTTTTTTTTTTGACTTTAATCTCACTGCCTTTCTCCATGTTATCCCTCTTCCTTCATACCTGTCAATATCTGCTAAAAGCTTTGACCCATTACCTGCAAACTACCAGATCTTTCCTTTCAGACAGTTCATGAACCACTCATCCCAAAGGACTATTCAATATATTCAGCCAAGAACAATATAAAATTCATCAGCAAGCTTCAGTCATCCCAGTACCTAAACAGAATTTCATCGGAACCCAACCAAAAACTGATCAGCCTAGTCTAACTAAAGCTGGTTAAAAACTTCCACTGAAATTGAGTTGTATATATAATAGATTTTTTTGCACAATGTTATCTGATGTCCTTCTCTTTTATTTGAAAATGGGCAAAATCAGAAAGCATACATTGCAAGATGTACGCATGGCAACCTCCTAAATCTAATAAAAATACGTTTGACAACAAACTATCTTTTTGTTTGGGGGTTTTCACTGAAAACTGTAAATGCCTCTGAAAACAGAAAAAAACGTGATATGCTCTTTACACGGAAGTTTCAGCTGGAAAAAAATGAAGCAAAGACAGTGTTGCTTTGGTCAGCATGACTGCTACCTCGCCTATCTCGGAAGGCTGAGAGCTCCAGTCAGAGCAACGCGAAAGTGGAACAGACAGGAGCTAACAGTTCATTACTGCCCTATGAAGGCCATGGAAAACTCAGCCCCCCGGAAAGTGGGAGTATGGGTCCGCCACCACTGCCCCACAGACAGTGCCACCAGCTCACCCAGTGGCATGTTGGATTCCTCAAATGGAAACTCTCCCCCTCTCCCTTCCGTTGCTGGCTGAGAAACAGGTTTCCATGATGCTACTACAGCTTTGTGTCAAAACCCTTGTCCCCGCTGCGCTCACTGGCTCACGAGCCCCTGTCTGCGGGATGTCAAGGGAAGCAAGTTTCAAGGCGCGATCTGCCTGCAGAGCTTTTTCTCCACCTATCCTGCACACAGGCATCAGCTATGCTGTTTTCTGCTTTCAAAACAAATCCCGTCTGCCCTGCACTGCAGAGAGCCTCGGCAGACGACAGCGATATTTCAGTCCCACTCCTGCTGCGACGCAAAACCTCTGCAAGCCCTTTGGAGAGCCCGGGGTGCACACCTCTGCGGGCACGGGTAACCTGTGTCCCTCCGAGCCCGGCAGGACCACAGGGAGGCTTTCTCACCTTCCCAGGCTGGAGCCAGGGAAAGGATTTGCTCCCCTCCTCTCCCACAGGCCTCCCTGTATGGGCTGTCAATCAAAGTGAGTTAGCAAGGCTGTCCCTATCGGTGTTAATATCAAAGTGAGCATTAAGCTTTACAAAACAATAAAGTCTGGTTTGAGAGGTGCTAACGACTTCACCAATTTAATCTGAATCAGATTAAATATTCATTTTTATAAGATCTGAAAAGGGCCTTTTTTGAGACTTCTTTCATTTCCAGAGCAAGCCATAGAGGGAGGAAAGGAGGGGACAGCAGGGATTCTATTTCTGAATCCACCTCAATGGTGATATTTGATAAATCAAGAAATATTTATTGTTTGAGTCCTTCTGGGTTTGTTTATTTATTTAGCACTGCCTTCCACTCCCATTTCAATTTTGGCAGAAAGCCTGCAATGAATTCTTCTAGGAGAAGGTGGAGGAGTACGTAATTTCAACTTTTTGTCTGATATACCTATCAAATTATTAATTTCTCAGACTGCTAAATGTTATCTAAATTCATAGCTTTTCTAACCACAGACAAGGTTTACACACTGAAGAAAATTAGTATTGTTAAGGTTAAATGGACAGTTTTGCACTTTAAATGAATTATAAATTCACTGCAGTCAGTCTTCTACTGATTTTTGTCTTTATCACTATTTTATAATCAGATACACTTCATAATTGTACGCCATACTAATAATTTTCATGACAAGAGGAGAATTCCAGTAAACGTGACCCATGTAGATAACAACCACAAAGCTGATGATGAGAAAACAAAAGTACCGGCAATAAAATATTTCAACTGGAAAAAAAAAAAACCAAACAGATTAAATTACATGGTTTTGTATATCCGAGTTGCATGTTTAAATGCAAGTGCAATTTGGATGTTGGATTTTCGTTAGTTCTAAAAAATATTCATAAATGTGCCTATGCATATAAAAATATGTGTGCATGTTCATGCATACTCAGGGTTATGGATGTTTGAGATTTCAGTGTCATGTGAAACATTCGTTAATCATGTCCCTTCAAATGCATCACCTGTACTCTGCCCACTGGTGTCCCTCCACAAGGGCTGTCTCTAATAGCCAAATCTCTAAGCAGCTCCTAGCAGTTGACAGTTTTAAAAAAATAGACGTCAGTCTCCCAGCACAACATGCCATCCTTTTGACTAATTCAAGAATTACCTTCTATGCTCCTGCTTAGCTTCACTCCCCTTTTCTCTCCTGCCCTCCTCTCCTTCCTTCCTTCCCTCCCCACACAGCAGCCTGGGACAGAGGAAATGTGCAATCCTCACTCTTGGACAACTAACAGATAAAAGGTCTGATTCACTTTGCGGTATTCCAGGTAGTGAGAAATAGGAATTTATGTTCTATATAAAAGTTTCATACTTGTGTTACGTAGACATGTATTACATACGTAAAATCTACTTTGAAAACTTTGAAATCACTGATTTTCTGTGACTTTTTTGCATTGCACTGAAGGTAATTAAGTAAAATCCCTTAGAACTAGAAGTGAAAAATAACCACATAAAATAACATTTTTACAAGTCCACCTCTAAGTGCACAAAACACTACCAAAGTAATTTTTTGTGTAATGTTAGACACATAAAAAGGACAGTATAAAGTGATTATGCATTTCTTCTGTTCTCAAAACGCTTTCTTAACTTCTACTTCCTCAGTGAAGCTCTAAAGCACATCCATCTCTTCCATACTCTGATGTTCAAAGACCCTACCACCTTTTATGCACTTACCTGCAACATATGCCCTGTGAGAAAGAGAAATGTTATTAACTTTCTGTCAGAGGTGGGAAACTTAGAGAGCAACCTGAAGCCATACATGAAAACTGTGGAGTAACCCAGTCTTGAATCTAGGGCTCCCGGTCCAAGTTGTTGTCTTGGGGCATCTTTCATCCCCAACTTCTGATATGACTTGCACACAGCTGCTCATGCATATGGAAGTCATTGCACTGCAGGAGTCCTTCAGTCAGAAATTTGAATACAATTCGTTTTCAAGGCAATTCTGAACGAAACTAAGTGTAAAAATATCACAATTCTTCCTCAGCAGAATGGCTCTGTTCTTTCAATGCTGGATGCAACAACAACTCACTGCGTTCCCCATCCAGCCCTGGCTGCATTTATATGCATGTTAGCTTTGTTCAGCTGCAGAACTAGATGTAAAGTGCAGTTTTCTAAAGCATTGTAACATCTACATCCTTGAAAGCACTCGGGTACCTTGCTTTCATTTAGCAAGTCAGGGAACCTAAACACCTAGGATCTGAGGTAGGAAGGAATATAAATACCTAGAGTCTAGCATCTTCCAATATCTGAACCCAGCTTTTACTTTTGAAAATGGGATATAAACCTCTCAACAACCAACATGCACCAGCATGCTAGTCAGAACAGCTGACGGCCCTTGCTGTGGCTTTTGTTATCGATATCACTGGTGCCTGAAGGTCAAGTATGCTCCTTTATTAAGCATGTTCTAAAAATTTCCTGTCTAAAAATAAGTCAATTAAAACAGGAATACTCATACAATCGCAGTTTTTGTGAATGTTAAAATGGTGTTGCATGAGGAAAAGGCTGAAGGTTAAATACTTTTAGTTTCATAAAGTTTTGTAATTACCAAATTTAATATTTCTAGCATTGTATACTAGCATCCATGAACATTTTACAACCTTTTTTCTTGGCTGACAGGAAAGATTTTGCCCATTTTCTCCAGGTCTCCAGCATTCCAGTACAGGAGAAACTCCCAAAATTTAAAACAAACGATGGTATGTCAGAAACAAGAATTCAAAAGATTGATGAAGGTGTTCCTGCCTGTCATGGTTTGATGTGGAGAGGGTGTGGTTCTGGTGGCAGGAGAGGGGTTTTGCTCCCTGCGACCTCCCTGGTTTTGGAACCGGGTTAGGTTTGGTTCCAGCCACCAGATCAGACTGCCATCCCCCTCGGGATTGAGCCAATAGGGCGCCTCTGCGAATTGCCCTATTTAAGTCGGGACAAAGGGACCAGAAAAGGTGCTTCACCCAGGATCGAGCAGAGAAGGGAGGAGGGCACTGCCCCCGCTCCCTGGCTCCCGGCCGGGCAGCTGCCTGCGTCGGGCCGGCGCCGCCCACGGAGAATGGCGGCGGCGGAGCCAGCTGGGGAACTCGGGGGCACCCCACTCCCGGGGTGCCCACTGGGCTGAGTTCACCCAGAGAGGACTGAGATCTGAGAGAAACAGCCACATCGACAGCAGGTCAGTGAGGATGGAGCGGGAGGAGGTGTGCCGGAGCCGAGTTTCCCCTGCGGCTGATGGTGAGATAGCAGGCGGCCCCCCTGCAACCAGGACGGCCTCGGTGGAGCAGCGACCCACTCGCAGCCCGTGGGGAGAAGATGCCTGAGCCTGAGGATGGTCGTGTTGGGGTGCACGACAAGGCGGAGAGGCATCTGGAGTCTGCGTGACGACCCACGCCGGAGCGAGTGGCTACAGCTCCCTAAGTACCCGAGACTGTGGTAAAGCCCACACTGGAGCAATCTGTGGGGAGGATTGTTTCCAGTGGGCTGGACTCACACTGGAGAAGTTTGTGGATTTTTCCTCGTGGGTAGGGGATCCGTTGGAGCAGGGGAAAAGGGTGTAAGGACTCCTTCTCCTTTAAGAAAGAGGCAGCAGTAACAGCACGGAATGAAATGACCTGTACTCCCCCAGTCCCTGCCCCCTGTGCTGCTGGGGGGAGGAGGTAGAGCCGGGAGGTAAAGGAAAGGGGGGGGGGGGAAGGTGTCGGTTTTAAGATCTGGTTTCGTTTCTTTCTGTCCTCTCAAGTAATTGGTTTTTGTTTCCCTTTGTCCTTCTAAGTAATCATTAATAAACTGTTTTGCTTTGAGAAAAGCTCTGCCTGTTTTGCCCAGGACCATGGTTGGTGGGTGCTCCCTCTGTTCTTGTCTCAACCCTCAGTCCCTTTGGTGGTTTTTTTTTTTCTCTCCTCTCTACTTTACTGGAGAAGGAGAGACTGTGTGAGTTTTAGTTGCTGGATCAGCCTAAAACCACTACACTGCCTACTGTGGAAGAAGAGCTTTGCAACTTATTTTCTTTATTTACTTTACAAATAAAAAACCGTATTTCATATGGCCTTCTTCTCTCTTAACTTTTTTTAGACTAAGTATGGGACACCAAGTAGGTCTTTAAATGTTTCCATGAAATGCACAGCTTCAGAATCCAGCAAACTGTTGAGAGCAATTGATGAATACGTCAGTTTCAAAGAAGTTACTTCCTTGTCCAGAACAAAACATGTAACTGCATATGTAGAGACCTATACTTTATTCCAGCCGGTGTAATCTCAACAAAGGACTCTTACGGTAGGTAGGTTTGTATAAACCCCAGTTCTTCTATGTGTGTCATGAAAACAAATATTATTTTAGAGAATTCATCTTCCTGTGAAGACTTTTGTGCACTTTGTATCAGTGAAGAACTATGGGAAAAAAAAGAACAAGTCTTTAGATCTCACCAATATTTTACAGATAAATTCAACAAAGGTTAGGCAAAAAGAACGTGAAAGATGTTCCTACCTCTTCAAAAATGAAACATGACAGTAGATGACCTTATTATGCAAGAAGCACAAGAGTGTGTGTAAAAAAGTGCATGTCAGAGAAAAGAAAAGGAGAACAAATTTACAACCTTTTCTCACATTTGAACCAATTCTTCCTGAAGCAATACTCTCAATTGGTATTGAAGGCAATATAGGAATTGCCAGCGTTCGTGTTAGCTTGGTTATTTGTGCTGCCCCACCTCATACAGTCATATAGTATCCACAAATGTTCATTCCTTGGAATAACAAGCAAGGAAGACGTGAGTGTGATGAAGGTGAGGAAAAAACATCCCCTGTGTCGTGGGTTAGGTTGAAAACTTCCCCCTCCACACACAGCAGGTCACTCCCCCTCCCCCACCCCCAGGAATGAGGGAGAGAATTAAGCGATAAACGGGAAACCCGTGGGTTGAGATAAGAATGATTTAATACAGATGATTTAATACAGTGTAGGTGCTCACCACCCCCTCGTATGCGAAGCCCGTCTCGTCCCGAAGCTGCAATCCCAGACGAATGCAAGACCCCGAAATGGAGAGGGGCAGAGAGAGAGAGAGAGACAGAAAAAAGAAAGAAAAACAGCAGAGCAACAGCGCAGCAAGTGCAAAAGAGCAAAAGTGCAAAAGAGCCAAAGCGCAAAAGCCCTTCTTCCCGGCTGACCCTCACTTTTATACTGGGCATGACGCTGCATGATAAGGAATACTAATTGGCCAGTTTGGCCCTCAATCTTAAGTTCCACCACAAATCACAAGGGGAATCGTGTCCCCCTTGTCCCACCGTGTTCCTGCACTCCGGCACACTGAAAAGTCCTTGGAGTTTCACTTCCAACCACAAACATCAGCTTGCTATCAACATTCTTCTCAGAGTGAGCCTCTGAGTAAAACCAAAACATGAAGCTCTTCTGGCTGTTAAAAAAACCTCTGTCCCAGCTAAAACTGGGACACCCTGATGGACTGTGATTCTAAAACAAATGCAATGTGAGACAGAATTGCTCTTTGCCTAGCTTGGTTTACTGCACCTAGTAATTGTGCCTGAAACATACCAAAAAAAGAAGAACAAAGATAGTCTTAGTTTCACTGGGATAGAATCAGAGAATCAATTTTCTGCTCAGAGAAGCTACATTTCTAAAGTAAGCTGCAGTTTTTAAAAAGACTGCAGCACCTGGTTTGGTGAGAACAAAGTTGATGACACTTTGTGTTTGTTGTAGCCAGCCGTGGTATCCAGATATCCACAGTGCTGAAAGACTTTCCGACTTGCTTTTCCTAATGACCCAGATGTTCAAGACTTTTCAACATGCTTTTCCTGATGACCCATGTTGACAGGCTGAAAGAGTTTGGGCTGTTCAGTCTGGAGAAGAGAAGGCTCCGGGATGATCTTATTGCAGCCTTCCAGTACTTAAAGGGGGCCTACAGGAAAGCTGGAGAGGGACTTTTTACAAGGTGTGTAGTGATAGGACAAGAGGCAATGGATTTAAACTGAAAGAGGGGAGATTTAGATTAGATATAAGGAAGAAATTTTTCACTCTGAGGGTGGTGAGGCACTGGAACAGGTTGCCCACAGAAGTTGTAGATGCCCCATCCCTGGAAGTTTTCAAGGCCAGGTTGGATGAGGTTTTGGGCAACCTGGTGTAGTGGAGGGTTTCCCTGCCCATAGCAGGGGAGTTGGAACTAGATGATCTTTGAGGTCCCTTCCAACTCTAACCATTCTATGATTCTATGATTCAAGAACCTGAGGGGTGTGTGGCCAAGGTGATTGACATCTGAATTGGCAAATGGCTATTCCATATCATGTAGCATCATGCTCACTATAAATTGGAAAGTCTGCTGGGGACAGGCCCTCCTCTGTCTTTCTCTCTCTATCTCCCTCAATGGCTGCTGTTCCTGGATGGTATCACCCATTATTCTGCTCCCAAGGCCTGCTCTCTCTTGTCTGGGATTGTGGTTTCAGGACTTTCCTTCTTCAGGATCACTGGCCAGGAACGCGCTGGACATTGGTCAAGGAGTGGTGAGCCACTGCACCATACACCACTTGTCTGTATATATCATTACTGTTATAATTACTATTTTCCATTTTATTTTATTTTATTTCAAGTATTAAATAGTTCTTATTTCAACCCAAGGCTCTTCCTTCCTTTTCCAGTTTCCCCTCCTCGAGCAGGGAGGGGTTTTTAGGTAACAGAACAGCTGGTGGTTGTTTAGCCCCAAATACAGGCTAAATGTAGACAATATATGTGAAAAACATAGTGCAGCAAATAATCTTATCATGAACTCACTGCTGCAGACATAAAGCAAATGTATTATTTTATCGTGCAAGCACAGGCAACCCACATTAAAATACTTTGAGACTAGATCCAGGGCTTCGATGTCATCCTGATATTAGCAAGCCCCTTCCATTTCAACTTGCAAGCATATTGCTCTCACTGCCGCTCTGCCCGTCTCTCTCTGTTCCCTAAAATTAGATTGTTATCTCCTTGAAATTATCTCACACGTATTTGTTGAATAAAGATTAAAGAGCAAGGCTAGAGGGAGAAGAGAAAAAATGTGTTACAGAGCAGCACTGGTAAGATGAGTAAACATTAGAAAAAGAGGTAAAACTAGCCAAGAGAATGTAATTTTACCAAGATCAGCCCTACTGACAGGGCCATCAAGGAGAGGTCAAGACTTAAGCTGCAGCTTCTTGGAGGCTAAAACTGACCATCTTCTCGACAGCAAGTTCTCATGGTGAGACATCAGGCAGGTCCTCCTTCTGCCTGAAGCTGTGCTTAAACATCCATGCCTGTGCAGGAGGACTGCCTCGGTGATGCTTTCATTTCAAGCATCTTTTATGTACTGCTACAGCATGAAAAGCCAATTTGTCAATGGCTTAGAATCTCAATCTTTTATTTATAAAAACCTGCATCTATGTCTTTATTTTAACTCATGTAGTAATCAGTTACGTAGGCAAAGCTCATGCCTACACGTCTCAGTAACCATATGTTTGTGTAGACATTTGGTACGTGCATGCAGTTTTTAATGGCAGTATTTCTTTCTCGCTTTTCCAAACAAACCTCAGGTTTTGTTTTTTAGAAATGCCCTGAACTGGCAGCGTTTGACAACCTGGCTTCAAAATTACAAACATATTTCACCCTTCTTAAAGGACCAAACTAACGAAGACAGATACCTCTTTGTTTCTCAGCAATAACACACTGAAAGCTTGTAGCTGTAGTTTCAGTGTTGCTGTAGTCATGCCGATTACAAACTTCTTGGTTACTGATTGAAATGTGAAAACCACGAAGAAAAAAGTGTGTGTGTCTCCTGTCATGATCTCCAGACTCCAAGGTGTCTTGATATGCTGTGGAAAACCGTTGGTCTTGCAGTCAGAGTTTGCCTAGTTTTCCATGTTGCAAGATGAATTAAAAGCTAGGAAAATATGTGAGGTATGTTTTAGCTGTTAATTATTGTCCATGTAGGCTGCTGCTGTCATCTTGTTCACCTGGTCTTTGTAAGACAGTCTGCAAGACCAGAAATGGGTAAAAAGATGGAATATAACCACATGTAAACATGGTGAGTGCTAGAAATACTAATGATAATCCTTAGTCTCATTTTACACTTTATACTGAGTCCTAAATGCATGTATATTGTATCAATAATCTTTGCTGTAGTAGCCTATAAACACAGGAGCTTCCTCCTGCATTGTTTGCCTTTTCTTTTGGCTCAAACTAGTTCCTCATGTCTGACAGAGCCGACTGATCATTGGGTCCTGACGGGCGCTGGGCTTTTGATTTTCGACACCACAACCATGGCAGACTCTACTAGGGGCTGCCTTTGATGTGAAGTACTGGGCAGCAAGGAAAATCCATAAGCCTGGACATATGATATTGTTGTCTGCTCACATTGTAGTGAGAGTATAGACGAAGCATTTCATTTTCACAGCGAGTTAAATTAGCAAACTCGGCAGCCAGCATCACAGCTAGCAAATTCTGCATCGTAACCTGCTGGGTATGAATGTGGCTCCAGTATGGAGTTTGGGAGGGAAGGGACAGTAAAGAAAATAAACTAGGCTTTCTTCAGACTGGAGGCATACATGGTTTTATTCTGATGTTTCTAGAAGTGTTAGACTGCCTGTTCTGTTGCTGTCGAGTAGGGCTTATTTTCTGGAAATGGTTCCTGTTGTTTGTTTCATTTTTCATATTTTAAGTAGGACAGCGGCTTGGCTGCCAAAGGTGTGGGGCATATTTTGTGTCTTTTATCACAGCAGATGAGCAATTATCTGCTGGGCCTAAATGTGGGGCAGAGCTGACCTAAGCAAGAGTCTTAAAATGCCATGCAGTCAGTGATCAGAGAAGATGGCAACCAGCAGAGCAGAGAATAAAAAAAAAAAAAAAATTAAATAGAGCAATTTGCTGAGTACTCTTCTGGTCATTTCTTTTCAAGAAAGAAACACTCAGAATTGATGCAGAAACAAGCTTCACAGGGATGCAGGGCACAGAAAACCCATCCTGTGAGAAGGAGGTTGTGTTTAGCCCAGCAAAACAAAGCCTAAGATGTAATATGATGGTTTCTGACACTCATATATGTTCCCAACACAGCCCAGGGAGAGGAGCACCTTTTTGAGCTGAAGGGTGTTACTGGACACACAATTGCCACAGACGTATATGCTGTCAGGAATAAGTTTAAACTTGAAATGAGAAGATTTTTAACCTGTGAAGAAGTGCAGGTCTGGGACTGTCTTCTCAGAAGGATAGTTCAGGAAGGAGAGGGCAGAAGGGAGCTATTTCTAAGACAGTTGATCACTTTATGTAAAGGATTAACATGCAGTTGCCTCCAGCAGCTTGGGAAAGGACTTACTGACTCTGGCCAGCCGTGGCATTTCTGTGTTTTTAATATTTCCTAGATTATTTACGAGTAAGCTGCTTTACTGCAGCAAATATTTGCATTTTGTAAAACACACAAGGGCAGAGTGAGGAAAGCACTAGTTTCCCTAACACACGTGGTCCTAAGATCCTGCTGATATGACTGTGTCTGTTCTCCTCAATAAAACCAGCCCCTCAAAATCTGGCCGATTTCCCAGCACCTTTCACATGAACTTCTGAAGATGACACTCACTTTCACACCCCACAAAGACCTCTGGCCCTACTGTAAGGCCCAGCCTTTGAATTTTCAATTAGTTTTTGTTTTAATTTTCTGATCAGATGTAAACACAAGTGAACCTTCACATCCCTTTCTGAAAATCAACAAGTAACACCTGCTCCAAGCATCTGTAAATTGTATGACCATTCTTTCCTCCCCTAAATGCCTAAACATGTTAGTTTAGGCATAACAATGCCTAAATTATGCCTCTATACCAAGAAAGAGCTGTGACAACTGCAGTTAGTGTATGGCTCTTCCATACCGAGTCTTTAAACCCATTTTCCTGGAATATTTTTGGCTGTCCTTGAAAGTGTGAGGAAGTGAAGTCTTAATAGTGTTTTCCCTGTGAAAGAGAAGAAAATTCTTACCTTTCTATGCATGATGTTTCTTCAGTGGTACTTCTGGTATCAGACAGCTCAGTGTGGATTGTGTGGTCCGTGTCACGACCTCAGTTTTTATTCGTGCTCGTTTTTGTACACTTGCAATAAGCAGTCATAATATATAGGATAACGGCATACTCATGGTGCATGCTGCTGTGTTTGCACCTCATCTTTGCAGGTGCATGATACCAACCACTCTTGTGCCCTTACACAAAGCCAAGGGCCAAGCCTGTGCATCCCCTGGGATGGACCCTGGAGATTGCTCTTAAAACTTACCTTACACACAGCGCTGACACTCACGGGTTGCCACCTCCATCCTCACAGCAGGCTGTTTCTCAAAAGCATTTAAAGAACAACTATTGTGTCTCACCAAGCAGAGTGCTCCTAAAATTAAGAAACATGTGACAACACCTCCTCAGCCCACATAAAAATGAAAAAGAATACTTTCAGGGGATTGCCCCTTGTTTGCTTTTCAGAACATATACAAAAATGAACAAACAAAAAAGTAATATGGATTAAAGCAAAGGCTTTATTTTACTGCTTTGTAGAGTGACTATAAATCAGAAAACGCAGGCTTGCATTTATCTGATTTACTAAGGAATTTTTCCATCTCTGTTAGACTTTAAATTGACTGTCTAGCAATTGCAAATGTCAAGAGACTCATAAAGATAGAAGAAAGCTGAGGAACAGAGAAAGAATGGTCTTTTTAAACTTATTAAAATCATCATAATACTGATGATGAACAATCACTGTAATAATAGTAATGAAATAAGGGTTGATGTTAGCAGCACAACAATAATAATACGTCCTCTATTTTACATTGGCTCACCTGTAGAAGAATAATGGGGAATTGCACAAACTTATCAAAAAAATTACATACACCATCAAAATTTCTTATTATAGGCTGAGTTGGTAAAGCGATTTTTTAATATTTCCTTATGTGACTCTGTTTTCATGTGACAGGTTTTAATGGTTTGTAACGGGTGGTTTTCCAAGTAGGCAAGATCGAATTTGATGGATGAAAAATTATTCAAGCATTTTGGAAAACTAGAACAAAAAAATACTTCTTGTGAATCCCAGCTAAAAATGGGTAAGTAAATAATTATTAGTCAGACACCTTTTTCCTTAAGTAGATCATATGAAAATATGAGCATCTGTCTCACTCTGAGCATATGACAAGCCTGAGAGTCAGAGTCTGTATAAGTCATGTGAACAATTACCAGACCTTTACACGTAAAATCTTTCCTGAATCTGTTCTACTGGTTTCTTAGAGTCAGAAGGCTTCTCGTGAATGACCAAGTACTCTCCAGTCTGAGCAGTTCAAGTACATTTATTTCTAGGGCTTTACATAAGGTGGTGATGACAAGCAGCAAAGCTGATTATTGCATTGTGAAAGACCTGAGTGGGTAGCATCAAGAGGAAAGGAGAACATACAGGAAGGTCAGGGAAGCTGACAAAACTGAGCTGCCTCTGGTAGAGGGGAGAAACTGCATCAGGGCAGGGGAGAGCTGGCCTTCGTGAGCCAAGGAGACTGCTTGCGTGGAGGAGAGGTGGTGAGTGCTTGGTGGAAATTGGAACTCAGATTGCCAGAAGAGGAACTTAAAGTTGGCCTTGTGAGGAGGAGAAGACAAAGAGAATGGTGTGGGGGTGTCCACATGCTCACTAAAAAAGGGTCTTTTCTCAAACCTGGAAGACAATATGAGATTCATCAAATAGCTCAAATATTACACTGTCATGGAATACTAAAATAACTCATTCCTGTTTGTGGTTATTTTGTTCAGCTCAGTAGGAAACTTTTGGTTTATGCTTTGCTTTTTATTATATATACGGAAGTCAGTTACTAAAGCAACATAAAAAAAGTCTGCAGAAGGATGACATTAAAACTAAGGATTCTTGAGAGGTGGTGTATTTGCTGTTTCTCCATATGGTCTTGCCTCTTCCGCTGCAGTTAAACAAAGGAGAACTCATGCAAGTGTCAATTTGTTTCACACGAGTGTTTTGCCACACTCACATTTATTTGGAAATTTCCATATGCTAGGTCACTTTATCACTTATCATGTTGCCAGGAACATCTATGTCAACATCTCAAAAAAAAAGAAAAAAAAAAGAGAGAAAAAAATTCTCTCCAAACAATCCCACAAGTTAAGTGTGTTTCAGATATGTATTTAAAGTTCAGATCCCTGAAAACACTACTTTCCCTCCTCTTTACTCAAACTAAATGGGTGTGTTTTGTTTGGAGAGTAGATCAGAAAAGAAATGGTGGGGGGAGAGAGAAATCTAATTCCCAGAACACTTATACTTCAGGCTCAGATCTTCAGTTTGGGTTGTTTTTTTTTTAATTCCTGACAAAAGAAAGAATTAATAATTCATAGACTATATTAATGGCTGAGTTAAAACTTCAACAAGTTGGTGCCACAAAACTGTCAAAAAATGTAACAGTTCCTGCCTCCTTTAATTTCAGCTGCTTCTGATGAAGTGCAGGGAAATGCCTTATTGGTGTGCAGTGTTACCAATTATCTGACAGAGCCAGAGTGTATTTCCAGCTAATCAGAAATAAGAGCACAGAATTAAATCTCCCGTGTGAAACTCATCATTTACATATTTATGATTCAGAAATTATAATAAGGCTAATGAGAAACTCACATGGTGTCTTTAAAAGTCAAGCCAATCTTACTGTTAATTTTCAATAGATAAAGCTTCCCTGGTACACAGTAGTCAAAAGATAAAGTCTGTTGATTACAGTTTAGTTTAATTAAACATTACAAGTTATTTGTGTGGATCCATACATGCTTTGTGTCAAGGGGTTAGTTACATAAGCTTGAGCTCTCTCAAGAGAGGTGAATGGACAAGGGCAGGCTGCTGAAAAAAAAAACATACAGGAAAGGTTATTTCTGCATCCATGTGGGTATAAGCACAATAAGACACAAAAGAAAATTAAAAAAGAAAAATGTAAACCTCTTTTGGACGGGAGGATGCTCCTTTAAAACCCCTATGCAGCAGCAACCGTGTGCTGCACATGAAAGCTGCGGGGCAGATGGCACAACATGAGTGGTGTTTGTGGTCTTTAGGAAGATCACTACCACCAGTCTGAACACCACCACTAAAGCACCTGCCCACATGTGCTCATCGTACATAAAGAATAGTTTCCCAGAGGCCACTGAGGTTGCTGATGCTGACACCTGACCCTTTCCGTGCGTTAACAGCATAAGGTTCAGCTCTCTGTGGGCATCCCGACTTGCATAACAGTGGGTACAATTTTCAGACACTATGTAACAAGCTATCATAGCTGACTTTGTTTTCCAGGAGTGCCTTGATTATCATGTATGTCCTCAATCATAAAAATACAAAGTGAAAACTTGACTATCTCCCCCCTCCATCAGAAATAACATTTACATTTACATGTGTGAGGCTGTATATATAGGAATAGGATCGAGCTTGCCCAGGCTCCTTTCCAAATGCTGTCTCTGGACTCGAAAAAGCATTTTGAAACTGTGTGGTTGATACAACTACAGGGGGGAAAAAAAAGAAGAAGAGAGACTGCTTGCCAGTCGCATAGCCACTTGGCATTGCCTTGAGCAATGTTGCACTAAATTATTTCCATTGCCCATGTTCTGCTCACAGCCAGGACTTTCTGTGCACATTTGTGTACGTCGTGACAATGCCTGCCATCCACACAACATGAAGACAACTCCAGTGCCAGCAGTATACTGTAAAGTGGCAAAGGTATTGTTAGCTGTGGCCTTTAAGTATCTTTTCTTTGCAAGATTCTCTATCCCTGGTGTCCTCTGCAGTAGAAAAGGAAGTCAAATGAAGTAACTCCTTGTAATTATGATCCTCTTCAGCCAGAAAATGAAATCACTTTCAAAATATATTCTCATTTAATTTTTCTCTTGGGCCGAAGTGATGAGTAGTAATTTTGTTACGAGCTACTCATTAGCTTAAAAAAAGGACAGATTCTACCAAGAGTAACTATTAACTCAACAAGGGCAGAGAAAACAAACACACTCACCTCTTCCTCCACTATCACTTACTTGTTCAGCTATGAAGTTGAAGATCTGCAGCAGCTCACACTAATCCATCTCAAAGCTATCCATCCCACTTGTAATGCAAAGGGCTCTGACCTGAATGAAGAAAAGCCTGCGTTTCAGTCACCTGCTCCAGAAAGAAACAGCTTGTGGGTCCACACTGCCAGCGGGAGCGAAGCCTTGCAGCCTTAGCCATAACGGATGGTTTTCAGTGTTTTTTTTTCATTTTTCACATCCCCACAAAACTGTTGTGCTCCTTCCAAATCACACCCATGGTTTTCGTAAGTGTCTGCATGTAATTAGCCTCAGATAGAAACCTGCAGCAGTGCTGTAAAGCAAATACTTAGATAGTAGTGAAGGACCAGAATAAAAAAGGGTTTATTTTTTTTTCCCTGAAGGGAATCATTCACAGCTGTAGTAGCAGGGAAAGACACTTCAAAGGGATTATACTATAGACAGTAACGATCTTTATTAGTGCTGTCTAGAAAAGTTGCCACACTCAGATATCAAAAACACCCCTCAAGGCTACACAGCTATGGAACTTTCCTCACTTCTCATATGTAAAACAAAAACATTAGCCACATAAAAAACAACCTGAGGAAAAGGATGACTGATAAATATATTTTCCATGCTCAATAGAACATGAATTAAAAGAAGCTTGTTTTGTTTCTGAAAAAAAAAAAAAAAGGAATGTATATTTTTAAGGTTTTGGGAAATTACTTCAGCTTTCAGCAAAAATGCATAATCATCTTCTACAAGAAAATGTCTATGTTATTAAAAATTTTTCTCTGGAGCTGTTTTGCTCCCCAAATTCTATATTTAAGTGCAAACCGGGACATTTTCAAAGTCAAGGACACAACTACACACCTAGCTGGTGCTATAATGTCCCTTATGCTTTTGAAGTGCAACCTGAAAGAGACTTGCAGAAGCAGCGGGCTGATTTTCAGAGGTGAAACTATTGGAGCATGTCTAGAAAAAGTAACTAGGGTAACATTTGTATGGCCAAGAGGAGAACCAGGCTGGGGATGTGATCCAACTGAGCAACACTCTTGTGGCAATAACAAGGAAAAGGTCACTTTTCAGTCTGGCCATGCCCTGGGCAGAGATCCTCTTGCACAGCCTTGTAGGGATTTCCTCTGTGGAGGAACAGCTTCAGCAGCTGTCGCCCCTCTGTGCCACCTACCCCTGAAACCTGTCAGTGCCTGCTTTTGTGAAGCTGTGTGATGAGCCAGATGGAGAAGCTGACCTGCAAAATGAGAGGATTTACTTTCAGCCACATTGTTTCCTTGATGCACCACAACCACAGCAAGAGCTGGACTGGAAAAGCTCAAAGGACACTTGATCAAGAAGGACCAACAGAGGGAGGAAGATGGAGATAACACCCAGATGTTTTCCCACCAGTGGAGATAACAAGAGCCAGATCATGGGACTTCTGGGAATAAACAGCCAAAAAAGGCAACAGCTGAAAACCTGATTTTCAAAGGCTCTGTATACTGCCAACAACCAAACTGAGCAAAAAAACACACTGAATCCACAAGTCAACCTGCAACACCTAACTCACAAGAGTGAAAGATGCTAAGTGCAAAGCAGTAGCTGGGCATTTTGAAATGAAACAGGAGAGACAAGTCATTACATTCAAAACCACAGATGGATCACCTGATGGCAAGGTCAGCCAGCCGGATACTGGTGTGAGGGACTAGTTTGCTAGGTGGGTCTTTTTGTGAAAGAGGATTACTTCATGGATTTTACATGGCAGGCAGTGGAGGGTGAGGCAGTAATTACTGATGAGCAGTTTTCAGCAGGTTGTGGGTTTTTTTGAGTTGAGGGAATAGCCATTGAGATAAAGCAAATTTTTCTGGCACCCCAAAAAAATCAAATATGAAATCATGCTAGAGAGATAGGTGGGCAAAACAGCTGTATTTTGGAGAGTATCTAAATCTGTGGCTCCACAGGCATTTTGTCAGCGGAGAGCTGACCCCATCCCCATCTTTCCCGACCACTACAGCTCCCTACTGCCAGTTCAGGCCTTTGAGCAAATGCTGACAGCCAAACTAGGGAAAATGAATCAGGTACTAAAAACCTTTACTGAAAACAAGAGACTTTGACATGTTATTGCCAGATGAATTTCTTGACACATATCATGGCATAGCCGCCCAACAGCTGTGCTGTCACAAATCGCAGGAGGTGCAGGAGTAGGAGAGTGGCTGCTTTTCGACATTTTAAACACTGAAACATACTTAAATCTGTTTACTTACACTAATATGTTTAAAAATATTTTAAATATGTGAGTTTAATACTGCTTCAGAGAAAGAAACCCCAGCACTTGAAGCTCATCCTTTCTTAACCAAAGAACCATTCCCCGAGCGACTCGTTTGTAGCTAGAACTTCATAAGCAAATTGTAGAAATTACAGCATAAATTAGGATGATTCCACTCAAGCCAATGAGATTCATCTGATTTACTTTATCTGAGGATTCAGTTCAGCAGCATCACTCTCTGACCAGACAATACAGCAGGATTTACCAGTCAGTAGTCTCGGTTCTTCTATGAAGGAAGCTGATTCTCACAGCATCCTCCTCCTGCCCTCCTCCTGTTCCTTCCCTCTCACACCACTGCCCTCAGGCTCTAATGCTGGGCCAAGGAAGGACTCTGTTTAATTTACTGACAGAAGTTTTCCTTCTATGAAGATCGGGCATAATGCAGCTCTGCAGCGATACTCTCCTTCCTTTCCCTGCATCTCGACTTGTCGTCTTTTTCAGAAAAGCTGAATATTATCTATATAGCACAAAATAGACGTGCTAACTTTAAATATTTTTGTCATTGTTTCTTTTTCATGTTGGTTTTTTTTTCTGTTCACTTCAGGTAATAGCTTCCCTCCTTTGAGACACTTCTCTTCCTTACTTGTTTTGGATGACCCATATTGAGCATTACTGATTTTTTTCATTGTATTTGCTATTGTGTGAGTGCCAAAATATAGAGGCAGATACCTCTTCTACTTGTGTCGTCTTTAAATCCATGTAAATGGCACAGAAACTGTTATTTTTCATTCTCTGTCTCACTCTTCTTCTTTGGCTGATTTGGAAAATACTAAAAAGCATCAGGTGCAGAAGCTTTCAGCCAAACCTAATTCAAAGGAATATTTTAACATGGAAATTAACATGTTTAGTTTCCACTCCTTGTGACTCACTTCCTCATCTTAACAAGAACTCCCTGTTGTAACAACAAACGTTAATTTTAGCAATTTCAACTTGTTTTTTGGCCAGAAACGGGAAAAGTACTTGGATACTTCGTCTGCTCATCTGGGTCTTTCCCTTATTCCTTTCAGAGTGTTTCTTTACTACTTGAATATCTTCTCCAGAGGATAAGTGTTTTCACCTGGAATCAGAGTAATTTCCATATCTGAGTCCCAGCCTCTGGCCTTTCTGTCCCATTACCACCTCTGAATGCCTTGTCCTACCAGAGATTAAGGACGCCACTTCTGTGGCTCTGACTCGTGGACCACAACAGATTTTCTTTGTCTCCATTTTTTTTTTCCACTGACTCTTTTGTTGAGTGTTGCTGGTAAGAGCTGCCCACTACTCACCTGTGAAAACAGTGCTCCTTAGCAGAAGCAATTTTAGTGACAGGCTTCTTGTGAACATGATTGTCACTCCCAAGAAGCACATAAAGGGATAATTAAAGTACCTGTGTGCAGTGGTGGATCAGAATGACCTCGGGAGCAAGTGATGTGAGTAGTCGATATCAAGGAAGCATAGTAATGTTTTACACCAGACTCAGCTGCAACTAAGCCAACAGTAATGGTCCTGGAGCTCTGTATCTTTGAACCAGTTGAAGATCAGATTCCTTAGAAGAGTGGAAAAACTCCATTGAAGAACAACTTGTCCTTAAACTCCAGGAACTGGAACTACTTGGAAGATTAAGGGCAATTTAAATACTTAAAGAGAGTAACTAAAGTACCAAGAGAACTCCCCAAAGAACTTGTTGATAGAAAGAAGATCCTATCATTGGGCCCCAGACAGCTCTACATCTACATCTGATTGTCATTTGGGCATGATGCGTCCATGGGTACTGAAGTAACAGCTACTGGACATACCGTTGCTTTCACGTCCACTTCCTTTTCTGTGAAGATGTGCAAATATATTTGCTGCTGTAATTCTGTGGCACCTTTTAAATTACTTAGTAAAAAAATGTTAGATCTTTTTTTTGTGATTTTACTGCTGTATGGGAACTACTACACAATTTTAGTTCAAGAGTATTTTCTTATCAATGGTCCAGGATTTGGCAAAATACTATGAATATCTTCAAGAGGCGCAGACTGGAGGATAAGATACAAGGTGTGAAAAGTGTTAAGAAAAAGTGGTTATTTCCAGTTGGAGTCAAACACCATCTATTCTTTATGTCTTCCTCAAAGGACTAGCCACAGCAAGATGTATAACATTTTATCTATCTGTGCAAAAAGGTGAGCCTAAATGGAGACACAAATGTTTTTTCTTGGGATTTATTCTGCATGCTTGTTCACTGAAAATATTTCTGAAAGATAGAAGAAAAGTAGAAGACAGGAAAAGGTACATAAATGTCAAAAAAATACGCGGATATAATAACAATTTTTCATAAACAACATATGAATGGGCCATTTTCTTCAATTGCTTCCTTCCTCTTCTCAGCTGAAAGCTTCTTCTATTGTTAGTAATGGATTGATATGAGCTTCCACTTAGGATTCATTTTATCATGGATTAACATTCAAATGATTATAGTTTAAAAAGCCACTTTTTCTGCCGATAGAGGAGGACTAGCTAAAACCCTGTTCACCTGAGCAAAGCAGCATGCACTTTGGCAGGACTGCTTCCTGTAGTATTGGCTGAGATCGAGCACTTACTAGGAAGAGTCAGGCAAAGAATCCATGTAGAGTAGCTTTTGCATTATGACATTCAAGCCCAAGATTGCTGCAGGTTAGACTCCTTAGCTCTAATGCAGCGCTCGAGTTCCATTACTGTACGTTTTGTGAACATTAATAATTTGTTCTCCACAGAACACGATATCTCGTGACGAATAGGGCACTAATCTGCGTTCTGTGCTAGTAAGACTATTCTTATCTGGCCAGAAAAAGCCCATGTCTATGGTAATAAATCAAAAGAATCTTCAGGACAAGGTTGCTGAATGGGAACTGTGTACTGGCAATGAACTCTGGACTGTTCTTACTATCGAACCAAGCCCAGGAGGTGTCTGAGCAAAGCAATGGTTGTAACAGGCTAAATTTGTACCTCAGAGCCCTGGGACATTTGCTAGCAATAAGCAATCGCAGTCTGGGGCCCAGTAACTTTGGAGGTTACTAATGTTTGCATTAGTCAATCATGTTTACTGAAGTCATGGTTATAATAAAGCCAAATGGCATGGTTCATTTTGACGACTGATGCCTGTAAAGTGGTCTCTTAAAGACAGACTCTCCAAAACTCATGTTTACACACAATTGTATTCTACTCGCATCTGTTTTTCTGCTACAACATTTTCTTTCTGCAGCTAGGTGTGTCAAGAGAAAGGCAGGAAAAAGATCTAATTTTCACATTGTTCTTGCTGAGGTATATCACAGTAACTCAGTTCAGAAAAAGGTATTTTGCTGATTTATTTGCTATTCAAATTGAAGTGATGAATAGTTTTGCAAAAAGTGAAACTGTTTTTGAATAATGATGAGTTTCTTATACATGTAATCACCCTCTGATTACTTAAATAGGGAATTCTACAGAAATTCTCATTATTTTGAAACCATTCTTTCCAGTTTGACAAATTCCAGCTGATAGTAAATTAGGAGGAGCAGCAGTTAGTGAAACTTCATTAAATGGATCACTCTTGAATGACTCACTGTACTAATGCTGAATCTACCACCACCTTGGTACTTGCTGTTTGCACTCCTTTTATAATTTCCAAATTGCATGCTATTTTTTGAACGGCTCCTAAACACACAGAGCTGTCCAGATGGCCATATGAATGCTTCCAGTGTCAATACTCATGCAAACATGCATTCACACCCTTGTTTCTGATATGTTACTTTACATCGAACATTCTTCTGAAGAAAAATTTGCTTTCACAAACATTTGGAGAATGCAAATGAAAGGAGCTCTGAACGTTATAGAAGCTGATTCACGGTTTCTATTCAAATAAATGCTAGTGAAGCCTTCTGAAACAGCTATAATCATGGCATATTCTTCCCCTCCCTGTGACCCAGATTCGAAGAGGAAGGAAGTACATGGGTAACTTTAAACATGCAAATAGTGTCCGTTGCGCACAGATTTACATATGCAATTTAATTTTTTGCTGACCCAGGAGCTGTATGATTCTTATTCGTGTTCACCTTTTTTTCTGTAATTTTACTGGAAATCTTAAAGAATAACATAAAAACAGCGACTTGGCAAACATTAATCACCAATTTCAATGTTGTAATGCAAGGGAGAAAGAGAGACACTGAAACAACAGAAACAGAAGAACAAGAGGACAAATACAGAAGAAAAGTAGCCATGGAAAAAGTACGTAAAGCCAGCATGACTGCCAGTGTAAAAATATAAATGCAAAGTCAATGATTACAAGGTTTAAAAGGCCAATCAATAAAGAAATTGCTTGAAGTAATTCCAGGGGTAGAATTGGTCGATTCAGTACTGACAGTACCATTTTCTGCCAAACACTTCCATCTTGATAACAAAACCCAAGCAGGTGTGAACGATAGGAAGAAAAGCAGAGGCAGCACAGAGCAGCAGCAGGACACCAAATGGGAATGAAAAGGTTCCAGCCTGTGCTCTGGCCCCAGTGATGTCACTCACGGATTGAGTAGCCTTCTGCATGCCTATGGACCTTTGGGTTTCACTTTAGACTTCGTATTTGTTGCATGAACTTAGACAAGAGATACTGTTATGGTTTGAAGTGGGGGGGGAGGTCCGGGTGGCAGAAGCTGCCCATCAGACCGGACTCCCGTCCCCCTCGGGGCTTGAGCCAATCGGCACCTCTGCGAATTGCCCTATTTACGTCGGACAAAGGAACCGGAAAGGTGTGCCTTTGCCCGGGAGCAAGGAGACGGGAGGGGGGCACGGCCCCGGCTCCCGGCCGGGCCGGCGGCCTGGGCTGGGCCCAATGCCTGCCCCGTCGAGGATGGCGGCGGCGGAGCCACTTGGGGAACTCGGGGAGAGCCCCGCTCCTGGGGCACCCACCTGGCCGAGTTCACCCAGACAGGACTGAAATCTCAGAGAAACGGCCACACAGATAAGAGGTCAGTGAAGATGGGACGGAACAACGTGTGCCGCGGCTGAGTCCCCCTTGCCAGCAGCCCCTTTGCAAACAAGTCCTTGGTGGAGCAAGCAGAGACCCACTCGCAACCAGTGGATGACCCACGTCGGGAAGAGGTGCCTAAGCCTGAGACTATTGTGAATCATGGGCACAGGTAGAGACACATTTACACATTTTACGCATTTTACGCATTTTACGCATTCAGAGTCTGTACGGAGACGCATTTAAGGTCGACATGACGACCCACGCCGGAGCACATTTAAAGTTTGTTGATGACCCACGCCAGAGCGAGTGGCTACAGCTCCTTAAAAGCCCAGGACTGGTAAAAGCCCGCACTTGGGGCAAATCCGATGGGGTAAGGATTTGCCCCCCAGCGGGTAGGATTCACGCTTTCGCCGTGAGTAGGGGATCCACTGGAGCAAGGGACAATGGTGTAAGGACTCCTTTTCCTTTAAGAGAAGCGGCAGTAACAACTTGGAATGAACTGACCTGCACTCCCCCATTCCCTGCCCCCCTGCGCCGCTGGGAGGAGGAGGTAGAGCCGGGAAGAAGAGGCAAAAGTGGGGGGAGTGGTGTTGTTTTTAAGACCTGGCCTTGTTTTCTCGTTATTCTCTTAAGTAACCGGTTTTGTGTGCTTTTCTCTTTCTAGGTAGCTGTTAATAAATAGTTTTGCATTAAGAAAAAGCCTCTTTTGCCCGGGACCGTGGTTGGTGGGTGCTCCTCTGTTCCTATCTTGATCCTCAGCTCTTTTATTACATTTTTCTCTCCTCTCCATTTTACTGGACTGGGAGAGCTGCGTGGGTTTGGTTGCCGGACTCAGCCTAACCCACGACAGATACACAAAGAGAGAACCCTGAATAAAGTATTGAGAGCAGTTTCATATAGACCCTGTGTGGACTTTGCTGTGGCCTTGGATATGAGAGTTTTCACACGTTCATGTGAGATGTTTCACATTTCTATCTTTCTAGTCTGCAAGGACCTTCTAACCACACTTCCTAGCTATAAAAGCAGAGTGCCTGGAAACAGTTCATTGCTTCCTCCTGAACAGGCCCTCATAAAATAATCCAAGAGCCATTTGACATCTAAGTTAGTTTCGGTGCTCTGTACTTCAAATTCCTGCTGGTTAGAATTGTGATTTACTGTAACTGTGTGATCCATTGGGCAAGTGAGCCCCAAACTCTGCCAAACCGCGGGACACTGTTGTGACAAATGACTTGTTATCCTGTACCCTGCTGCCATCTTTCTAACGTAAACAAGGTCACTCTGGTTTGTACCCTTCAGTGTCCAAAGTAAAATGATGTTTTAGAGACCTGCCTGTCCCAAGGATGCTGTATTTTAGCCCCTGCTACTGCCAAAGGTTTAAACAGGAACCTGGCGCGAAAACAGGTTCAGTTACTGGACAGAGATAACTAAGCAAGTTACTTGTTTTAAAGAGTTTCTGTGTTTGCCCTTGCTTCTAATTATCAGGAAAGAGGTACTTATGGCCCACCATTAAGAGTCGGGGGTATGGAGGGGAAAAAAAATAATTAAAAAATCATAATTATAGAATTTGTTTGAGTGAATAGGTGTGTTAAGTATTCAGAGGAAGCTCTTCTGTGCTGTTAAAAATAGCTACAGACAAAGAGGATGGTTGATGCTTGGAGTCATCAAGCAGGAACATCAACCTCGACGATGAGGCTGCTACTGTTTTTTCTTACGTTTCAAAATCAGGGGTTGAGTCAAAACTGTTATGTGAGCAATTAGCAGAGGGTGAGCTTTGCAAAAGTTCTCTTAAGGACCTATAGGGAAGGAATAGAAAAGAAGTCAAAAGTGGAAAAGAGAAACCAGAGATGAAAGGGAAATCAGAGGAAGACAAAGGAGAGTGCAAATGAAAGTCTTCCCTGCATCGCTGGGAGAAATCAGGGGGTACTGTTTCTAAGTGAGCAAATAATGATGATGACAATGCCCAGACATTGTGCTATAAATTTTTATCCAAAAAGAATGCACTCCATATTTCTCCAAATTTCAATAATTAACCAGCCAAAGAGAAACAACTACCTTTTCCAGAACAATGATCTGCTATGGGTATGTCAATTTTGCTGGAAATATGCCTGACCGATTATGTACGAGCAGAGAGAGTTTATCCTCTGCAGCTTGAACAGAATTGAAAGATATAGACTTTCATAATGATAAACAACAAATCTATGAAACAGGCCTGATAAAGGCTAATTACAGACACTCTGTAGCTTGCAAGATCTGCAAAAGGCTCTGGAAGTCTGGTCCAAGAGGATTTAGAAAGGAAAGACAGGTACACTTAACACAGGTCTGTTGAACTATAGATAGCCTAGGAAGAAGAAGATGAACAAAAAGCAGAAGCAAGACCAAACACATCTCTCCTTGAGTCTCAGTATTCTGTTGATTATCCTAGGGGTATTATGCATCGAGTTTCATTAAGAAAAAAACCACAACAATGGCTGGAAAAAAAGGAAATCTAAGCAGTTAAAAATATCAATTTCATAACTTAAAAGAAAAAGTAGTAACACCAGCAGTGAGACCCAGTGACTAGAAAAAAAAAGGACAGAGAAAATTGGGAGCTTTAAAGAGAAAATCTTATAGAATATAAATTAAATATATTGAAAATAACTGCAAAGTGATTAAAAAAAGTGAAGCAGATAAAATAATTTAATTTTGAAGAGGATTTAGGAATTCTGAAATTTGATATAGTTTTGAAGTAGTACATTTTTACTTTTTTAAAAAAAAGAGTCTTGGAAATGTCATAATATGATTTTTAAAGGATTCTAGCTGAACTTGGTGCGAGGAAAAACTTGGTCTTTATAGCAGCTGGAGTCTGGAAACTCTAGAAGTGCCAATGTCCGTGCTCTGAGGCTGTAGATTACAGGTCTTGTCTCCCAGCTCCTTCTTATGACTGGCAGCTGCAGTCGTAATTGAAACCTCAAAATTCCAGAAAACCTACAATTCCCACAAGGCAAGAACTGAACTGTCTGGGAGCTATTTAGTCTCCAGCAGGCAGGTAGGCTACAGAGATGTTAGAAAGAGTTGTCAGCACATTTCAAAACCCTGCCTAGCCTATCACACCCTCACAGAAATCAAAATCTCTGCAAACATTTGAAATTTGACAAAACTTCATTCTCTGATGGAAAAATTGTTCCCTTTGAGAATTTCTCAACAGTCTATTTAGCAGAGTTGAAGTACATCATCTTTCAGGGATAAGACCTGTGAAATGAGTACTTTCAATGGTTTCTGAGCAAGCCCCTTGAAAGTCTGTTCTGCTCCTTTACCTCCACCTGAAATCGCTCATGCCTACTTAACAGCTTTACCCCAACTGCCCAACTTCATCAGTTTGATAACAGCCAAGAAATTGTTTTGACACTCAATGCATTCTGTCAAAAACAAAACTTGTAACTGCAGCATTGACTTGTTGCTACTGTGGTATGCTGTTAAAAGACTTATTTTCACAATTAAACAAACCCTCACAGTTTGTCAACTACAAGACTGAATCACTTGGTCTGTAATTACTGGAAGACTATCTTCGCAATATGAAAACAGCTCTAACAATTAAAGTGACAGTCCTAACTGCACACACAATTTATGGTTCAACAATTAGCTTAGCACGTTTCATGGTACACTGGCAAGAGAAACAAATTTGGCCTTTAAAGCACACTTTTTATTTTTTGGTAGACTTTCTCAAGCAGCTGTGCTCTTAAGGTCTTTTTAATTCTAAGTAGGTAAGAAACTCATATAATGACTAATGAGAGTCTTAAAAGCCCAGATAAATTACTTGCTAAGATTATTTTTCAGTTCCTTTCAAGCACAACATTAGAAGAAATTTGAAAGTGCTTCACTGTTATCATGAGAAGAACAGTCAAGATGTCCAGGCAGCTGTTTTCACTGAAATTTTGCTTGCCATAACATTGCTGCATTTAGCAAAAAAAGCCAGCAAGTGTGTATTGGGAACTATCAGAGTTCACTTTGGGTAGCCAGCAATGTGCACACATGCTCATGATAACAAATATCAGCTCAGATCACCAGCTGGGTAAATCACAGTCATTTATTTGATTTCAAGTTACTCCTGGATTCATTAGAGTTAAGATCAGAAGAGCAATTATGGTTCTGATTTGAGAGGTTTTTCCTGTGTTTATCAGCGTAATAATAGAGCCCTGATGTAAACTTTAAAGGCTTCTCAGTGTTTCTGTAAGGGAGGAAAGGATTGTTATTGCAATTTGAAAGACGGTAACATGAAGACATTTAGGGCATTTTACTTGCATGATGTGATTCCGTTTTTCATAAATACTCAAGGTTTCTTGTTTGCCTCAGTAAATTTTTAGTGCTACTTCTAAATAGAGACATAGCGCAGAAACTCTTGATTTGTAGGTCCCAGCTAGACCACCCCCTTCATAGCCCACAGGGACCAGTGGCCACAATGGGACCCAAGGAGCCAGTGTTCTGAGAAGGGAACTTAGGGACAGAGAAGAACAGCAGTACAGGAATTTATTTTTCAGAAATAGAGTCATGGTTAGACATCGCACCTAAGATATGTGAAACAGGGCAAGTGTCTTCAGCTGTCTCACTTTAAGTTCCTTGAATGTGAGAAACAGCATGTGAATATCCATTCTCTTGTTTACAGTTTTGTATTTAGGGGCTTGACATCCACTGAAATTTCACTTTGGGCTGTTTTTGTGTGTGAGGAATCTAACTAAATCATAGTGTGACCATGTTCAGTGTAAGTCTTGCAGAGCACCAGGGCTGAAGCCAGGTCAAGGGAGGCGATTCTGCCCCTCTACTCTGCTCTCATGAGACCCCACCTGGAATATTGCGTTCAGCTCTGGAGTCCCAGTACAAGAAGGACATGGAGCTGCTGGAGCGAGTCCAGAGGAGGGCCACAAAGATGATCGGAAGGCTGGAACACCTCTGCTATGAAGACAGACAGAGAGAGTTGGGGCTGTTCAGCCTGGAGAAGAGAAGGCTCCAGGGTCATCTTATAGCAGCCTTCCAGTACATAAAGGGGGCCTACAGGAAAGCTGGGGAGGGACTTTTTACAAGGGCGTGTAGTGATAGGGCAAGGGGCAAGGGCTTTAAACTGAAAGAGGGGAGATTTAAATTAGATATAAGGAAGAAATTTTTCACCCTGAGGGTGGTGAGAAACTGGAACAGGTTTCCCAGAGAAGTTGTGGGTGCCCCATCCCTGGAAGTGTTCAACGCCAGGTTAGATGAGGCTTTGGGCAACCTGGTGTAGTGGAG
Source organism: Tauraco erythrolophus (assembly GCF_009769465.1). NCBI lineage: Eukaryota > Metazoa > Chordata > Aves > Musophagiformes > Musophagidae > Tauraco > Tauraco erythrolophus. Next base: position 45,827,930 of record NC_141496.1, on the reverse strand, counting down.
GGTTTCCTTGTCCATGGCAGGGGGGTTGGAACTAGATGATCTTTGAGGTCCCTTCCAACCCTAACCATTCTATGATTCTGCGATTCTATGAGTCTATGAAGGGATAAATATTTTAGCCTGAAGAAGGGACTAAACTGCCCGTGTTCAGTACTGTAACATAGAAATATCCCCTTCCAAAAAGGGATGACGTGCTGAAGGTAAGGACAGGAGATGGGGAAAAGAAACCCACTGAGGCAGTGTTTGAAGGCTGCTGCTCTGGCTAGACTGCTGCTGAGTGAGGCAAGAAGAGGACAGATTTTCAGAATGCAGGAGGATCACTTAAGAAGAAAATCAAGAGGTCCGCTTGTGGAAAGAAGATTTGGGATACCAGCTATGAAAGCAAGCAGTGCAGCAGCTGGTAAGTCCATCAAATAAAAGGGAACAGCAGAGATCATGTAAGTCACCACAAAAATACTTCGTGTGACCTTTCAGAGCAGGAGAAAGGGGCAAGCCTGGACTGCAAAACACAGCTGCAGTCATCAATTTTGGCAGCAAGTCAGTGGACAAAAAAATGTTCTGTACTCAGGAAGAAAAGAAATTATTACGCTTCTTGGGTTTTGCTATGGGACCGAAGGACTCCTGCCGTTTTTATGATCTGCGTGGTTGGTTGGTGTCAGCAATATGGATAAATAACTGGGCAGTGTAACAACATCAACAAACCCTCTCCTTAAGTAATACACATGCAAGACACCTGAGTGACATGAATTAGCTGGGGTGTACATTCACTGATAAAAGGGATTTTCTTCCAAAGCAATGGAGGCATCGTACAAAATGGAAAAAACTTGCCCAAAATAATAATTTAGAAAGAATTTGTGTAACAACAAATAAAATGTGAATTGAAGGGGTTTGAGTCAAGATACATTCATAATATAATTCATAGTTGATTTAATGAAGTGTATCTCTCTTTTTTCTTTGGATGGTGCCCTATAACTGCTGAAAAGAATTAGGACTTGGTGCTGAGGGAATCCTTTGGAACAGAACTTATTACACTGTGTAAAACATCCCCTTTCTCCGCTCTTTATATATGCTGTTGTTATGCATAAGGGCCAAAATAAGACTTGAAAAGAAGTTGTAAGAGTATGAAAGACTAAAAATTTACTTAAGCCTTCAACACTTTATCTAAAAGCAGATGTTCATCTATTCTTATCAACATTGGAGACATCTGTGTTTACAAGAGCACAGAAAAGTTAAAATGAAATTTAAGAAAAACTGAGTATTTGATACACCTTGCAATAACAGGGGAAAAGCTTCTGTGCATTAGTCTATGTTGGGCAAAAAGATGTTCTTAGTTGAGAAAAAAGAGTTGCAAATAGTAAGTAACTTGTATGTTGACAAGTTTTAATTTGTCTAGGTAAATTTTCAAATTTACCTAGAGTTTCTCTTGCTCCAGAAAAAGAGCAAGGGCTGGACTGTAAGCAATCTCACCTGCTACTCATCTGCATGCATCACAATCCTACCATGGATTTGTAAATGATAAGGAAAAGTATCTCTCATGAGGAGAAAAAGTCATTGAAAAATTTAGAATAACAGAAACATTTGAGATGATTATGCTCTCTTTGCAGATTCAGAAAATGGTGTAATTTGTCTAACAAGTCAATTGACATGAATTATTCACCATCAGAGCATAGCTGGTGGCACATCTGCATGGAGACTGTGTTGGGGTGATACTCTACCGCAGTCTAGCAATCTATGAGGGCACACCAACACGAGTGCCAAGCACTGCCAAGCACTTTTATCCAGCAATCACACTAGAGTTGGTCTGCTTGCAGCCAGAGCAGCCATATATTTCCCAGTCTTTGGCACTCCTTGGCTTCAATATTTGATCCATAGACCTGCCTAGAACCAGAAAGTGGTATTTCACTTTTGAAACTGCTCCCTATCTGAGCTGCTGTGAGCTGCTATAGTCCTCTCTTTGGTCCTGGTCGGGACTGGTCTTGTTCCACTGGGCATGTGCAAGTCAGTCCATTCCTGACTGTGCCTTGGTTTCTAAACCTCGGAAATGTGACAGCCATTCAGATTTCCTCAAGCTTTGAATTCTCTCATGAAAACAGTCTTTTGTTAAAACAACCCCATGAACTGAGACTTTTCTTTCCTTAGGCTTGTCACAGGTAAGGCAGAGTAAAACAGCAAAACAGCATGCATAAACTACCACCTCTCCCACAACTTTGACTTCCACCTCTCAAATATTTAACTCTTCTTTTTCTACTCCTCAGTCCATTAAGCCACTCTTTACCACTTGATTTTCTTCCTGTATTCACCTCATAAGTGATAGATGTTATTTTTCATAGAGTAAGATCTGTACTTCTTTCCTCCAAAGGTATGATTTTTAGCACAAATGGGAGTTTTAATGCCTTGCCTCACACAGGCTTAATCTTTCTTTTAAGTGAGGAAATGCTTTTGCAATTCTTTATTTACATGTGTTTGTTTTTTCAGCTTCTAGGGAGCAGTGTATAAAAGGGTTGGCTTTAATTTATTTTCTTGGGCTTTAGTCTGCTCTGTGGCCAACACAGTTTGCTGGTCCAATAGCTGGAATGTTCCTGAATATACTCTGTGAGTGAATATCACACAGTATGATCATCAATTGTTAAGACTTCAGTTACACTTGCAAAAGGACGAAACCCCTTCCGCCTTGCACAGGGGCTCTCTCCCTCTGCACTCGGGATTGCTTGCAGCCAAGATGTTATGTAGCGAACGAGTGGGGAGAACTTCGGGGAGTGTCTGATGACACCATTTTTTGAGGATCTCCTCTCAGAACCAAAGCAAGTGCTTCCCAGAACCAGGGAGCAGGTGTTCAACCAAAGAGGAGTCCTGCTGCATGGTGAGTGCTAGAGCATGATGTGCACCGTTATTCCAGGATGAAGATGACCTCAGGTTCTCACATAGGCTCCTGAGGAACTAGTATCCCAAGTCCTGTGGAGTCACTAGCTGGCTTCGACACAGTGAGGTCTGGTGAAGTGATCTCCAGTAAGGTCTTCTGGTCTCAATGCAGGAAAGCCAAAATCATGAGGCGGGCTGTGAAGTACTTGTGGTCCACTAATCCGATGCAGTCAGTGAGGGATGAGTAAGGGGCTAATCATATATATGCTAACTTGTCACCATCTGGACGTACGATTTCCTTGGTAGCTTATTGAAATTTTCACTAGTTTCACTAGTGGAAATGTGTGATGCATACTTAGGGCTAACTAGATGTTAAGTTTTACTGCTAATGATATGCTCTCCCATTTACGTTGCCTCCCCCAGTATCAATACCCTGCCCATCATGACTTCCCTCCACTCAGCAAAGCAGCTAAGAGAAAGTAACACACACTGAAGAAGTTGTTAACCTCTGTGCCCTGTTCATTTATCATTCAAACAATAAAAACCAACCAGGACCCTTAATTTAAAACAACTGACCCATTCAAATCCTAAGAGCATATTCTCAAGAATATTTCTACTGAAGGGATGATGAAGTGTAATTACATGTTGCCAGACTCCTTGTTTTCAATGCTTCATTGTACCTGAGTGGACTGTGTACACAGAACTGTTAAAAAAATTCATCTTACCTACCAAAACAGATACACAAGTTTACTAGCAAGCCATGCAACTACTGCCTCCAGAACTTCCAGTGTCTGACTTAAAAATGAACAGATGTGCATAAAATCAGAAGAGGAGAAAAAGAAGATGACCAAAAAAAGGAGAAAAATAGGATACTTTTTGGAAAAGAAATTTTGTAGACCCTAAAATTTTTGTCAGGTAATTTTAAATCCTTGAGTGAGTTTTACTGAAATGTGGAAGAAATATTAAAAGCAAGCAAACAAACAAAACCAGTGGTAACAGAAAAGTTTAAATGTAATTGCTCACATTCCAATGGAAATGGTCTAATTTAAGATCACATTTAAACAGTCCCCTCCACCTACACTGTTGGAAACTGAAATCCAAACACAACATCATTATGTTAATACTGCAAGTGAAATTTAACACTGAACAAGAAGAGAAAGTTAAGTTCTAATTTCAGTAAGAGAAATGAAGCAAAAAATGGTAAACAGAACATAAAGTGACTTAAATGTATAAATTATTCACTGTGATAATACAAGAGCCGTTAGTTAACACACAGAAGAGATTGTGCAGGGATACAAATTACTGATGAAAGGAATATTAGACACCATATATTTCATCAATTTAAAAACCCCTCATCCTCTATAAAGGCCCATATGCCCCTTCCTCATTTAAACTGTGAGAAAGACATAGACATCCAATGCAAATCATAAAAAGCAGCAACACAAAATGCTTTCCTACTTTGCATTGTCCACACAATGTCCAGTTGTCACCCACTGTTCTGCTAATAGACTTTATACTGTTGGAGATAGTAAGCCGATGACAGATGACAGCAAGTATCTGGGCTGTGCAGGTTGACTTCAGAAAGGTAAATAAATGAATGATGCAGTGTAACATGATTCATTTGGTCTGATATGCTACTTCTAAAATTGCATAGTTAGACAGAACATGCAAGGAAATTATTTCTGGGAATCTCAGGTCAGTATCAGTGACTTTTTCCAAGACAGTATCTTAGCTTCCAGAATTGTCTTTAGTCAGACCTTGATGCAGAGAAAACTCACTGCTGTTTTGTACAAATAACTGAAAGCATGAGAATGCCCCTATGCAAAATTTTGAATAGACAAAATAATATGAGATATTCTCCCCAGCTTTAAACTTTGCTCACATCCCCACCTAAGCTTTAGCAGATAGTTGTATTTTGTCGACTGCAGAGAATAAAAAAGACCAGCAGTGGAGAAATGGAAGGAGGTTCAAGATCCCTTTCCCTAATATCCTGTGAAAATGACGCAGTTAAACCCACAGAAAATTGTTACTCCTGTCCTCCGGAATTGCTTTATCCACGGCTGCTGCAGTCTCTGCTCTGAAACCACTTGAAACTGCAGCTGAGAAGAAGTTATGCTGATAATTCTGATACCTCTTCCCGTGAGCTGTACCCATGCTTTGTGGAAAGGATGGGGTGAAATGACTTTCTGGACCGACCATTCACACGTAAGACCAAATATCTGACAGATCAGCCTGCGCCTACTTAACATTTACCTGACCTCAGTGGAACTGCTCATATACTGCTGTGCTTTCTTATACACAAAGTGTTCTTACCCAAATTCTTAGATGCCCTGATTCCAAACTTTTTCTTTTTTTCTTTCAGCCCTTCTGGTCAATAAATGATATGCAGATGAACTACCACACTTTTTTTTCATAAAAAGGTAAGCTGTGGTATGTTTTTGCATAGCAACCACAGGCTATTGTGAAGGTAGGAAGCCTATGTGAAGAGGGGTCTCAGAGAAGCTGCTCCAGAAGATGAATTTCACATCCATCCAACAGTGTTGTCTCTGTCCATCACCCTGGAAAGCACAGGAAATGCTGTTTACCAGCTCCCACTGTAGAACTGCATACTTGTTGCATTTTTTACCCGTACAGACTATGTGGAGTGCCACTGTCGTGTGCTAGCAAAATAATCCTCTTGGGCCACAATTAACCCTTGACATTTCAGTTATTTAAGGAATTTTTTTAGAGCATGACTGATAGTTATGCTGTTGTACTGTTGAATTCTCTTTGGCCTAGCTAGGCATTTATTATTATCTTTCTTCAAAGGCATATTAAAATTTCTACTACCTGGATAATCACCAAGTAACTACCCAAGGCAAATAATCCCCTAGCCAAAGAGGATGAGAAGGGTAGTACCTGTTTGAATTCCAAGAAGTAAACTTCATCATATGAGTGTTAAAATCAACACAAAAGTTAACCATTCCAAATTTGTAAATGAGGTCTAGAGATTTCTGTAGTAAACATCCTCTGAAGGTCTAGGCTATAGCCAAGTGCAGATATGAACTTTGTTAGCAGCTGAATCTGATTGTTTCTAGTTGTATGAGAAAAGAGTTATACAAAAAAAGAAGTGAGGTTCAGGAGAGAAAATAAGTTTCTTGTTTCGCCGCTGATTTTAACTGGAATCAACTCTCTTCTTTCTTTTAACTTCATTTTTCTGCCCTGGTGTTTTAAGAATCCTCTCACAGGTGCTCAGATGTAATCAATTGAATTCTTCTCAGATATTTATAGTGAGGCTGCTAGGAAATTAGCTATGCTTTTGAACCGAAAAAAAGAAAGGTTTGTCTTAGGCTTGCACCGCACAATATATGGCATCTTGATAAGCACCCAGATTAGTTTGCTTGGTATTAAAAAGGTTCCTGTCCTCCTCTAGTGTCATGGGTAGTCCCTGCGCCACATGTGTAGCGTACTTGAGCATTTGGGTCAAAGTTCATCAGGGGCTACAGAGTTCAGAGGAAAAATGACATACCTTCAGCAGGACCAATAACTGAACTGACCAAAACCAGCATCCAAATTCTAAAATTTGTTTAATTCTATACTAAGGCTGCAAGATAATTAATGGACAGTCTTCTTTTGGTAGCTCTGGAAACTGAGCACCACTTTGACAGTGAAGTCATAGTATCAGTGAAGTAACATCTCTCTTCTCAGATGAGAGTCCGGTAGCTGATGGAAAGTACGTAAGCAGGGCCAGCTCAGGGATAATCTCGCTGAAAGAATGAGAAAGAATCCAGCCCCAGCTTCAGCAAGAAACCAAAGCATGAAATGTAGCGAGATACAAATTTCTTCTGTATTTCTTGATGTTGGACTTCTGGTACATACCCGCTGTTATTTCATGTGCCCTTTACATCAGTCTCTGAGGATCCAAACACTTTGATTTAACCTCCTTCAGCTGGTGTTGTGCTCATCAACAATCACCAGCTTGATAGCTTCAGATGTCGTTAATTCCCACAGCACTGACCACAGCCAGCAAGATGGAAGAAAACCGAAACCCTGCCTCCAAAAATGTGGGGAGAGCTGGATGTCTTATTCCTACATGTCATACTCCAAAGGCAGATTCTTTTCCTCATTGAACAAATCGTAAACATCCCAGTTCAGCAAATGCAATTTTTTTTTGGTGCATTTTATTTACCATCTCATGGCTTCATGGAACGAGCCACATCTTACAGAAAGAGAAGGCTGCCCCACTTATAACCTGATGAGCGTATTTTCCACGTTAGTCGTGGCAGTGAAATTTGTATCCTCTTGCATTTGACATGTACAAAAATATAAGGCAGTCAAGTTCTACCCACCAAAATCTGTAGTGACAAGAGAACACCCCTGAAGTTTTCCTTTGTCTGTCCATTCAAGTATCAGAAAAAAAATCTCATTGCTGTATCATATAGACCCCAAGTATACCTCAGAGCAAAACTCTGAAAACCACCATTTAATTCTTTACACAAAACCAACAAAAATTCCTTTTTTTTTTTGTTCATAGCTAAGTAGCATCTGGAAATGAGGTATGAAATTGTACAAAGCCCAGTCTGAGGCAGAGGCAGCGTATCAGGTTGTACAGCCCTAATTCCTCCCTAGAGAGCAGACAGGGAGTGTGTCCAGCTGCTGAAGTTAAATATTGTGCTGGCACTGCTTCCTTCAGTGACCCACTGTGCCCATCAAGAGAAGATCAGGCTCTTGGGCAGCGTCATGAGCAGAGATGATGCAGGTCCACACAAACACTAATGCAGGCTTTGGGGATGGAGTTAGCATTTAGCTGTGGAGATGCCTCTGCCATCTTCGTCCCTCAGCAGCCTCCTCATCGTGATGGGCAGCCCCTTTTCTCCGCTTCTGCACAAGACTAAGTCTGGTCTCCACATGGCTCAACTCCTCGACAAGGTAAGACGGTGTGGCACCAAGGCACATCCTTTGTATGTGGTTGAAGGTACTGGATCAAATCCCTCCTGAAGACAACGAGCCACAAATTCAAAATCACTGAGACCTGTTCTTGCAAATTTAGCCACCACTGAGGGGCTAAATACTCCAGGTATCATGCTGAGCTCGAGTCATTCACTCAGCTCCAGCATGATCCACTCAGCAGGAAGGCTGCTGAAGCCAAGGTTGTTGCCGTTGCAGATATATCAGCAAAGGAGGGGAGAGCACAACTTGTCTCATGCCCGAAGCGTAGTCTTGCAGTACAGACACAGAGCTCCTCATCTAAACTAGGAAACCTTTTTGCTCAGACCAGTGAAGCATTCCTGGTACAGAAACAACTTTATTTAATGCTCCCTTTAGGTTCTGAAATCCTACAGTCCTATCAGTTTAGGACAACGTAATTTTGAACAGTTTTCGGGACTTTGCTATTGGGCTATTTGGGTTGTTGACTCCATGGAATTCAGTTGCATGACCCTTGTCAGCGATATTATAGCTGATGTTTAGCACAGTGCTTCACCTCAAAAATATGTGATATTTTCCATTCAGGTTCTCCAAAGCCAAATGATTTTATGTTTGTACCTATATATGCGTGCATTTATTTAGATCTCTGTAATAACAGCCTTTGAAAAGTTCTGTACTTTGTGATACTGAGAAATCGTCACAAGCTTATTTGAAAATATAAAAAAAAGCCTGTATATGTGGTTTTCTCAGTATCTTGGTTATACTATGCCTTGCCTTTCATAACATCAGTTTTAAAACAAAAACAGAAACTATACCAGATTTTGAAAGAAAAGAAGAATGAAAGAGCCCTTGTCTTGCAGAGCATGGAAGGAAAGAGAGACGCAGGTGAAGTGAAAGGAGTGACAAGTATATAACATTAATATGAACAGAACTCTTATTAGTGAAGTTAGTTGCTACGAGGTTTATTAGTCTCAGAAGGATAGAGGGAAATTAAGTGTTGCTACTGCGCAGTAATACCAGAGCCAGTTTTAAATGAGCAGTAAGGGTAAATTAGCTGGTGAGGCATCGTGAAAAGCTTTTCTATGATGACTGATTATCCGAGAAATAAAAAAATATGTACTGTGAAAAGCTGTGTCTTTATGTGGCTTCTTTGTCACTTTATGATTATGTCTGGCTTTCTTTTTTTTCTTTTTTAAGATACAGTAATGAAGGATGCAATCTGCTCATGGATTCCCTTGCAAACGCACAAAAACACTGTTTTGAGAAACTTCTCTTGTTCTCAAACACTCACATCAGGGAAGAAAAACTCAGCATCTGTTTGTATACATACTGGGAATAAATACATAAAAAATGATGCAAATATGAATCTAACTAAATAGCTATGGAGAATTTGAAGAAATGTGTTCCTTCATGCCTTAGCAGCACATACCAGTTTTTAGTCATTGTGTTTCTAAATAATCAAGGCGTCTTTGAAGGTGAATTTGCTTAGCCCATCTCTGCATTGAGGGAAATGAGATGCAGTGAATTTGCATAGTTTTGTTTAGATTTTCTGAAAGGGTCTGCACTGAGATGATTTTTTTTGAGCAGTGTGCTATCAACGAGCTCGCACAGCCGGTCACTCGCTAACACACTGAGCACAGTGTAGAGCTACAGCAGGGATCGCGTTGCTGAAGTGGAGGATGTATCTGAATAATCACCTGAGAGCTGCTCAAGGGCTCCTGCCAAGGAGCTGATGGGCTCAGAAAACAAGGTGCTCCTTACCCTGACAGCTGCCTTTCCGGCTGGTGATGCTCAGCATGCCCCCAGCATTACACTGGGAGGTGAAACCAAGTGACTAGTAACACCAAGTTCCTGCCTGCCCAAGCAAGTGACTGGAGACGACGGCACAGCAAGTGGGGCTTGCTTTGCCACCACTGCCTCCTCCACGGCCATGGAGCTGGGCTGGGAGAGTTTCATACGCCACTCAGACCTCCTGTGAAAGCAGCAACATGGACATCTTCCGTGCTGCTGAGGTCTTGTGTTGCCTCACGGTGTTAAGGGTAAATTTCACACAGCCTTTGTGACCGAAAGAATTTCATTTCCACAGTCACGAATGCAGTGCCTTCCACCAGCTCTGTGTTCGCTTTCAACTTAAACAAATTGGAGCAGGCAGCAGGGCAGGGGAAATTAAACTAGCAAAGAAAAAAAAAAATACTTTAGCAGACTGGAACAGTTATTGCTGCCTGCTAGGAAATATTTTTCTAGCCTTTTATTACCACATACAATCCCTAGTCCCATGTGATTAACAAATTCATCTTGAAACACTGCTGTTGCTTGACTGTAGTTGAAAAATTGTTATCTTTAAATTCTTGCTCCTCATCTCATTTAAAAAAGATATTTTACAGCACTTGGATTCTAGCACATGTAATCAGGTTGCACATTTCCTATCGCATCCAACACCTGGCAATCTCCTGTGTGCCAACCGCACACAGTGCAATGATATGTCTAGAGGTAATTATTTCTATCACCCACATAAGGGCGGAAGATACGAAAGTCATCACACGCTTACCTTTTGTACCATTTTCATTTTAACTTTGAATGCCTGACTGAGTTGGTCTATATAGGGGAGGGATATATTTTATTCTAGAAATTTGTTGCTGAAAAAGAGTGCTAGGGGAGACAAATATGAAAGAAAGGGGCCAAATCTGCTGCCTTTATTCAGAAGTCTCTGAAGCTTCAGTGAGGGAAGGTCATTTATTCTCTGCACTGAAGAAACTCATTGGGATCACTGCAATGGACAGACAAAGAAAGGATGAAGTAAATAGATTTTTTTCCGTTACATAAGGCAGGAGCCCAGAAAGAGGGTCCTAGAAATATTAGTGAAGGAAAATTGAATGTCAAATCCGTGCCTCCTTCTGCAGCTTTACAGAAGGAAAAAGCCTCAGCTGTGATTGTGTAAGGAGTCCCACAGGCCATGTCCCGCAAAGGGAGCAGTCACAGACCCTCCCAACAGACCCTTCCGTAAGTGACCCTGTCCCTGGGAACGGCCAGTCTACATAGTAATTCCCATGGAGACGACACAAGGGACCCATGGAAAATAGAGTGTCTGCAGAGAAAAGGATGCTGTGAGACATCCACAGTCACTGTGACCATGCAAGAAGCCATGTCAAAGTGGAAGGAACCATCTCTCTGCTTGGTAATGGGTAAGACTGCAGCAGGCAGGGTGGAGGGTTTGTCTTATGGGAAGAAGCGTGCTGGTAGCTGGGTTAGCAAATGGCACTGATGGTTCGCATCACTGGAAGGCTAGTAGAATAATTTAGTGAAAGCTGTGCCAAATTATCAAAACCCAACCAGTCCTACCTCAGCACACAGAGGAACCACCACTGGCAATATTTTATAATCCTTTGGTTTTGCCCTGCAGATTCTGCAAGCTGGTTTCTTTGCTTTCCAATACTTCACTTAGACTTGAAATTTTTTCCCTAAGCTGTGGGAAAACCAGCAATACCTTGTGTTCCATTTCAGGCTTGTAAAGTCTCTTAAAAGCATCGTTACTGCTAAGATCTCCTGTCAGATCATACACAGGCCCACAGAGGTGAGCTTGGGAGCAACAGGCAGAGAGGGAGGACAGTAACAAGGAGAATCTCACTGGTGTTCTTACAGATTGAAAACTGCTGGCTAGGACCTTCCTCTATGCCTGCTGGAAACAGCCTGAGGGACCTGAAATATGCACAATGGTGGATGGTGCTCCATTTGTAGCTCTGTTATGTGTTCTCAGAGAACTGGGGATTCCCCTGCCCCAGGTGACTTCCATCCAGCCCTGAAAATGCCGCAAGCAGTGGCTGTGATCAAAAGTCCTGCACATACAGGACAAGTAGCAGGGCTGATGAAGCTGTACTCCTGCCAAGATGGTCTGGCAGGCTCTAGTAGCAGAAAATAGTATCAAACATACAATTTATTGTGCTTTTCAAGTGAGCCAAAAGGCTTCAATATCACAGCCCGAGGTAAAATCAAGCTCTAACCCTTGGGAGACATCAGAAATAGAGAACATGGGACACCAGGGCAGACGAGGTTCTTCGACGCAGGACCTGTGATTGGGTGTTAGTCACTAATTTTCTCTTCTCAGCCCCTTTCAGCTCTCCATATTCCCTTGCAGCCCAGTGCTACTTATGATGACTAACAGCCCCACAGCTGAGACAGAAATATAAAGCCATACATGAGGCTCAAACATATATTTCAAACCCCATTTCAAGTGTGCCCCTGGTTGGTCCTTTATATTAACTGCAAAACTCTGCAATGTGAGCATTAGGTTTTGTATCAGTATTTCAGCCATGAACCTACAAAAGCTAACTTCTGGAAAAAAATCACTTGCTTTCAATATTCAATAATTTTCCACATCAGAGGATAAGCTGAGATCAGCAGCTTCACTTCACTAGCAATATCTCTCCAGCTATTAATTAACAATAATTGTTAGTCAATCTACATTCAGACCACTCCTAAAGATATACAAAACATTACTGAAAGATATACTGCAAACAATCCTCCATCGGCATATTAATTAAGAGTTTGTTCAAAAAAAGATAAATAGCATTTGTATTCTACCTGCGTGAAAGACTAAAACCACTATGTGTAGCAGAGATGGCAGGATGCTGCCAGCACAGGACACTTCATACAAAAATAGGCATCTAGAGGCTGTTGACTGGCTTATATGAAATGGGTTGAGTTGTCTCAGCAGTGTTCAGAGTGGGCGGTTATCCATGTTCAAAAATAAAAATTACTTGTATTTGATGTTAATAGGTGACAAGGAATATTCCAACATCATCAGGGACATGGAGCACTGGTAAAGAAGAAACACTAAATACCGTTTCCAGTGGTTTCTCCAGAGCACATCTGAGCTGTAGCAAGAAGATGAAGAAGGGGAATAAGCAAGAGGAGTTAGAAGTGTGTGTGCGCGCCTGTTGGAATATGATCTTATTGGCATCAAGGAGACGTGGTGGGATGAATCCTATGACTGGAGTGTCAGAATAGAAGAGTACAGGCTCTTTAGGAAGGATAGGCAGGAGACAAGAAGAGGGGGGGTTGCCCTCTATGTCAAAGACCAGATGGAGTGCATGGAGCTGCACCTGGGGATGGATGAGGTCCCAACTGAGAGCTTATGGGTTAGGATTAAAGGGAGAGCAGGGACAGGGGACATAGTAGTAAGGGTCTGCTACAGACCACCTGACTAGGAGGACCGGGTGGATGAGGCCCCCTACAGACAGACAAGAGCTGCCTCACATTCACGAGCCCTGGTCCTCATGGGGGACTTCAACCACCCTGATATCTGTTGGAAGGACAACACAGCAGGACACAGACAATCCAGGAGGTTCCTGGAATGCATGGATGATAACTTCCTTCTCCAAGTGGTAGAGGAACCAACGAGGAGCGGGTGTTTTGCTGGACCTTGTTCTCACCAACAAGGAAGGGCTGGTGGGGAACGTGATGCTCAAGGGCAGCCTTGGCTGCAGTGATCATGAAATGGTGGAATTCAAGATTCTTAGGGAAGCAAGGAGGGTGCACAGCAAGCTCACTACCCTGGATTTCAGGAGAGCAGACTTTGGCCTCTTGAGGGATCTCCTCTCTGGAGTACAATGGGATGAAGCCCTGAAGAGAAGAGGGGCACAAGAAAGCTGGTTAATATTCAAGGATCACCTCCTCCAAGCTCAGGAGCAGTGCATCCCAACAAAGAGAAAGTCAGGTGGGAACACCAGGAGGCCTGCATGGATGAACAATGGGCTCCTGGACCAACTTGGGCACAAAAAGAAGGCCTACAGAGGGTGGAAACAAGGACAGGTAGCCTTGGAAGAAAACAGAGCAATTGTCAGAGCAACCAGAGATCAGGTTAGGAAAGCTAAAGCCCTGATAGAGTTAAATCTGACCAGGGACATCAAGGGCAACAAGAAAAACTTCTATAGATATGTCAGTGATAAAAAGAAATGAAGGGAAAATGTAGGCCCTCCCCAAAAGGAAATGGGGGACCTGGCTACCAGGGATATGGAGAAGGCTGAGGTTCTCAATGGCTTCTTTGCCTCAGTCTTCACTGGCAGGAGCTCCAGCTGCACAGCCCAACTCACAGAAGGCAAAGGCAGGGACTGGGAGAATGTAGAACCGCCCACTGTAGGAGAAGATCAGGTTCCAGACCGTCTAAAGAACCTGAAGGTGGACAAGTCCATGGGACCTGATGAGATGCATCCGCGGGTCCTGAGGGAACTGGTGGATAAGGTTGCTAAGCCACTATCCGTCGTATTTCAGAAGTCTTGGCAATCTGGTTAAGTTCCCACTGACTGGAAAAGGGGAAACATAGCCCCCATTTTTAAAAAGGGAAATAAAGAAGACCCAGGGACCTACAGGCCAATCAGTCTCACCTCTGTGCCCAGCAAGATCATGGAGCAGATCCTCCTGGCGACTATGCTAAGGCACATGGAAAATAAGGAGCTGATTGGTGAAAGCCAACATGGCTTCACTAAGGGCAAATCCTGCCTGACTAATTTGGTGGCCTTCTATGATGAGGTTACAGCATTGATGGATAGGGGAAGAGCAACTGACATCATCTACCTGGACTTATCCAAAGCATTAGATACTGTCCCATAGGACATCCTTGTCTCTAAACTGGAAAGACATGGTTTTGATGGATGGACCACTCGGTGGATAAGGAATTGACTGGATGGTTGCACTCAAAGAGCTGTGGTCAATGGTTCAATGTCCACGTGGAGGTCAGTGACGAGTGGTGTTCCTCAGGGGTCAGTACCGGGGCCAGTGCTGTTCAACATCTTTGCTGGTGACATGGACAGTGGGATCAAGCGCACCCTCAGCAAGTTTGCAGATGACACCAAGTTGTGTGGTGTTGTGGACACACTGGAGGGAAGGGATGCCATCCAGAGGGACCTTGACAGGCTTGAGAAGTGAGCCTGTGAGAACCTCATGAAGTTCAACAAGGCCAAGTGCAAGGTCCTGCACGTGGGTTGGGGCAATCCCATGCACAAGTACAGGCTGGGTGGAGAATGGATTGAGAGAAGCCCTGAGGAAAAGGACTTGGGAGTGCTGGTGGATGAGAAGCTCAACATGAGCCGGCAATGTGTGCTGGCAGCCCAGAAAGCCGACCGTGTCCTGAGCTGCATCAAAAGAAGTGTGGCCAGCAGGTCGAGGGAGGTGATTCTGCCCCTCTACTCTGCTCTCATGAGACCCCACCTGGAATACTGCATTGAGCTCTGGAGTCCCCAACACAAGAAGGACATGGAGCTGCTGGAGCGGGTCCACAGAAGGGCCACGAAGATGATCCGAGGGCTGGAACACCTCTGCTATGAAGACAGGCTGAGAGAGTTGGGGTTGTTCACCCTGGAGAAGAGAAGGCTCCAGGGTCATCTTATTGCAGCCTTCCAGTACTTAAAGGGGGCCTACAGGAAAGCTGGAGAGGGACTTTTTACAAGGGCATGTAGTGATAGGACAAGGGGCAATGGATTTAAACTGAAAGAGGGGAGATTTAGATTAGATACAAGGAAGAGATTTTTCACTCTGAGGGTGGTGAGAAACTGGAACAGGTTGCCTAGAGAAGTCGTGGCTGCCCCATCCCTGGAATTTTTCAACGCCAGGCTGGATGAGGCTTTGGGCAACCTGGTGTAGTGGAGGGTTTCCCTGCCCTGGCAGGGTGTTTGGAACTAGATGATCTTTGAGGTCCCTTCTAGCCCTAACCACTCTATGATTCTATGATTCTGTGATTCAGAGTTTGTTGTTGCGTTGTGCTTGCAGGCTGCTCTGAAGGCAGAGAATGCAGATGTTTGATTGGCAGCTTTCCCTGGTCAGCGTATTCAGCTAACTGTAAGGGATGGAAGACAGCAGGATCGCTTGGCTGGGAAAGGAAGCAGGCCAAAGCTGGAGTACATCATTTTGTTGCTTGGAATATGAGGGATTTTGGCTACATGTAAGAAGACCAAATTTCCATTCTCTACATAATTTTATTTTCATTGCAGCATTTTACTTTAAAATACTGAGCTTTATTGCCTTTAATTTACACAGCTGTTTCACAGTCTGAACTTTGCTTCTTCTACTTATATTTGTTACATTAAAATCTTTAAAATTTTTCAGTGAATAATTTGCACATTTATTTCCCAAGATTCTTTTCTTCAGAAACATTGTTTTACTCAACCTTACGGCAATCCTTTATACACTGCTAGGACAGGTTGACTGTATCACCTTGAGTTAGTTCTATTTCTGCAGAGGGAAACACCAACAGCATGCTACTTGCACCCATGGACTGATTCAGCATCAGTTTTAACTATTACTTCTAAGTATTTGGAGTGCCTCTGATATCGAGCCAAGGGAGAGAGGCAAGCTAGCTAGTCCTAACACAGCACTGGGTCAAAGTGGAGTTCAATGAATAGAAAAATCTGTGGGTTTTTAAAATCACACAAAAGATCTCAGTTTCCAATTTTAATACTTCACTTGTCCACCTAAAACCAGACGACGCATTGTTGAACTTCTGAAATCTTACTCAGAATGCCTGGGGGAACTTTTCCAGTTTCCATTGCTGTGCAGTACATGAAGTTGCTCAAAAGCGAAGTCCTGTTTGCTGGTGAAAAGCTGCATTATCTGCAGAAACATTGCACAGAATGACCAGCCACTGACCACATTTAACACAGCATAATGGCAGTTATGTTCTAGAGTTGATGGTGCTGAAACCATAGGGACGGTTATGTTGTGAAAAGTATTTGAGGTAGGGATAGGAATCTGCTCTTGCGCTTCAGTAGCTGAATCAAATCTGCAAATTTGGCAAAGCAACATTTGAAGAGAACACTGAATTTTCTGTGTAGTTGTTTAGGAAAATAATCCTTCTGTTTTGCAGAGAAAATATTTTAAAATTTTCTCCTTAGTGCCCTTCAGCCTCCATCTGTAGATTTAAAATATTTTTAATCTGCTATTTTAGGGGTAAAATAATCATTTCATAAGAAATATAGGATTTCTTAAGCTAATTATTCCATTTAAGATGTTTGAGACATTATTTTCTAGCTGCTTGAATTTTGGATAATGAAGTTCCAAAGCATTTTCCTGTTCAAGTGGAACAAATCATGAGATGTAGAATTCCAGGCAGGCATAACCGGGTTGTTTTAATGTACAGGAAGTGCTGTCTTTAAGGATCTGAGAGAACCTCTAGCCTCTTTCTGTAAGAAAACCAAGTGCAAGTGCCAGAAATCTCTTGAAGACCGATTCCCACTCAGGAGACATTCAGTCCTGAAGAAAACATTGTTCTCTATCAAGAAAAATGCATCAAAATGCAAGATCATCAGATACCTCCTGGGCTTACCCTAAGGAGAAAGACAGGGTTTTTGATTTGGCAGGAAGATGCCTAGAGATTTTTTATTGCTACTAGCTTTGCCTTTTCTGGTATTTTTGTTTGTTTGGTTTGGTTGTTTGATTGATTGTTGTTGTTTTAGGTGGTTTTTTTAATGGAAAATAAAGTAGATTAAGCGATTTTGAACAAAATGGTTGTGGCACTTATTATCATAGCTTGCATGAGGTACAACCAATCTTCAGTCTCATATAGGTACAGTTTCTGTGGAAGGACTTGCAACACCGTCACAGGTCTGGTGACAATGATTTAATTGTCACAGGGACATGGAAGATGTGGCAATATAGGACCTGTGTCTGGCTGAGTTTTCATCCTGAGCCCAAGACACATTTTGTGGGGTGAAGGGATGGATCCCTGCTTTCTTCTGCAGGCTCAGTGTAGGCTAAGGAGTTATTCCCCAAGTTCAGGCACAGCTGGACATAAAAGGAGTTACATGTGAAACCTATGCAAGTACTGGGGACTGAAGAAGGGCAAATACTCTTTAAATCTGCGTGTAGGAGCCCTGACATTCAATCAGAGGAGCTGTCTTCTCCCAGAGGGACGAAGGAGGGCAGAATGGAGACCATGGGGCTGCTGCATCATGCACGTTCCCTCGAGTCATTTGGCAGGATGGATTTGTCAGAAACTTCAGGGAGATGTCATTCAGAAACATCCACGATGTTCTCAACCTGGTTAACTCCATTTCTGTACTTCTGACCAGTCGCTCAGGTTTATCACTGCTGACCCACCAGAATGATTCCTCTGTACCAAAATCATTAATGTCTGTTCTCTGGCATTGTGATTTCTGAACTCTTAGACCAGTGCTAGATTTGTTCATGAGGGGAAATTAATAAGAGTATGATAAAACACAACATTTCTGTGTGGTATATGGCATTTCTACTATCTGTATATTGTTGCCTGCTATAGAGTCAGTTTTCTTCTCTTGTTAGGGGAAATAGCCTTTAAAAAAAAAAAAAAATAGCCTGTGACTAGTATCAATGGGCTTTTAGATAAAATCCCATGGGCTGTTAATTTTATCTATAATTTATGCAATGGTTGTAAGTTTTATAATACAGAAGTAGATTGCAGCACAAAATGCGTACAGACATCAGACCATTAGGTACTGCAAACTGTCATTTTTCATGTTAACAGACTATTTTGTCAGTGTTATGCAGAAGAAACGGTGTTATATAAAGAAAAAAAATCCTAACAGATCAGTCATCTTCTGTTCTTTTCTTTCTCTTTTTTTCCTTTGCATTTACATCTAGCGGTCCTCTAAAGAACCTGGCTTCATGTTTAGCCCTCTAAAAAATCCCTGAGCTTCTCTTTTCATCTGGAGTCTCCTTGCATACTACAGATCTGTCATCTTGCCTGATCTGTAAAGACTTCACAAATTTCCAAGTAACTGTTGTAAGACTTGAGGAATGCTCTATGAAAGAAAAATTATGAGAGCACAAGGATTACTTTGCTCTCAGGAGAGGCTACTGAACTAAAATCAATCATATGAATTAAAGGCTTTTGACAAATAAATAATTCATATACACTAAATTAATTAATGAATTTCCAGAACAGGCTCAGCACATTTTCCCGAGTTAGCCATCAGCACATCACATCAGCAGAGCCGTAACAGCTCTGCCATCTTTGCTCCCTATAGTCATGATTCAGATTCGGCAAAAAGGATACGATTTGCATAGCACTTGAGCATCACTGAAAGGATGATATTTATCTATTTATTTATTTATTTATTTGTAGCCAAAATAAGGCTGTATACGTTTTTCTTTTTATTCCCCCCACCTATTGCAAGACACTGGGAGTAAAGCTACTGTTTCTTCATAAACACTCCACTATTGTGTTGAATAGAGTTGACATTTACATAAATGGATTGCGGTGCAGTTGTTCAACATATACAGGGATGATTCTCTAATCCCATTTTAATTAGATGGATGTTGCAAGCATACAAAAATCACAAGCCTCACTCCCTGTGGTGATGCCATACTGGCAAGGAATCAATCACCACGGCCCTGGTTGCCATGGAAACTGATAGCTCCCGCACCACCATCTAAGTGGTAAATGATTGGTGGTGTACTCCTAACGCAAGGAGAGCAATGAGTTTTTATATCCTGTCCAGCAGCTGTGCCAGAGAGTTAATTAAAAGCAGAGAACATGAAATAAATCTAAATCTGTGAAGAAATGAAATGTACAGTACAAATTGAATTCCCGTGTTGGACAGAAATTAATATGCAGCGCAAACCACAGAGCTTCCTGAATAAGCAGCAGCTATGAATCCTGGGAACCGGTACCTCCGTGGCAGCTAAAACTCCAAAGTGGAGAGAGCACCTCCTTATCTCGGTACCTAACCAAGCGCTTCCTTCAGTGCTTGTGTTGACTGATGCATGCAAATTGCATCCTCAAATGTTAAAGGTTTGCACGGAAGCAGGAAGAACAAAGCTTAACTAAGATCTAATTAACAAACTGTTACCAACTGCAGTTTATCAGCTGTGAGCATGATGTAAGTAAATGTTTGTACTGCTGTACTCGAATTCGCCAGACAACCTCTATGAAAGTCAATGTGTTTTTATTGATAAGCTGTGAATTCTGAATTCGCATTTCAAATATCACAGGTATGGTAACAGCCCCTGAAATGCCTTTCTCAGAATAAAATTAGTTCTGCATAAAATATTTTTTGGTCGAGTGGGATGCAGCTGACCAGGCGTAAAATACTGAGCACAAAGGTGCGATGGTCATGCAGCCCAGCCTTCCCCCCACCCCAGCACCGCCTTGCAGGAGGCAGATGTCAGAGAGCTGGACTGCACAGCCCTGTTCTGGCAAGAGTTTTAACCACTCACACACGACAAACACAGTGAGTGGGCAAACAAACCACAGCTGAACTCACTCCGCTGTGCACGAGTGAAATTAAGGAGGGAAATGATAACGATGAGGAAGTTTCATTCCAGCACCAGATGCAAATGTGTCTTGGCCAGCCATCTCTGAATTCAGGCAACAAAAATTACTTTAATGTTATCCTCATCTGAGGCTTTTTAGGTGCTTTGCATCTTTTGTCAAACCTTTTATGTTCAGTGATTACCTATGCTAACTTATCAGGTCAGCCTGGTTGGGATGGACCCTGGCTATTTTTTCCCTCTTTTCCAACCCTTTTCTTTCCCGCTTGTCAGTGAAGACTCTTCCAGCTGATGTCAGCTGGACCAGTCTGAGGGTTTTTCTCAGACCTCTGAAACTTCATGAGAAAAGGCATAGCTGTTGGACCCATTTCTCAACATGAAGCTTTGAATGGTATCCTACCACTGTACTTTTTACATTCCTGATCATTTCTCCGAAACAAGTAAAACACTAATTGTCTCTAAAATCCACTTCTTTTCGTCTTTAAGCTCTGAAGATTACAATATTGGTCCATTGCAATTTTAGTAGGTGTTTTACAGCTGTACATGGAGAGTAGACACAAGTAACAAACCTATCTCAGGTGACAGTTATGACAATTTCTTAACAAACTTTCATTGTGAAGCTAGATATCTAAGAAACTCGTTTTTCCCTTTCCAACAGTGCACCTCTTACTCAGGATATATAAAGGTCCTCTGGGCTTTAATCTTATGGTCTTTATGCATGACTGGTTGATATAGAAGTCAATGGTTTTGGGCAGGAATTGCCAGATGTTTTAGTGGTCAAAATGAATGATAGCTGCAGTCACTGATGTACACAGTTGAGAGCTATCAACTGATAGAGTGATAGTTACCACTGCATACTTGAAAATCGAGTTCATGCCATGGAAAATCACATTGACTTTTAGCCTGGAAAGAATCCCTGGGACATGTACAAAATAACATATAAAGAACAGATTAATTAGACTTAATTAGGTATTCACTCCTATATAATAAAGAGGAAAAACAAGACATTCGTTAACCCACTACAGTTCCATCTAAATTAATATATCCTGGGAAGAGTATAAGGACGGTGTGGAGTTGTTTAGGGACGGGTTCAGGAAGGCCAAGGTTCATGACCACCTGAGGAAC
Organism: Tauraco erythrolophus; assembly: GCF_009769465.1. NCBI lineage: Eukaryota > Metazoa > Chordata > Aves > Musophagiformes > Musophagidae > Tauraco > Tauraco erythrolophus. Next base: position 45,806,807 of record NC_141496.1, on the reverse strand, counting down.
CTGAAATACATAGGTCTATGGGACCTGACAAGATGCAGCCCTGAGTCCTGAGAGAACCAGATGATAGAGTTACCAAGCCACTCACCATGATATTTGAAAAGTCATGGCAGCCAGGTGAAGTCCCTGGTGAGTGCAAAAAGGAAAACATTGCACCCATTTTTAAAAAGGGTAGAAAGGACGACCCTGGGAACTACTCACTTGTCAGCCTCACCTCTGTGCCTGGGAAGATCATGGAAGAGATCCTCCTAAAAGCTGTGCTAAGGCACAAGGAGGACACGAAGGTGATTCAAGATAGCCAGTATGGCTTCACCAAGGACAAATCTTGCCTGACCAACCTAGTGGCCTTGTATGATGTAGTGACTACATCAGTGGACAAGGGAGGAGCTGCAAATGTCATCTATCTGGACTTCTGTAAGGCCGTGGACACAGTCCCTCACAACATCATTCTCTCTAAATTGGACCTTATGAGGTTCGACAAGGCCAAATGCAAGGTCCTACACCTGTGTCAGGGCAAGCCCTGGTATCAATACAGGCTGGGGGATGAAGGGATTGAGAGCAGCCCTGCAGAGAAGGACTTGGAGGTTTTGGCAGATGAAAAGCTTGAAATGAGCCAGCAATGTACGCTTGCAGCCCAGAAAACCAACTGTGTCCTGGGCTGCATCAAAAGAAGTGTGGCCAGCAGGTTAAGGGAGGTGATTCTGCCCCTCTATTCCACTCTGGTGAGACCTCACTTGGAGTACTGCATCCGGCTCTGGAGTCCTGAGCACAGGAAAGACATGGATCTGTTGGAGTGGGTCCAGAGGAAGGTCACAAAAATCACGAGAGGGATGCACCATCTCTCCTGAAAGGCTGAGGGAGCTGCAGTGGTTCAGCCTGGAGAAGAGAAGGCTCTGGAGAGATCTGTCTGCAGCCTTTCAGTACTTAACAGGGGCTTCTAAGAAAGATAGGTACAGACTTTTTAGTAGGGTCTGTTGTGATAGGACGGGGTAAGAGTTTTAAGCTAAAAGAGGGTAGATTCAGACTTGATATAAAACCAGAAATTTTTTATGAACAGGTTGCCCAGAGAAGTAGTAGATGCCTCACTCCTGGAAACATTCAAGGTCAGGCTGGATGGGTTTCTGAAGAATCTGATTCTGGTTGAAGATGTCTCTGCTTATTGCAGGGGAGCTGATCTAGATGACCTTTAAAGGTCCCTTCCAACCCAAACAATTCTGTGAGTCTATGATTCTATAATTAACTAACGGCTGACATTATCACTTTAGTTGCACCTATTTTTGTGTGTGTAGTTGAAGAGACATCATATAGTGCATGTCAGTGATCATTTTTTGTTAATATGTACAGCAGCTTGGAGAGGAGTATTGGCTCATTGAGTCAATTGTTTGACAGGTTACACCTGGAATTTGAATGCTAGCACTGTAAAGACATATTTTCTGAACCACTGGAAACTGACAAAGGCAATTCTAATTCACTGCCTTAGTATACTATTATATAGTATAATTATATTATTATAGTCTTCTAATAACAGTGAATAGTGCATTCAAAAAGAAGTTGAAGGATGCAAGAGAAAATTTTAAGTGGTATTGTCCTGTTACTATGTGTACTATATGGAATTTGTGTATGTATGTTGGAGAAGAAGACATAACTTTACTGAGTGTGCATGCACCTGGGACAGAAGAAATGATTTTGAACTTTCTCCTAATTTACGTATCTATGTATCTGTTGAGTTTAAGGAAATTCTAATGTATAAAACAGAGTATGACCTCAAGATGAAAATTAGAGGTGATGAAAATGGTAGGTACTAAGCAGTGGGTAATTAAAAGAACTGAATATTGAAGACAGTTTACATGCTATAAGTTGCTTGTCAGTGAAATGAGGGCATCTAGCAGTTTCCTGAGCTTTAACAAAAGCTTTGGATAGAGGACATTATTATTGCACGTTATTATTGATTAGCTTTTCAATGTTTGCTGTTACATGAGTTCATTGGTTATGGTGTCACCACGAGTGCTCAGAGTCCAGCTTGCTCACAGTGTTTCTACACCTGCTGAACAGTGAGGTCATTGTTGGGCCTATATTTTTGGAGTTTTTTTGTGGGATGGGGGGATGGGTATGTGATCTTTTTGTATGCATCTCTCCTCTTCCTTGAAGTGAGCTATCTCTGAAGAGGAAGCTTTCTTCCCACACAAAAACTACCCCAAATGTCAAAATCTCCATATCTGTTGATTGAAATAGCTATCTATTGAAGAGATGTGACATAAGTTTATTTTTTTTTTTTTAATATTATGCGACCTATATACCACTAGAGTTGGTGACTCTATATGCTTGGATGTGTGGTATGCATTATAGAATCATAGAATAATAGAATGATTAGGGCTGGAAGGGACCTCAAAGATCATCTTGTTCCAACCTCCCTGCCATGGGCAGGGAAACCCTCCACTACACCAGGTTGCCCAAAGCCTCATCCAGCCTGGCGGTGAACACTTCCAGGGATGGCGCATCTACAACTTCTCTGGGCAACCTGTTCCAGTGCCTCACCATCCTCAGAGTGAAAAATCTTTTTCTTATATCCAATCTAAATCTGCTTTCTTTCACTTTAAAGCCATTGCCTCTTGTCCTATCACTACATGCCCTTGTAAAAAGTCCCTCTCCAGCTTTCCTGTAGGCCCCGTTTAAGTACTGGAAGGATGCAATACGATCACCCCGGAGCCTTCTCTTCTCCAGGGTGAACAACCCCAACTCTCTCAGCCTGTCTTCAGAGGAGAGGTGTTCCAGCTCTCGGATCATCTTCGTGGCCCTCCTGTGAACTCGTTCCAGCAGCTCCATGTCCTTCTTGTGTTGGGGACTTCAGAGCTGAATGCAGTATTCCAGGTGGGGTCTCACGAGAGCAGAGCAGAGGGGCAGAACCACCTCCCTCGACCTGCTGGCCACACTTCTTTTGATTCAGCCCAGAATACGGTTGGCTTTCTGGGCTGCCAGCGCACATTGCGGGCTCACGTTGAGCTTCTCATCCACCAGCACTCCGAAGTCCTTTTCCTCAGGGCTGCTCTCAAATTATAGTCTTGGACTAATCTCAAAGCCTAGTTATGACTGGTTTTGGGGCTGATTTACTGATGTCTTCTCAGCACTGCTCCACTGCTGAGAGTGAAATTTTCAGAAGACTTTGAAGTAATGTAGTTTCCAACATTTCTGTCTGGCGGAAGTTGGCAACTAATTCACTCAAATGCCTTTGAAATACCACTTTATTCTCAAAAGCGCAATCAGTGGTGGACAAAAAGAAAAGTTGCATTTTTCCAACGTTGATGGTGAAATTACCTTTGCTTGTTCTTTTTGATGGGACCAGGATTTTGCCCTCTGTGATCCTTAAGGCAAGGAATTTGCAGAAAAAGAATCAGTCACAGAGGAGTATGTTTCCGGTTTATATTCTTTTCTTCCTCAGCATCGACAAAATATTAAGTTACTTTCCAGATTCATTGCAATACAAATTAAATAGTAGGGGTAAAGTTGGGTTTATCTGTCTTAACCATTTTGATTATGTATTGTGAATCTGTTAATTTAGAGATTCCAGTTTAGAGCTCTGGGTCTGCATCAATTCAGCTGTGAGTGAGTGCTCTAAGCATGCTTCATTAGCCTTTTAGTAGTTAACATTGTGAATTGTTCCACGGTACAGGTGAAGACGAGGACTTCACACTAGTTTTCTTTTACCAATGCTGACCTCTACAGTAAGTTTTCCTCGTCAGTCCCATGCCAATGCATTGGGCAATAAATAAAAGCTCTCGGAATCTTATTACAGCTACCACAATACAGAAATCTGTATTTTAAATGTAAAATTTTAACAGCATAAATAAAGTAACGAGACAACTATTGAACTTGTCAAATATTGTTATGTCACAACCACGACAGTTTCATTACCTAAGCTGTTCAACATTCATGTTGATAACACATTTGAATGCAATGAAGAAGGTAGATGGTGGCTTCAAAATAAAGACAAGGAAATGCATTCTCAAAAAATATGTAGCAAAGCTGTGAAACTCTTTTCCCTAGTATGCCGTGGATGCCTACCGTTTATTTGCATTCAAAGGCAGTTGTGCTAGTTTATTGAGAAAACACCTATTAAATGAGTGTGCACTATCTCAGCATCAAGAAGTCACTAAGATTCAGCTCACTGGAGGCTGGAACCACACACAGGAGAGCATCCTGCTTGCCCTTCTCTTACCGTCTTCTCTAGATGTGCACCACTGACTCCTTGCAAGAGACAGGGTCCAGGCCTTGGCAGAGCAATGGTCTAACTCAGGACAGCTGTTCTTATATTCTCTTTTAAGTGTAAGAGAGCTCATTGGTTGGATTTTTTTTTTTCCCTCTTTACATGTCCCTGAGCCCACAGAGGAAAAATAATGTTTTAAAAGTTTGGGAGCTTTTCTAACAAGAAAATATGTTAAATATTGCAGATTTTCTTTATCATAAAAATATTCCTTCTGTAATCTTCAGCTCCTCCTTCTTCCCTCCCAGCTCCAACGCACAGCTGCCATACTTGCAGCATTTCAAAGGATGTTTTCAGGTCCTTTCAGGTTCTAGTTCCTGTTAAAAGAAAAACAAACAAACAAATAAAAACAAATAAACCAAACCAACAAATCTAAATCAGAAGCAGTTTGACACCCCCAGTAGGAATTAAAACCTGAAACAAGCCTCAGCCACCTGTGAAATGCCTCTGAATGCAGCAGCTGTGTGATCAGAGGATGAGACAGCATTCACATTGCCTTCCTCATGTCAGGAGTACACATACAGACGATGCATCGTATCGGTGTGTATGTAGATCTTTTCCATGTTTCCTCTCCATCTGGACAGTTCAGTCAGGTACACGAGAAACCCTCCCATTTTCCTTTTCTGAAATGGTAATCACTGAAGTGGCTTTCACAGAACCCAGTGAATTGGTAATTGAAAAAGCAGGGTCAGATACTTCAGTGGTAAAGACAGTGCAGCTCTGCTGTATTTAGTTGCTGAAGACGAGCGGCAAGATGCCTGTGGATACAACAGTACCCTTGTGCTGTAGAGGTAGAGTGCAAAAAGTGAAAATAATGAGGATGAAATAACAATAAAGCACATACATAATGAAGGGAATGAGAGCAGCAGCAACATAGCTGTGCAGTGGAATCTTTTCTCGTCCCTTTTTTATGATGTCGGTAAGATTTCTTGTATAGCTACAATCAATGGGATTTGAATGAGCTTCTTAACATCAGGGAAACCTTCAGCTTGAAATAGTAAAGTTCACAGCAAAATTCACATTCAGTTGCATAAGCAAAGATGCCGCGTGGCACTGGCCAAGGTGAAGTACCACACCTGTGCCTTCCAGACAGGGTCCACAGCCACGGTTCAGCACAAAAAACTAAGACTAAGCCAAGCTATGTATGTCTTTCATAATTCATTAGTTAGAAATCTCAAAGGTTCTGAAAATTATGTGCCTCCGTTATATTGATAGGTTGTTCTCACTGACCGACCCTACACACTCTGCCTCTTGAATGCATAGTACAGCACCAGCACAGCTATCCATCCACGTGAACGTTAGCCCTTACAAGCTCTATTGAGTGCCTTTCTCCAGGGTACTTTGACAGGTGCATCAAAAGAAGGGCTTTGAACCATTGCCAAAGAGAATTAATCAAATGAGAAAAGTAACTAGTGAACAAGACTAACAGAACTTAATTTCCAGGTTTTTGAATGGGCACGTTCTCTGTGCTTCATCAATAGAAATCCTAGAAAAGTTAACAGAAAGGCAACGTAGATCTTCCATATTTTTAGACAGTCAACATACCTGAAAAAGATAAAAGATTGCTATGCTAACAACAGGAAGTGTTAAAATCATATAGAACAGATTATGCAGACTATTCAGTTTTACGAGTTCAAAAAGTAAGTCCTGCGTAACCGTTCTGGTGCCATCCTCACTAAATTATGTAGAGCTTTCCATAAGTGCCTGTAAAAGTCTTTTAAGAGCACACCTTTCAAGTTAGCCATTTCTCTTAATCAGTTTTCAGACAGCTGTAAGTCACTTTGACCTATGTAAAAAAAATTCTAGAAAAAGTGAAATTTTTCTCTCACTCCTGTTCAAAATCAGTTTAATTCCACTGACTTCAGATTTGTTCAGTTTAGAAGTAGTGGTAATGAGATCATAAACAGAGTCACTGTTTTTTAATTTATTTAACTATTTGAAGTTAAGAGTAGCTATCAATGTGGAGGAGAAACTTTGACTGATGAAGGGAGGGAGGCAAAGGGAATTTATCCTCTTTTCTGTTTAAAAATGTTTAAGATGCATCCAGATGCTCCTCTTTAATAAGCAGTGAAGCATTTTAATGGCAAGCATTCAAAGAATGACTAGCAGGACAATCTCATGGGATATGTAGATACCTAAAAAAAAAAAGAGCAGGTCTTGAATACAAAGGACAGCAGTGCTATTTTCAGACATGAGGAGTCAAACAGCATTCCTCAAGGGAGAGAGGGAGAGATCATCATTTTCAACGACTTTTAATCTGGTTCCTGCTATTTCATTTCAGAGAAAAGTCCAGAGCCCTTAGGCTGACAGTTAAGCTGCAAAATAGCAGTGATTGTATTAATAAACTTGTTTTAACAACCTAAAGCGATGAGATGGTGCTAAAGTCTGCTTCCACTTACACTTGCAGAGCTACAACAGGACGTCAGAAAAATCATAGCTATGAACTACTGTCAGTGTTAGGTCACAGTTGATAGTTCATAGTTCGTAGTTAACAAAGGTCAAACAGGAGTAGTGTTTGATCTTCGGAAATTAGGCAGGCCTCTTTCATAGATTTTCTGCAGCGTGGTATAGGCTTTGTTCTGATTCGTGGTTGTTCAGTAGATTAAATATGGACTTCACAGATTTCTTACTTGCAGTAGTGAGGGTATAGATGAAGAAAGATTCCCTCCATTTCAACTCTGGCAAAGAGCTATGGAGAAAGAGAAAGAAATGTATGGTAGTGATTTTCATGGAAGCGCCAGGGACAACCCAACTCTTCTACTGTGGTACCTTTACATGATATCTATCTTTTCACAGGCAATCTTTGCAAGCTATAGTTTTCAAGACTTTTCCCTTCAAAGTCACCAAAAAAATGGAGATTTTAAGTGCAAATGGCACAGCTTCCTTGAGGACAAGAAAAGTTGGCCTCTTAGCATTTTTAAAACAACATAAAGCATGGAATGAAAAAAAGTCAAGATCACACTGATTTGGGCAAATCCCATGAAAATTCTGAATAGCAATTTTTTCCCCAGATTTATCCTTTGATTACTAAAAGTACCATTCAGCATTTTGCTCTTCCATATAACTAGTGACAGACTGTGGGACAGGTAGTGTACATGAGCAGGAAATTATATGATACTAAATTTGTGGCGTTTTAACCTTTAATTAGTTATTTTCACTGCATTCTATTGCATTATTAATATTTATAGTGGAAGCGATGTTAGGCAGTGTAACAGATGCAAATATTGCTTTGTGCTCATTACTTGCATTGAATGAAGATTAAATTTTGCTGCCTGATCTGAGGTTAAGATCTGTTGGATATCTTCGTGTGCCTGCCAGGGATGTACCTAACTCTCTTTGTTGTTGCTGTTGGAACTGACGCCAGCTGGCAATGCACTTAGCAATGAGATGCTCTGCTATTACCTTTTTAGAAGTGCCCACCAGCCTCCGATATCTGCAGAGAAACTGAATCACAGCATTTGAGACACACCGCCAAGGTATCATATTTTAACAAATAACCATGCATCAGCCAGCATGCAGAAACTGACTGCATGTGCTCTCAGAGCTGGTGGCAAATGACATGTAAAGCACTTTAGCTTTAACTTCTTTTGCTGAGGTTTTGCCTAATTCTTTCCCATTTTTTTCTGCTTGAGAACACATCTGCACTTTTAAATTTCCAGTTTCAAGCACACATTTGTTCCTTTTGGCCAAATTTTGTGGCAGCAGTTCAGCAGCATTTTGGAATCCTTAGCTCTCCCAATGAGAAGTGAGCTCAGAAAACCTATTCCTTATTTTAGTTGCTTTGTTGGGAATTGCAAACTGCTAAGCTCTTCCATAAATCCAGTCCTTTATATTTTGCTTAAAGAAGATGGAAGCCTATGATACTGTCACAGAAAGGTCTCCAGATTCTCCAGCTGAATCAGGGACAGTTATTTCCTTTCACAGGTGCTGCTCGGGACATACAGAGAATAAAATTTTCAGGATGTTGTACCAGCATTGCTGGTATGAGGTGATCATTGACTACAATGTAAGTGTTTCAAGGTCATATAAAAGTTTAGCTAGAAATTTGCATCAGACGGAAAACTCCATTCTTAGTAGCAAGGTCTTTTAAAGCTTTTTCTAACTTTTGGCAGTGATATACTATACGCTGCAGGCTCCCTGTGTCTCCTCAGCAGGTCATATATTTTCCTTTATGCTCAGCTGAGTGGAGCTAAGATCAATTTTTAAATCACGTTGCTATATTATCCATCTTTACTGTTGCAGACAAGATGGATAATTGTTTGCTGTTTTAGAGGTCTTTGAGTTACAAAATGAAATCTTTTTCCCAAAATTCTGTTGTAAGTCTCGAAATGAGCATCGTTTGCTACTTACAAGGTATTTGTGTATATAATTTCCATTGAGAGAGGTATATGCACAATCACCAACATACCTACCTACTCAAATCCAAAAAATACTTTCTTTCGTGTGAGTGATTGCCTTTGAAAGCAAGGGAGAATTCATTCACTCCTACAAACAACTATGAAAGAAAAATAATCATATAAGGAAGATTTTTGTTTCTGTTAACTAAACAAAACTTACATTAAAATACAATGGAGCTCCTTTGCATGAATATAAAGTACATTAATAATTCAGCTAAAATAATGAAGTTCCTGTGTTTCACTACATAAAAAAAGGTAAACTACAAAGCTGACCTAATTTTTAGGGATAGATCTTCTGCAAGAATATGCTTTGTGTATACCAAAACGGATTTGTTCTTGTGTTTTCTTTTCTGTGAAATGACTGAATTTTTCATCAAGACATTGTTTACCCAGCAAGGTCACTGCTCTTCCTCTGTGTGAATATGGTACAGAATGCACACTCTCACACACCAACCTTTCTACAGTGAAATTTTAACTTTTTCTCCACAGAATGAGATCATCAATTTCTGGAGAGCTTTCCACCTTGGAGATAACTCTCCAGTATGGTGGTTCCCAGGAGGAACCATGCCCATTTACCACTGGCCAACAGCAGGAAATATGACCTCTGAGTGCCATCTCAGATCTTCTGCCAAATATCTATGGCAGACAGACAAGGTCCTAGCTAGTCCCTGCTCTCCTCATCCCTTTCCCTGTTGACTTGTCCAGGAAGCAATGAACCAAAATAATTTCCATTTTACTCTCCAGCCTATCTTCAGAGTCTGAAGAGACACTTTAGTCCTGCAGATGACTTGTGATGACCCACCAAGGCATTCAGTACAAACCTCAAACTTGTCACTCTGGGAATGTTACAGGATGTTCCATATGTTTTGACTCACTCTCTTGTATTGCTTTTATTTTAGTTTATTCAGCAAATTATTTTTCCTGATACTTAAACCAGATGCAAGCTAGTTATAGAAATGGCTTGATGAATTTGGACATTTTTCATCAAATCAGCCAGTTATTCTGTATTTGATTGTCTCTGTAAGGTATCGTAGTTAAATATGCCTCAGCTCAGTACCTAGTGGGAATTTACACATGGTGACTGGAAATCATTTAATTAAATCTTCTCAGATCATACATATAACTGATATGGTATTGCTTCAGAGGCAGAAGGCATTATGGACCCAGTATGCAACATACAAAGAAAGAGCAAATAATAAGTACTGCTGGAATGAAAATATAAGCACTCAAATGCATAATGGTTTAGCAGGGCCTTCTGACTTGGAGCTTGATACAAAGGATTGAGGCACTGAAGCAATATTGCTGATATCCTATAATAAATTCATAAAATTCGGGAAAAATCCTAAAACACCAAAACAAGAGCTGCAGTTACAATGTGCTTCTCAACTAAGAGAGAGATATATAGGTAATAGAATCATTACTGAAATCTGACTTTCCTGTAATAGGAGGGACATGCTAGGTGAAATTCTCACATCATGCAGAGAAGATGGCTGCTCTAAGCTGGAGAAGGATTCCTTCCTGACCTAAAAATTTATGCTTTTTTTCTTAAACATAAGCTTGTGAATAAACCAGATAGGTCTGAAGATTTTTAATGTCACTCAGATAATTTGTCACCTGATATGACCTATTCCCAAGCTTCAGAGGATGTGATAGGAAAAAGAAACAAAATGTGCCCGTATTTTTCTCCCATCAAGGAATAAATTTCTCTTGATATTACAATGGAAAAATATCCTGCAAGGCCCTTGTAGGTTCCCAAGGAAAGCGGTAAAGCAGTACCTTCATATGAGGTAAATACGACACAAAAAATGGCAATTCGGTGTCCTTTCTAACTCTTCTGCAGATATTGTCACACGGACATAATTCTCCATTATGGGAATTTCCTTCTCAATGGAAAAAGTGATCAATGATATCTTTTGCATAAGTCACAGAAAAGTAATAGAACACCACCAAATCTTTTAGAAGTTTCTAATGATGTCAGCAAACGAAGAGAGTACAAAATCTTTATCCTCTTGCTATATGGAACAGCAAAGTCTGTAGTGAAGTGGAATTTCATCATGTGAGGATCAAAATTGCAAGATTTTTCAGCATTTTTTAAGAAACTAACACTGTGCAATTAATAAAGTGTTGCAAAAAAAGCTCACATTATAACCTGAATTTTGTTCTCAAGGTTTAACACATGAAATTATCCTTCTCATTTCCTTTATTTGTAATGGATGTTGTACATCTTTGTCTCCTACCTCCCATTCAGGATACTCAGTTCTGGCTGTCTGTGAAGGCGTAAGAGGGATCTGAGTGTGGAACACCATGTATTAGGACATAATTCAGGCTGTGTCAAGATTATTTCAATCCTTCTTTAAAGAACTCCCATAAATCTGACCACTACTCAAGTTTAAGCAACAAGTAGAGCAGCCAAGGATGATGAAAATAAAGAGACCTAGAGCAGCTATAGTAACTCATTGACATTATGCCAAATATTCTGTGCCAAATTCATCCCTCGTGAAAGTACTTTGACTACAGTGGAGTTACACTAGAGAAGAATTTGTTCAGCATCTTCTGATTACAGGGAATTTCAGTTCTAAAACAGGAGATAAAATCACTGACCCGAGTATAATAAAGCGACACAGAATAACAGGGATCAAATAAATGAAGATGGAAACTCATTGATTTGTACTATCCTGAAAGACAATCTGCCCTTCTAAAACTTTATTCAAACATTGCAGCAAATGAAAATACATATTTGGAGCTCTCAAAATCATCTGTACAAGAAGAAAATAAACTGTATGTTCACTGAGGCTGCAAACAATATTATTGAGATTAAATTGCAGCAGAGGAAGAGAATGTGTTTTTCAGGCACAGCGCTACAGGATCTACAAAACGGCTATTACAGACTCCAGAGGAAGAAGATGATACAATGGCACAAAGGAAAATCACTGGACCAGCTTCCTCCATGGGGCAATGTATGGAGTAGTGAGGACATAGGCAGTCTGATCAGAATATTTCCCCGGAAATTATTGTATTTAGGGATGGGTTTATATAGAAAATTCTCTCCAGTTTACTTGTTTCTTGTTAATTTCATTGCTTCCTTCCGTCCTTTTTTCCTCTCTACCTTCTTACTTTCCTGCTTTCTTTTTTTAACTTTGCAGTGTGTTGCAAAACTGCTGAAAACCACCAAGGCAGAATTTTCAATGTTCCTGCTTTTGTGGGTGGAATCAGTCTTGCTGTGTAAAATACATCAAGAAGCAATAAAATTTCAAAAGAAGCATGAAGCACTTGGTATTAAAAAATGAGATAACAATTCCTGCTAGGAATAAATGAAGGGAATAGACTTTCTTCCCATGTCCTGACACATTACATTTCAGAATCTAAAACTGCTTTTAGCTAACAACACTTTAACAAACTTCCATCTCTATGATCACCAGCATCCCCTCCTTTCTTTACTGTTCCATAAGTATGCAATAGGCAATAGCTAAATTGTAGCATATGAAACTGGCTATAATTTCATGGCCCAAGGGAGAAAACACCTCTTTTTCTTTGATGGATATCCTCCAATTGCAAGAATTATGTTGCTTTCTAAGCATAATCACAGATTAGCTTTCCTTTTTTACTATTAAATATAGCTATATTATCAGATTTATTTATGCCTTTTCTTCTCAAGACTTATTTGAAAGAATATTATGAGTATTTGCATGGCGTAGTAAATTTTCTACTCCAACATAATGTATATAACCACAGCAACCTCTGTCCTCAGTGGTACATCAACACGTCTTACTGTTCGAGAAATACTTTTTTTTTTTTTATGTTCCTTTGGACAGAACATGCAATAAAACTGCGAGGACATATAGCAATTTTTGGACAAAAAGATTACAGACAAAATGAAAATTTTTTCACAATCTTATCACTTTAAATCCTTTGTTATTCAATGTTAGAACTTTTAAAATGCGAGATCCAGCTGTAGGTATCAAGACTGTCTATGGAATTGGAGACACGTTTTGCATCAAAGTAAACATAACTCTTGAAAATCTTGGTGTGATTTATTTCAGTTACGTAGCTTTAATTTCATTTTAATACTGCTTGTTCCATGTTTTAACTGTTTTTTATATAAACAGTTCAGCTTGCTTACTTGGTATTTTTCATTTGATTCCAGATACAGCATATTTGATAGTTTGCTGAAATGTCATCCATGTTTTCCCTCTCAGTTTATTCTGTTACCTCTAAATTTACGAAGTTCTAGTCCCAATTATGCTTGCTAGACCCTTTGCTAGATTATTTTATTGTGGGTAAGATATCAGTAGAGCCAAAAAGGTGAACAGTTTTTCACTCTTCTTGTTTCAGAATTAACAAGATTATTTTATTGTGGGTAAGATATCAGTAGAGCCAAAAAGGTGAACAGTTTTTCACTGTTCTTTTTTTGGAATTAACTGTTTGCTCCCAAAGGCAAGCTTGAAGAAAAAAATTCTGATATTTTAAGGACTGTTCTGATGACCATTAAGCATCATTCAGCCTACTGTTTTAGGCACAAACCAAATGGGTTTACATTGTACTAGGAAGTATTAATAATGATACGTGACAGCACCAGTATATCAATAAAATGGAGTTCAGCGCAGCTATTGTAACTGGTAGTGCAATGTATACTCCCATATAAACTAAGCTTCACAGGATTTTCAACTATGATGTGAGTGGCATTGCACAGCATTATTGTTTTAGCACAAATCATTCCCTCAAACACTTTCAGGATGTTGTGGTTTAATCCTAGCCATCAACTAAGCACCATGCAGTCACTCACTCGCTCCCCACCAGTGGGATGGAGAAGTGAATCAGAAGGGTAAAAGTGAGAAAAATGATGGGTTGAGATAAAGGCAGTTTGATAGGTAAAGCAAAAGCCGTGCACACAAGCAAAGCAAAACAAGGTAATTGCTCCGTCCTTCCCATCGACAGGCAGGTGTTCGGCTGTCTCCAGGAAAACATGTAACAGTGACTTGGGAAGACAAAAAGCCATTGCTTCGAACATTTCCCTTTCCTTCTTCTTTCTCCAGCTTTATATGCTGAATGTGACATCTTATGGTCTGGAATATCCCTTTGGTCAGGTGGAGTCAGCTGTCTCAGCTGTGCTCCCTCCCAACTTCTTGTGCATCCGCAGGCTACTCACTGGTGGGGTGGTGTGAGAAGCAGAAAAGGCCTCGATTCTATGTAAGCACTGCTCAGCAGTGAAGAAAACATCTCTGTTACCAGCACAAATCCAAAACATATCCCCATACTAACTACTATGAAGAAAATTAACTTTATTCCAGCCAAAACCAGCACACAGGACTATACTATTTTGCCTCGAAGACTGACTTTAGACAGTGACTAGAGTACAAAATACTCTTCAGCCAGAGATTATCAAGAAGTCTTCCTATCCAGAAATTTCTGAGAAGCAGAGTCAGCAAATTTATCATACTGACCAGTTAAATCTGAAATAATTTTTTTGTCTGCTAAGAGAATATTTTTTAGGAGATTGACATTAAAGAGAAAGATGCTGATTTAAAATTGTATGCCCATTCATATTAGTTTTTAACCTGTTTATGTTACCATTTAAAATTTAAGAGTGTGGTAGCTGAAAGCTTCACTATAAAATACTTTTTCCCTACTGCTTACTCTATGTATTTTAATACAATTTTGTAGAACTGGTTTCAGTGTTCCTGCTGTCTAGTGAACTCTCAGCTCCTCCTACTAATCACAAAGTCTTTAGCAGATCCACAGAGAAAAAATAAAAACATTGCATTATAGAAAAGGATTATATGATTTTGAAATAAGCAAACTCATATGTAGGTTTGGAAACTCAAAATCATTTTAAAAACATAAGCTAAAAAAAGTAGCTTTCAATATTTATTTATTCTTCAAAGTGTGTGCATAACTTGAACATACAAAGAATCTCGATCTCTATCTCAAAGATACAGAAAGAGATTAAACAGTACTCAGTCTGAACCTAAAACATTAATTTATTTCCTCATTTCAGTGCTACTCATGTATAGTAAAGTTTTTGAACCAGTGGTTTCAGGATCTGTTAAACATTTTATGACTGCTATCCCACAAGAAACATTTTTCTTTTTTTCGTATCTATGTAGAGTGTAAAGGGAGTAATAAGGATCATTTGCCCATGTCAAATAGCAGAAAGATTTGTAGGCATTTTTTTTTTATATACTGCAAAATCATATAAAGACTTGAAAAATGCATAAGCCTGCTCAGAGATGACTTGCTGCATAGCAAGAATAGTCACAGTAAATGCAACTGAGTCAAATTTCAACTGATAATAAAAAATGTTGAAACTGAATTAAATGTTCACTCAAGCTATCTCTGTCAGGACTTGCTCTTTAAAGTTGAAATGGAACTAAAGAAAAGGATACCCAAACAGATCTTACCAGCAATTTCAGAAAATATTCTACAGATGGAGACACAAACATAGAAGCAGTCACAAACAGAAATAATTGGAAACTTCTGCTGGGGATGGGATATAACCCAAGGTGGTGATGGGAGGTTGGCTAAACTTTGCCTTTCCTAGAGGTTTTTACCAAATGAAGAGTGCACTGATATTTCTGAGAAGACTCATGAGACTTCTCCTGGATAAATTGCTGGGGAGAAGTGGTAGATCATCTCCCCACTGAGCAATGAGCGCTCTCTTCCAGCTGACCCCTTGCTTGAGAGCGGTGGCCTGTGCAGAGCCCCCAGAAAGACAAAGGGTTGAGACTATGTTTTGCCACTCAGATATCTTGCAGGCAAATTTTAGAGTGTGACTGTAGCACAGACTTTACTCTGAATATGATTCATTTACTCTTCTAAAATTAACTAACTACCAGAAAGTCACAGAAAACAGAAAGATGTCAGAAACAATATGGTATCTTCAATTTGCTATTACTAAACAGTGATAAAAGATGTAATACTCCACAAAGAGCTTCAGGTTTGAGCTCTAAGACCCATTGCACTCTTCTCAGTGAAACATTGCAGCAATAAGTGATTTCTTGGCAGACATTTTTGTCTGGCTGGGAAAGATGCTACACTGCACGAAGCAGCATGGTCACTGTAGCTGAGTAGCTATCTCTCACGCCGACTCCTTCCTGGACTGGGTCATTAGTTGCGAGCAGCTATTCTAATTAAAATTTGCCAACGTGTAACTGTTAGTGGAGCAAGACCATCCCGACAGCAAGCTTTAAGAGAGATTTTAAAGATCCCAGAAATCATTTACTCAGAGGTGAAGCAATTTAATTAGTAATATAAAAGATGCTTGAGAAAGACTTTTTATGAGCCAAACTCTGTATGCTGGACATCCAGACAAGAAGTGAAATTTAATTTCTGCCTCCTTTGGAGAAGAGCACCTCAAGTTCAAAGATGATCTAGATGTAGCAAACTGGAGTACTATCAACAACCAGTTTATACAGGTACAGAAGTGACTTTTCAGGATTCTGAAGCTAAGTAATGAATTTACCACAAGTATAAAGCATATGGTCATGTAGCATAAATTGTTCCATGTTAATTAGAATTCACTAGTAGCCAAGAACAGGTCGATTCATAGTTACTGGTGGAAACGGTTTTGTGGTGCATTAAGAGAAAGGTGATTCTTTGCAACAAGCTGGTGAAGCCTGCAGGAAAAAAAAATAATCTTTTTTATTTGGAAGTATCTTTAAAACATTGTCCTTAATAAAAGTCATAGGTCTAGGCAAAGTTGGTGGAGGGGAATCCCCTAATTTAAAGGTGACCACGTCATTCATCTTTGAGCACCTGGGACATCTTTTTAATGATTTCTTATTGGTTTCAGCTGAACTGTAGGTCTGGGGATAAATCCTGAACTCCTAAAGCAAATGATCTGTGGAACACCTGAACTTGAGAAGATTCTTAAAACTGCCTTGGCACTAAAGGACTGGGAGATGTCTAGTGGTATGACTTTTTTTTTAATTTGTTTGATGGAGGAGAAGGGAACTGGTATCAATATCCATTGGAGAAAAGTGACGGAATCTATTCTAAAGAATAACTGGTGGACAGAGGGATAAGGATGTTATAATGACACTGATGATATGTATATATATATTGATGATATAGTGATATTAAAAATGTAAAGATTGCTGAAGAAGTAATCTACAGTGTGGACAAGGAAATCTGTCTCATATATTCTGCCTAGGTTTAGGTCAAAAACCAGTCAGTGAGTACTTTCATCAAAGGCCCTTTCAGAGTCCCAGAAGGGATAGGAAAGAAGGGTGAAATGGAAGTGGAAATGGAAATGAAATGAGGAATGAAACAGAAGTCATCCTCATGCCACTGTACAGATCCATGACGTTTCTGAATCTTGGACAGTGGATAAGAAAGGTAGAAAGGATATAGTAAAAAAGCTACAAAGAAAGGTTATAAGGATGGTCAAAGACATAAAATGGTTTCTTACAGGGACTAGACAAGTATTAAAACACAATGAAAAAGCTAATTATCAACTGGAAGATATAATAAAACATGGAAAATCTCCTGAGAACTCTGACTAGTCTCAGATCTCTTACTTTATTTTCCAGTCAGAGGAGTGTGTTTCCATTAGATTATTTTAGAAAGACAACAGCATTTAAGACAGGTATTTTGATTCCCCACAATGAGACCTCAACTAACCAACAAAAACATTTCTGTCTCTACTATTGATTTGGGAACTTTGTCAAGGGATTTGGGTTATCGCTCAATACCTGTTCATCTGAATCCTTGTAATCTAACAACTATAGCTGAAAAAATATTTTAAAATGAGTAATTTATCTTAGATTTTGGGTTTACCCTACTCACAGAAGGCTCTCATGCTACGATCTTTTTGTAGATTTATTTGTTATCCAAAATTTTTTTATTATCTTTCTGTAATTGCTTAAAAAAAGAAAAAAATACATTCAAAATCTCTGCTGCATTGTATAGCGGGTTCAAGTTACATATTCCTCTGGATAAGTGTAACTGTTACAATGACGTTTCCAAAGCAAGCTCCCTTAGATAATTTTCAAAACTATTGTACACATGAACGGATTCACATGATCACACAAAAGTACTAACATGAATGTCTGTAGAAATTGAATCTAACCAAAAATGCAAGTAAAGTGGAAGTTTAATGTATGACATAGAAAGAGGAGAGCAGAGCATGGGAGTTTTTGCAGAAGATCAACATTGAGCTGTCTGCCTGAGATGTTTCTCAAAGTCTGTGCAAAACAGAAGCTCATGCCAGGTTGCATAAATCAGCTCCAGAAAGCCCTGAGTAGTGTGAAAATCTTTAGGTTTAAGACATTGAGCAAATTGTGTCAGCTTCGTTCTGACACTTGCTAATAACTATAAAGAGAATTTGGCTTCTTATCTTTCAAGTATGGTCTACCTCCTTCCCTGTACCACATTCTTTTTTCCCCGCTTTTAGCATTTCATGTAGCAAATCACCCACTCTGTCATCAGCCTCCTTAAAGCTCTACAGAGGGAAAAAATCATAAGTTGTGAAGCTAGGAGAGGTTTGATTCTACCTAACACCCCCTCCTGCAAAACTTAGTCTCATCAAACAGTTTTCCACATCGCTAGTGGAAAGTCCCTGGGGTTGGTCATAAAAGGAACTGTTCTTCTGCAAGTAACAGGTGAAAAGCAGCAGATAACCTTCAGAAATTAATTCAGGCTATCTCCACAGGTTCCTCTTTCTGAGCCAGGAGATGGTGAGCATATTTAACACAGCGAAAAAAACCCGGAGGTTAAAACACTACATTCCTGAAGTTTAAGCCTTTTAATCCAATTAAAACTGTAGGATGAAAGAGAGAGAAGTAGAGGCTGGGACAGTTAAATAAAGGATACACATAAAAATAGTTATTTCATAAGGCCAGTCCCCTGCCATGGGTGGAGGCTGCAGCACTTAGGAGAAGACATGACGTGATGTATCACCATAAGAGAGACATAGATTTGTTGGGGTGTGTTCAGAGGAGGGCCACAAAGATGATCCAGGGGCTGGAGCACCTCTGCTACGAGGACAGATTGCGGGAGCGGGGATTGTTCAGCCTTGAAAAGAGAAGACTTCGGGGGCACCTAATAGCTGCCTTCCAATACCTGAAGGGAGCCTACAGGAAGGCTGGGGAGGGACTTTTTACAAGAGTGTCCACTGATAGGACAAGGGGAAATGGGTTTAAGTTGAAGGAGAACAGATTTAGATTAGATCTTAGGAAGAAATTCTTCAGTATGAAGGTGGTAAGACCTTGAATAGATTGCCCAGAGAGATTGTGGATGCCCCATCTCTGGAGGTGTTCAAGGCCAAGTTGGACAGAGCCTTGAGTAGCCTGATCTAGTTGAGAGGCGTCTCTGCCCATGACAGGGAGGTTGGATTAGATGATCTAATGGAGGAGTGGAGTGGAGTTCAAGATCCATGGGGCAGCAAGGAAACCATTCAGCAAGCTCTGTACCCTAGACTTCAAGAAGGCGGACTTCGGCCTCTTCAAGGACCTGATGGGCAAAGCGCCGTGGGAGGCGGCCCTGGAGGGACGAGGGGCCCAGGAAAGTTGGTCTACATTCAAGGAGCACCTCCTCCAAGCTCAGCAGAGGTGCATCCCGACGAAGAACAAGTCGGGCAAAAAGACCAGGAGGCCGGCGTGGATGAGCAAGGAGCTCCTGGACCAACTGAAAATGAAGAGGTTAGCCTATAGAGGGTGGAAGCGGAGACAGATAGCCTGGAGGAATACAGAGAAGCTGTACGAGTGACCAGGGATCAAGTGAGGAAGGCTAAAGCCCTGAAGGAATTGAATTTGGCAAGGGATATAAAAAGCAATAAGAAATGCTTCTATAGGTATGTAGGGGACAAAAGGAAGTCCAAAGAGAATGTATGCCCCCTCCGGAAGGATACTGGTGCTCTGGTTACCCGGGACATAGAGAAGACTGAGGTACTTAATGAATTTTTTGCCTCAGTCTTCACTGATAAAGCCTCTTGTCTTACCACCCAAGCTGTGGAAAGAACTAGCAGGGACTGTGAGGATGAACCACCGCCCACTGTACTTGAAGAGCAGGTTCGGGAACATCTGAGGAACTTGAAGGTGCACAAGTCCATGGACCTGATGAGATCCATCCGCGGGTCCTGAAGGAACTGGCAGGATGAAGTTGCCAAGCCACTGGCCATTGTATTTGAGAAGTCGTGGCGGTCTGGCGAGGTCCTCGATGACTGGAAGAGAGGGAACATAACCCCCATTTTTAAAAAGGGGAACAAGGAGGACCCGGGCAACTACAGGCCCGTCAGCCTCACCTCTGTGCCTGGCAAGGTCATGGAGCAGATTCTCCTGGGAACCATGCTAAGGCACATGGAGAGCAAGGAGGTGGTGGGTGACAGCCAACATGGCTTCACCAAAGGCAGATCGTGCCTGACCAACTTGGTGGCCTTTTACGATGGGGTGACAGCATCGGTGGACAAGGGTCGACCAACGGATGTCATCTACCTGGACTTGTGCAAAGCTTTTGACACTGTCCCGCACGACATTCTTCTCTCTAAACTAGAGAGGCATGGGTTTGATGGATGGACCACTCGGTGGATAAGGAATTGGATCAATGGCCGCACTCAGAGAGTAGTGGTCAACGGCTCGATGTCCAACTGGAGACCGGTCACGAGTGGCGTCCCTCAGGGGTCCGTGTTGGACCCGGCCCTCTTCAACATCTTTGTCAGTGACGTGGACAGTGGCATGGAGTGCACCCTCAGCAAGTTCGCCGATGACACCAACCTGTGTGGTGCCGTCGACACGCTGGAAGGGAGGGATGCCATCCAGAGGGACCTCGACAGGCTGGAGAGGTGGGCCCTGTACCAACCTCATGAAGTTTAACCAGGCCAAACGCAAGGTCCTACATCTGGGTCGTGGCAATCCCAGGCACAAATACAGACTGGGCGGAGAATGGATCGAGAGCAGCCCTGAGGAGAAGGACTTGGGAGTACTGGTGGACGAGAAGCTCAATATGAGCCAGCAATGTGCTCTTGCGGCCCAGAAGGCCAACCGCGTCCTGGGCTGCATCAAGAGGAGCGTGGCCAGCAGGTCGAGGGAGGTGATTCTCCCCCTCTACTCTGCCCTCGTGAGACCTCACTTGGAGTACTTGCGTCCAGTTCTGGAGTCCCCAACATAAGAAGGACATGGACCAGTTGGAGAGGGTCCAGAGGAGGGCCACGAAGATGATAAGAGGGCTGGAGCACCTTTCCTATGAGGACAGGCTGAAAGAGTTGGGGCTGTTCAGCCTGGAGAAGAGGAGGCTCCGGGGTGACCTTATAGCGGTCTTCCAGTACCTCAAGGGGGCCTACAAGAAAGATGGGGAGAGGCTGTTCAGGAGGGCCTGTTGTGATAGGACAAGGGGTAATGGTTTTAAAATAGAGGGAGGTAGATTCAGGTTGGATATTAGGAAAAAATTTTTTACCATGAGAGTTGTAGAACACTGGAACAGGTTGCCCAGAGAGGTGGTGGATGCTCCATCCCTGGAGACGTTCAAGGCCCGGTTGGATGAGGCCCTGAGCAACCTGATCTAGTTGGAGATATCCCTGTTTCTTGCAGGGGGGTTGGACTAGATGACCTTTGAAGGTCCCTTCCAGCCCTAACGATTCTATGATTCTATGATTCTATCTCTAAGGTCCCTTCCAGTCTATGTCATTCTATGATTCTATGATATACACTGGTTATACTGATCACTGAAAAAAAAGAAATAAAATACAGTAACAGCCACAGACATACCGATCAGTAACAACTGTCATTGACTCCTGATACTATCTGGCTAACGTGAGAGGCACTTTTTTCTAGGTAATTTCTTCACTGCCAGTTTGATCTTGTGCAACAGCAGGTTGCCTGCAGCCTGCATTTGCTAATGCATTTCAGCATGGGTGACTGGATGGACATGTGTAATAGTTGTCAGGACAGCACCATCGTTTACTAGCTCAAGAGGCTGAAGACAGTCCATGTTCTGCTCTCTAAGGCCTAGATGGCTTTTTACAACTGCATGCTGGTGAAGCTGGTTCATGCAACCTTAGGATGGATGACGCAGGTGTTATCTGGATGCGTAATGTTATCTGATTTGCAGCAGACAAAAATTATTAATTTGAATATTTGCTCTTTGACAATATCGTACCTATTGAGACTGCTAACTGAACTCAATTTTTCTTCTGTAAATTCCACTTCTTTTTACTCTGTTGCCAATATATAGCAGGCCAACACCAGAACAGATTCACAGCTGAAGCTTTCTTCTGGTTGACATAGGACATGTTTTGAGTGTGCGTCCTTTGTCATGCAGTGCACTTCATAGATAGTTTTCCAACAGTCAGGATACAAATAAAGTCATGATCACATTCCAAGGTTTGAATGTTGTATGCGCAAGTTTATACTTCTCTATGTATTTCCTAGGTTAATTAAGACATTTTTTTCCCCAGCTTTCAATTTATATTCATGCCTTTTTAAAGTTCTTGGAAGTACTAAGTATGTTCTTTGAACCCACAACTTGAAATACTTTCTATACCTTCATGTATGTTGATAGTCTCTCAAATAAATCCTGCTATTGCAACCAGTTCTATTTTTGGCATATAATTTATATTCAAGTAAATTAGTTTTGAGGCTGAGAGACAAAGAGAGGAAAGGAGAGAGAAAGAAAGAGAATAAAAAATAATGAAAGAAGAAAGAATAAAATAAAACAATTTTAAAAGGGAAGGGGGAGAGACAGAGGGGAAAGGGAAAAAGGAGCATATTTTTTTTATATTTCCAAACTGAAATGTTGTCAATTTTCATTTAAAAAAATTGTTTATGTTTTGGTATGTTCTAAAACCCACTTTCTAGGTTTTTAGAAAGTAAACAGTTTCCAAACTAAAAATATTTGACTTTGAGTCAAATCAATTTCTTGGTGGATCAGAAAAATGTTCTTTTATTTCATTAGTGAAGGAAAATATAACTTGAGGAGCAATAAAAAGTACTTCCTCAGGCAGGGCAGAGAAGAGAAAACTCGGTTATTTTCACTTGTTTGGCTGCTAGCCTTCTAGGAACACTCTTTTTCTATACTCATTCTTATATATCTATGCAATAGACAGCATGTTACAAAGCAGTCTGGACTTTTTCTTCCTTTCAATTAACCCCTGTGCCATAGAAGTTTCCACTAATCTTTTTTTCACATTCTCATTTAATCTTCAGCTCACTCCTCAATGATTTGCTCTTTTGCCTTCGTCATTTCGATGCCTTCTGCAGCGTGTCTCTTTCTGGTGAGCATGAATCTGCAAAAGCAATTTCCCACACTTTTCTGGGCAGTTTTTTTTTCAATAACCTCTCTGTCTTCTCTTTCATCTTCTCCTGGGAGGAGGGGTCTCTCTCTTCCAAAGACCAGGGGACAGAGAAGGCCAGACAACTTCTTTTCTCCAGCAGCATGAATCCTTTCTATAGCCCTCGTACCTTCCTCCAGGGCAACTCTCCAGAGATACCTGCTAGTTTACATCTGACACTGGATAAGTATCTTCATCCTGCCTCTGAACAGTGAGCAGGGGGGTTCTGCTTTTGTCACAGGGAGAGCCCTTAATACGTGGGGCAGCAGTGTGACGGGAGGCTTCACAAGGGTCTTACTACAGATGCACGAATTGGTGCCACGTACTTCCTAAGGATAATAAAGACTGTGGGCAATGAAAAGATGGCACTTTCCACAGGCTTTTCAAAGAGATGGGATGAGCTGCAGACAAGTGCCAGTAAATTGGTGCAAGAAGTTTTATTCATGTAGTTTTATAGCGATACAGAGTTTTGAGTTCCAACAACTAATCTGAATATACACAACATTGCCTGAAACATACCTTCTTGAGATTTCCAACAGTGATCTGCTGCTATATTGTCCCAACTGCAAAAGCAGGAAAAGCTCAAGTCTCAGGTTCTTCAGATCATACCATAAGCTAAACCTTGGGCAAAATCAAAGAAGTTTAACTAAAATAACAATCCTTTGTTATTAACAAGGCTCTGGCACAGCAGATGAGGAAAACTACATTAAGAAGGAATAAGCAATGGAAGTCAGGACATTGCAAAGACTTTACTTTGGGGAGCAATGCTTTACTTGTGCAGCTGTGCCATGAGCGCGTCACAGCTGTCAGGATGAAGCTACATGGCAGCAGCAACAACATAAACATGAAGCAACGCAGGATGGGCAAACACACTCTGTTTACAAGAGCAAAGCAAAGAGTCACCTATGAAAAAAACAAAAAAATGTATTGTCTTATAAATGGAATGAATAATCCAAGAAAAATGCTGAGGTAAAGCACTGATATGGTAATAATTCCTACAGTTCTTACAGTGAACAATAGCACTGCTGATCTCAGTTACTGATTAAAAAATGTCATAGAAAATATTTTTCTGATCAAAAGTCTGGCAAATTGTATCTGACAACACTAGCTATTTCACTTCTATTTTTTATTCTTAATCTCTGCCTGTTCTTTCAGTTATGCAAGGAGCAACATCGACACTCTGCTGCGCAGAATGCCAGGCTTTTAAAAGTGTACGTCATGCACCATTTTAATTTCTGATACTGGATTTAACATTGCACTTGTGCTTACAGGAGCTGAAAAGAAAAAAACAAGTTCAGTGGTGATAAGGACTACATTATGTAGTGAAAGTTGCCAACATTTTTACATTCTCAAACCCTAACAGAATCTTTTGCTTCCCGTTTATTTTCTTTGAGAATGTGTAGTTTAATGGGAAGCAATTCTATCTTACCAATTCCAGTATCTCATCTCACTATGCACATCTAGATTACCAGCAAGATGAAAGCAGGATGGGAAGGGAATGGAGGAGCTGGGAGTAGGAAAATCAAGGCTATAGTCCAGTCTGAGCTATTTGTGAATTATTTTCACAGACATTTCAACATAAAACTCTTACTGACTTGGGGACAAGTACCAGCATTTCTTAGCTGGCGCAGTACTTTAATTTTATACCTCTTCCACTAACTCACAGCGCTATGATATGTCTGTAATAAAAGTAAATCTTTAATATCCTTATCTGCCTGCAAGAGCAGTATAATTTCCAAATGCCTTCGCAGTGCTCAAAAATAAACCAGTATCTTTTTCCTGCTCATTAAAGCAGCGCTAATAAAGAATGGGTACTGTTTAGCAATGTCTCCTGCTGCTTACCACGCACAAGTGATATTATTTCTCTGCAAGATGTCTGCCATGCTCACAAGAACGTTACTTATGTGTAAAATGGCTGACAAGGCAGTAGGCTCAGAAGTGGCATTTGCTGCCTTGGAGCACGTTTTGCAAAACATGCATGCTGAGAAATGTTTCCTACATTTCCAACTTCCATAATTCTGGGCTGAGCGGGAGGTTTATCTCTTCTTAAAATGAGAAATGTGTCACTGACTGAGACATTTGCCTTTGTTCCTTTAAACATTGAATTAAGGTCATGATCTTAAAAAAGGTATTAATAAAGTAACTAGATAATAGAGATGAGAGCTTAAATAATGCAGTGACTTTATAGCTGGAAATCAGATTTGCACTCAGCACTAGCAGTCACAGATTCAATGGGGAAAAAAAAGGTATGAAAGTTAAAGGAAATCTTCAGAGCATGTAGCTTCAATTGTAATATAAAGGGAGATGGAGCAGGCAACACTACAGAGAGTGAGAGCTTAGCTCTTTCTCCTTTGTCTCTACCCTCTGCTTGCTTCCAGTGTTAAATAATCCTCAGTCTGGTGAATGCGATATATTGGAGTAAAAAGGTCAGCTTAGCTTTAAACCCTGCTGCAGATATCATATGAAATGATCTGGTGGGAGTGTGCCACTGCGCAGACAAATGCGGAGAGGGATCTGGACCATTATTTCGCTCATGGTAAAAAGTGTAGCTACTTACATAAGAAGAAACTCTTTAGAATCACCGGAAAAAAAAAAAAAATCCTGAAATAAGTGCGCTGGGGTTCAGACATCTGAGGGAATGGCATATAAAATGAAACATGAACAGGAATTTTAAAGAACAGCATAATTAATTGGGTAAGAGACATTTTCTAGTCTCAGACCATCAAACGGACTTCATTTTGTGCCTATGCTTCAAACTACCTGAGAGACTTATCTCCTGAAGACAGACCTAATCGGAACAAATGGCAAAAGCTCTTGGGGTTTTGAAAGCTGATATGCAAAGATGGCTGGTATTCAAATGTTAGCCACTACCGAGTGTACTGCACAAGGCTTTCCAAATACAAATTAACCCCTTTACTACATTTTAGATAATCAAAGTAGCATGTTTGCTTTTTATAAAATTTCACAATACTTACTTAAACTCTCCCTTAAAATCTACCAATGGATTAAAAATTAGTCACTCAGGGTGCCATTAATGTTTCTGAGAACTACGCTTTCGTCTCTGCTTTTCTCCCTATCACCATATGTAACTTAGTTATTACCTTTTAAATATTTTCCAAGTTGGATGGAACTCTACAATAATACACAACTCCCATAAATAGGATTAGATATGTTGTAGTATCTGCTCTGGACAGATTTCTTAAATGAGACATGTCCAGTCTGCTGTGTGTCTCCACCACACTCTGAAGTTTTATCTTCATCTTTTTGAGAAGAAGCAGACTCGAACAAAGTGTAAATGTAAACATTTAGTAAAGAATAAAAAAGGGTGCTTGTAATTAATTACCTAACACTGAAAACTTGTTTTCAATGTAGTGCTATTTGTCAGGCTTGGACCATAAAACTGAGGAGACGCACTTGTTAAACGCACTGACAACATTAGAAAAACCTATGAACGCAAGTAAACAAATAAACAAGCCAGTGCTAAGCAGCCCAAAAATTATATATGAGCAACTTTTTGGCTACTTAGTGCCACTCTTTTTGCAGAGCCAGAAGTTGTAGATTCAAGACCCAGATTCTGAACAATGAACAACAGTTTTTGTCCAAATAGGTGATGTAGCAGGGCACCCCAACTTAGTGAGAGGGCAGTGCAGATGTGTGAACCTCCATCTAGAGAGCGAAGCATCATAAGCTACTGAGATGTGATGGGTTGGGGTTAGAGTGAAACCAGCGTGGGGAACCTTGTGGTGGGACCACACTAGTACTACAGACCACCTGATCAGGAAGAGGTGGATGATGCCTTCTTCAGATAACTGGAAGAAACCACATTTTGGCAAGTCTTGGTCTTCATGGCCTGAACCACCCCAGTATCTGTGGGAAGGAATAAAGCATGGAATAAGCAGTCAGAAGGCAGTGGACTTCAAAGTCCTGAGTGGAAGGAAGAGGGCAAAAATTAGGACTTACCCTCACTGAAGAAGGATCAGGTTGGGGAATATTTAAAACAAACAGGACCGACACAAATTCCTGAGGTGTGAAAGGATGCGCCACAAGTACATGTTGAGGTAACTCTTGATCATCTTGAAAGCTCATGGTGATCAGGGAGGTTCCTAAGGACTGAGTGAAAGCAAGTATCACTCCTGTCTTCAGGAAGGAAAATCAAGAAGAAAGAAGGAGATTGAACAGCTGGGTTCAGAGGGTTGTCACCAGTGGCACAAAGCCTACAGCTGGAGAACTATCACCAACGATGTATCCCAGTGGTCAATACCAGGATCAATACTGTTTAACTTCTTTGCTAGTGACCAGGATGCCAAGATAAGACTGCAACCTCAACAAGTTTGCAGAGGATACAAAACTGGGAGGAGTGGTTGATAAGCTGGATGGGTGTGCTGCCTCCCAGAGGGACCTGGCATGTTGTAGAAATGGGTCAGCAGGAACATCTTGAAGTTCAATAATGGAAAATGCCAAATCCTGCACCTGGGAATGAATGACCCTTGCTATGAGTACACATTGATGGTCAACTGGCTGGAAAACAGCTTGCAGAAAAGGACCAGGGTGTCTTTTTTCACATGAGCCAGTAACAGGCCCCTGCCTCAAAGAAGACCAATGGCATTCTGGGCTGCATTAGGAGAAACTGTTTCTAGCAGGTCAAGGAGGTGATACATTCCCTGTACTCAGCCCTGGTGAGGCACATCTAGAGTGCTGAGTCCAGTTCTGGGCTTCCAAGTACAAGAGAGACATAGACATACCAGAGAAAGTGCAGCGAAGAGCCACAAAGATGACAGAGGACTGAAGCATGTTTTGCACAAGGAGAGATGACAGTGCTGAGGCTGTTCAGGCTGGAGAAAAGAAGGTATTTATCCTTGTGTGTAAACACCTGATGGCAGGGAGTAGTCCTGAGTGGATTGCTCTGGTGACCCTGCTTTGAGCTGAGAGTTGGACTGGGTGATCTACTGACATTTCTATCAGGGTCAGCAAATTGGTGATTGGTGGTTCTGTGAATATGGACTGCCAACTGCCATATTTATGTAAGGTTTAAATAAAATTGCTCAGAACTTTTAAAATGTGTAAATAATCCCCTTGTTCTTGTAGATACAGTTTTTCTTAGTTGGAGAGTGAGTCAGCACTTATTTACATTAAAGGGAGCACTTCTATTTATTTAAAAGGTGCTGGAACCAAACCCTTCAAGGATTTGTACTAGAAACTTCTAAATTTTGAAAGGTTACTTTACTTGCTTTAAAATTATTCAAATTACCAGTTGCTTATTATCTGCGATTACTTCAACCATTTGAAGAATCTTGAAAAGTTACTATTTGCATACATTTATATGTTGATTCTCTGGTGATTTTAAAGGTAGCTGATATTAACCTTAACTTCATGAGAACCTCATGAAGTTCAACAAGGCCAAGTGCAAGGTCCTGCACGTGAGTCGGGGCAATCCCAAGCACAAGTACAGGCTGGATGGAGAATGGATTGAGAGAAGCCCTGAGGAAAAGAACTTGGGAGTGCTGGTGGATGAGAAGCTCAACATGAGCCGGCAATGTGCACTGGCAGCCCAGAAAGCCAACCGTATCCTGGGCTGCATCAAAAGAAGCGTGGCCAGCAGGTCGAGAGAGGTGATTCTGCCCCTCTACTCTGCTCTTGTGAGATCCCACCTGGAATACTGCATTCAGCTGTGGGGTCCCCAACACAAGGAGGACATGGACCTGTTGCAATGAGTCCAGAGGAGGGTCATGAAGATGATCCAAGGGATGGAGGACATCTCCTATGAAGACAGGCTGAGAGAGTTGGGGCTGTTCAGCCTGCAGAAGAGAAGGCTCCGGGGTGATCTTATCACAGCCTTCCAGTACCTAAAGCAAAGCCTACAGGAAAGCTGGGAGAGGGACTGTTTACATGGGTATATAGTGATAAAACAAGGGGACAATGGCTTTAAACTGAAAGAGGGGAGGATTTAGATTAGATATAATAGGAAGAAACTTTTTTATATTGAGGGTGGTGAGGCACTGGAACAGGTTGCCCAGAGAAGTTGTAGATGCGCCATCCCTGGAAGTGTTCAAGGCCAGGTTGGATGAGACTTTGGGCAACCTGGTGTAGTGGAAGGTGTCCCTGCCCATGGCAGCAGGGTTAGAACTAGATGATGTTGAGGTCCCTTCCAACCCTAACCATTCTATGATTCTACGATTCTATGATTAATGGTCACAAGACAATCAGTGCAAAAGCTAGTTGTGCGAAAGGATCCTGACATTTAGAAAACATATAACTATGTAGAATGTGACTGCTCTGAGTTTTGTTTTGCACAGCCGAAAGCAAGTCTGGTCATTTTCTTTTGTACTGCAATGTGAATGTGTTTGTCCTTGCTTATGATACCAAGATTTCCAGGTACAAATTCACATTATTCCAGAATCTTTTGTCATCTTTTCCACTTAGGAACAAGACATTTGGTCCTGTCCCTGTGCTTTGAATATGAGAGAGGAGCACTCTTCCCCTTGTTCTGAAAACCACCGTTGTCCCAAAGAAGAGCCCACTCAGGTTGTTTCTTCCAAGTCTGTCTATGGAAGAAATGAGAATGAGAATCAGGTATCTTCCTAGTATCTTCCTGAATCATGGCTGAGAATGAAGAGAAGATCCTCCCCAACTGCAGTAGGGCCAGCTCCTCTGGACAGCTCCTAGAGGGAGCATAGCTCTGAGGTCCCAATATGAGTTGAAAATGAAGAGTTGTAGGGATGAAAGTGTCATGCACTCCCTATGTTAATGTCCTCAAAGCTCCTGTCTCCATTTCCCCCCTTAAGTAACACAGAAAAAACCTAGCTTGCAGAAAGAACTGCTCTTACAGTCCTGCCGTTGGAATTGCTACCTCAGTTCCACAACTGCAAAGGCAATAGCACACCACGATGTTGGCATGTGCTCCCCTCTCAGCCAAGATAAGCACGCTGTTCGATACCTGGTAACGGCTTCACAGCCAGAAGTTCAGCTTCACAGCGCTGACAAGCCAAAACATTGTGTAAGTTATGAGGCTGTTGGGATATAACTAAATCATGTTCTGAGTGTCCAGAGAGTTTAAATTATAGAATCATAGAATCAAAGAATCATAGAATCAAAGAATCATAGAACGGTTAGGGTTGGAAGGGACCTCAAGATCATCTAGTTCCAACCCCCCTGCCATGGGCAGGGAAACCCTCCACTCCTCAGATTGCCCAAAGCCTCATCCAGCGGCCTTGAACACTTCCAGGGATGGGACATCCACAACTTTTCTGGGCAATCTGTTCCAGTGCCTCACCACCGTCAGAGTGAAAAAATTTCTTTCTTATATCCAATCTAAATCTCCCTTCTTTCAGTTTAAATCCATTGCCCTTGTTCTATGTAAACTTAAGATGTGTTAATAATAATTAGTAATTATTATTAATAATAGTAATTACTGACATTTCCTATTTGTATCTTAAGAGCCACAAATTGCATTTATCTTATCTGCACAAATGAAAGACATTTCTGGAGTTTATTGCCACCTCCTGGCTTTTCAATCCTTTGGAACTCATTGTTCAACAGCGTGTTAAAATTACGGAAAAAAATGTCCTTCATTTTGGGCTCCGACTTTTTTCTGTCCTTCAGGCAGATCCATTGCTATGCAAGTATCATTTTATAGACCATATCCTAATGTTCATATCCTAGGATAACAGTTGCTCAGTGGCTTTCAGTTATGTATATAAGGATTCTCCTGGACATCCCTGTATTTTGTTTTCTCTTTTTCCTATCTATAGTTAAAATTCTTCATTTTCCTTAAGACTCATTTTCATCTAGTTGTTTACAGGAAACTACCAGCTCATAGCGCTTGGGTAGGAAAGAAAGTGCATTATATGCAGTCAGTTCATGCCAAAGAAGTAGAGTTAAAATCTTCCCTTCTCTTTTTCCTCTAGTATCACTGATTTGTATTTCTTCTCCACGTTCTGCTTGGAGTAAGTAGTGTCTTTTATGCATGCATTGTGCAGAACTGATTACACAAATCTCCTACTGGGGCATCCTACCCTATCTTAACTTTTTAAAAACACAGGGTAATGAAACAGTATGTTTCAGGATTTGTCTCAAGAAGAGGGGATGGTAACACTAGGTTCACACAGCACAAACTTTACTTCAGTGAATCTGTAAAAGGAAAAGAACACTGAGACCTTTTAATGCATAATTCATGTGATATAGTCAATTACTGTGCACTGCAAGACAACACTCTCTTCCTTTCAGGTATTGACATTGTGTGTTTTTAGTCTGTGATTGTATGATAAGCAAAATGGGACAGTTGGATGAAAAACTACACTGCAATGTAAATAATTTAGCAGACTTGCATAGGATTGCTTTCTATGTATTTGTTGGGGATCAGCTGCTGTTTGTCACTATAACAACTGCCTTCTAACCCAAAATCTCTGAAGAGCGAAGTACAACTCCAAATTGCCAGACAAGCCAACGCACTGCTCCAAATTCCAGGCACAAACCCTGTCAAGGAGCTCTCACCTGGTCTTGCAGGACACACAATCACATCAGCTCGTCAGGCTTCACCACTCAGCCACATACCTCCCGAAACTGCACGTACACTGTAGACTCCACTGCAGCGTTCCAAAACACAGCATTCCAGTTTCGCCCTTAAATAAGCTGTACAACAACCACTCTACATCCTAGGGGGCTCACGTGGAAAGCCATGGACTATTGGGGTTTAAAGACACTGGTTTGATTGTTTTCATTCCTTTTCAGACTAGGATTAAAAGAACATGCAAGCAGAAAAAATGTTCACTTCTGAATGCATCAGGCAAACGCATCTGGTGGGCGGTGACCAATGCTAGAACAAAAAAGAATGAAGCCAAAACCATTATACAAGAAATTTAAGGCAAAAATGGCTGAAATATCAGTAAATCTCTGCAATATACCCTGGAGACATACAAAAGTAATCCTAAGGCAGATTGCATTCTGCAGTTACCAAAAATGCAAATCTAATAGCATTTATTAATGCATTTTCATGAATCTGGACTACTATATTGAGGTATAACATATACTTCTGTATCACTCAGATGCAATCTTCTCTTATTAATGGCTTTCGCAGATGGGATTCTCATACCTTAGACTGAACTCCTCTTGATGCACTTCTGCTGTTTTCGAGGACCTGACGGATGCACATTCCACAGTGTTTACTAGCCTTCGATCTTGATAGAACAGCAGCAGCCATTGAACCTGTTGACTACTTCTCCAATTAAGTGGTCCTCTTGCAAAGCCTTTTTATCTCTATCTGAGCCTCTTTGTGTCCCCAGCTTCTTCCTCGTCCCCTTCAGCCAGAACCAAACAATGACATAGCAGGACTGGCTGGGTATGGCACAAAACAGGAAAATACGAGGGGAAGCCTTGATCTCTGCCAGACCGGACATCTGGGCAGTACCATAGGAGATGGAATGTTCCTGCACTGCAAGGGAGAGTTGGATGCTCTGGATAATTTGCGTCCAGAGACCGTCACCTCACAGTGACTTCCAGAGTGCTGCCAGTACATAATGACAAAGCCAATTTTGAAATCTCATGGAGGCTCCTGGCAGCCCCTGACAGTTATCTAAACACATTTTTAAAAAATCAGTCTTTGAGAGTACGAAGTAATTGCCATAGAAAATATTAGTAAGGGAATTATTAACTTTGAATGTACTGAAGGTTTTCAGTTGTTTTCAGTGAAGATAAAAGGGAATATGGAATGATTACCCTTCCCTGACTGAATCAGGGACCCTGTGGGTAAGCTTCTGTGCTGTTATGTAAGAAAGAATGGCAAGGTAATGCATATGCATAAGAAGAGAGAACATAAACTTCATGGGCAAACTTCTTTGTGATGGCTCCTCATTTTCTGGATACTATACTTCACAATCTCAGTGGTCTTCCAGTGTCAGCTGGAGATGGGTAAGGACATCTATGGGTTCAAGACTATTGTCTGGTACTCTGAACATGGTACTAAGTTAAAAAGTGCCAAGATATTTTTTTTTAATTGGAAAACTGATTCAGTTAACTGTTGAGTGAGTAATGTCTCAGTGCAGTTTACTAATTCAAGTGGGTGTTGTTCTCGCTGTCTTTGAGAAGAGGAAACTCAAGCTATGAGAGTTTCATACACTTATCTACTTCTGAAGGCCAAGTACAGATAGAATGAATATGTATGTTTCAAATGCCGAAGCTCAGGGAATTATTACTTGTGCAGGTGATGGCTGGCTCTCTAGTCTTATTTCTGCTTTAAAGAATAGGATTCTCGGTTGTGGGTAGCTTCACTTTCCCTACACAGAACATGTCTTTTCTCATATCACTGGATGATTTTTCTGAGAATTTTGAGTTAGTTTAATTAATTTAATTTGAATTTAATTCTAAAATGGGTCCATTTGGAAGTATTGATCATCTTATTCTACTATTTGGTCTCAAATTTTTTCTAAGGCAACACTTTCAACCTGCAGTTGAAACTCATTTAGGGTCCTATTTACAGCACATACCTGTAGACACCAGATTTAAATGAAGACAAATAACTAGTTACGACTTCTAATTGTTATCACAGAATAATGCACAGTGTCATGTTAACAATTCTATGATTCTATGATAATATCTCTTGTCAGTTCTGAGTGAGGCTTGCATTGATATCGTGACGTAATTAAATAAATATGACTGAAGGTAGTATACTCTTTGTGGTCTCCAGAATAAGTACGTTGATGTTTAAAGAATCATAGAATCATAGAATGGCACACGCTGGAAGGGACCTTAGAGGTCATCTAATCCAACCTCCCTGTCATGGGCAGAGACGCCTCTCAACTAGATCAGGCTACTCAAGGCTCCGTCCAACCTGGCCTTGAACACCTCCAGGGAGGGGGCATCCACAACTTCTCTGGGCAATTTATTCCAAAGTCTTACCACCCTTGTACTGAAGAATTTCTTCCTAAGATCTAATCTAAATCTGTTCTCCTTCAACTTAAACCCATTTCCCCTTGTCCTATCAGCGGACACTCTTGTAAAAAGTCCCTCCCAAGCCTTTCTGTAGGTTCCCTTCAGGTACTGGAAGGCAGCTATTAGGTGCCCCCGAAGTCTTCTCTTTTCAAGGCTGAACAATCCCCGCTCCCGCAACCTGTCCTCGTAGCAGAGGTGCTCCAGCCCCGGATCATCTTTGTGGCCCTCCTCTGAACACACCCCAACAAATCTGTGTCTCTCTTATGGTGGGGACACCAGAACTGGACGCAGTATTCGAGGTGGGGTCTCACAAGAGCAGAGTAGAGGGGGAGAATCATCTCTCTTGACCTGCTGACCACGTTTCTCTTGATACATCCCAGGATGCGGTTGTCTTTCTGGGCCGCATGAGCGCACTGCCGGCTCATGTTGACCTTCTCATCTATAAACACCCCCAAATCCTTCTCTTCAGGGCTACTCTCAACCCACTCTGTGCTCGTTTGTATTTGTGCCTAGGATTGGCCCGACGCAGGTGAAGGACCTTACATTTGACTTGTTGAAGCTCATGCAGTTTGCGCTGGCCCATTTCTCAATCCTATCAAGGTCCCTCTGGATGGCATCTCTTCCCACAAGTGAGTCCACGGCACCACACAACTTGGTGTCATCAGCAAACTTACTGAGGGTGCACTCAATGCCATCATCCATGTCGCTGACAAAGATGTTGAACAGCACTGGACCCAGAACAGACCCCTGAGGGACACCGCTTGACACTGGTCTCCATGTAGACATCGCACCATTGACCACAACTCTTTGAGTGCGACCATCCAGTCAGTTCTTTATCCACCGAGTGGTCCATCTGTCAAATCCGTGTCTCACCATTTTAGAGACAAGGATGTCATGTGGGACAGTGTCAAACGCCTTGCACAAGTCCAGAAAAACGACATCCGTTACTTTCTCTCACTTTTTTTTTTTTTTACTCATAGTAGCAGGATAAATCAGATCTAATATTTGAGAGGCCTAAATGCACTTTTAACTTATATAAGCTTAATTTAGGCACAACTTTAAGTCTGTTTCCAGAATAATTTAAAAATGTATTTCCCCAAAGTTTGCTGAAATGTCGATGAGTGTGAGTGCTCACAGAAACGCTTTGCTAAAATGCAGCTTAGTGTGAGATCTCGCTGCTGAACACTGATGCATTAATAAACACCTTATCTGAGCAAAAGTTTAAGTGAACAAATGTTGTGAAGATAACTCAAAGTAACGAGCTAGGAATTGAATGGTAGCCTAGTGGCTGCACAAGGAGGGTGCACAGCGTACTACAGTATTTTCAGCTTGCAATGCCCTCCTTTGATTGCTTTATACAAAAGCAGTCTGAAAGCGTGCAAGCTTTAATACTTTTTAAAATGAGCCAGCAGTGTGTCCAGGTGGACAAGGAGGCCCATAGGGTCCTGGCTTGTATCAGAAATAGTGTTGCCAGCAGGACTAAGGGAGGGATCGTCGTCCTGTATTTGACATCAGTGAGACCACACCTCGAATACTGTGTTCAGTTTTGGGCCCCTCACTACAAGACACTGAGGTGCTGGAGCGTGTCCAAAGCAGGGCCACAAAGCTGGTGAAGGGTCTCGAGCACAAGTCTTATGACCAGTGGCTGAGAGAACTGGGGTTGTTTAGCCTGGAGAAAAGGAGGCTGAGGAGAGACCTTATTGCTCTCTACAACTACCCGAAAGGAGGTCATAGTGAGGTGGGTGTTGATCTCCTTTCCCAGGTAACAAGTGTTAGGACAAGAGGAAATAGCCTCAAGTTGTGCCAGGGAAGGTTTAGATTGGATACTAGGAAAAATTTCTTCACCGAAAGGTTTGTCAAGCATTGGACCTGGCTGCCCAGGGCAGTGGTTGAGTCACCATCCCTGGAGGTAAAGAGTGTAGTTGTGGTGCTTAGCGACACAGTTTAGTGGTGGACTTGACAGTGTTAACAGTTGAACTCCATGATTTTAAGAGTTTTCCAACCTGAATGTTTCTGTGATTCCATCAAGGGAATATTTTGTGTCATTGTCTTCTTTCCTACAGCCATTCATAGATTAACACCTTGTCAGAATGGGCATGCTAGGATCATCACTTGCTGACAGGAAAAACTGGCAAAGTCTGTGTTACTGAACCAGCCCATATTTTCTTCAGGAGAGGATATGAGACAATATGAGATTTGGAGTCTCCTAGCTGGAACATTGTAATTTCTGAGACAGCATACTGGCACAGCTGCCACCATCAGCTACTGCAACACATTTTACCTCTGTTTTAGGAATGCATAAAACGTATTTATGAATCACTTCATTCTTTAAACTTACTTGTATTTTCTCTCAACATCAACTGCATTCTAACACAATTTTTTTCCCTATGATTTTTTCCCAGAAAGAAATTCTTATGTGTTGGCATTTGTTTTCATGCTGCTTTAGTTTGAAAAGCTCAGCTACTGAGTACAAAGACCATGTTGCACGATGACTGATGGAGAGAGCATAAAAGGAATATGCATGATAATGGATGCAGGCTGATGGGAAACTGAGCTGCAATCTCACCAGGTGAAAAAGGGACAAAGTTTCAGTTCATATGGAAACATTTCGTTTTTATTTACTTCTGGGAATTTCAGATGAGATCTTTCCTTGAAGGGAAACTTGTGACAAAATCAAAGAGAGTGCCCTTTTTAATATTTGTACTGTGGCTTCAAGCCCACAAGCCACTGTTTACACACATAAAAGTGAAAAGACAAAAAGGTTACTGGTAATGAAATATCTGCACTTATTTGGCATACTGCATTACATCCTTGCACCTTTTCATTCGGAGCAATGCAGAATTCTTCACTCAAAACTTTGGTGTTGCACTATTCTTTCCCTTTGACTCTGTCTCTCTCTCTCTCTTTCCATGAGACTTTCTCCCTCTCCTTTTCTCCTTCTTTTCCTTCTTCTCTTCTAATAGGTCACTTGATTCTTACTCTTCCTGTTTGGATTTATTACAGTGTCAATATCCAACCCTAAACTAGAAATATGTAGAAAATAAAGTAATTTGTCTTGGCCCTGTCCCTGGCCTGCAGAGCTTTTATTATTTGCCTGATTTGTTATTATAGTTAATTGTATTGCTACTTAGGCCTGCTAATACAGCACAAAAGCAAAATGAATTGATAGTAATGACAGCTTTTAGAGGCAATATTTAAGCAATAATGACCCCTGAGTCAAACATTTCCTGGCAGCTAATGGCTGGCTGGAAGAGTAAAAGGTCTAAGTTAAACCCAGGGCTCTTAACCCAGCCCACCATTAGCTGCCAGGAAACGCCTGACCCAGAGATCATTAATATTATTATACA
Organism: Tauraco erythrolophus; assembly: GCF_009769465.1. Lineage (NCBI taxonomy): Eukaryota > Metazoa > Chordata > Aves > Musophagiformes > Musophagidae > Tauraco > Tauraco erythrolophus. Next base: position 45,769,625 of record NC_141496.1, on the reverse strand, counting down.
TCATAAAAACATAAAGAAAATCTAATTATCTTCCTGCATGTTAGAAAACTAAAACTGAATATCAAGTTGCCATGGATTTGATTCCTTGTTTCCAGCTTTTGTTTTTCTAGTTGTTAATCACTAGTGTAGTTATCAAAACAGATACTGATAATAATTCATCTGGAGTCAGTACCATTATTTGGTGCTGATTGTTCACCTTAAGTGTAAGCCCAGATAAGTCCCTTTTGCACCACGTTAAATCATTATAAATGTTTAAATCACCCTAAATATAAAGACTAACCATCGGTTCATTGGGATCTCAAAAGATAGGTTTCACTGTGAATTTAGACTACTTTTATATCTTTAGACACCTTTGTGCTGATACAGGAATGGCAAACATTTGGAAAAGAATAAAGAGCATTTTTAATGCCAGCCTCCACCCAGTGCAAGTTGGAAAATAAATAAAAAGTCTCTCTCACAATTTCATGACCTAATAATTAATATTTTTTCTATTGATGTATCTTCTAGTATTTCAGATGCCTGATTTTTTCCCTGAAACACATCCTACGAGTTTTATTCCTTTATGTTAACCTTTAGATATGACTCTTCATTTTCCCACGGCTTCTATTTACTCATCCATTTACTTCTCTTCCTCTCTTTGTAAACAAATCTCACCTCTTTTGAGAGCTGTCCTGGTATTCTTTGAGACAAAGCTTTGGTTATTATTTATCAAGGGGAGTTGTTGCAACAAAGGAGTTTCCAGAGCATTGTGTTTGGATGGGAACTGCTGCTGGACAAGCAGGGAGCTGGAACTATCACCTGCAAAATGGAAGGCAGATTAAATAAAGAAGTAGTCTTTTCGGAAGATGTTACTCTTTTGCCTGCTGAAGGGCTGGGCACGAAAGCATTTCTGCTTTGTGTTTTATCTAGAGTACAGACTGCACAGGGCAGCTATTGCCATTTGTTTGCTACAAAAACAAACACTTCCACCCGCTCCGGATCAGCTTCAGTGTGAAATTTCATGTGTCTGCCTTTTCTGAATATTTTCCAAAGGTTTTATTTTTGTACATACATATTTTTATCCTGGTGAGCTCAAAATTTGTTCTTGAGTAAATGCTTTTTATGATTTGTATACCCCTGCTGATTTGAAATCCAAGAGAAAATAAAAAGTTAATAAATCAGAGCAAATCCAGGAAGAGTTAAACAACTCAGCACATGCTCACTTAGGTAAATACAGCAAGACTAGATTGAAATGAAGAAGTGACATTATAACATACAGGTTCACAGCTGTAAAAGAAAACAAACAACAAACAAAAAGAAGTCTAGCTATAGCCTTTTCCTGCTTGACTCCCTATTCTTACAACCATATTTAGTAGTAGTGTGCAAACACAACATTACAGAAATGTCTATTGACCAAAAACTGAGCCTAAAGATCCTGAAATTCTTTGCTACCTGTCACTTTAAAAAATCCACTACCTTTAAACTCAGTGGCCAGTTCTATTCTTGAGCATCTGGAGATGTACAGATTGATTCATTAGCAATTAGCAACAGGGCAGATGCTGCTACTCAGTGATTTTGAAGTACAGAGATTTAAACTGTAACTCATTTAAAACGTTCCAACTACCACAGAGAGCTACAAGCAATGCATACCTTCTGACATGCTATATTCGCTCTAAAATGCCACCAGAATTTTTGTTCTTCAGAACCACAGAATACAGGGTAGAAACTCACCTATCGCCTTTTTAGCCCCTATATGGATTTATATATGTGTCACACGAAGGGCCATTGACATAGAAAGCACGAATGATATTTAAGTGCATCTATCATGTGAGCCAAAAGAGCGATTGCCCAAATTGTTGCCAGTCACAGGAGCTCAACCCCAAGGGCAAAACATGGCCCAGAGTCCATAACCTCTCTCCCCCCGCTTCTCTTTGCCACAATAATCTACTGAATCACATGGTCTAAGAGCACTACTAATAATTTCTTAACACAGTTCTTTTTGAGCGGTAAAACCAGGAAGAAACAGTTGTCTAGTGCTGTCTTTATTTTATATTCCAGTTTAATTTACTACCTATTCCACTAACTCTTTCAGACGTGTGAGGAAACCACTGAACTCAGATCAAAAAGAATATTTTGCACACAGACTTAAGAGTCAAGTCTTACAAAATCGTTTCTTTGAACATGATGTTCTTTACTTATTTTGGATTAGTATAAAGGGCTGGAACTGAGTCCTGTTGATTTGAGATAGCTACTTTTGATCACTGTTGCTTAAATTGCAATGACATTTTCTCTAGTTCCAGCTCCAAGGACACAAACCTGCTTCTTGCTTGGAATGATAGGTTCTGTGTGAAAATCATTAACACACGGTGTCAATGCTTCGTGCAGTGGGTTAATGAAATAGCTTTGTGACTTGCGGGAAGATGAACTTGTAGCGAGTTTTGATCACAAATGGAATAAGAACTGATAATTCTGAACTGATTCCCTGTGTTTATTTGTGCAGTGCAACACCCACACTATATTTCAGTAGGGACAGCTTGAAAATATTATTAAAATTTATTCATTATTTACCCAGTAGCAGATCTCAATCAGCATCTCAGCAGAGCTGTGTGCTGTACAACCCAGAACTATAAAGCAAAACCTTGCAGCCCAAAGGGACCTAGAGGCTCTCACCCAGGATGGAATGGGTGCAGAAATTGGCCAGGACATTACATTATCCAGCACAGCAGACTATTTTACAGAGGTGCAGCCTGGCTTTTAGCCCTTTACTCTCGTGAGCTCCCAGCTGAGAGCGCACAGTATGCAACTCGCAGACATCCCAAGCCCTGCTCCATCCCTCGGAACAGCGTATGGCCCAGGAGTTGGGCCCTGCTAGCACGAGCACCCTGGGAAAGACAGATTGCTTCTCATGACAGGCAAGAATTGCAGACATGCCAAGGTAGCCTTCCCTGTACGTTCAGCTCAGCAGCATCTCTGGCATCAGACGTTTTGCATCGGGTCAGGAAGGTGAACCACCCCACAAGGAGGGCACTGAACCCACCAAGAGTCTTCAAGGAGTCTCAAACTGGTGAGATGTTGGTGGTCCAAGAGCCGCAGTGTGTCCACAGCACCCTGCTTTTCATGTTCCTGGTGAAGTCATCCACTACAGCTGGACCTAGCAGGACTGCTCTAGTTGCACCTGCTAAAAAATTTCACTGTTTATCTCTGCTCCTGATCAGCTTATCTAAGCTGGAATTGAGCCTGAAATATACCATCCCCTTGAAAAAATGTTAGTTAAGCACTACAAAACAAGTGAAAGAAACCAGGGTGATAGAGGCCCTGGAAATATGTAGATACCTCTCTCATACCAACGCACTAACACTTACTTGAAACGTCACTGATCACTACTCAAACACCTGAGAACTAGTCTAAGAGATCATATTGCTTGATAGCAGCTGTACAATCACAAACCAAAAAGGATATTGATTCATCACTGGCTTTTATAATTTGTTAGTATAAGAGACAAAATGCTGTCCTTCTGGGTGAGAACATATGGCCCATAGTCTTGACCCTGAAAGTAGCCAGAAGTGAGGCAAGTGTAAGAAACAGTGTGTGTACATAGAGTGATCCTTGTCCTGAAACAATTTTACAGGTTATAACACAGGCAGAAACTGCCAGACAATACTGGACAGCAAGGCAAGCAGTGATTTCAGATACCACAAGATTATATCTCAGCTGTAAGCCTCAAAATATGGGACATTTTTAAGGAGGCTGAAAATGTGATTCTGGAGACCAGCCCTCTTTCTGGTTCTAGGAAGAGAAGGTGCCTGACTTTACAGAACATAAAAGACCCAACAAAGTAAAGCCTATGCCCCCTCTAAAGCTTGCTTAGGACTTCCACTCACAGAGATGCTGAGTATATGCAGAATACACATGCCTCCAGTTCTTTTCCTTTTCCTTCTCTTGCTTTCACTGTCTATGCATCCTAGACGCCGAAAGACTGCTCACACCTTTAATTTATTACTTTGCAGAAGTAAAGACATGCTTCTTGAACTTGTAGCAAAGCACGATGAGATGTGCAGAGGTCCTTTGCTTCTGAGACATCTTGTTCTGCCTGTACATATCAATCCTTTCTGTCTGGTAATAGTACCAGTTCTGCCTCAGAAGGTACTGTTGCATATGAGGAATGGAGATGCTCAATAAAGCCCTTTACAAAAGCGTAATTAAGGACTGGATGTTAAAAGCCAGGCCAAAAACACCTTTAAGAGAACCATAGCACTTAATTAACTTTCTATTCCTTTGGGGGCCAGCATAGATACCCTGTTTTCATGCTACACTAGAGACATTTCTTGGTTTTGTTGAAAGAACAAAGATTGATCTCAACAAGGTACTTCCATTTAATATATTTCCTAAAGTGAGGAATAACACCTGAGTTTTAGCATCAATCAATAACCTCAACTACAGTGTAATACAAATGTTGCTTTGCATTACTTTATGCCATAATGACTTAATTTGACATAAAAGCTGAAAAAATCAAGAAATGAGGCTCCTGTAAGGCATCAGACATTTAACAGGAGTTCTCTTCAAGCTCACTGCTGTAAATACGCATGAAGAAGAAAGTTCCCATGTGTGGCATGTTGGAAAACAGGAGCTAACTGAATCAATAAAGTGATTCCAATTTCATGATATGGAAACTAGCATTGGAATAGAACTACCTAGAGTCTAATAAACACCTTGGGGTGTCTGTTGCCTTAATATTCTATTATTTGAAGGAACTAGCAATAGAAACCTTAGTCTTTTAATAATACTGAACACTACATGAAAATGAATGCAAACACTTGCAACTTCTGATTCAGTACCATAAAATAAGACATTCCCCTCTTATTCTATCTTTTCCTCCCACGTTTATTTCAAGTAGTATTTTCACTGCAAATGACACTTCCCATTTGCTGTTACTATCCTCTCATTTAATACATTTAATTTGCATTTATGTCAGTGACAAAAGCATGTTAATATATCTTTCCTCTTCTCTTTTTGAGAGGGAAGTTGTGGGGAGGTTTTCCACATGAAAGATAGTTCTCCATGTCTTATCATTTTTTAATCATGTTCACCTAAGTGTAAGTGCAAAACAAATTCAGAGTTCTGGTTGATTGTATTCTTCACCTCTAACTGTAGAAGATTAATTTCCTGGGACATCGTTGGAGATCTGCTGGGGAACTACTTCACTTATTGGACTTGCAGGTGTGAAACGTTTCTTAAGGTAAGAGCTTTAAAGGATAAGGCAACTGTAGTTAATATTAGCATGCTGTGAATACTTTCAATGCAATTGAAAGATGCTCTTGACAGATTTTATACAAGCATAGTAATGATAGTTGCAACTGCTTGCTTCCCCCCTCCTCCCCCTTATCAATATAGTAGTATGGACCTTGATACTGATGTCTCTTAAAACTGCTCTTTCCTTCTTCTGATCAAGAGTAATCTGTACTAGGAAACTGTGTCCGTGTGGGGTAAACTAGATGAACCTCAACATGTTGGGAGCTTTGCACTCAGTCGGTGCTCCTGGACAAGACCCAAGTTTGTCTCTCAGAAGTGTTTTGTGGACAGTGAAGTTCGAACCAGTTTTCAAGTTATTCTGCCTTTTAGCTTTTCCTTTCAGAAACGTTATGGCAACACTGTAAAAGATTCACTCACTAGGGTGTTTTTGAATATGTTACAGGACTGCAAATAATGCTGGATACTGAGGGCTTAGGCTGCAGGGTAAGTACAAGTGGAGGATTCATGTTTTATTTTAATAGAGTGCTTAGAGAATTCATTTATTTAACAGTTATTTTGGGGTCAGAGACAGTTTTGTGTTTTATACTGCCCACAAGTGCAGCAGGACACTAAATGTGATCTACTGACCTTTGAAATCCTATATAAATAGTAAGTAATAGGAAAATTGAGGCAAGGGTCCAAACATAAACAGTACGAAAGATTTAAAACAAATTTCAGAAAGCCCAGAGGGCTAAACTGAAAATTAACTTCACAGCAGGGAGACAATGGCTAATCCCCTTTTCAATTTGCCAGTAAACTGGCTGAGAACCTGGCCATGGTCAAGTGGTCACAGCATAACAAAACATACTTCTTTAGGGATAGTAAAATATCAGTTTATTAATACTATGTACTGTAAACTAAAATATGAGTAAAACATTACAATTATTTACCTTAGCAAACAGAAAAGGATTTCACAAATAAGATCAAGTACACTGTCTGCCTTGCTGCTTGACTACCCTTCAGGCAGTAACCAGCCATCTCAGGGTTACCGACACACTCCTCCTGAACTCCTTCGAGACACTTGTAAGGATCTGCAAAACACAAAGCCTCTAAAGCTCCCCTGAAATCTGCTTCAAGTGTGTATCACAGACACTCGCATGGATCAGGAGCTGACCTTCAGAGAAAACTGGCTGTGCATTTTGGGGGCCCTGGAGAAGGATGCCCCTCGTCTGCATCCAGAGGCATGGCAGTGCTGGCCGCGAGCAGCCGGACAGCAACAGTGACTCGGGAGTGGAGACCTGTGGGATACTCCTGACCACGCAGGAGGACAGGAGGGAAGGGCAGCCAAAAAGGAGTATCCTGATTTGGATCTAGCAAGTTCCAGCTGAAGGACCATGGAAAACAGAGACAATACACCGTATAAACATATGCATTTCCACACATATCTTGGGTGCCAGTGAGATGCTATGATGCACTCCCAGTCAGTCATCTGCAGATAATTTCATTAGGGTGCAGAGTTATCATCCCACACTCGCTTTGAACATGGGTGACTTGGGTCCACAAACTGCCCAGAATATTTTGGTGGTAACCACAGCTATGGTACAAGTTGAGCGTTTCAGTACACATCCTCTACTACATGCTTACCTTAAAGAATGCAAGGTCGTTTCACAGTTCAGGTGGAATTCACTAAATTCAATACTGATATCAGAAAGTCTCTAAAAATAAAAAGCTCTCCCTCCCTATCCACTCAATTATCCTGAGAGCACCAGAGAATTCAACAATCTCTGCTAAATAGCATGGACTATTTGAATATAAAAGGAGAAACATAGTAAAACAAAAAAAAAAACAACTTATCAAGCTGATAAATTCAGGATCCAAACCAGAAAACAAAGCCACTAATAAAAAAAAAAACTTTAGCACCTTCTTCTGCAGATCAGAGTCCTTGGAAGGGCCTATCAACACTTCATGAAAGCAATCCTCTGCTCACAAATCAACTGAATTTCAAAGACAGAGGAGAAAAAGTGAATTTTAAAGCAGTCAGTAGGAAACAGACTGTTTCACAGTAAGAGCTTCACCAGGTGTGTTGTGCAGAGGTCCTGGCAGTCAGAACGAGAAGTCCAGGTTAAGTATTTCAAGTGGATTACTATATGCTACCAAATCTAATGCAAAACAGGGAGGTGGCAGACCTGTACAGGTGATGCCAGACATACTGCGATAAAAAGTGCATGAAAACGTTGGTATAACTGGGATATATGGGTAATACTTTAAAGCACGAGAAATATTGAAAAGTATCGAACTACATAATTTTGTTTCTGTTCTTCAGACAATGGTACGAAACATTTGTCACTGAATCTATGCACTGAAGGAAATACAGAAAAATGTAGGGATGTATGTTTCATAGATTTCATAGATTTCTAGGTTGGAAAAGACCTTAGAGATCATCCAGTCCAACCGTCCTTAATCTCCCATTAAACCATATCCTTAAGTAGTTCATTCACCCTTTTCTTAAACACGTCCAGGGATGGGGACTCAACCACCTCCCTGGGCAGCCTGTTCCAGTGGCTGACAACCCTTTCAGAGAGAAATGCTTTCTAACATCCAACCTGAATCTCCCCTTTCTGCCCCAATAAGAAGAAATTAGATGCTTTAGGGTTTGTTTGCTTGTTTGTATGTATGTCAAATATTTTCATGACTAATTTTTTCCCTTCAGTTGTAAGATTTGTGTAGAAATGTTGTGGAGATTGTCAGTCACTGTCAATATATATCTAGGCTTTAATCTCCAGATGTCATTTATATATCAGGGTAAATCTGTACATATTGAATTGAAGTATTTCGATTCAGATGCATATGTCATTACTAGTCTGAGGTTTGATAATTACCCTGGGGACAGCGCTTGGTCTTTTTTAGGTCTGGCTGTACCGTGCTGTCAGTACAAAACAATTGTGTGTCAAGGACCATTAGGTCAATGTAATTTCTTCTGCCATCTCAGGGAGTCTCATATTGCAGTATATCTTGTACCTGGAGAAATCTTTTTGCCTGTGAAGTTTTGCCACTGCTGATAAACACTAATGACAACTAGCTCTGCAAGACAGTGAATTTGTCCAGAGATTTTTAGGTGCCTGGATAAGTGGGCATTTCCTTACCCTACAGTTAGAGAAACTGAGGCACAGGAAAAGTAAGTAATTTGTCCACCAGTAATACCACTGTAACAAAGGAGATTAGGTAAAGAAAAGAGCCTGCAATAAAACATTCTGATAGTATGACTCTCAGGTTCACACATCAGTCGTGCTGCTCACCGAATCACGTATCTAACTCTTAATTGTAGGTGTCCTATATTCTGCATGGTACAGGAGACTTAACATAATTCCATAAAATTTCCCTGAAAATTTATCACATTTCTATCCGTACCACGTATACCACAGAAGTATGATTGGTGACACAGGCTATTGCAATTAACGGCTTGACAACAATACACTCTAATAGGTTTCTGTGCCTTTTATCAGGTAACCCAGTGAGATGCAAAGATTATGTAAAGAAGCTACCATCCTCAGAAGGTTCCAGGAGGCTGAACCCCACCTGGTTGAAGAAGGAACTTGTCACGGTTTGATGTGGGCAGGGGGTGGGGGTTCTGGTGGCAGGAGAGGGGTTTTGCTCCCTGTGACTTCCCTGGTTTTGGAACAGGGTCAGACCTGTTTCTGGCCACCAGATCGGACTCCCATCCCCCTCGGGGTTGAGCCAATCAGCGTCTCTGCGAATTGCCCTATTTAAGTCGGGACAAAGGAACCAGAAAAGGTGCTTTGCCCAGGAGCGATCAGAGAAGGGAGGAGGGCATGCCCCCGCTGAGGGGGATGCATCCCCACTGAGGATGGCGGTGGCGGAGCTGGCTGGGAAACTCAGGGAGCACCCCACTCCCGGGGTGCCCACTGGGCTGAGTTCACCCGGAGAGGACTGAGATCTGAGAGAAACAGCTGCATCGACACCAGGTCAGTGAGGATGGAGCAGGAGGAGGTGTGCCGGAGCCGAGTTTCCCTGCAGCTGGTGGTGAGATGGCAGGCGGCCCCCCTGCAACCAGGACGGCCTCGGTGGAGTAGAAACCCACTCGCAGCCCGTGGAGAGGAGATGCCTGAGCCTGAGGATGGTCGTGTTGGGACGCATGACAAGGTAGAGAGGCATCTGGAGTCTGCGTGATGACCCACACAGGAGCAAGTGGCTACAACTCCCTAAGAATCCAAGACTGTGGTAAAGCCCACACTGGAGCAATCTGTGGGGAAGGATTGTTTCCAGTGGGCTGGACTCACGCTGGAGAAGTTTGTGGATTTTTCCTCATGGGTAGGGGATCCACTGGAGCAGGGGAAAAGGGTGTAAGGACTCCTCCTCCTTTAAGAAAGAAGCAGCAGTAACAGCAGGGAATGAACTGACCTGCACCCCCAGTCCCTGCCCCCTGTGCTGGGGGGAGGAGATAGAGCTGGGAGGAAAAGGAAAGGTGGGTGGGGGGAGGAAGGTGTCGGTTTTAAGTTCTGGCTTTGTTTCTTTTTATCCTCTCAAGTAACCAGTTTTGTTTCCCTTTGTCCTTTTAAGTAACTGTAATAAACTGTTTTGCTTTAAGAAAGCCCAGTCTGTTTTGCCTGGGACCATAGTTGGTGGGTGCTCCTTCTGTTCTTGTCTCAACCCTCTGTCCCTTTATTATATTTTTCTCCTTTCCACTTTACTGGAGAAGGAGAGACTGTGTGAGTTTTAGTTGCTGGATCAGCCTAGATCCACACAGAGCTGTACTTCCGTGGGACCCCAGGAGCACTGTCTGTCTCTATTTTGCAAAAGGAAACTCAAAAGTTGAGGATATCAATGCCACGGGGCACAGTGGAGCAATGGTGAGGGTGATCGGTCAGTGTGGTGACCAGGATGCAGTCAGGAAGGTCCACTGGCCCTGGTGTACCAGAAAAGGGGATGGTGGGATCCAGACAAGGGTTCGAGTCTAGCTTTATTTTACACAGAACCTTGTGGGGGCTATAGCCAGTGTGAAATTACCAGCTTTGTAAACATGCCTGAAAGAAGAAAAAGCTGGATGTAGACAATTTCAAGCAGAATCAAGACCCAGACCTGTCCACCCCCTCACCTGCTCCTGCGGAGAGACTGCTGTAGCTCTGCCTGCCCCATGCCAGTGTTGTGACATTTAACAAACAATTTCATGCTTGCAGAGCACTTTGAAGATGAAAAGTGCTTTCTGAAGTGGTAAAGTGTCATGATTAGTAAGAAAAGAACTGAATTCCTCTGCCAATCAGGAAAAGGACAGTTTTCCAAAAATGAGCTGTATGTTGATAGTACTGTGGTAAAGTCCCTTGTCGAAAGACAGCCCATACCACTGCAGTGGTACTGTGATAAAACTCTGGAGGATTTCATGGCCAGGTGCTCAATTCAAGATTTTAGGCTTTCGCCTGAGAAGTTTTATTCTGTAAAGGTCTAAAGAGATTAAAAACACTCCTAGAAAACCTGTTAAAACAAAAGTTTAAAGAGAGAATCTTGGTAGACAATACACATGTAGGTTTTTACTCTTTTCTAAAATATTTCTGCAAGATGCTGTTCTGAAGACTGGTACAGTAAGAAATTTGTAGTTTCACATCATTTTGATATGAAACCAGGCAAAACTTGGCAGATATAAAACATGGGCTTGTAGAATTTATATGCAAGTTTTCTTTTTTCCCTCAGCTTTTTCAGAGTGGCCTAGTTTGATAGTAAAACTGTTTGAAAAATGGAAATACTTCTCACAAAATAACCAGGGGAAAAGCTGAAATTCCCCCTGAACTTTAGCTGTACATTTTATTTAAAATAATTAAAAAAAATTTACGCCCTGCAACATTCCTCACAGAGGGCAATAATCTCTTTTGGAGGCAGCATTGTCTTTTTACTCTGTTTCTGTAGAATTTGTGAAGTTTTACATATGTGGCGAAAAGAGTTTCAAGGTTCAAGTAAATTATTAATTTGCACTGCACTTACAGATTTAACTGTAAGGTTCAGGCTAACAATTTACTGGAGCTACACTTGCAGATTCAATACACCACTATTGCAGGTTTTATAGATGCAAGCACAGAATCACAGAATGTTAGGGATTGGAAGGGACCTCATAGGATCATCTAGTCCAATCCCCCTGCCTGAGCAGGGCCACCTAGATTAGATCACACAAGAATGTGTCCAGGCGGGTTTTGAACTTCTCCAGAGAAGGAGACTCCACAACCTCTCTGGGCAGCCTGTTCCAGTGTTCTGTTACCCTTATTGGGAAGAAGTTCTTCCTCATGTTTAAGCAGAACCTCCTATGTTCCAGCTTATATCCATTTCCCCTTGTCCTATCATTGGATGCCACTGAGAAGAGCCTGGCCATCCTCATGACAGTCACCTTTTACATATTTGTAAACATAATGAGGTCCCCCTCAGTCTCCTCTTCTCCAAGCTAAAGAGACCCAGCTCCCTCAGCCTTTCCTCATAAGGGAGATGCTCCACTCCCTTCATCATCTTTGTGGCCCTGCGCTGGACTCTCTCAAGCAATTCCTTGTCGTTCTTGAACTGAGGGGCCTGGAGCTGGACACAATATTCCAGATGCGGCCTCACCAGGGCAGAGTAGAGGGGGAGGAGAACCTCTCTCGACCTACTAACCACACTCCTCCTAATACACCCCAGGATGCCATTGGCCTTCTTGGTCACAAGGGCACATTTCTGGCTCATGGTCATCCTGCTGTCCCCAGGACCCCCAGGTCCCTTTCCCCTGTGCTGTTCCTCAACAGTTCAGTCCCCAACTTGTACTGGTACATGGGATCTTTCTTACCCAAATGCAAGACTCTACACTTGCCCTTGTTGTATTTCATTAAACTTCTTCCTGCCCAACTCTCCAGCCTGTCCAGGTCTCTCTGAATGGCAGCACAGCCCTCAGGTGTGTCAGCCACTCCTCCCAGTTTAGTGTCATCAGCAAACTTGCTGACCATGCACTCTATTCCCTCATCCAAGTCATTGATGAATATGTTGAATAATACTGGTCCCAGTACCGACCCTTGAGGGACTCCACTGGATACAGGCCTCCAACTGGACTCTGTCCCATTGACCACTACTCTCTGGCTTCTATCCTTCAGCCAGTTCACAATTCACCTCACTACCCGATCATCCAGACCACACTTCCTCAGTTTAGGTGTGAGGATGCCGTGGGAGACTGTGTCAAATGCTTTATTGAAATCAAGAGAGACCACATCCACTGCTCTACCATCATCCACCCACTGAGTGATGTCCTCATAAAAGGCTATCAGGTTTGTCAAGCACAACTTCCCCTTAGTGAAGCCATGTTGACTGCCCCTAATGACCCTCTTATCCTTGATATGCCTAGAGACAGCACCAAGGATAAGTTGTTCCATTATGTTTCCAGGGATGGAGGTGAGGCTGACTGGTCTATAGTTGCCTGGGTCTTCCTTCTTGCCCTTTTTGAAGACTGGAGTGACATTAGCTTTCCTCCAGCCCTCAGGCACCTCTCCCATTCCCCACGATTTAGCAAAGATGATGGAGAGTGCCCTGACAATGACATCCACCAGCTCCTCAGCACCCATGGGTGAATCCCATCAGGACCCATGGATTTGTGGATGTCCAGGTTGCTTAACTGGTCCTAACCAAGTCCTCATCAACCAGGGTAGACTCCTGCTCTATCCTGACTTCCTCAGGAGCCTCAGTGTTCCGGGACTCATCGGGATAGCCTCCAGGAGTATAGACTGAGGCAAAGAAGGCATTCAGTAACTCTGCCTTCTTCTTATCCTCTATCACCAGGCCATCCTCCTCATTCACCAGTGAGCCTGCATTGCCTCTAGTGTTAGTTTTATCTGCAATGTATTTGAAGAAGCCCTTTCTGTTGTCCTTGACCTTTCTTGCAAGGTTTAATTCCAAGAAGGTCTTAGCTTTCCTAGTTGCCTCCCTACATCCTCTGACAGCAGACCTATATTACTCCCGAGTGGCCTGCCCCTCCTTCCATGATCTGTACACTCTCTTTTTCCACTTGAGTTTGCCCAACAGTTCCCCATTTAACCATGCAGGTCTCTTGGTACCCTTTCTTGACTTCCTATCTGTTGGGATGCACAGGTCTTGAGCTTGGAAGAAGAGGTCCTTGAAGGCTGACAACTGTCTTGGACCCCTTTACCTTCTAGTACTCTGTACAATGGAGGAATGCACTATCACAATTTAAAAACAAAAAGTACACTATCACAATACACTATTACACACACAAGAGAGACAACACTCAAGCACACTAGACTTACAGTATGCTCAGTGTTCACTTACCCCTCTGGGTAACGGCTCTCAGTCCCTGGGAAGTCACCTTCGCTGCCTCCTGATCAAGGGGGGGAAAAATCTCCTCACAGACCAGCAGTGTAGTTGCAGGAGCAACTCTCAGTTCCCAACCCAAACTTTAGGGCTTTTATCCCCTGATTTACGTGACTGTGTAGGTACTATGCCTGAGGGGGTCTTTGGAGGTGTTACGAGAGTTCCCCTTTATCGATTGTCTGAATACGCAAAGTTGTTGCTGAACAGGAAACCTTCCAGTTCTTATTATCTTACTTCAGGCAACTGGACAAAGGTTGGACTGAGACTCAGGGCACATTCTTCACTGAGGGATTTCAAGGCTCCAACCAAGTTTCGGTTCTTTGAATAATGCAGCACTGCTTTGCTTAGTCCAGGGCTCATCAGACACCTCAGGGCTGAGTGATCTACACAGCGCTCACTCACCACCCCTACCCCACCACCCCCTCACTCCCTACGTGGGTCTCTGCTTCAAGGCGATGCAAGCCTGGGTCATTTCTACAACCCACCCTGTGTCACTTGGGCAGAGACATTGAGTCGCCTGGGTGCTGGATGTTGCAGAAACTTGTTTAAGATCTGTGAGCCGGATGATCCATACAACATATCCTGATGAATCTCTTCAACCCATAAGTAATAATAAAAATGTGGAGCCTCTCAAGCAGGGGAAGGTAGAGCTTGGAAAAATCCCAGATTCACTCAAATGCAGGCTGAAATTCTAAGAATACTGTTGTGGTTTTAGGCCGATCCAGCAACTAAAACTCACATATTCTCTCCTTCTCCAGTAAAGTAGAGAGGAGAAAAAAAAATAAAGGGACTGAGGGTTGAGACAAGAACAGAGGAAGCACCCACCAACCATGGTCCCAGGCAAAACAGACTGGGCTTTCTTAAAGCAAAACAGTTTATTAATGGTTACTTAGAAGGACAAAGGGAAACAAAACCGGTTACTTGAGAGGACAGAAAGAAACAAAGCCAGATCTTAAAACCGACACCTTCCCCCCCTCCCCTTTCCTTTTCCTCCCGGCTCTACCTCCTCTCCCCAGCGGCACAGGGGGCAGGGACTGGGGAGTACAGGTCAGTTCATTCCCTGCTGTTACTGCTGCTTCTTTCTTAAAGGAGGAGGAGTCCTTACACCCTTTTCCCCTGCTCCAATGGATCCCCTACCCACAAGGAAAAATCCACAAACTTCTCCAACGTGAGTCCAGCCCACTGGAAACAATCCTTCCCCACAGATTGCTCCAGTGTGGGCTTTACCACAGTCTTGGATTCTTAGGGAGTTGTAGCCACTCGCTCTGGCGTGGGCCATCACGCAGACTCCAGATGCCTCTCTACCTTGTCATGCGTCCCAACACGACCATCCTCAGGCTCAGGCATCTCCTCTCACAGGCTGCGAGAGTCTCTGCTCCACCGAGGCCGTCCTGGTTGCAGGGGGCCGCCTGCCATCTCACCATCAGCTGCAGGGGAAACTCGGCTCCGGCACACCTCCTCCCGCTCCATCCTCACTGACCTGCTGTCGATGTGGCTGTTTCTCTCAGATCTCAGTCCTCTCCGGGTGAACTCAGCCCAGTGGGCACCCCGGGAGTGGGGTGCCCCCGAGTTCCCCAGCTGGCTCTGTCGCCACTATCCTCAGTGGACGGCGCCGGCCCGACGCAGGCAGCTGCCTGGCCGGGAGCCAGGGAGCGGGGGCAGTGCCCTCCTCCCTTCTCTCCTTGCTCCTGGGCAAAGCACCTTTTCCGGTTCCTTTGTCCCGACTTAAATAGGGCAATTCGCAGAGGTGCCCTATTGGCTCAACCCGAGGGGGATGGCAGTCTGATCTGGTGGCCAGAACCAAGCCTAACCGGTTTCAAAACCGGGGAAGTCACAGGGAGCAAAACCCCTCTCCTGCCACCAGAACCCCCACCCCCTCCACATCAAACCATGACAAATACCCAAGGGAGAGAAGCTATTTTACTTCAGCTGTAGGCTAATAGTCAAACAGGACTGCCGAATTCACCAGGTTATACCAAATTCACTATTTTTCCCTCCTTCTTTAGTTTGTACTACTTATAAAACTTCTAATTTAGAATGTGATGTTAGCAATACTGGTAGCTCTACTCCTTTTTCGTATTCAAAGAGTTGCTGGTAGCATTATATGAATAAAATGCTTTTATTCTTTTCCCATCAGTATATGAACATAGCTGGGAGAATGGGCTAGATCCTCTTCTGACTTGCTATCACCAGAATAGTGGGAAAATCAATGACCTTAGATTCCTTATTTCAGGTGAAATGTACGGTGCAAACTTTCATTTTCAAGTTCCAAGAACTTTCCAGAGCCAGCTATCATAAATGTTTTAATGTTACTCGTAAGTGGCCCAAATTAAGAGACGATGAAGAGATAAACTGCCCATGAGACCATGCATTCTATTTATTTTTCAAAGTAGAATGGTGCCTTCAATTAATTTTTTCACTTTCTTTACGATATGACCCTGACTCACATCCTAGATACAGTCTTCTTCACAAAAGCAAGTGATGTGTGAACATGAATTACTGAAACTTTTGCATATTCCTTTTGTGGGTGTTCACAGTGTAATATACACAAGACAATATTATTCTCCAATGTGGAAAGCTGAGCAATTTCTGTTCTTGTTTATGCTTGTGCAAATATGAAAAGTAACATAATTAGTTATATCATACATTTCATGACCATTCTCTTCAATTTGTAACGCAGCTTCCTCATCAGGAATCTGGAAGAACACGGCTATTCCATTATTCTGTCTTGTTTAACTGCAAGCCACCACATGGTTATGAGATAATGCAAACAACACTAAAACATCACATCAGAGACTGACTTTGTTTTCACAATTAGAAGAATCAAAAGCACCAAAGTTACTTCTATGCCTACATCCTTTGATTGTACTTTGCAAGAGCCGTTATGCTACTAAGTTTGTCAGGAATTCCGATTTATAAAAACATATTTCCAAACAAATGCAAATATATGGCTTATTGGAGACTTATTGGACTTTATGGAGACTTTTTATGAGTATGCTTTCCTTCTGTGACAATGCAGTCCAAAGAGTTTAAGTCAACTCACAATGGAGGTAAAAGTTTCATACTCTTCAGATGCTGTAGTGTAGACATGTGTCCCGGATTTCAGCTGAGACGGAGTCAGTTCTTTTTAGCAGCTACAAGAGCTCTATGCTTTGGTTTTAGTCTGGGATTTGTTATGAGAAGAATGTTGATAGCTATAGTCGGTACTGAGACCTCAAGGATTTTTCAGTTCCTGTGTTCTTGCCAGTGTGCAGGAGCACAACAGGCTGGGGGGAGCATGGCCAGGACAAAGCACCCACAGCTCCCCTTGTGATTTGAATTTAGGCTCAAGATTGAAGGCTAAACTGGGCAATGAAGTATTCCATGTCATGCAGCGTCATGCCCAGTACAAAAATGAGGGCTGACCTGAAAGAAGGGGTTTTACTGTTCTGGGTTTTACTTTGATTCTGTCTCATATTCTCAGTGTGTTCTCTCTCTTCCCCCCTGCCTTCTCCACCCTCCCCCCCCCCAACCCCTCCCCCACCTCTCGGGGCCTCTCTCTCGTCCAGGATTTAGGTGTCAGGACTTAAACTGTTGGCATCATTAGGCTGGGACCAGACAGGGCTTGGTCACCAGGTGGTGAGCAATTACACTGTGCATCATTTGTTTGTGTATATTATTATCATATACATATATATATTTCCATATATTATTGTAGTAGTATTACATTGTTTTTATCTCAACCTACGGGTCCCTTTCCCTTTTCCCCTTTATTTCTCTTCCCATCCCCTGGGGATGGGGGAGGGTGAGCAAGCGGCTGGGTGGAGTTAGTTGCGGGCCGGCTAAACCATGACAACATGGAAAAGATAAGAAAATTATTCATTTATACTATAGCACTTGTGCTTTCTATTTGAAAGCCTGCATTTAGATGAGAGAAAATCCTATATCGAAGAGATGACACCGTGGCAGAAGAAAAGTGAAAAACATTTTAGTCAACTTATTTTTAAATTCAACTTCTGTGTTTTTTCTTGCAGGCACTTCATTTCAGGAGCCAAGATGAATTTTTCTTCTGATAAACTTATGTTTACAAACTATGGTCTGCCTGGTTTGCTTCTAACTCCATTACCAGTTAAATTGCGTTATAATTCTTGCTTTGTCTGCCTTTAGCAACATCTGAAGGTCCAAAGTCAGCTTAAAAAGCTCAGAAAGGGAGAGAATACATACACATACTCAAGACTGATGTGGATATACTTTTAAAAAAACCAAACAATCTTAATGAAAAAGATCAAAACAGCTTACTCCAATGCAATAAAACAGGATATTTATTGAAATCAGACTCTTCCCATTCTTGTTTGAGTCATCCAAACACCAGTGTCAACTGGATGCTGTAAGGAGTCAAAAAACACATCTAACACCTATAAAGATTTCACTTCAGCAAATAAAATCCTCGCAGTCTTTCTAAGCGCAACCAAGAGTTTTTGAAAACATAAAGGTATCTAACAGTCACTTTTGTTCAGTAGGAGGTAAAAACTGAAACATACCAAGAAAAGGCCAGGATACAGCCTGTACCTTATTTGCATTTGCCAGTGTAATACTTAAATGATGCATTAATTAGCTTCATTCAGTACTTGATTTAACTTTCATTGATGAGAATAGTACAACTCTTGATGATTTCAACAGAGGTGGGATCTAAGTCTTAGTGAATGGAGCTAACAAAAATTTGCATAAAACAGGAAAACCATAAATGTCTTAAAGAAAAAAGAGGTTATTGTGATCAAGATCAAGAAACAGATCTACAGGAAATATAAATCATCCTTCAAAGCCTTCAATGGATGTAGAAGTTACACAGCAAGTGAGAATTTTGTCATTAGCCTAAACTGAAAAAAAAAGCAAAACACGAATCCCAAATTATAAAAATACCTTTTCAGCAAAAACAATGTTGGCAACTCCTTCCTTAGCGGATCAGAAGCACTGACTCCAGGAGTATTGCATCTGATTCCAGGCATCATATTTGAAAAAAATATAGTGATAAGCCAGAAAGAGTTTGAAACAGGCTTGAAAAAAGAAAAGGAGGCAAAGGGTTGAAAGGGCACTGTATTTCCTTTAATGTAAGTTGAAAAAAAAGAGAGACATGTAGGGTAGAAGAATAAGGCAATTTTTCTCAAATAAGTGCATCTTTTTATGAAGAGAATCATGACCATTTGTTCTTCCAGTATGTCATTGGTAACACAACAGATTTCAAATACAGATGAAAGATTACAAGGAAAGCTAAGCTAGAGGTTAGCAAAAGCTCTCAAACTCTCACTGCAAGAACATTTTGGGTGGCTTGCGGAGCATCCTTCCTACTGGAATTGCTTTCTCAATAGCTTAGGCAAGCGGTTTAAGCCATGGCCCACATCCATATTTGCTCAACAATAGGGAGATGTCTTCCACAGTCTTTTGACCTCTTAAGTGTGCATTTCTGTAAATCACAGTACTCTCAAAGCCCAGACAGAGTAATAGTGATGAAGGGACAACGGACAGTCAGGGCAACTTAGGGTTCCACAAAGGTTCAGCTCAAGCTTTTCCTGTCCCCTGCACTCTATCACGCCTCTCCTTGTCCACTCTACAGCAGCTGAGAAAGCAAATAATTTCCTTCCAAGTTTGCTGCATTGCTGGCTTGGAACCTGTTTGACAACTCCCCTTGCTTCTGAAGGGCAAGCTGATGGCTGACTTGACATTGTAATAATGTCACCTTGCTTGAAACCCATCTTGAAGCTGCGAAGTAGAAACTTGACTTTATAACGTCGGAAGCAAGCACCAAGAGCCTGCTTCCTGTCTCAGCAATAATTCCTTGCTATGCTGGAAACTGGATGTCCTCAGCCACTCCACCTGTGTTTTAGAAAGACAGAGGTATCTGAACGTGACGCTTTATCAGCAAGGGTGCTTGATGGTTGAGGCCAAGCCATGATTTCTGAACGGCCAGTCTTAACTTTAATTGGGATCTATTCGGACTAGCCGTTTCCTCATACAAATCCCACAGGAAGCTTTTATATTACCTCTAGTAAATCTGCCACCCTTCACAGACAGCTGTGATTTAGGTAGGCATCTGAATCACGTAGGTAGCTCCTGAGCTGTAGTAAGCTGGCACTGTTCCCCGTGTCCGCAGACTGCTGCTTTTCACCAGATGGGGACCTACTCTCTGCTGACATCTTCAGAAAATGTTTATTCTTTGCATTGTCACGGTAAAGTATTCGTGAATATAGATGTACATTCTGCTGGGAAACAGGGTTGGAAAAACTGGATATATAAATACTTGGTATTAGTAAAATACCACTTTCTTAATGTGTATTTGTCACTACAATGTGTAGTGATTTCCGGATTTTTTCTCCCTTGAAATGTCTTTACTGCTTGAAATCTTTTTCCAGGCAAAATAATTTGTGAGTTCTATTTGCTTAACAGCAGACTTCATATATGAACACTTTGTAGCCATATGAATATAAAAATATGTATGTGAGAGAGAAATCTGTACACACAACACACACACACGTCAGTTAAAAATATCGTCTGTGATTGTAATTAAATCTTGCGGGCAATTTTGGCCTGCTATCTAAAAGCACCACAGTATATGATCTTACTTACAATAAAATACATGTTGCTCTGTCTGGCCACAAAAAAAGTGAACTAAAGCTGGAGCTTTTCCTGAGACTCTGTAGTATCCTCATTGTTGGTTTGTCAAACCTGTATCTTCTGATTTCAGAGGTTTTAATCTGTCTCCATCCCGCTTTTCCGTATCTTTCACAACTCGTCACTGCCATCTTGTGGAAAAAATGTGCATTAGTTCTTCACCAAAAAAATTGAAAACTCATTAAATACAATGTGTTCTGAAGACATTTCTAGTAGTAACTGAAAAATATTACTTTATATGTAAACCGAAAGTAATAAGATTCGTATATACGAAATAAAAAATTTACCATGAAATTAAGCCCCAAAAATACAAATTTCATAAACTTCTAAACATTTGCCAACACCATTAAAACATCTTGTTCTCAAAGAGAACACTCTATTACAAAACTTAAAGGGTGGAATATTGAGCATATAATAGCATAACTTTTAAAATATACACATACAGCACATTAGTATACTCTACAAATTGAAGCAAAAGCTGTTTTGATATTTATGAAATGCTTTGACATAAGAAAACAATTATGTTAAAAGGTTTTAATTTCTTGCCCTTTTCTTATAAAAGAGAAAATTCCTACAAAATATTTTAATTTTTCACAAGCTGCATTTTACTATGGATTTTTTTCCCCAAAAGGTTCCAACATGCACTGAAAACTGATAAGGCTGTTAACACGAACAAAGTAAATTTTATCAGGTCATAATTTCAAAATGTACAATGTTTCACATCAATGTGTGACATCTTTAAAAAGTTGTAGAATTGCAAAACATGTCATGGTCTAACAAAAATTGTATTACTTGTTTTCACACCTTCCAAAATGTGCATGATTACAAATGTTTTCTATACTACGCAGTTAGGGAAAAGAGGATATCCTCAAGTTTGTTTTAAGGTCAGCAGTTGCAGTATAAAGGGCTGGCTGCCCTCTTACATGATGCAAGAGTTATTGTACCCAAGCTATGGCACAATATCATTCTGGTTTGTGTTGTATCATGTACTGCTGTGCTTCATAAATCTTCCAAATGTACCGATACGTCCCACAACCTTGCAGAGTCTGTGTTACGATGGTGCTTGCAGTGATTTTCTTTCACAATAAAAGTTTGATACTTTTTTTTCAATAACCAACAACCTCGTCAGGCTGTCTTCAATGAGCAGTATTAAGGGGTAGTCTTCTGTCAGGAATTTGCTGGATTACGCTCTTTAGACACATCAGCTTTTTCATGTGTAATACTTTTTCCTTTTTATAATACTGCTTTCCTGTCTTATCAGGATGTCTCTGAATGCAGACACGTTGTTCCTTCTGGTCTCTGAAATGGGACATCCAAGTCCTTTAAGGGGGCTTTAATGCCCACCACCAGGCAACAACAACCAAGCTTCACTTGGAAAGGGGTGCCTAAGTCTTTCTAGTACGATGACTTTAAAACACCATCTAAACAAAGGAGAACTAGATCTAACGCAAATCTAGAGCCCCAAAAAGTTGATGAAGTCCTTATATAGGGTCTGGTCGACTGGGAGAAATGCCAGATTTGATAGAAGAACTGAGAACACACAAAAATTCTCGGACACACACCATCAGGCACCACAGATGCCTACAGTAGTCACAGAAGAGAAGGAAACCAGGCAATACTCTCTTCCAAATGCTGGAGTCGGTTCCTCAGCCAAAGCAGCTACAAGGACTGTTCTGCCTGAGAGAAGAGTCTCTCTAGAAGATACTAACGCCTGCAAACCAGGAGGGTGAACAGATTCCCGTGGTGAAAGTTCTGCAAATTTCTGGCTTCATGTCCTTGAAACAGATTCAGTGATGCAAACATTCAAATTTCTGTAGTATTAACGACAGCTGATGCCTTGTGTGTCTGAAAAGACAACTTGGCTTGCAGTCCAAGCAGGAAATTCCTACTATATTATTTTTCTTCCCTGCCTCCTGCAGCTGAGAAAAACAAGGTTGGATCAGCATGAAGACTACATTATGATCACAAAAGTTAAAGAACGGTGAGATGAATTACCTTGTGAAGTCCACAAACGGAAACGTGTAGGAATGAATGAGGAAACAGGCAGTGTTCAATGCAGCTTATCTGTCCTGATCCCAAAGATATATAGGAGTACATGCTACCATGTGGATGTCTGGATAATAACATACTCTCCAGACTAATGCCTGTGCAATGAATATGACCATATTGAGCAGAGAGGAAAATCTTGAATTAGTACTATTTCAGAGTTACTGGGAGGATCTACCAACACACAAATTATTTCTTCTTATTTATGGAACTATAGGAGAAGCATCCCTTACCAGTCTAATTGTATTACTGACCTTATCAGGATGTTTGGAACCCATATTCCAGGCATCTTTTACAAAACATTGTGCTAACTTTAGTGAAATGACGTGCTTGGGTGAAATACTGGAGTCGCTGTAGTTGTGATAGACAAGCATAACTATGCGGTGCACGTACAACCTCTTTTGAGGGAGGCGAGCCTCAGTGCCTACCAGAAATTGTCACTTCTTTTAACTTTCATTCATGATTTAGTCATGCTTAATGTGCAACAAATACAGAAGTGTTTTCAGTAGATGTACAAGGAGATCAAAATCAAAGCGGCCTTTTGTTTTGGCCTTTCTTCCTCATGCACAAAAGTGAGTTTTCAGCAGTCCATGCAGCACTTTGCTAGCTTGTCCACTTTGCAAACACAGGCCGCCCTCTTCTTTGAATTAGAAGCATATTTAAGTCAAAAGTGAATATTCAGATCCTATGGCTTCAGTGCATGGTGGCTTTTGGATATGAACCACATGGAGAGCAACACTAGAGGATGTAAAGTTTCTGGATTTTCTGCCACGAAAACACAGGCAGAAGCACCAAGGAAGCTGATGGAAAGGGTATGATTTGAGGAAGGTCAAAAATAAGACAAGACAGTGAGTGGACAAAGCAACAGTAAATTTGGGATCTCTCACATGCCTTTTAGTCTTGAACTACTCGCTTTGGTATACGCTTTCTTTGCTCCTGAATGCAGGGTGGTAGGAATTAGTAGTTCCTCATTGCACAAGATATTTTTAAGATTATAAAACCTACTCTCTCTTCTTTTGCACTGCGATCAAGTTAAAATTTTTCTGTGTGTGCTTAACAGTAGAATCAGAAAATGAAGCAAACAGGCTTTAATATGCAATTCCCTCATCTATCTTCTAGCACATTCTTCACAAATGTGAAGTCCCTATAGTCACTTCCTTTCTGGCCCACTGACTATGGTTTATACAATGTGGAAAAACTCCAGGAATGTACTTGTATAGAGCTTCAGTTTTTGATAAACTGTCACTTCCTGGGAAAAGACAAATATCAACTTTTTTTTTTTTTTAACATTGCCCAACTCTTCTGACTGTGTCAGAAATAAAAACAATAAAAGGAAGAATCGGAATAGATAATGTCTTTGCCTTCTTCCTTTCAAACTTCCTCTGGGCTTGATTGAATATGTAAATTCACCATCAGAAAACGAAAGAGATCATTACCTTCTACTTATGCATAAGACAGACGTAGGAGTTTACTTCTGCAAGTCTTCACACCTTTACCATTCATTCAGGAGTAACTGTAGTGGTTATGGCACAGCATGTCGGAAGTACCTGCCTGAAAGCCAGAAGTGAAATAATTAGCTAATAAAAGAGCCAGTTTACAAAGAGCTATCCAAGCTGATCTGTTCACAGGCATGTATTAAAGTGTGTTTCTCTGCTAATGCTGAATGAGTGTTCACCAACTACTCACGGGTACTGGTGGAGCAGGCTGTATGGTGGCAGACACTGGGGTATTGCCTTCACAGCAAGCCACCATCACCAGCATGGCAACGTGGACACAACCGTATGGTGTACATGTGCTCTTCGATGTGTCCCACAACTAAGTTTTCCTGACAAGAGTTAGACATTGGGAAAAAAAGTGGAGGGAACAGTGTTAAGATTAGACTTGCAGATCTCAAAGTACAAGGTGTCAGTCTAGTCATGTTAAAACATCCGCTTAGAATAACTCACACAGTAACTGTAGCATATTATAGAGAGGAATCATGAATATGCAATCAGAAAACAGTTTCAGAGCCTGATCACCATCTCTGTCAATTACAGCAGTCACTTTCTGTAATGTTGCCTTGTCATTTTGACAGTGATTATACCTTTACGTGATGTATTGCAGATATTATGCTTCAGTTGTTTACAAATAGAACTGTCTCTTACACTTTCACTATACGAGCAGGACATTTTAAGTAAGGAAAACACTCCTCATAATAATTCTTCCCCCTAAGTCAGTCATGCATGACTGCAAGAGTTGCAGCTGAGAAAAGCGTCCCCGCCATGACCGCATGACATGACCAGCCCTAACAAAACCAAGCCATTCTGCAGGTTTGCGGTCAGTGTCCAAAACTCAAGTGTATGGGATTTTTCAATTGATAATGCCCATGGCAGAACATTTTTCTCTAAGTGAGAAAGCTGTTTTTCAATAAATCATTAATGTTTCAAGCTTGTAAAAGCAATGTTTTTTAAATACAGTAAGCTATAAACATCAGTTGTCTGACTGACCATTTTATAGAGGTCCTGTGTGCGATGTTTGTGTTTATAAACAGATTTGTTCATGACACCACATATTAATTGTTCTGTATTTCACAATGATCTAAAACTTCTTTACAGAGAACTTAAGAAAATTGTAGAATCATCATAATGAACGAGGCTTTTAGAAATCTTTGTTCAATAATTATTTGTAGGACTATCACATATTTTAATAGTAAATATATCTTTATATCTTTATCATTTAGTTTGTTTGGTATGGAGATTAGAGAATGTGAAGGATACATACCTCAATTGTCAAAATTATTACGGAGTAAATATCCTCCCAGATTCTAGTTATAATGGACTTTCAGAGATCAAGTTGTAGCCCATATAAGCTAATTTAAAGTAAATGCAATAAAAGATTGAGACCATTTTCCATGTATTTGTCATAAACTCCTTTACTTTTTTCTACACTTGTTGTCTCTTTGGTATCAAAACAGGAATCTTACATTGGTGATGACTTTAATCTGAGTTACATGTAGACATAGTATCAGATCTCTTCCAGGTATTAAATTTTGAATCAAGAGATATGGATATTATTCTAGTAACGCTGTATTGGAGATGGTATGAGTAACTATATGATAAACATTGTCACGAGAAACGCACATAACTCTGGACCAGTTATCTTTCCAGTGATAACTTTTAGTCTCTGAATTTGACACCAGAACTGCACAGCAAGCAATTAGAGCTTCCATATAAAAATTCTGAATGAAATATTTATTAACTAGCTGGTAGAGCATTTTGCCTTAGAATTTTTACACAGTTTTCATTGTTTTCCATCCACACAGCTGAAAAGCAGCAGTAGAACCAGCAGAGAGGAAAATAAACCCTGAGTGAAATATGAATTTATTAAACCTACAGGGAATCTACATGGCCAGTGAAAGAATCTGTCCATACAGAGACAACACTGAACAAATCACTTCAATATTTGCCATCTTTACCAGTATCTCCATGTGGCACTATTTGCATGATACCATTTAATCAGCAGCAGTCAGAATGAAGCACAAAACCATACTTATGAGTCCAGAACACTAATAGTTTACTCGATTCCTCTACACTCATTATGAGTAAAATGATTGTATCTAAAGAAAGTTCTGGCTCACCAGAGATTTTAACGCTGATGGTCTTGCCAGTACTCAATCTTATTTGTGCTGATATTTTTCTGCACATAGTAAAGACAACAACGGCAAAACCTGGCATCAGCATTGTTACTATTGCTAGCCAAAGTACTCCCAAATAGCTGTGGCAAATAGATGGGGTGAAAAGTCTGAACAACGTATTACCACCCTCTTCTAGGTCAATTTAATCATTCAGAGATACTTTGCAAGCAGAATATATCCAACTTAAAAGCTCAAAAAGTTACTTAGTGGTAATAGTACACCAAAGGTATACAGAAGGAAACACATGCTGTTCCTTCTAGCCCTCTAATCCTGAAAAAAAAAATGAAATGCAGAATTACAGAAGCACATCAAAGAGATTTGGAGTAAGAACAGCAACAGTAGTATGGTTCCTATGGATGGCACAGGTTTACCAGGAAATGTCAAGAGGAACTTGATTACCATGGCACTGCTCTACCCACTTGAATACTGCTTGCACAGCGAGTATTGCATGTTCTTTTCATGGAAAACGCCTCTTAAGATTATTTCAGATTTTTAAGTGGTTGTTTGCCAAATGTCATTTCAGGTAGCTTTGCATTTTATTTCAACAGATATAGTAGTGATAAATTTTTTCGGAGAAATATTTTCTTCCAGTTTTTGTTTTCCTATCTGTTGAGGGCTTATTACCACCTTCTCTTGGGTCAGTTTGTGCAGCTGCTTTTAGCTCCATACACAGACACTCGGCATGTAAGATACAAAGAACTTTAAAGTATAAGTATAACCGAATATATAATGACTCAACACACATAAAGGACAGCTAGGATTTAACAGGCTAATAGTGCCTATTTCCTCACCAGCCTCATAAGACCCTTAAAGGGCTGGTGGGCTGGGCAGGCATCAGTAGGGGAAAAAGAGTTTGAACCACCATCTCCACTAGCAACAGCACACCGGTGCACTAATAACCTGAGCACCTAAAAAAAACACTCAATCTGACTCCCTCTGCTTTGTTCCTTTGTTTTTCTTTAGCCATTTTTTACCTTTCTTGTTGAAACCTTGAGCTGCCACCCCCTCTCAACAAACTCACTTTTTTTACCGGACAATGTGCTTCAGGCACAAACAAAGGCACAGCACATTTGTAGCATCAGCTCCAGAACCCACCAGCAACACGCTTCTATAAATGTCACACTCTCAGAGGCCAAAGTAGTTAAAAAACCCAACCGAACAAAAAAAGGGCAAAAGCTGTAGATGGTGGGAGGCGAAACACATGTACATTACCTGGAAGAAAGGAAAGAATACAAAGTAGAAGTGGGAACTGGATAAAAATTAAGGCAAAATAAGTGAAAAAAGCAAAAGAGAGAAGAAGAGATCTACTGGCAGCAGATAAGGAGTTTCACGCTTACAAAGCAGTATTAATAAAATGTGTTAAAAGTGCCAGATGACTCATACCAAAACATTTGTCTGTGCAGTCAAAGCAAAACGGTTCAAGTTGATCTTCAAAACATGAAGCATAAAGAAACACACCACAGGGACTCTCAGTGGGCTGAAACAGATGACAGACCAACAGGTGCCGTGGGCTTAAGAAGCCAAGTAAAGGGGTCAGCTCAAACACTTAAGTGTTTCTCAAGACTGCCGTTTGAACCCGCTGTCAGCAACGCTCGGTCCTTGTGCAAGGACTTGTGGGTAGCCCAGCGGTCATCATTCAGATCATGAGCACAACAGTCAGCCGAGGGAAATGGCACAACAGTCGCTTATAACACCGAGTGCCAAACGGTCATAGAAAGTGGTTCTCAGTGAGGCATGGTTTGAAAAAGCCAAACTTGGTGGAAACTGAATTCTTCTCAGAACAAACTGCATAGAAATCGCTGGGATCAGCAGAGGGATTGTTCGACCCTGAGGGTCAAGAGAGGTGGAGGCAAGTTGGGAAACAGCAGGGTGGAAACTCTGGTCAGGGCACAAGGGTCTGAGCTCTGCAGAGATAAGAGCAGCAGTATCAGCTCGGGTGAATCCAGAAGAGTCTCTTCTGGTTCAGCTTTCACTAGAGCTGCCTTAAAAGGAAGCAGTAGATGTATTTTAGGCCCTGCTGTACATCTCCAGCAGTGAAACAAGAAACGATGTTGCCGTTGTTAATTCACGGACTGTTTATCTTGTTTACCCTCCAACAAAATAATTGTTGCTTGATTACAATTACTAAAATGCTTTGCCAGCCAGTCATACAGCAGATGTTATCTTCTCCCTGAGCAACTCTCGCAGGGCTGAAGCTGCACATCTCACAAATCAAATCCCGGTATACCAGGCCAACATTCACATCCATCTAGTCACATGCTTTTAGCTGTTGCAAGCCTGTCATAGACCTTTTCCTTTTCGGGTCTGCTTAGTTACACTCTCATTCGCACAGAGCAGGCTCATAACAGGCAGATTTATCTAGAGATAACAAACACGCTGGGCCAGATCCTCCGTTGAAATTCATAGAGGTCTGCGAATTTAACATTAATTGAAAGGCTAATTTTTTGCTGGTGATAACCTGCTTTCCTTCTTTCACTGCAAGAGGCATGGCAAAGCCTTTCTCCACAACTGTCACACACACGGATGCACAAAGACATGTGTATGCTTGCATCAGAACAGCATTATATGCAGATAAGATACCAAATAATCCCAGGGCTCACACCTGAGAATCACATTTATTTTCCTTTGTAATGGTAATACATTTGGGAAAATTAAAATGGAACTTGTTTAGCAAAAAAGTGATGAGAGGTCCTTCCACTGAAACCTCTTCACAATAGACTACCTTCTGTCAACTGTCCAAACTTTCTGAAACTTATCAGTACTTTTTTTCCTTTTTTTTTGGATGAAATAGAAATTGATGGGTATCTATATCTCAGGCCTGCTTTTTATACAGTGCATTGATATACAGCAGCTTGCTTCCACATTTAGTAAAGAAAAATAAAAGCAGTCAAAAAAAATTAAAATTGAGTAAGACAGAAAGTAAAATGATCTAATTGATTGTGGCACAGGGCAGATTTGTTTCTCAGGTTCCTTGCTCCCCTGTGTACCCCAGTGAAAGCTCAGTCTGAGCAGGTCAAGAAGTGACACTGCAGGGCTGGGTGGTAGGTGCTACTGGAGGGCTCTGCCAGCAACATCATCTACTGTCGCATCTGCAGCTGCATGGACCAGGTGAATTGCTTCTCTGTGTCCCTAGGAATGCTTCTGCTGTGCTCGAAAGCAAGTAGAAGGAGAGAAAAGAGGACAAGACTTTCTGCCTGGGACCACAACGTATGTATTTGTGGGGTGTGGTCTGGCTAAGGATATTTTTGCAATATCTTAGTTAGTATGCTGCTATGATATATATGCATATATAATGGTATGCATAGCCACAGTAGCAGTCTGGCATCTCTAATCAGTTGTCACCTTCCATGACATTTCAGGAAGCCAGCTTTGCTTGACTTAAGCAGCTGGAGAGGAGTGAGCAGGCAAAGGTAACAACTTTCACTCTAGTGAGAGTTCAGGGATTTAAGCATAGCCTGACTTATCCAAAGCAGCCATCTGAGTATCCTGTCAGAGACACCAGCTACCGTAAGAAAGTCCTGCAGCAGAACATGTCATCTAGTAACAGAGCATGGGGGGAAGATGCCAGCTTCCACTTCATTCCTTCCTCTCCACAACAGAACCAGTGATACTTCTTAAAGTCTTCACACGCAGATTTACAGCAGTCATATCTGGAGATGGGAAGGAGAGGGTTCCCACCAGTTACACAATGTTTCAAAATTTTCCTTTGGACAAACGGCTGAAAACTTGTCCCATCCAGGTGAATCACATAAAAGATCATATTTATGTGTTGTCAGGTAAAGAAATGTAAGAAGCATAAGCTACTGCTAGCAATGGTCCTTTGCAATAGCTTACCAGCAAACATGTTAAAATAATAGTAGAGAAAAAAAGATAGTGTCTTTATAAAACAATAAAAATACTAACATCAGTTATTACTACTAACTTTAGAAACCTTAAAAATAGTAGCATCTTACTGATCCTTGTACTTTAGGGAAGTTTGTCTAAATTCTTGTATTTCACAGAAACAATCCAGAGACTTTCCAAGCTCATACATTACTTTCAAGGGGAATTTAGTGATGACAACATGAACAAGAGTCTGCAGTCAGAGTTGTTAGGAAGTTACTGGGATCTTGGTTTTCTTAACCTCCCACAACAGCTAGACTGTGTCATCCTTTAGAGTTTTGCTAAGCCATGATTACTGTGATTAAGGAATTCCCTTACCATCTCTGAACAAAGGCCAAATTTCACTAAAAAATGTTTGCTAAATTTTGTTAAAATCTGAGACACTCTACTAAACATTTCCAGTGTTCCTAGTTTCTTAACGTTGCAGTCTGACACATTGCAAAAATGCCTGGCTTTCCAGAAACATGATCATAATCCACTTTTAAGAATTCTACCAGTCAACCAACAGTTAGGAAAGGAAGGACTATGCTTGCTAATAGCCTCTAGCAGTCTTGTCCTGGTCCACTGCTCATATAAGAATAAGCATGGGGTGCATGACACCTCCTACTACTCACACAGCTCCTCTGTCTCTCAATGTGACATGGGTATGAAATAATTGGAGCACAGGTAGAA
Organism: Tauraco erythrolophus; assembly: GCF_009769465.1. Taxonomy (NCBI): domain Eukaryota; kingdom Metazoa; phylum Chordata; class Aves; order Musophagiformes; family Musophagidae; genus Tauraco; species Tauraco erythrolophus. The sequence goes on along the minus strand of NC_141496.1, from coordinate 45,739,156 downwards.
GACTAAAGAGTTTCTCCAGCAATTAAGCTTCTTCTTTGGGTCACCAGTTATGGTGTAAGTTTTCAAGAGCAAACCTGCAATGTCAGGTTTATTTAAAAACACATGGCAGTATTGAATGATATTTTTGGTTTGCCTTTTAAACTAGTGTTGTTGAAGCTTCCAAATTTTCCTTTCCTTTTCTCTGCCTGCCTCACAATCCAGCAGCAGCAAAGTATATTGCTGCCGTGCTTCATTCTTCTCCTATGGCCATAAAATGCCATAAAATGTCCTTTGAAGTTATTTTCTTGAAACTCTGGGGGATCAGTGCCATGGTGTGCCAAATACACAACTGCCTCCAGCTCCCTACAAACTGAATGGAGTGTTAAGAAGAGTGATTTCCCCTCCTGCTAACTTCCTGCATAAAAACAGAGCTGAAAACGCGCTGGTAATGGATGCTCTATCACCAGGAACCAAGCAGGAGCTGCTGATACAGTCTGTTACGGAAAATAACAAACAGTGAATGGTTCTGTGAGGGTTTTTCTCTGTTATGAAAAACAGTGTTTGGTAACTTTTACCAGGTCTCAGCCTTCACAGCCAAGAAGTCCCAAGTCTGATGCTAAGGGCTTGTTACAAGTCTTTCTCAGTTGAGCAGGTAGTAAATGCTCTGTAATCCCATCCAGTTGTCCAGGTCAGAGCCTGGTACAACACAGAGAAAAACTCACAGCATCTTGACAGTGTCTATTGAGTTTTCAAGGTTACCTGAAGTCAGATATTTGCAACCTCTCATCCCATCTAGCCAAACACTACTAGATTCTCTTTGAGAAAACAATGTTTCTCTGGCTGAAAGGCAGGACTGCCTTTGCTGTTAAGGAGCTTTTGTACTCAATTTGTACTTTTCATTGCACTGAAAGGCAAATGACCACCCTGCCCAGCCAAAAACACTGTGTCATACTGCTCAGTACAGAGAAAATTAAAGAACAGTTTTTCTTGAGATGAGCTCTCCCTTGTTCTTACAAACAGAATGGATAATACTTAGGAGTAAAAGACCTGCACTTTAGATGTTTAATTTGCATTTGCATAAGAATCATTAGAGGCTATAAGTTCTTAGCTACAGAGAGGCAATCTTAATGAATGTTTTGCTATATCTAGTAATCAAGAAAGCAAGCTGTGGAATAACCAAAATAAATCAAAAGTTTGGGTGAAATTTAGTCAGCAGCTTGAGACTGAGCGTGGCATGTCCCTGAGTTTGTTTTCATGACAGTGCATAGGGAAAAGAAGAAAAATGCTTCATTTCTAACTTCTTAAAAGGTTGGCTGGTAATTTTCACCTTTGTAAAGTGAAACAAAAGTCGATCCTAATGACAGTGTTTTCTTTCACTTGCCATACTTATGCAAGAAGCATGTGAGGCATACAGAAAAGAAACCTAACCATCTTTAGGTCTCTGACAGGTACAATGAAGCCATGATTAAAGGACACAAATATTAAAATATTATGTTAAAATAACACAAATGTCAAACTTGGGCTCTAGTAGACAAAAGGAAATGAGAGAAAACAAAATACAAAAACCATTTTCTAAGGAAATTGAGGTCAACTCAAACCTCAGAAATGGCACAAATATAATCTAAATAGAGGAGTCTTAATCCGACATAATCTGAATTGATATCGAGATAGGTTATCATCATTCTTCAACATGACCAGGCTTATTCTCGTGTCTCTTACACCATTTATAACATATAAAAATTAAATAACACAATTTCATAGAATCATAGAATCATAGAATCATAGAATGGTTAGGGTTGGAAGGGACCTCAAAGATCATCTAGTTCCACACCCCCTGCCATGGGCAGGGAATCCTCCACTACACCAGGTTGCCCAAAGTCTCATCCAACCTGGCCTTGAACACCTCAGGGATGGGGCATCCACAACTTCTCCGGGCAACCTGTTCCAGTACCTCACCATCCTCAATGTAAAGATTTCTTTCTACATCTAACCTAAATCTGACCTCTTTCATTTAAACCATTGCCCTTGTCCTATCACTACACACCCTTGTAAAAAACCCTCTCCAGCTTTCCTGTAGGCCCCTTAGGTACTGGAAAGCTGCTATAAGATGACCCTGGAGCCTTCTCTTCTCCAGGCTGAACAGCCCCAACTCTCTCGTCTGTCTTCATAGCAGAGGTGCTCCAGCCCTTGCATCATCTTCGTGGCCCCTGGACTCGTTCCAGTAGCTCCATGTCCTTCTTGTGTTGAGGACTCCAGGCTGAACGTAGTATTCTAGGTGGGGTCTCACGAGAGCTGAGTAGAGCAGCAGAATCACTTCCCTCGACCTGCTGGCCACGCTCCTTTTGATACAGCCCAGGATATGGTTGGCTTTCTGGGCTGCCAGTGCACATTGCTGGCTCATGTTGAGCTTCTCATCCACCAGCACTCCCAAGTCATTTTTCTCAGGGCTGCTCTCGATCCATTCTCCACGCAGCCTGTATTTGTGCATTTCAGGTAATATTATTTCAGATTGTGCAATGACTTAGTTAACTTGCCTGTCAGGAGAGGCTGAGAAGAGCAGGTGGGAATGGGAGTGGATATACACGTTTGTGTATGTGTATAGTGTATATAAACCAGACGGGAGTGAGTAGAGAAGACTGAGGTAGATTCTTCTCAGTGGTATGCAGTGAGTGGATAAGAGGCAATGGGCACAAATTGAATCATAAATTCTATTTAAACATTTAAAAAACCTCCACATTTTGCTGTGAGGGTGGTCAAGCAGTTGAGCAACTTGCTCAGAGAGGTTGTGGAGTCACCATCCTTGGAGATATTAAAAACCTGACTGGTCATGGTCCTGGGCAATCTGCTCAAAAATACCTGCTTTGATAGGTCAGCTAGATGATCTCCAGAGGTGCCCACCAGCCACAGCACTTCTGTAATTCTGTAAATGAACACAGTTAAAAACAACAGAGAATAGGATAAAGATCTAAAAACAATCTAAAACACAGAAGGGAAATATATTCTAAGATTAAATCACATTAACGTAGAAAATGCTAATCTAAATGTTTAGCTCAGTGTTCTGCCTTTTCATGTCCACATATGCCTCAGTACTGGTACTCTGAAGGAATAAAGTATGGGGTGGGGGAAAGGTTGCTTAAAAGACAGAAAACTGGTAGGGAAGAAGGAAACAGGAGATTTCATGGGACCTAACAATTCAGCAAACGTAAAGGAACAGAAGGTCTCCCAAGCTCTGAACACTGCTCAACCAATGCACAGCCACAGAGCTTGGTGAACACCTGTGTTCTATAAACCATGTCCTGTCTTGAAGGTAAGACTTGCTGTTTATCTAAGGCTAACTATGTCATTGAAATCCAGTATATGGCACCATGAGGTAATATCATAGTAGGCGAGTAAAATAGATGACACTGGGTGCATTGCAGGTCAATTCTGCAAGCATGTCTGACAAATAGCATGGGAATTGTATAAGACCTCAGGTGTCGAAAGCAGTCCTTCTAGATATCTAAAACCTGTAAGCACTAACACAGAGAACTAGTCAGATTCTTGATTTTGTAAAAATGTTTTGCTCTACTGATGTGAGCTAAATATCAGGTCTGTTGGGGTCCAGTGCACCTTCTGGTCTCTGCCAGCTTGCAGATAACTGTTTGTCCCAGGGTCAAGCAGAGCCAACATTTTGCCATAATGGTCAGCTTCTGCAAGGCTTATTGACAGCAGTAACCTCTCTGGCATGAGTAGGCTCATTAACAGGGCTACGTGTATACAAGTTGCCTGATCCAGTCCTCACTTTTGTTCTTTGCTAAAACAGAAAAATATCCAAGGGAACCCTAAATCTTTGTTGTGATGCAATTATGTGGCTAGAAAGGAATCTCTATGTATGTACACATAACAATGATCATCTTCCAATCTTCCAATCATCCCTTCCAACCCTAACCTAACCATCTTAATTCATTTATGAAAGTTTCAAAATAAATGGCATTGATTTTTAAAGTTAACTACACTATAGAGCATACTCACCACTTCCTGCCCCTTGCTTACAGAAAAATAATTATAACCTATTTTCACCACCTCTCATAACTTCTTCAATATGTCATGTCCTAAAAGGCAAAGTTTTCCACCATCAAATTGCATGCAGTCTGGCACATGTGAAATGCAAGCATTTCAGGAGAGGAGTTAAGATGACTGTGTGCTCCAAGAACACCTTTCCACTTGTACCAGTTGCAGACTCTTGCAGCTCTTTCTCTGTCTGGCCTGCAGACTTGACGCTGGTACAGCAGCACAGACAACCTGGCTCACAGTGAGGCTCTTCTCTGCAAGCACCTAGAAATGACATTCAGGGAAGGAGTTAAAAGACTGGGGTGGGCATTCAGTGACCTTTATGACCCTCTGTGGTGGTTATCCAGCCCGCGGATGAGCTACCAGGAGGCACCTCGCTTACTCCTACCCTCAGTGAGGTGGAGAAGAGAAAAAATGTAACAAAAGGACTGAGGGTCAAGACAAGAGCAGAGGGAGCACCCACCAACCATGGTCCTGGGCAAAACAGACCCGGCTTGGGGACAAAACAATCCTATTTATTAACAGTTTCTTGAGAGGATAGAGAAAAACAACGCCAGATCTTAAAAACAACACCTCCCCACCCTCCCGCCTTTCCTTTCTTCCGGCTCTACTTCGCCTCCAGCGGCAGAGGGGGACAGGGAATGGGGGAGTGCAGGTCAGTTCATCCCATGTGTTACTGTCTCTCCTTTCTTAAAGGAGGAGTCCTTACACCCTTTTTCCCTTGCTCCCGTGGATCCTCTACTCACAAGGAAAATCACAAACTTCTCCAGAGTGAGTCCTACCCGCAGGATGCAGTCCTTCCCCATCGGATCATCCAGTGCGGGCTTTTACCACAGTCACAGATTCTTAGGGAGTTGCCACTTGCTCCGGCATGGATCGTCCCCAAGAACTCTGGATGCGTCTACTTTTGTCGTGTGTCCCATTCTCCACAAGTGTCCTCAGACTCAGGCATCTTTTCTCCAGCGTGGGCTTTTCCCCGGGCTGCGAGCAGGTCTCTGCTCCACCGAGTCTGTCCTGGCTGCAGGGAGGCTGCCTGCTGTCTCGCCACCAGTTGCAGGGGGACTCAGCTCCGGCACCTCCTCCCACTTCACCGCACTGCCCGCTGTCCATGTGGCCATTTTTCTCCACTCTTAGCCCTCTCCGGCCGCACTCAGCCCAGCGGCACCCGGCGCAGGCTGCTCCATGCTCACCAAGAGGCGCCGCGGTGGCCATCTCCAGCCAGTGGCGCAGCCAGCGCGGGCAGCTGCCGCCTACCCTCTCCTCACTCCAGGTCCAGAGCACGAACCCACCCCCCGGCTTCTTTGTCCCCGACTTAAATAGGACAATCACAGAGGCGCGGATTGGCTCTACCCAGTCCGAGGGGGATGGGGGTTCCGTACTAGCAAGGAAAACTGAGTAAGAACAAAAGGAGTGAAAGAGGTACAGAAACTGGCACCATAGCACCATTAGTGGAGTATCAGACCAGGCAGGGAATGACAAGCAGGTCGGTGAGAAGAAGCAAAGACATGGTCATGAAGAAGTCAAAGGAAAAGAATGCGATGGGAGCTCAAGAAATTGTTAAAAACACTAATAACACAGTCTGAAGGACTGCCAATCAGTGGGCATTCATCCTGTGTGAAAGAAATATGTGCATGTGAAGAAAGCCAAGACAGAGAAACACAAGGACATGGGTGGGAAGTTCTCTGTCTATGGTGAAGGAAAGCACAGTACATCTGAAAGCATTTGACTGCAACAAGACGTAGCTATGAGTAAGGACAAGGAAAGGTCAAGAATGACTGAGGTCATAGGTGTGAAGGACGAGTGGCCCATGCCGCTCTGTTGATGGTTTGGGAGACGAAGGCAGGCTTGAGAAGTATGGTTTCAGAAGGGTTTGGTTTTGACCATGTTGAGTGATGGAATGATGCACAAGGGACGGCTGCAGAGACAGTTGACACAGAGGATTGGATAGGTCCATCAGTGTCTAGAAAAGCAGTGAGAACTTAAACCAAATTAACATCTCTGCTCAGAGACAACTCCAATGGTAAAAAAAAAAAAAAGAGAAAGAGAAAAATGACAGACCTCTGTGGAAAATCAAACAGAAGAGGAGTATCTAATGAAAAATATCCTTATGATTAGGCATCGTCATTTCTTGGAACAAACACCAGTTTTTCTTCCTCTAATGGGGTGAATATTTGGCAGGCTTCACAGCTTAACTTGCATAAGAGTAGTAATTATTAGTTAAGTAATTTGAATAAGCAAATGAAATCTGCACATTCCTAGTTCGCTGGTTTTCAGGCAATAATTTCCTAATCAATATTTATTTACTCAGTATTCCCAACTGTAACCAACTATGACAACTTACAGTCACTCCAAGTAAGCAAAAATCAAACAGAAAATCCTCTTCTAGTAATTTTAAACTATTGTGTAATTTACTGCCCTCTTGGGAATTCATTTGGTATACTTTAATTATACTCTGCTACTAAAATGTGTTTAAAAGTATTTCATGCGAAGGCTAAACAAAACAACATCCTAAACTTGGGCCATTTATTGTGACGTCTGACAATTTGTTGTGACAGTCAAACAGACTGGGTAGCAAAAGCTGAGCAGCAAAGGCTGGCTGACTGACTTTGTTTCGGCAGACGATACTCTTGCTTGCGATTTCCAAGAGTGATCAGAACTAGCAAGACCATTTTCAAAGTAATTAAGATTTGTTTGTAAAAGCTGCAATGTAAGCAGTGCTGCAGCCTTGGGGGAGGAGGTGAGGCCATAGTTCTATAATCCATGGAAAGCCATAGGGGAGACATGAACTTCCTCCTCCTCACATGCAAGAAATCTGTGATGAGGATTTCTTCCTGACCTGGTCCAAGCTGATAGGGACCTTAAGTTGGGGCTGGGCTGGAGATGGTGCCACTGAATCCTTGTTAAAATCACAGTTTCCCAGCCTCCCCTCCTGAAGGCAGGCAGTCAGGGCTTGGCTAAGAAATCAGCTCACCTTTCTCCTTCTCTATGCTCTGAGGCATGGATTTAGAAGTCTTTAATCATCTCTGTCAACCCTTCATATATGGATAGATGGGAACGGTCTTCTTGTTTCCCCATTCCTTGTCCTAGCTCAGGAGCTATTCAGAAAGCAGCACATCAGCATCTCTCTTGTATGCCAGGCCAAGCTGTAATTGCTCCCAGTGGAGGCTCAGATAGACTGAGGAAAAACAGCTTCAGTACTAGATATGTATCCCTTTGGCAAAAGAAGAGGTGCCGTCTGCATTGCTGCTCAGCTGAAGTGCACAAACAGATCAAGGCCATGCAAAAAATCAGTGTTACGCTTACATGTATGGAGCAAACAAATTTGGAAACTTCTTGCTAGGAAACAGAATTGCCAGCCTTGACCAGCCCTGTTCATGACTTCAGCACCATCAAAAGCCAAATCATCATGAGTCACTAGTGCAAGATGACCTCAGTCAAAACTCAGACTACTCCTAAAAAGGCTTGGAATTTGCATACCAGTACAGTCACAGGCACAACAGATTGTATTTGAAAGCCACCTAAAATTTTCCAGATGGCCAGTTTGCCAGAATTCACTAGCCACATACCCAGAATGCACACATAATAACCATAGGCCATCTCAGATTGCAAAACTGTGGAAGCAAGGAGCTCAAAACGATCCTGCAGATAAAGCCCTCAGGTCTGTTTCTAGTTTGTCTGACAGAAAAACACAGCCAAACAGAGTAAAGATTAATACAGATGGTTATAAAAAGCAGCTATTCTAAATCCAAAGTGTGCAACAGCTCTTAAAATACTAGTGTCCCATAATCACTATATTTATACATTGTGACAATCATTTAATCTGATGGAAACCTGTTGAAGATGGATCAGTTAGTCATGCAGAGGCTGTACCAGGATCAGGAAACATGAGCAGGCTTAAGAGAAAGACATGGAGATGAAAACTACATTTAAAGGTAGGCACGTGTTTGTGTCTGTGTCCATGCCGCAGAAGGAGGTGTGAAGATGGAAGAGACCCATTTTTATATGGCCTTGTGCAAACATCATGCAAGATGAAAGAGAGAAAATGTCCTACAAAAGTGCTGTGAAATTCCACACAATTTAAAGAAAAAGCCTTTCAAGTTTCCTGTTCAGAGCATATGCAAAATTCAAATAAATACGACAGCAACAAGTCATGAAATGCTATGAAAAGGTGCAGTAAAAGGATTTAAGGTTCTACTCAGTTATTATTTTTTTTTAGCACCCTAAAGCCAGCCAGAAACTCAGCCCAGGCAGGCAAAGAGAAAGGGAAAATAATGTCTGACTGGTGTACTTTCCAGACTCTGCAGACACCATCAAAAGTTGTTGGATGATCTTCCATCACTGATGACAAGCATTGGTACTGCTAACGGTACACAGGGCATCACTGGCTCTTATCTATGCTCTGGGAAGGTTGAGGGCTCTCTCAGTACTCTCACCTTCCTCAAAGCCCTCTTAAGCCCCTTCACATCAGTAGCTGTGATTAAACTGTGAGATTTTCTCACTAACATGGCAGGGGAGGAAGGAGTCTGGGGTCAAAAGGCTGAAAGAGCTTTGACAAAGGACAATGCATAAAAGAGGAAATTTCTGAGGTCTCCAGAATGTGCTGAAATGAAAGAAATATTCCTAACATTCCCATAAGATATTGTAATTCAGAAGGAGTGGCTTATCTGGAATCACCTCACCCTAACTCAGGTCTCACCTGGCAGAGGAGACATCATGATCAGGTAGGTGGTTCCTAGGGTGAGGGTCATCCTCTGCACTCCAGACGTGCTGACCCCCTGTAATTTCCCCAAATGAGGAAAATTCGACTGCGTAATTTGTGGTACTGGGCGACTGCAGTCACACTCTCCCCTGCTTGTCCCAGGGCACAGCATGGATCTGGCAGTTGCATCCACTGTCGTGAGCACATCACACTTGCTATGCTATTTGTGGAAGCATAATATAATGAATCTGCCACCTCCCCATGTTTATATTTTAACCAACGTGCTCCATACCAAAGAGGTTTTAATCGCTTGGCTTGCTTGATCGCAGCATGTGTTCACATTCACAGATAACCTGCAGGAGGAAGCCTCCCATCACTGCTTCTTGCCTTTCCCCTTTTTGCAGATGTGAGGTACACTCACAGCTGGCTCTGATGCATCATCCCCTGTTGGGTGATGTCGTCACCGGTGCCAGGACACTGTGCCTGTTCTGCAGTTGCAGATCTACAGGCAGAGCAGAAGTTTTCCCACTGTTGTCAAAAGCCAGGGCACTCGCACTGCTGATGGCAGAGAGCATGCCTCGCACCATACTGAGACCATCACGTCACAGTCTCAGAGCAGCCCCACAGCGTCCCCAGCAGCACACTCAGGCCCCTCCGCAACCTGCAACTTTACTGCAACCACCACTGCTACACGCTACGTTTGCAGCACAGCCCATGCAGCACGCAGCTACCCGCCTCACCCAGCTTACCGGGCACCGCCGCTGCCAGCAGCGGGGCACCAGCTCTGCGCCAAGTGCACACGGCCTCACAGCTTGGGCTGCTCTGTTACAAAACCTTGACGAAATAATCAAGTAGAAAAGTCCTATAGAAAAATGAAAAGCAAAATGTGTAAGTTAGGACTGTTAAGTTTAATAAGTAACCATAGAGGCCTCACTTGTTTTAAACTAAGAACCATAAAAACCCTGCCAGCCAGTTGCTGGATTTCTATGTGTATTGTTTTAAGCAAGAGAACCATGGAGTTCTCACCAGCTAACCATTGGGAGTTCTTTTATTGTATTAAGAAGCAAATGAAGTGGTCACAGACACCAGTTTTGCTGCTTGAACCCCCCCCTTCTTTAACCCTTCCCGTCTTGATTTGAATATCAAGGGTTATAACCAGTAAAAATAAGTAGAGTTAACCAAGGATTGTTATAGGGTAGGAATATTGATAAGGTGATGTATCTAACGAAACCAACCATTTTAAAGGTCAAATTTAAGAGCGAGAATAAGATGTAATTTTATGTAAAAGAACTTACAAAAGATTCAACAAAACAAGTGTATAAAAACCTATGGATTTGGATGCCAAGGCAGACATGCTGGGACGGAGCTATCCTCCATGTCCCCAGTGCTGAAATAAAGGAGTACCTGTTTATCCTCTTGTGTAGATGAATTTTATTCCCAGCTGGTAACAGTTTTGGTGACCCAGATGGGACCTTACAAGCGAGACTGGAAGGGATCGAGTGCGGATCGAACTCAGGCCGGCACCGAGGAATTCTCAAGGAGGACCATCACCCTTGACCCATAAAGCTCCTCGCAACATTCCTCAGAGAAAGCAAGGCACTTCTTTCAGAATTGGTTTGCACAGCCTGCCCATAAGGCGCAGTGAAAGGTATGCAGTGTTGGGCTCAGAGGGTACCCGCTGGGCTGCAGTTGAAGCCCTGGCGTCTGCCCATGAGTCAAAGGCAGAAGCTATTGCTGGGTCGGACTTTGTTTGGTGACTCTTTTGAGTACTTGGGTTGTTAACTCCTTGGATTTGGTTTTGGTATTTGCTTGTCCTGTTTTGTGTGTCCTGTCTGGTATCTGTCTTTTGAGTATTTTGTTCAGTATTTGTTCATAGTGTATTCTGTCTGTTATATTTGTTTCATGAATATTCTCTTTAATATTTGCGTATAGAGTCTTTTGCTTGGTGTTTGTCTTTTGTGTATTCTGCATGGTATTTCTTTTAAATGTTTTCTTTGATAATTGTCTTTTAAATATTTTGTCGTGAGACGGCATCAGGACTTGTAGAATTGTTTAAGAGCAAAAGTTCTTGGAATGATTTATAGGTAATATTGGACAACTTATTAGACAGTACTGAAACGCAGATGGTGTTAAAAACCAGAAAAGTACAGACAGAGACAGTACTTATGATTAATATGCTTTCTGGAACTTTGGAACAGATTTTACTTCGGGAGACCCTCAGTGGGACCCGAATGAAACAGAACACAGGAGAAGATTAACTCGATACTAAAAATGGGTGTTATATGGAATAAAACAGGCAATGCCAAAAGCTTTGAATTGGTTTAAACTATATGAAGTAAAACAAGGTAAGAATAAATCTCCCTCTGTGTCCTTTAAAAAAAAAAAATTGAAAGAGACTTCTAAAAAAAATAATAAAAATACACTGACTTGAAATTGGAGACGGAGGCAGAACAATGGGCTCTGATTTTTATGGGGTAGTCAGTTCCTGATATAAGGAGAATGCTCCAAAAATTAAAAGGGTTGCCCTAAATTGAAAAGAAGTCAGTGAGAAGCTGCAAGAATGATGACCTGAGATGAATGAAGGGGACCGGAGGGGAGCCCAGCTGAGCCTCTAGCTACAATTAAGGTGAGAGATAATAAAGGTGAATTTTTAGTAGATACTGGAACAAGATATTCTGTTTGGAAACTTGTAAAGGAAAATTGGGAAATAAAATGGTTAATATGATTGAAGCGACCGGAAAACAAACAAAAAAACCCCATTCCTTCAACCCCTAGATATAAAATTCAGAAATAAAGTGATTACACACGAATTTTGTACATACCAGAATGTCCAATACCTTCGTTGGGACAAGATTTGCTATCCAATTAAATGCACAAATAGTTTTTGAAGAAGGAGAATCCTTTTAAAAATTCCAGAGTCCAAACCAGGGGAAACATTGATGATACAAGAAAAAGCCAAAGGAGAAATCCCACAAGGAATAGATGAGGCTGTCATATCCGCGGTCTGGAACACAGACCGACCTGGGAAATCCCAGCCAGCGCAGCCCGTGAAAATAGAATTGAAAGAACAGGCAAAGCCAGTAAGAATCCAACAGTATCCAGTTAAACCTGAGATCAGACAAGGAGTTCAGAAATTAATCGATAAAGTTTTGGAATATGGGGTTCTTGAAGAATGTGAATCAGAATATAATACTCCAGTTTCACCAGGAAGGAAACCCTCAGGAGAATAGAGATTGGTTCAGGACTTAGGGGCCATATATCAGAGAGTTAAAGACACACATCCTGTAGTTGCAAATCCAGGTACGCTTTGAACAGCGCGGAGAGAAAATGATCAGTGGTTTCCAGTGCTTGATGTAAAATATGCTTTTTTTGTCTACCCTTGGAAAAGGAAAGTCGGAAACTGTTTGCTTTTGAGTGGGAAAATCCACAGACGGGATGAAAAATGCAGTTAACATGGACGAGACTACCACAAGGATTCAAGAATAGTCCAACAATTTTCGGAAACTAACTGGCAAAGGAACTTGAACGATGGAAACAAAATGACACAGACCCAAAACCTGGACATCTGCTTCTGCAATATGTGGACAACATCCCGATCGCTACTGAAGAAAGATCAACGTGTACAAAGGTAACAACAGACCTTTTAAATTTTCTTGGACTAAATGGGTATAAAATGTCTAAAAATAAAGCTCAGATAGTGTAGTGGGTTAGGCCGCTCCAGCAACCGAACCCACACAGCCGGTCACTCACCCTCCCCACCCCCAGGAATGAGGGAGAGAATTAAAGGAGAAACGGGAAACCCGTGGGTTGAGATAAGAACAATTTAATACAGATAATTTAATACACAGTGTAGGTGCTCACCACCCCCTCTTATCTGCAGCCCGTCTCGTCGAAGCTGTAATCCTGGATGAACTGAGAAGCGAGGCCGCGAAATAGAGAGGGCAGAGAGAGAGAGAGAGATAGTACTCCAAGAGTGGGAGTACTGAAAGAGAAAGAAAAAAAGGCAACAGAGCAAAAGCGCAGCAAGCGCAAAAGAGCAAAAGTGGCAAAAGAGCTAAAGCAAAAGCCCTTCTTTCCGGCTGACCCCCACTTTTATACTGGGCATGACGCTGCATGATATGGAATACTAATTGGCCAGTTTGGCCCTCAATCTTAAGTTCCACCACAAATCACAAGGGAAATCGTGGCCCCCTTGTCCCGGCTATGCTCCCCCTTATCCCGCCGTGCTTCTGCACTCCGGCACACTGAAAAGTCCTTGGAGTCTCACATCCAACCACAAACATCAGCTTGCTATCAACATTCTTCTCAGAGCGAGCCTCTGAGTAAAACCAAAACACGGAGCTCTTCTAGCTGCTAAAAAGAAGAGCTAACTCTGTCCCAGCTAAAACCAGGACAGATAGCGAACCAGACTGTGATATATCTGGGCTTTGAAATCTCCAAAGGACAACGACACTTGGGAACAGACCATAAAGAAGCAATCTGTAATATCTCTGAGGCAAGAAATGTTCATAAACTGAGAGCCTTCTTGTGAACGGCTGGATGGTGCCGACTCTGGATAATGAATTACAGTCCGATAGCTAAATCGTTGTACGAGGCCCAGAAGGTGGTACCAATTCTACGGGCCTGGAACAACAAAGGGCCTTTCAGGACTCAAAACGGGCCTTAATGATGGCACCAGCATTGGGACTCCCAGACCTAACCAAAGATTTCCAGTTTGTTCAGGAAAGGCAACATCTTGCCCTTGGAATGTTGATCCAGAAGATGGGGAGTTGGAAAAGACCAGTTGGGTATTTCTCCAAACCACTGGATGCCATAAGCAGGGTGTGCCCTACTTGTCTCCGAGCAATTGCTGTGACAGTGATGCTCATACCAGAGGCTGGAAACTGACTGTGGGAAGAACAAAAGTGGTATATGTGCCACATATGGTAAACGCTGTGTTAGAACAAAAGGGGGGCCATTGGCTATCCCCTAGTAGGATGATGAAATACCAAGTAGTCCTGACAGAGCAAGACGATGTAATTTTGAAAATAACTAACCTGATTAACCCTGCAGTCTTTTTAAGTTCTACACAGGAAGGACAAATAGAACATGACTATCTGGCGACTATCGACCACGTGTAATCCAGTCACGAGGACTTAAAGTACACACTGCTGGAAAATCCTGATTGGGAGCTGCACACAGATGGCAGCAGCTTCATGGAAAATGTAATTCGCTACACAGGATATGCGGTGACAACTGAAAATTCTGTTATAAAAGAAAGTTCTTTACTTGCACAACTTCAGCTCAAAAAGCAGAGCTGATAGCCTTGACCAGAGCCTTAGAACTAAGCAAAAAAAAAGAAAGAAAATATTTGGACTGATTCGAAATATGCCTTTGGTATAGTACATGTCCATGGAATCCTATGGAAAGAAAGAGGATTACTATCCTCTCAAAGAACAAACATAGAATCATAGAATCATAGAATCATAGAATGGTTAGGGCTGGAAGGGACCTTCAAAGGTCATCTAGTCCAACCCCCTGCAAGGAACAGGGATATCTCCAACTAGATCAGGTTGCTCAGGGCCTCGTCCAACCTGGCCTTGAACGTCTCCAGGGATGGAGCATCCACCACCTCTCTGGGCAACCTGTTCCAGTGTTCTACAACTCTCATGGTAAAAAATTTTTTTCCTAATATCCACCTGAATCTACCTCCCTCTATTTTAAAACCATTACCCCTTGTCCTATCACAACTGGCCCTCCTGAACAGCCTCTCCCCATCTTTCTTGTAGGCCCCCTTGAGGTACTGGAAGACGCTATAAGGTCACCCCGGAGCCTCCTCTTCTCCAGGCTGAACAGCCCCAACTCTTTCAGCCTGTCCTCATAGGAAAGGTGCTCCAGCCCTCTTATCATCTTCGTGGCCCTCCTCTGGACCCTCTCCAACTGGTCCATGTCCTTCTTATGTTGGGGACTCCAGAACTGGACGCAATACTCCAAGTGAGGTCTCACGAGGGCAGAGTAGAGGGGGAGAATCACTCCTCTGACCTGCTGGCCACGCTCCTCTTGATGCAGCCCAGGAAGCGGTTGGCCTTCTGGGCCGCAAGAGCACATTGCCGGCTCATATTGAGCTTCTCGTCCACCAGTACTCCCAAGTCCTTCTCCTCAGGGCTGCTCCGATCCATTCTCCGCCCAGTCTGTATTTGTGCCTGGGATTGCCACTGACCCAGATGTAGGACCCTTGCACTTGGCCTGGTTAACTTCATGAGGTTGGTACGGGCCCACCTCTCCAGCCTGTCGAGGTCCCTCTGGATGGCATCCCTCCCTTCCAGCGTGTCGACGGCACCACACAGCTTGGTGTCATCGGCGAACTTGCTGAGGGTGCACTCCATGCCACTGTCCACGTCACCGACAAAGATGTTGAAGAGGGCCGGGCCCAACACGGACCCCTGAGGGACGCCACTCGTGACCGGTCTCCACCTGGACATCGAGCCGTGACCACTACTCTCTGAGTGCGGCCATTGAGCCAATTCCTTATCCACCGAGTGGTCCATCCATCAAACCCATGCCTCTCTAGTTTAGAGAGAAGAATGTCGTGCGGGGACAGTGTCAAAAGCTTTGCACAAGTCCAGGTAGATGACATCCGTGGTCGACCCTTGTCCACGATGCTGTCACCCCATCGTAAAAGGCCACCAAGTTGGTCAGGCACGATCTGCCTTTGGTGAAGCCATGTTGGCTGTCACCCACCACCTCCTTGCTACTCCATGTGCCTAGCATGGTTCCCAGAGAATCTGCTCCATGACCTTGCCAGGCACAGAGGTGAGGCTGACCGGCCTGTAGTTGCCCGGGTCCTCCTTGTTCCCCTTTTTAAAATGGGGTTAGTTCCCTCTCTTCCAGTACATCGGGACCTCAGCCAGACCGCCACGACTTCTCAATACAATGCCAGTGGCTTGGCAACTTCATCCGCCAGTCCTTCAGGACACGCGGATGGATCTCATCAGGTCCCATGGACTTGGCACCTTTCAAGTTCTCAGATGTTCCCGAACCTGCTCTCAAGTACAGTGGGCAGTGGTTCCCACATCAAATATAAGGAAGAAATTTTGCAATTAACACAAGCAGTTCAGAAGTCGACTGAGATAGCAATCATGCACTGTAAAGCACATGAGTCAAAAAAAAACCCAAAATAATTATAAGAAATAATTTGGCAGACAGAACCGCACGGGGAAAATGCAAAAAATTAAACGCTTTACAAACGGCATTAATTCCTACTAAAACTATTACATTACCAAGAGACAAACCTAAACACTCAGAAGAAAATAAAAAATTAGGAAAGTTACTAAATACAAAGAAAATTTGGCAGATATATAACAATATCTGACAAACAGGTCAAATAGTAATCCCACCAGCTTTAATGAGTGAATAATACGAACAAAACATAAGGAATGTCAATGGAGAGCAGAAGCATTGGTAGCTTTCCTAAGGAGACACATAGTCTCAATAAAAATGCTAGAAATAGCTAAAATGACAACCGCAAATTTTGAGATATGTTTGAAAAACAATCCAGTTATAAAGAGAAAAGTTCAATTGGGAATATTGAAATCAGGAATGGAACCAGGAGATTACTGGCAAGTAGATTTTTCAGAATTACCCTGGCAACATGGGTATCAATACATTCTGGTAGGGACTGACACTTTTACAGGATGGCCAGAAACTTTTCCCTGTTGAACCAATCAAACAAAGGAAGTTATTAAATAACTATTGTAAAAAATTATCCCAAGATTTGGGGTACCCATTGAAATTTCCTCAGATAGAAATTCACATTTCATTGCAAAAATAGTATAGGGTGTTAATAAAATTTTGGAAATTACTTGAGATTTACACGTACCTTGGAGACTGCAATCTAGTGGGAAGGTAGAATGAATTGATCAAACATTGAAAAGACAAATTAATAAAATATGTTAAAAACCCACAAAACTAATTTGAGATGACCTCGGGCACTCCCACTAGCCCTTTTACGAATTCGAGTTCAACCAAAAAGCGGAACATTATTCAGTCCTTATGAGTTATTGTATGGAAAGCCTTATGAGTCCCCTGAGCCAAATTTGAATATGCATCTGAAAGGAAAACAAGATGTATATAACTATCTCCTTTCTTTAGGAAAGACTCTAACTGCGCTTCAGGGTGCGATTGTCTAGAACAGGCCTCTGTCTTTGGAGAATCCAGTGCACGATTTCCAAACAGGAGATTATGCCTATGTGAAGACGTGGACTTCTGAACCTCTTCAAGAAGGTTGCAAAAGACCTTTTTAAGTATTGCTGACTGCCTTCACCGTCATCAAGATTGCTGAATCGGATGCTTGAATACATTACACAAGGGTAAAGAAAGCTCCACCATCGTGGAAAACTGTGAATAGGGATACTGAGATTTTAAAATTGACTTTGAAATATGTTTAATTTTGCTCAACATTCTGAGATTTTTAGAAAATGAATACTGTGGTGAAGATTAATGTTAGTGGGAGCCTGGTTCAAAATGAAAATACAACAAGAAGTGTCAGTGAAATATGAAAATTAATTAAAACTGAAATATCACTTTACTCAAATTCCAGACTTTAATATTGACAAATTGCAGGTGAATTGTAAAAAAAAAAAGATAAAGAAAAAAATATATTTAAAGTTAGATGCAGAAGTAAATGAAGGTCAATATCGTTGTTGGTTAAGATATGGAGAATCAGACTATAAAATCTTTACAGTAAAAGTTCAAGTCCCTACACAGACCAAAAAGGAAAGAAAAAAAAAAAAAAAACCTCCCAAGAAAAACTCAAGATTGATCAAAGAATTTGCCAAATTGCAAAACGTGCCACAAATCACTGCCTGTTTACCCATACCAAGAGCAGTAGGTGAATCAATTTCATGGGGAATTCTAACCATGAATTTAACTAAATTAGAATATGAAAATGAAACTACACAATGTGAACAAAAACCAGTTATTAAATGGCAAGAAAAAGTGGAAATTGTTAGAAAACTGTGGAAAACTTCAGGAAATCGAGCTGATTGTGAGAAACTATTAAATCATGTTTTTTGCTAAGATAAAAAGGTTTTGAAATATAGGATGGTGTTCTTATGATCAGCCAATAAAGAAAAATGTAAGCCAAATGATCATGGAATGGAATTGTGATAAAACTAATCAAACATCGAATAAGGTGACAAATTGGGACTCTGTCTGGTCAATGGCCATTTTATCACAATTCCAGTACATGGCAAAGACTACTTGGTGTTTTACTTGAGACAGATCAATTTTTGCAACTTAGCCATTGGTACAGGATAAAGGAAGCACAACACGAGAAAAAGAGAATCTAATATCATGGTGGAAATGTAAAAAGATATATAATTGCAGTACTGTTGACAGAATAATCCAGGATATATCCCCTCTAGAAGCCGCTAGATGGATGTCTTTGTCGAGGCCTTAAAAATAGCCTCGTATTGACTGAAACCTATACTCCTAAAAGAGGAACAATACTTAGTTATAAAAAATCTTCAATTCAAAGTCCAGAACATATGGTTTAGGCAATGAGTGATGGAACTTGGACGACACATTTACCTCTGGATGGCAAAATAAAGCAAATAACTTCAGGCATGTCAACATTATGTGCGATTTGGAAAAAGGCTCCTTTCAGAGGAACTTTAGAAAATTTGAAATCGAAAGCAACAAGAAGTTCAGCAATAAATGAAGAATGGCATGAAGCTTCATCAGGGGTAAAAATTAGTTGGGCACTGGAATCTTTACTGACTCCTTTGGCAATATATAGAAACAGAGAATGGATATGTCAACTAACAGGTCAGCTAGAAAAATCGGCAAATATAACCAGAAAGCGATTTAAGGATTTGAATATACAATTACAAGCCACTTCGGAAATGACTTTACAAAACAGAATGGCTTTAGATACGCTCTTACTCAAAGAGCACGGGGTCTGTGGGTACCTGAAAGGCAAAACTGACCGTTGTTGTATACACATTCCAAATGTGACTCAAGATGTAGAACATGACTTAGACTTACTAGAGAAAGTGGAGGAAAGCACTCGAGAACTTCAGCAAATTCCGCAAAAAAAGTCAAACAGATAAAATTTTTAATGGATTAATACGGAATTTGAGTTCTTAGATACAATCATTAATTAGCACTGCAATTGTCTTTTGGCAATTATTTATATTATTATTTGGGGGGGGGGGGGGGGGGGGAAACCAACAAACAAGACTGCATTAATTGGATGATTATCCAGGCAGTGGCCAGACAGCAGGATGAAACAGAATCAATCCCAAGGCTCCCACCAGCATATAGTGAATGAAATGCTACAACTTTGAGCAATAAAAGTATTGAAATTACTTCCAAAACTTTCAGAGAGGGGAAATGATAGAATTATAGAATGGTTAGGGTTGGAAGGGACCTCAAAGATCATCTAGTTCCAACCCCCTGCCACGGGCAGGGAAATCCTCCACTACACCAGGTTGCCCAAAGTCTCATCCAACCTGGCCTTGAACACTTCCAGGGATGGGGAATCTACAACTTCTCTGGGAAACCTGTTTCAGTACCTCACCACCCTCAGAGTGAAAAATTTCTTCCTTATATCTAATTTAAATCGCCCCTTTCAGTTTAAAGCCATTGCCCCTTGTCCTATCACTACACACCCTTGTAAAAGGTCCCTCTCCAGCTTTCCTGTAGCCCCCCTTTAAGTACTTGAAAGCTGCAATAAGACCACCCCGGAGCCTTCTCTTCTCCAGGCTGAACAGCCCCAACTCTCTCAGCCTGTCTTCACAGCAGAGGTGTTCCAGCCCTTGGATCATCTTGGTGGCCCTCCTCTGGATCCGCTCCAGCATCCATGTTCTTCTTGTGCTGGGGACTCAGAGCTGAACGCAGTATTCCAGGTGGGGTCTCACGAGAGCAGATTAGAGGGGCAGCATCATACTTCATACTTCAGAGTGCTGGAATTCTTGCATTAATTTTAAAGCCAGCAACAGCACCTAGCGTGTAATGATGATCGTAATCTCTCACACTCTGAAATCGAGATGCCAGCACAAAAGGCCTTCCCATTAAACAACAGGAGGTCCTGCTTTGTGGCTGAACTCTTTCTTTTCATAGCTTTAATTCCCCTCCTTTTTTAGGCTGGAAGGGACGATTTACTCTAATTGTTTACTACGACCGCTCCATAGCAAAAGCCAAAGAGCCTTACCAAGTTACTTCTGCATCAAACCTATAACTTGCCACGGAAATTTACCTGCAGAGATGTCCTTCTTCGCTTGCAAAGAAACGAACAATAAAAAGGGGTTGATAAAATCTATTTCCGTTCATTAATGCCTCAGCCCGAAATTACTGGTTTCTTCTGTCATGATCCTGGTGATGGGGTTTGGAGCACAGCTAGACCCCATGAAAAAAACATCTACGGCTACAGATAAAGAAGTAGACATCACCTGTACAGCACCAGAACACTGCCTGATCACTAGCTTGTGACGATCCGTTGTATTTCGTTATCTGTGTGGTTCCTGCAGAGCATCCACCTGCGCCAATTCAAGCAGCTTCCTCTCTTCTGGCGTTTGCAGCACGGCCCATGCAGCACGCAGCTCCCCGCCCCATCAGCTTACCGGGCACCGCCGCTGCAGCAGCGGGGGGCACCGGCTCTGCGCCGAGTGCGCGGCGGGCGCAGCAGGGCAGAAACAGGGAAACGGCACCTGGGCCGCCTGGCGGGAGCCGTCGGCATCGACGTCCCGCCCGCCGCCGGGCGAAGGCCCGCGCGTCGCACCGCAGCGCCCTCCGGGCGGCCCCGCCGCCCCCAGGCCCCGCCGCGGCGGACGCCCGAAGGGGACGGCGGGCGCAGCAGCACAGGCGGCCCGGCGGGACAGCACTGTCGCCCGCGCTCCTGGTGCGGACACCCGCGCTTCTGCTCTGGTCTTTATCCTCCCGTTGCTTTCGCCAAGAAGCAGGCGGAGGGCGATAACGATGCTTACGCCTCCGCCTCCTCTGGCTCTGGGATGCCGCGCAGCGCCGTCGTCTCTCGCAGGGGCGGGCAGATGGATGGCGAACCTCGCTCTCTTGCGGCAGCCGGGCGGGAGCCGGGCGGGCGGTCGCTGTCCCGGTCGAGAGCGGAGGGCCGCCGTTTGCTGCCCGGGAGGAGGGGCCCGCCGCCGGCTCCTGCTCCGGCTCCGGCTCCGGCTGGGGCTGCGCCCGCTCCGCACTGGCGGCGGACGAGGCGAAGCCGTCGCCCCCAGCCCGCCACCTTCCTCCGCCGCGGGGACTGCGGGGCTGCGGGCGGGAGCCGGGCGGAGGGCGGGAGGTCCTGTTACCCAGCAAGAAAGGGGTTAAAGTTTTGTGTAAGAGTTTCATGAAGGGTTTAGTAGGCAGTAGGTGATTTACACACACCTAAAGAAACTAACAAGATGAGCATCCTTGAAGCTGCCAGAAGTACTTAGAAGGGAGACTCGATATTTATCAAGAACTGTCTGCCCTTGGAGGGAACATCCCAGAAACTGCATAAACTTTGTTCTCGTGTTTTTCTGAACTGGGAACATGCAGTGACTTGGGGGAAAAGGTCATTCTGGCAGGGGGAGATCGCGACCACCGACTCACGGACCACCTACCCGAAATACACCCCAGACCCAAAAGAAGGGGCGGAGGAAGAGAACTGAGCACACGAAGTAATTTACATGTAAAGCGAGAGAAAATTAACCAATTGCTTAAGAATATGTAAGTATGTTATGAATTACTGTGGTGAGTTAGGCTGCTCCGGCAACTATATCCGACACAGTCCCCTCTCACCCTCCCACACCTCAGGGATGAGGGAGAGAATCAAGAGGAAAAAGAAAAGAGACCCGAGGGTTGAGATAAGAACAATTTACTACTACCCGCTACCAATATATGTATATACAGATATGTACAAGGATAAACATATGCAAACGAGTGATGTACGGTGTAATTGCTCACCACCCCTGACCGAGGCCCGTCTCGTCCTGAAGCTGCAATCCCGAAACAGATAAACTCGATACCGCAATCCCGGACGAACGGGAGGCCCCGAGACAGAGAGTGAGAGAGAGAGGAAACACTCTGAGCACCCGAAAGTGAGAGTCCCGGAAGGGCAAAAGCTCTTCTTTCCGGCTGACCCTGACTCTTATACTGGGCATGACGCTGCATGATATGGAATTACTAATTGGCCAGTTTGGCCCTCAATCTAAGTTCAGGTACAAATCGTAAGGAGAGTCGTGGACCCCTTGTCCCAGCTATGCTCCCCCCTTATCCTGTTGTGCTCCTGCACACTGGCAAGAACCGGCAGACTGAGAAAGTCCTTGAGACCTCAGTGCCCATCTATAAACATCAGTGCACTATCAGCATTCTTCTCAGAGTGAGCCTCTGAGTAAAACCAAAACACGGAGCTCTTCTAGCTGCTAAAAAGAAGAGCTAATCCTGGTCCCAGCTAAAACCAGGACAATTACACATGATTGTAGTGTATAACTAATTTTCTGTCCAGAAGCCGGGTGCGCACGCTAGGAGGAAAAATCCCCCTGCACCAGCACTGCAATAAAGAATGTCTGCTTTCTGAAACTCCAAAATGAGTCAGGAAAAGTTTAATTTCCTTTTCAGGTATCATTCCCGCCTCCAGAGTGGCCATGCTGCCCGCCAGCAGCACGGGGCTGCTGCTGGCCCAGATACCGCCGGATATCCGCGCCGAAAAGGCGCACGGCGGTGGCGATGAGGCGGCGGACGAAAGGCGTCGACTGTTCGGCCATGGCGTGCTGCAGGTGCCACACCAGCACCTCCTCATCCAGTCCGTACGAGCACAGGACGAGCACAATGGTGCCCTCCACCTCAGCCACATCCCACCACTGGCCCTCATAGAAAACCTCGAGCTCCTGTCGCAGCAACGGCAGCAGGATCCTGATGAAAACGGGGCTGCTCCTGAAGAAGGCCGCCCAGACATCAGCAGGGTACTGGTCCACGGGAAAGCCTGCTCGTCCTGGCCGTCTGCAACCGTGGGCTCTGCAGGGCCTGGGACAGCGATGGACAGATGTCTGCCATCCAACACTTTCGAGAACAGGATGGCCGTCATCCTCGCCTGGCACAGGGGACAGCGTGCCTCCTGCTGTGCCCAGCACAGTGCACAGCCCAAGCACACACTGTGGAGGCAGGGTGACATGTAGGCGACCTCGTTGCGATCATCGTGGCAGACGGGGCATTCCCATGTGCTCTTGGCAGCCATGCTCTCTGCACTGTGGCGGTCTGGGGAGCGCCAAGGACGAGGAGATGCTCCCTCTTGCCGGTGCTGCCAGGAGAAGCCTCACTTGATGCTCCAGACCTCGCAGGCACGTCTGCCAGGATGCCAGGCACGAGCCAGACTGGGCCAGGCTCTGCCGGCGCCCCCAGATAAGCAGCCAGGGATGTGAGGTCACAGTCCATTGTGACGTCAGAGCCTTCTGCTCAGTACACGGTGACATCACAGTGGCCCAGCCGTCCCTACAGAGCTCACCGGGGCAGTGATCGGGCTGGCTTCCAGTGAACAACTGTTCTTGCTACAAAAAACGTCTTTCTTACTCTGGGAAAATAACCAAAATTGGGGAGAATGGAGAAATAGCGCTTTGCAAAGTTCAGCTCAAAGTATCACCTCAACAGTAGAGCAGCTTTGAGGTGATACACAGTTGCTGTTCCCAGGAACAGAGTGCGTGGGAACGGATGTGTGCAGGGGTAAGGCCTGCATCTGGCCCCATGGAATGTGCCATATCCCTGAGATGGGGGGTAGAGTGGTGCGGAGGTACCACTGCTCGCTCCTGTTATCAGAGATAAAGAGTCATAGCTGCTGTCAAGAAAGATGGATCGCTACTGCTGCCTCAGCAATAATGGTAAAATCTTGTCCTTTAGTTAACTTTGCTCATTACAATGTCATTGTAATACCAAAACACACTCCACCTCAAAAGCTACCTGCCTCCGGGCTGCGACCACCCCTCTGAGTGACCACGCCACTGAGCAGGCGCCCTGAATTTCTTGGCTATACCTTTAAATCGAAGCGAGAAAAATTTACACCAATTCTAATAAAGGTATGTATGACTAGAGTCACCTGAGCTCCACCTGAAAGTAAAAAAATAGCATAAAATGGTGAAAGAGAAGGGGGATGTCAGGGAGAAGCTCTCCATTGAAACGTCTGGGATCGGTCGACGGGCTGGACCTCTCTTCTCCTCCCCTAGGGACGCCTATTGGGTAAGAGCTCAGCGTTGTGCGCATTTACTTACTAACATTTTGCTATCTATTGAGTACTATCACTGATCGGTTCTAGTTTTATATTATTCCAAATCAAATCTGTTTTCGCAGTCAGTCCCTATCACGGCTATCTTCAAATCTGTATCCTGTCACGAGTATATGTAATAAAACTTGTTATATATAATAGAAGTTTCCGGAAACTTCAATAATTGACACAGAGGATACAAGGGATTTGTGCCGGTGCGCTGCCTGTGCTTTCTTTGGAAAGGGGTAGACTGGTCAAATTGAGAAAGGCTTGAGGTAGCCCCCGTTCGTCTGCTATCGACACAATATCATGTCTTAACATGACACTTACGTCAAGACATATCCTCTCCCGGAGCAACTGTTACCCGTTGCCCTCGTCTTCCTGTGGCTCCTTGTGAAGAGAGAAGATGAACACAATACAGCAGTCGTCTAGTCCAGTTGCCTGACCACTTTAGCTTCTTTACCAACAGCTAAAGCAACAGCTTTCCCAAGCCCAGGATCCCATTCGCCTTCGTGGCTGCAGCGGCACACCGTCGACTCACATCCAGCTCATTGTGCACCAGCACCTCCAGCTCCCCGGCAGAGAGGCTGCCCCAGCCACACAGATCCCAGTCTGTACTGGGCTCTGTGGTTAGTCCAATCAGGTGCAGGACCTTGTGCTTGTCACTCTGACTCTTTAAGGGGATAGCTTTCTCCGCGTTTCTTTTTCTCTTTCTCTCTCTCTTGGTTTCTCGGCAGGCTCGCTGTTTCCCAAAGGTCATGCCCACCATACCCACAGAGCAGACAACAGCACAAACTCAACTTCCGTCACTTTTGTGAATTGACCAGTTTTTCCTCTCTGAGGTGTGCTGGTTTTGGCTGGGATGTGGTTCATTTTCTTCAGAGTAGCTAGCTTGGGGACATGTTTAAACTGGCCAAAGGGATATCCCATACCGTATGATGTCATGCTGTCATGGTTTGATGTGGGGAGGAGGTTCTGGTGGCAGAAGCTGCCCATCAGATCGGACTCCCATCCTCCTCGGGGCTTGAGCTTATCAGTGCCTCTGTGAATTGCCCTATTTATGTCAGGACAAAGGAACTGGAAACGTGTGCCATTGTTCAGGAGCGAGGAGAGGGGAGGGAGGCGCTGCCCCTGCTCCCTGGCACCGGGCCGGTGCCACCCGCTGAGGATGGCGGCAGTGGAGCGCTTGGGGAAGTCGGGGAGAGCCCCACTCCCGGGGCATCCACTGGGCCGAGTTCACCCAGAAAGGACTGAGATCTGAGAGAAACAGCCACACCAACACCAGGTCAGTGAAGATGGAACGGGACAACGTGTGCCGCAGCTGAGCCCCCCTTGCAGACCAGTGGTGAGACAGCAAGTGGCCCCTTGCATTTCCAAGGCGGTTCTCGGTGGAGCATGCAGAGACCCACTTGCAGCCCGTGGAAAACCCACATTGAGAAGAGATGCCAGAGCCTGAGTACGGTACGCATCTAGAGTCTGTGGGACAACCCCGTCGATGGGGAGGTGTTTTGTTTAAAGGAGATGCCTGAGCCTGAGACTATTGTGAATTACGGGCACAGGTCGAGGTGCATTTATGCATTTTAAGTCTGTATGGAGGCACATTAAGGTCTATACGACGACCCACGCCAGAGCGAGTGGCAACAACACCCTAAGAATCCGAGACTGTGGTAAAGCCCGCACCTGGAGCAGTCCGATGGGATAAGGATTGCATCCTGTGGGTAGGACTCATGCTGGAGAAGTTTGTGGATTTTCCCCGTGAGTAGGGGATCCACTGGAGCAAGGGACAATGGTGTAAGGGCTCCTTCTCCTTTAAGAGAAGCGGCAGTAACAACATGGAATGAACGGACTGCATCTCCCATTCCCTGCCCCCCTGCGCTGCTGGGGAGAGGAGGTAGAGCCGGGAAGAAAAGGCAAAGGGGGGGGTGGTGTTGTTTTTAAGATTTGGCCTTGTTTTCTTGTTATCCTCTCAAGTATTTTGAATTTTCTTGGACTAAATGGGCATAAAGTGTCTAAAATAAATCTCAGATAGTGTAGTGGGTTAGGCCGCTCCAGCAAACCGAACCCACACAGCCGGTCACTCACCCTCCCCACCCCCAGGAATGAGGGAGAGAATTAAAGGAGAAACGGGAAACCCGTGGGTTGAGATAAGAATGATTTAATACAGATAAGTAATACACAGTGTAGATGCTCACCACCCCCTCTGATCCGCAGCCCGTCTTGTCCCGAAGCTGCAATCCTGGCTGAATGCGAGGCCCCAAAATAGAGAGGGGCAGAGAGAGATAGTACTCCGAGAGTGGGAGTGCTGGGAGAGAGGAAAAACAAGGCAATAGAGCGAAAGCGCAGCAAGCGCAAAGGAGCAGAAGCAGCGAAAGAGCCAAAGCGCAAAAGCCCTTCTGTCCGGCTGACCCTCACTTTTATACTGGGCATGTCGCTGCATGATATGGAATACTAATGGCCATCAGCATTCTTCTCAGAGTGAGCCTCTGAGTAAAACCAAAACACGAAGTTCTTCTAGCTGCTAAAAAGAAGAGCTAACTCTGTCCCAGCTAAAACCAGGACAGACTGCTCTTGTTTCCCCTCTCCCAATCTCTTCCAGAAAACATTATACAGATTTGTTAAATCAAACCCTGGCTATCTCCACTAAGCTGATTCCCGCTCTTTCTGCTTTGTAAAATACCATAGGAGGAAGGTGTGGCGCGGGAAGAAAAGGCACAGGCTTGTGCGTTCAGCAGGAGTTGCTGTTCCAGCCCCAAAGCAGAACTTGGTGGGCCGCTGGTGGCAACCTGCCATGTCCTTCCTCAGCCATTAGGGCTAAAACTGCAGCTGCGTCCTTCCTTACAAAGACGTCTTCATTCTAATCCTTTCATCTTTTCTTTCATTTCTTCTTCTTGTCCAGGTTGCTCTCATTGCTTCTCACGTGGGAGCTTCTTTTGCCTCCAGTGAGTTTTGTCACGGATCCATGTGACCTTTGCTTTTCTTTTTTCTTTTTGCTCCCCTCTGCCCAACTTTTCATCTGGCTCAACAAGGTTATGTGGTCCAACCTGGCAGGACAGGGTGGACCAAATAACACTGCAGTGTCACTTTATCTGCCAGGCAAGACTGTTAAATAGTCTGCCCGCAGGAGGGAGTCATGCTGCGTGGGACCTGTCCAAGCAGAGGGCACGCACACGGAGCGAAGAGCTGGCCTCTTCCAGGCAGTCCAGCAGGCCCCTTTCTGCCCAGTATTTCCCGCAGTCTATCAGGGAGAGTTATGCTCCCTCCTCTGCCGTCCCATTTGTCTGCCAACAAAGGCCTGCTGAGAAGGACTGGAGAGTGGCCCCCCAACCCCGCTATCCCTATCTGTTAATCCGGCAGCGTGGTCTGCCTGAAATTGCCCACTCTCAGAAGAAATTCAAAGCCATATGAGGAATCCAGCTGGGAAGAACAGCACAAAAGCTTTCCCCCAGAGTTGCACTCACCAGCATGAAGGGTAGACTGCACTGATATTCGGGCCGCTTGCTGCTTTGCTTAAGAGTTTTAAGGCTGACAGTGGCACTGGCATCTTTAGGCTTCAGAGGTTACAACAGTCTGAGATAAACGGGCATGAGTCATCCATGGATTTTTTCTGTTTCAGAAATACAGTTGAATTGGGCAAATCTTGTGACAGAGTCATGCTTGTGCGTGCTTGTGGGTACACTGTTCACCTGGGAAGGAACTGTTCTGCCGTTTGAGAGGGGGCAGTTGTTCTTTTGGAGGGATGATGGGGAGCTCGGGTTTGAAAGGCAAAGCCAAAATTCTGCAAAGGCAGCAGGAACAAACAAAAAGGGTGCAACTGGCCTCCCATGACATCTGTTCTCAGGCCTCTAAGTGATCCATTCTAACAGAGTCAAGACAGGCACTGAAGAAGGCGAAGTTATCTCTCTGCGAATGGCAGATCGCCGGGCTACATTTTGCAGGCTTGGCACCTCGCATACAGGCAGAGAGAGGGAAAAACAGTGGAGAGCAGTGCATTCAGTAGATATGAACTTGCTGCCCCAGGGTGTCTCAGAACCAGCCCTCTGCACCAAGCTGTGGGATAACCTAAACAAACAGCGCTGCAGTTTCTTCCTCTTTCTGAATCTCTCTCTTGTCTCCAGCACAAAATCAGGTCTGAATTCAGACCAGAAGCACCAGCACACAGCCCTGGTACAGAGGCTGCAGAGTATTAACTCTGAACTTTCCTACCATCACTGGGATGGGAAGGGAACTGCAGTAGAGGGACCAGGCAGAGAGCTATTGGACAGCCAGTCACTCGCCTTGCTGAGGACTGACACAGGGTTCGGGATGCTCAGGCTCTCTCCTTGGCGCTGGTGGAAAGGCTGGCGTATCACAACATGCTGCCTTGTGTGTCCTGGCTTTCTCTGCTGATCCTTTTGGCCTAGCCTTGTACCTGCACAGAGGAGAAGACCCTGTCAGCTGCACATCACCTGCCCACATCTCAAGGACAGGTAGCTGTTCCTGTCTCTTTCAGCCTGAAGAGCAAGGGCTATACAATCGTACCAGAGGGGCTTCTCAGGGCATTTAATTTCAGTCGTGTCCTGGGTGCGTGGAGTTTCACAGCCCACCAAATGCCAAGGACTAAAAAGTCCCCACCAGTGATTGGGAGGGAGGAGGCACGCTTCTGCTGCTCTGCCCCTCAGCATCTCATCCTGTTCAGCCCTGGAAGCTAGCCTTGAAGGAGAGTGGCTGGAAGTGCTGACTCTCAGCAAGCCACCCTGCCAGCTCCGTCCTGGAGGGTCACTGGTGCTGCACACTCCCAAACTTGGTCTTCCAAAGTTTCTCAAAGGCTTCTGGAGCAGAACTGGCTACCTCTACACATCTAACTCCAGGGAGCAGCTGCCACTGGTTTACCTGGGAGCAGAATTTGATGAAGATGGGACACAGTGCCACATTCCTCAAGGAAACATGTCTGTCTCCTTGAGAGGTGGTCCTCCTCTTCCTCTAGTTGTCTGTCATTGGGATAACGTTGCTCAGAGAGCCAAAACTGACTCTTCTCCCATATGTAGGAGAGTGGGCTGTAGCACCGACACTCATCCTTGCTCCGGCTTGCAGCTGCGCAAGCGTAACCTCCAACAGCACTTGCCTTCGTTCACCTGGTGATGAGTTTGAACATTAATGTGCGATGGCTTTACTGGGGCACTCACCAGCAATTCAACAATGGGGCTCTTATCCCGTTCAACATTTTGCATTCTATTGCAATTGAGCTGTGGAACATAGACTCTCCAGGATCAGCAGGAGAATGCACACGTTCTGGTCGGAGGGGAAGGCAACACAGACAGGTAACAGCAAGCTGTTCGGCTCTTTCCCAAGCCCCAGGGGACCTGGCTTCCACAGTCTCCTTTGATATGTCCCAGTGGCAAGATTGCTGTCCAAAGAGCTCTTTTGCCACAGCCGCTCTCCCATGTGCAGGCTCTCACAAGCAGGCTTCAGCTCTTGAAAAAAATTCTCTGTTTCAGTTTTTCACTAGACTAAAAAGTCAGGCTGAGGCTTCGATCCAGGACATCTTCCTGTAGCTGTCACCCAGAGGGATAACTAGTCTGATACAAACCACCTGAACTTCTGTCTAAGAGTAGTTGCTGGAGGCAGAGGTGCAGCACAGGGAGTCCGCAGGGGTAACCAGAGGAAACACCTACACTAGTCCATCCTTGAGTGCAATCCCGTTCACACCGTCCTGGTGTGCGGGTCCCCAGCCTGCAGGACAGAGGCCCTGGAGGGGTGGGGTTCCCAAAGCAGGATTATTCAGTGAAGGATACACCTTTGCCCTTGGACAGCTCATAGGCCACCAGCCACTCATAGGCTTCCCTGCTGGAAGCTGCTGGGCCACCAGGCCAGTTGTCCTCTCTATCTAAATAGCCGAGGCAAAATTGAAATGTGTAGGGCGCAAAAAGATGTGGAGTAGTGAAAGAACTTTTTTCAAGATCATTCACTTTTTTCAAGATCATTCTGTAGTTTCAAGAATAATAGTTTGATCCATGGCCACCCGCATGAACATGCTGTGCCCCTGTCTGGGATGTGCAAATCCTTCTTCTGGAGCTGGGGGAGGCAGGGTGGTGGCCATTCTCCACCCTAGGCCAGGTCTTGCTCCTCCTCTTCCATCATCCTAAGGAGCTATAACGCTCACCTCGGTCCATCCAGCAGCACAGACAGCAGCCGTCTAGGAGAACAGCACCTCCTCCATAAACTGGCAAAGGCCCTGATGGTGGGAGCTAGGGCCTGGGTATCAGGAACCATTTCCCCTTCCTCTGGTGTGGTGCCTCCAGTTCTATGATCAGTGGTTGGCAACACTGGACAGACAGACCTTGGCAATACAGAGCTCTGTACACATCAGTCATGGTCTCCTCCCCTGCCAGCCCCAAAGACAGATCTTCCACAACAGCCCAACCTTCTGTGAGAATACATTCTCATGCGAACCCTTCCAACTCTCTGCAATTGCAGTGAATGGCTCAAGAGCCTCTCCAAAACTCCCTCATTTTGAGAGAGAACAGCACCCTTGGAAGTGAGGAAAACATTAGAAGGTGTAGTGTCACTGTTGTGGTTTAACTCAGCCAGCAACCAAACACCACGCAGCTGCTTGCTCACCCTCCCCCACTCCCAGGGGGAAAAGAATTGAAGGGGAAAAGGGAAGGAGACTTGTAGGCTGAGATAAGAACAATTTAATAATTGAAATAAAATAAA
This sequence comes from Tauraco erythrolophus, assembly GCF_009769465.1. Classification (NCBI taxonomy): domain Eukaryota; kingdom Metazoa; phylum Chordata; class Aves; order Musophagiformes; family Musophagidae; genus Tauraco; species Tauraco erythrolophus. The sequence continues at coordinate 45,708,509 of NC_141496.1, read as the reverse complement.
ATTAAAAGTAATAATGCTAAAATAATAATAAAAATGATGAGAGTATATACAAATGAGTGATGCACAGTGCAATTGCTCACCACTGCTGATCAACGCCGGGCCTGGCCCCAGCCAGCAATCCCGAAGAGAGATCCTGAAACTGTAATCCTGAAAGAGAATGAGAGCTGGAGAGAGAACTTCCTGGCCAACCCTCATCTATATACTGAACATGACGTTGCATGATATGGAATGTTCCATTGGCCAATTTGGGCCTCAATCCTAATCTGAAATCCTAAACCAGGAATTGTGGGTCCCTTCCTCCACCTATGATCCTTCCCAGCTTGTTGTGCACCTGCACACTGGCAAAACATAGGAAGCTGAAAAGTCGTTGGTTTCCTTAACAACAACTAAAACCATCAGTATGTTATCAACATTTTTCTTCCTAATCCATTACTAAATCCAAAACACAGCACTGTTCTAGCTACTAAGAAATCTAACTCTATTCCAGTCGAAACGAGGGCGGTCACCTTAATCCAGAATGGTTATGAAATTGCCATCCCTGGCAGGTAATGAAAGAAACTGCAACACACGTTCAGCGGCTTGTTGAAATTACTTACTTTGGGACTTAGATACCGAGTCTTCAGTGCTGCCAGATGTGCTCATCGCTATCTCGCATACACAAGCAACTAACAACTGACACGTGGGATCCACATGTGTCAAGCCAGGGTGTAATGCATTTATATGGCAAGGTTTTGGTAGCAAGGGATGCTGCAGGGTGGCCTCTGCAAGATGAGACCAGGGGCGGTCCATACCGGACACAGAGTGTTCCAGCTGGCTTTGAAACACACCACTGCAGGACACAGCTGAGCCCATCAGACATGCTGGTGGTGCCTCTTGTGAAAACAGATTTAAGAAAGGGTAAAAAGTGCTGCATGGCAGCTGTGAGGAGTGAGAAAAACATTAGAGAAACAGCCCTGCAGGTCAGAGAACAAGGAGAGGGAGGAGGTGCTCCAGACTCCAGAACGAGATTCCCCTGCAGGTCCTGGAGAAGACCATGGTGAGACAGACTGTCCCCTGAGCCCATGGAGGACCCACACTGGAGCAGATATCCACACTGCAGCCTGTGGAAGACCCTGTGCCGGAGCAGGTGGAAATGCCCTGAAGGAAGCTACAGCCCACAGAGACCACATGCAGGAGTAGGCTTCTGCAGCCTGTGCTTAAGAGCCCACGCAGGAACAGGTTTTCTGGCAGGACCTGCGACCCTAGGGGGCACCCACACTGGAGCAGTCTGCTCCTGAAGGATTGCACCTTGTAGCAAGGACTCATAGTAGAGCAGAGGAACAGTTTAAGGAGGACGGAGCAGCAGAAGAGTATGTTATGGACTGACCACAACCCCATTCCCATCCCTCTGCACTCTGGGGAGGAGGAGGTAGAAAAGTCAGGAATAGAGGAGTGAAGTTGAGCTGAGAAGAGAGAAGGTGGGTTAGTTTTGTCTTTGTTTTCATCATCCCACTCCATTTTAATTGGCAAAAATGAAATGAGTGGCCTGTGACAGTGATCGAAGTGATCCTCTGTCTTTGCCTCGGCCCATGAGCTTTCCCATCGTATCTCTCCTGTGAAGAAGGGGAAGGGACAGAGAAGGCTGGAGGGTATCTGGCAGGCAACCAGCCAAGGTCAAACTCACCACTCATGGAGACAGGAATACAGGATAGACAGAAGACAACTTCCCAGTTCAGCCCTGAGAACTACTGCTGAGCACCCGGAGAAGACCCAAACCTGAAGAACAAGACCCTGCCTGAACCCTGTGCCTTGCACACGTGCAGCAGGACATCTAGGGTGAGCTGAGCTGGGGAATGGTGCCCGAAGCAAGGTCAGGAGGAGCTGCTCTACGGCCAAGGCTCCAGACAAGCCAGATGTCTTCAAGTATGTAGCAACAGGACACACAGAAGAGGTAAACAGGCTCTTCAAGAGCTGCACAGCAAGGACATGTCGCAGAAGACACGGGCTGCAACAGGGAAATGCAAAGAAGAAATTTGAAAAAAAAAAGTTTCCCATGGGAATACTCAAACATTAGAAAGGTAGAACAGAGAGGCCATCCAGCTCTGGGAATAGGCAAAACTGAACAAATTCTGAGCAATCTGACAAAAGTTGTTCCTACTTTCAGTGAAGGCTGGGACCTGATGGTCTCCAGAGGTCCATTCCAACCTGGAGTACTCCTGACAGCACAAACATCGATGGTCTGTGCTGGTAAGACACTCAAAACCAAAAGATAAACGTTGTGCTTGCCAAATACACAGTCCACACATTTAAATTAATTAAAAAAAAAAAAGTGCTATTGCTTTATTCAGATTCGGACACAGCTCACTTTTCCGTTACTGAAGTCCCGTTGGAGATCTACGTAGAAATCGCTGACTGCTTTTCAGCCCAGATGAGCTTCAATCAAACAGATTAAAAATGGTGGAATTCACCCTGAGTTTTTGAAGTAAGCCATTTTTCCTTTGTCTAAGAAGAGCAATCCCCTTAAAATGCATTTTTTGGCTTTTGGTTTGGGCTCCTTTTTTGTTGTTTGTTTTAAACAAAATTTGGAAGTATTCTGTGGATGTATTTTACATATGACAAGAATGCAGGATGGCTTTGTGAAATCACAACTTCCAAACAGTCTTCTGAGAAACTTTGAGAGTTTCACACTAGCAATATTGTATCTGCTTTGACTGAAAGTGCACACACATTCAAAGGTTTTATCCATTTCCCAGACATCTTTTAACGTACACAAATCCCATACGGGTTTTTGTTATCAAGGGAAAAAGGTAGTTAAATTCACAATTTTAAGAAGTGTTCTGTGGAAGGTGTGCTACATTTTTTTTCAGGGAAATCGAACCAAGAGGATCTGTTGACAAGTCCCTTTGGCAGTCTTAGCACCAATGGTTGTGTCTCTGGACTCTCCAGGAAGGAAATCCTGGGGGAAGGCAGTGGGCTGCAGGCAGTGCTGGTGTTTCTGGAACGTCGCTGGTGACGGTTTCTGTGGGAGGGGTGTTACTGCTGGTAGACTCTGATCAGCTGCTGTTTCCAAAGTTCAACATCAACATTTCTAATGTCACCATCTAAGTCTCCCCTTCTGGTAGGAATACTGTACTTTTTGGCTGCTCCTCCAGTTTTCTCACCAGCTCTGTAAACATCTCCACATCCTGCCCTTTCCAGAAAAGAAGACGGAGGTTCATTTCCCTCTCGTTTATCGAGTTGTGCCTGTCCAAGTCATACTGCTGTCACCTTCAGTACCTTCTGGCTCCTTGCTACTATCACTATCAATTGTAATCACCACTGGAGAAGAACGTGCCGAGTTACTCTCGTGATGTTTCCGGTGTTTCTTCTTATGCTTTTTCTTTTTCAGATGCCTTGTTGTGTCTGTTGCTTTTCCTTCACAGACTATCTCCACGCTTGGCTCCTCATCTTTTTTTCTTCTTCTTACGCTTTGTCTCGCTGCTTGCTCGATTGTCTGAAAGGCTGTCTTCATTTCTGTAGCAGTCACTGAGTTTTGAGAAAGTTTTCTTGGGGTGATTTTCTCTTTCTGGACTTGTGCTCTCCATGAATGCATTCTCCAAGTGGTGAGTTTTGTACTTCCTTTTTCCACCAGGCTTTTCACTTTTCATTCTGTCAGTCCCTGCAGAAGGGCTCCTCGGCCTGTTGCTTGACTGACTCCTCGACCTGCATCTTTCATAACAGTAATAGTGCCTCTCGGAGTCCTCTCTGGCTATGCAGATCTGTCCTTTCAATAACTGATCGTATCCTGTATTCTGGACTAGCAGATTGCCTGGAATAGTGAGCATTACACTGAGTCCTCCTGCTGGAGGTTCACAGCCATCTCCGAGCGCGTTTCGACTACAGAAAGCGTAACCCCAGTGGTACCTACTTTGGTAATTGTCTCTTACACAGTAATGATCACTGTCTCTGCTTCTCCATCTCCTTTTGCTGTGGCCTTTGCTACGTGATCGTGATCTGCTTACTCCTCTGGATGGAGCGCTGTCACGACTCAGAGAGCCTCTCTGGCTTTTTAGAGAGACTCTGGTGTCATAAGTCCTCACCTCCTGCTGCTTCTTTTGCTCCTATGTTTGCTGCTCTCTCTGCTTCTCGATCGTCTCCTTTTAAGTTGGCTTTTTCTACGATGCTCCCTCCTAGACTGATGGCCATGAATACCTCAACTTTTCTGTGAACACGATTGTGGGCTTCTGGACTTTCCCTTTCTAGACAATCTGTGATTCCAAGGGGAGCTTACTGTGTCACTTTCCAGAGAGGGGCTCCAGCTCAAGTCCTGTAGAGACAGATCTTCTACCTTATATTTGTTCTTCTCGTTATCTTTTGACTCTGTCTTCTGAGCTGCAGGAGATAAGCAACTTCTAGAACTACGTACATCCTCCTCATAGGTGAGGGAACGTGGTGAGAAACTCCTGCTTGGTTCACTGTCACTCCAGCTGCAACACTGGATTGGCTGCTTTCTTCACGTCTTCCCTTTTTCTTCCCTGATGGACTCCTCAGAGTCCGAGGACAGCTCAACCACTTCTGGTGTCCTCTCAGCTAACGGCTTAACGTACCCAACAATAACACAGTAGTCCGAGGAAGAGTCACTGTTGTTTGAGTCAGCATTAGCCTGTAACTGAGTTTGCAGTTTGGTTCTTCGACTCTTTGTAGCAGAGCCCTCCTCAGAACTTCCTGACGTCTCTAGAGGAGAAGCTATGGTGCACGAATGTCTTCTGAAATGGAAAAGGAAGGCCCCAGAGTTTCATCATCCCATGGGGCCTGACCAAGACCAGTCACACAAACTGTTATCTGGCCCCTGAGAATGTGCCGTATCTGGAGATATTGTAATAATTGACAAGTCTGAGCGGCTCCCTTCATCATGATGGTGCAGGACAGTCATAATTGGCATGTTGATCGTACGCTTCTAAGTTAAAAGGACAACGGGCAAAACGGATGAATTCATGTACGAAGTGTTCAGTCCAATTCAGCAAAAACGGCTTTAGATCTTCCGCAAAGGCTTCGCTTTCCAGATCACACCTCGTCACTTTACTCATGATAACGTGCTGTACGACATGAACCAAAGACTGACGGGCACCAAACAAGACTGTGAGTTCTCGCTTCAACCAAGGAGCCAGCCTGTGGAGGCAAGCAGGGTTGCGGCGGAAAAACTCTGCTGAAACGTCTCGATAGCGGCCGCCATCCTGAATGCTCCGGATACGCACCCCAGTACGGTACAGAGCTCTGCGGAAGCTGATCATGTCCTCCTCCTGAACCTGCCGCAGAGATCTGCCCTCGGCACTAGCCTGCCTCCTTGAGGGCAGCCTCCTCATCATCTGCTGAATCTCTCCATCTCTCTGCCGCACCGGTTCGCTCGACAACCCTTCAAACAATATCCCGTTATCCAGGGGACAGCGTCCTTGGGGAAGGGGAATTGCCAGCACGCCGTGTCCCTGTTAAGATGGTACGGTAACGAAATCTCTGGCTGTCGGGGCTGGCAAAAGACCTGTTTTCTGAAGGGCTGAGTATGTACTCCTTGAAGTCATCGTCAGCACGAATTGTATGGAAAATGGAAGAAAAGGGTTGCTTGCAGAGGGGGCATTCTGCTTTGGTTTTTGACCACTCCTGGACACAGCAGAAACAGAGCCTATGGAAGCAGCGATCCAGATACGCAACATTGTCAAATCTATCCAAGCAGATGGGGCATTTAGAGTCAGCAGACGCTTCAGTTGGCAGCTCACTGGTGCTGGCTTTTGGTGAAAAGATGCTATCTTCTGAAAAGTCGCTATCTTCTGAAAAGTCCTTATCTGTTGAAGTCATCTTCTACAAAAGAAAAAGACACAAGATCATTGCTATCTCAGAGAGACAAAAATGTAAAGTGTAGACACAGAAACCCGTGACAGTTACCTTTAAGGTTACAAACTCCAGCACTAGCACTGAGACAATACCAAACAAAGAGGCAGCATGACGTAACTACTTCGCTTGGCTTCTCTTCACAGTGAGATCTGTTTTTTCCGTGTTCCAAGTTTTAAACAGAGCTTGAATCACGCTGGTATACATAATGGTAACAGATAGGACTCTGTCTTCTTCCCCACTCGCAAATAACTGCTCTGACGTGGTCAGTAAGTTTATGATTAACATGGTATCTCCGAAACACACTTCCAAAGGAGACCAGCGTTTACATATGAAAAATATGAGAACGGTTAGTTCTGTCCTTTAAGAAAAAAAGTCAAAACAAGTAATTGCACTTGAACTAAACACCAGTTTCCAAGCTCTGCTGGACCTCTCCTGTTCCTTCACCCTCTGCCTCTGTTTTGCTGAGCGCTCATGCTGGACTACATATGGCTTGTTGGACTAGACAACCTCTAGGCATGTGTTCCAGCCTAAACGAGTCTTTGTTTTTATGACTGGAGCAAAAACAGCCAGGTGTCATTCCTACACCCACGCTCAGGTACACGCTGCCTTTATATTAGCCAGGCAGTCAAGCACGGTTCGTAATAAATCCGCCTATTTTAAGTCATCTCGGGTATCAGCACTATCCTGCGGCACCATAATTCAGCGGAAACAAGCCACCGCACTACTTCAGAGCTCTCCAGCCCACCTTTCGCAGCAAGCCCAGGCGCGGACCGCAGCTGCCCGCGGGACGCCAGGCGCGAAGCGTGCCGTGAACACAAGCGAGGCGCGCCGGGGGGCACAGCGCACAGACGCGCGGGAGAGCGCGCACACGCGGGCCGGGAAGGAAGGAGGAAGGAGGAAGGAGGAAGGGGGAAGGGGGAAGGGGAAGGGGAAGGGGGAAGGGAGCCGCGTCCCCCCGGTGCGACACCGGCCCCTCGCCCGCCGCGGGGCGCCTCCCGCCCAGCTCCCGCCCTGCGCCTCCCGCTTCCCCTCGTCTCGGGCCGCCGGCCCACCGGCAGGGCCCGACGCCTCCCCGCCCCCGCGCCCGCACTCACCGCTGACCGGCTCTCACTCGCCGCGCGGGCTGAGGCCGCGGCCGCCTTCAGCTTGTGGCGCGACCGGCAGCGTCCGGAGCCAGAAGCCTCCCACCGCTCGTCGCCCGGCGGGCAGCGGCGGCGGCGGGCGCCTCCGCCAGGCGCCGTACGGGCTGTGCCATCGGCGGCGGCGGCGAAGCGGCGTTACCACGGGAACGGTTGCCCCCGCCACCAGCCGGGCAGCGCCGGGCCGCCGCGCTGCTGCCGGGAGCGGAACGGCGGCGCCGTTTTGCGGCGTCACTTCCGCTCTCCGCGGCGACATCTTTGCCGGCGGGCGGAGGCGCTTCTGGGCGGAGGCAGAGGAGAGGCCGACGCCCACGCCGACATGGACATGGCTCCGCCGGGGCGGCGAGACCCGCGGCCGCTCTGCCGCTTGGTGCGTGCCGCGGCGGGGGAGCTGAGGGGCCTGGCGGGAACTGCTGCTGCGGCGGCGGGGGGCAGGCCGGGTGCGCCGCTGGGCGGCGGGGCGGGGCAGGCCGAGGCCGCCCGGCCCGGAGGGCGGGCGCCGTGCGGCGGAAGGAGGAAGCCGGGCTCTGGGTGGGGGCAGCGGTCAGCGCGACTGGGCGATGAGGGGCGGTCCGGGCGCTGCCGCCGCTGCCAACCCGCCGTGGCTTCGTCCCGCAGGGTGGCCGCCGTGGTGCTGCTTTCCTGGGGCTTCGTCCTCTACGGGGCGCGAGTGGCCGCCCAGCGGCAGCTGGGAGCGGCCTCCTGGGCCAGGGGCTGCCCTAGCGCCAGCAGAGGCCGTGGGACGCCGCCGGGAGCTCGGCGTTGTCTCCGAGGGTACGGAGGGATCCATCGGAAGGCTGGAGGAGCCCTGTGGTCAGTTGGGCAAATAAAGCATAAATAGTTCTTGGGAAAGAAAAGGTAAATAAAGCAGAAACAGTTATTAGGAAAGAGTTCTTCTTGCTGATTTGTACTTGCACGTAAATGCAAGAGGCATGCATGCCCATATGTGCAACAAAAGGACATTGACACAACCTGCTCTATGGATTGCCGGAAACAAGGCATGCCTTCCACAGCACCTGCACGTAGCACTGCCAGAACTCGCATCAAGCGTGAGCACAGCCAGCCATGTCCCTTTTCTCCTCTACAGCTGGTAAGGATTGAAGCTCACTAGTAAACTCATGTGCGCTTTCACAGATCCCCTCAGTACCAGCACAGCCCTTCTGTCCATCTAATAACCTGCCCCATATCCTGAGCCCTCTTACTCACTCCTGTGCAGGTGGTCCTGCTTCCTGCTCACAAGCAAACACGCACTCGTGCACTGACACAAATTGCAGATGCACACTCGCAGATCTCTCCAAATACCAGCATGGGCCTATGCCTGATACCTTGCCTGGACCCAGGGCCTCCTTCTTGCCAGCTGACACAGCTTGAACTTGGTTTAGGAGTTACATCCCCACATGCAACACTTTTCTATGCTGTTTGGGGGAGGATAAAAAACCACTTTGGCTTTCCAGCTGGCAGCACCAGGCATGTGACCTGGGACTTGCAGTCTGCTCCTGTGCTGGTGCTGAGACTCACTTGCTTTACTCACCCTGGTTCCCCCAGTAGCTGCACCTGGGGCACACATGCTGGTCCTGTCCCAGGGGTTGGAACTGACACCTTCACTGTCACCTGCACCCTTTGCTGGCACCAAGACCCTAACCCACTCCCATCACTGGCACAATAGGAGGGACCCATATCCAGAAGTGTCATGCTTGGTCGGCTTCCTAAATGCTGTGTGCATGTGTCAGCTCTTGGGCAAGGTGGGAGCTTGGAGAATCCATATCTGGAACTCCCAAAGTCCCCAGCATGGGAAGATGGAAGGTGCCCAAGACTTTTCACACAGCGATTTTAATTTTTGAGCTGAAAAGAAGCAATTCTGGAAGTTAAATGGATCTGTTTTGTGGTGCTGGTTTTCTACACAGCTGAGAAGAGCAGAAAGTCTTGTGGTTCCTCTCCACAGCACGCCCAGACTGGTGCCCCCAGACCGGCAGCACCTCATCCCCCCCAGACCTCTTGAAGCCAGGGAAAAGACTTCCCCTGGGGAGGCCTGGCCCTGCGTCCTGGGCTGTTGCATCCTTTGGGGTCCCTTGGTCAGTGGCAGGGGTTTTCACTGCCAGCAGCTTTGGTGGGAGTGAGAGCATGGAGGGGCCTCAGTCTCATCCTCCTGAGCAGCAGCCACAGCGCCGGCAGTGCCAGCTGCTGACAGTGGGACCCACAGTCCCTGGTGGGGACACCTCCCAGCCTCTCTGCGGCTCACCCTGGCACCAGGGACCATGCCCTCTTGGGCATGGCAGCAACAGCTCCTCTGGGGAAGGAGGTCAGGAGGAGGCTCAGGCTATTTGACTCCTGCTTTTTTTTAGCATCTCCCATGTCAGCCGCGTCACTCTGCAAATACATGAAAATGTCATGGACCCCAGCAGGGTCCCTGCAAAGGTTTCTGTGCTGACAGAGAGGCAGTCCACCTCTCCAATGACTTTTTCTGTCAGCCACACCTGAGTGGCTGTAACACACTTCACTGTCCACGCCGTAAGGGCTCAGCTTTGTTGCGCTGTTGTCCTCACCATAGTGTTCAAGCCATTGCCAGGTGTAGTTATCTTCTTCTCCTGGCCAGCTAGGCAATTCCAGCAGCACAGTGCCAAGAGCAGGAGTGAGGGCCACTGGGCTGGCTAGCCGTGTTAGAAACACCATCTGACCACCAGCCTGCCCCAGGCTATGGCCTCTCACAGTCAGCTTCTCCGCCTTCGTTCAGGTGCCACCACTGGCATCCACTTAGAACTGCAGGTGGGCACGTATGGGTCACTGCAGGGTTTCGGGTTGCTCCGCTCTGCTGTACACCTTCCAAGTGCCATTTTGCAGCCACCTGGACGGAAATCACTCGTTCTGGCTTTGTTCCTCTGGGTTGCAACTGCCCGTGGTCACACGGAGCCGGCTTACGGGCCAGCTGCCACGAGATGGCGACGCATCCCCAGAATGGCTCCCAAGCCTGCTTGCCAGCACGGCAGCCTGGAGCTGTGCAGGGCTGCAGGGAAGCAGCAGCGCCGGCTGCGTTTCTCTCCGCTCGGGTTAGCTGCGGCTCGGCGTGTTCAGGGGTCCCAACAGCCTTCAGAGGACCAAGACCTGCCCGTTGTCTCTGGTCCCTGAAAGTCCAAGGCAGAGCCTGCAACTGCTCACAATAGAGATGAAACGCCCGAAAATGTCTCTTCTGCTGACTAGAACCTTGCAGCATGACAGCAAGGACACAGAAAGAGAACTTGCTCTTTTTATGGCACAGTCCTTGGCTAACTGAGAAAACCGTGTGATGTTTCTGCAGATATTAAGAGAACTGAGAGTCTCAAGAGCTTTTTCTGCTCTGCCTTGCCCTGACTATTCTCCCTCTTCTCTCTCCTGTGCTGCTGTTACTGTACTATGCCAGAGTCACTGTCAAGGGTCTAAGAAACATCCTCAGCTCCACATCCTGATGTTCGCTTGATGTCATGTCAGGATGATGGCTGCAGCAAGAAGCAACTTTTTTCTCCCAGGTAACATGGGAGTGGGCTCAAAGCTCCCACAGAGGTTGGAAAATACCTCCTTCAAGTCTAGTGAGGAGGACACAGCTTGCAACTTCTGTCTTTGCAGCCCACCCTTCGGCTTTGCTCTGCTACTTGCCCAGTAACAGTAGCTCTTTCAGGAAAGCAAGAATTAAAATCAACTGCATCCCAAGGATTTGAAACTGTCACCTCAGCAAGAGAAGTCCCTGTGTTGTGCCATTAAATCATCATAAAATATACACTGGGGAGCTCCAAGTAACCAGAGAAATCCCAGAAACTTGAGGTTTAGATTCAGCTTAGTTTCCCTCACTGGAGTAAATCTTCACCTTGATTCTTCTGCCCAGAAGTTATGCATTGTCTTGAAGACAAGGCCATAAGGATCATTGTCCAGGGTCAAGCTCCTGAGACACGGATTGAAAGTAATTAGAAGGTCTCTAGTTTAGTCATTAGAAATAAGAGACTAAAAGTTTGGCTGTGTCATCAATAGCAGTATTAAAATTTACTTCCCATATTGTTTTCATGCTGTTGTCTCATTTCTTAATACACTGAACTATCTGTCTCTGAAGCTGCTCACTTACTGCGTTATCACCTGTGTGTTACTGTCCTGGTTTTTAGCTGGGACAGAGTTAGCTCTTCTTTTGAGGAGCTGGAAGAGCTCCGGTTTTGGTTTTACTCAGAGGCTCACTCTGAGAAGAATGTTGATAGCAAGCTGATGTTTGTGTTGGACGTGAGACTCCAAGGACTTCTCAGTGTGCCGAAGTGCAGAAGCACGGCGGGATAAGGGGGGAGCATAGCGGGACAAGGGGTCCACGACTCTCCTTATGATTTGTACTTGACTTAGGATTGAGGCCAAACTGGCCAATTAGTGTTCCATATCATGCAGCGTCATGCCCAGTATAAAAGTGAGGGTCAGCTGGAAGAAGGGCTTTTTGCCCTTCGGGACTCTCACTTTCGAACTCTCGGGGTGTTTTTTTCTCTCTCTCTCGCTCTCTGTTTCAGGCTTCCCATTCATCCGGGATTGCGGTATCGGGATTTATCTGTTTTGGGATTGCAGCTTTGGGATGAGACAGGCCTCGGTCAAGGGCTGGTGAGCAATTACACCGTACATCACTCGTTTGTATATATTTATCCTTGCACATATCCGTACATATATATATATATATATATAGGTAGCGGTAGTAGTAAATTATTCTTATCTCAACCCACGGGTCTCCTTTCTTTTTCCTCTTTGGGGGACGGCGACTGTGTAGGGTTTGGTTGCCGGAGCGGCCTAACCCATGACAGTTACATGTTCCACTTTCCCTTTCAAAATCTCTCTTCAGCTTGGCTCATATGCTTGCTCCTGGAAGTCAAGAGCACATGCAAACCTCCTCAACTTGCTTCTGGGATGTTACAAGAAGTGCTGGACCCAGTGCTCAGTATCCATCATCCTCTCCTTGCCCGCGAAGATGCAGTGCAGAACAGAAAGCATGTGTTTCCTGTCACGTTCAAAATGGTACAGCAAATAACTATGTTTAGGCAGCATTAACCATTTCAGATGACATCACCAGTGATGGCTATTTTGCCAACACTATCACCCCTAAAGCAATATATCATGATGCTGATGAAACCCCCTTCAGATCTTTTTTTTTTTTTTTTCTTTTTAATCCTTTTAAATAAAGCATAGCTTATTTATCAGAGCAAGTCTGGTTTATTAGTCTTGAAGTGTTCTGTTTGTTTGTTTAGGTTTCAGGGGGTTGTTTGGAAAAATTGTGATCAGCATGCATTTGATTAGCATAGCTAAGAGGACTTTTTGTTTAATGAAATGATTAATTGATTCAGCCAGGTATGCAGCCACACAAACAGCTGCTTCAACGGATACAAAAGATTCTCCTTCAAACACAAACTTGCCTCACTAACATGAAGCGGTACCCATAGATACATGTTAATTATAAGGTTGATAAGAATATGTAAGGATAGCTAATGTTGTAGCTGAGTTATTTAATGAAAGCTTTTGAAAACGGTCAAAACCAGAAACAAATTCATTAGCTAGGCAACTGTGGGCTAAATTCGGCTTTAATCACTTTAACATACTGATGATAATCAATTTCTGCCAACTTACACCAGCAAGAAAGCTGGAACGTAATTGCTTCATTCCTGCATTACGCACTGTTTGAAAACAGAGGAATTATGCAAGTTCAAACTAGAGTTTAAGAGAGCCCCTCTGCCTGCTTAATAATAATTATATTCTTTCATTATCCTCTATTATTTATGCAGTAACCACCTGTAACCTAAAAGCTGTATAGATACAGATTTGGTTTACACAAGTTCATGGTAAATGGAAACCTAACAATCTTCTAAAATCCTAATAGTGGCCAGACATAAAATGCATATAAACCTAAAGACAGTACTTCAGACTACAAGCAGACCCCAGGTCAACCACAGACCAAGAAGCAAAAGCTACAAATTTTGTGGTGAAAAAGGAAAAAAAGATCTATGCATGGTATGAGACACAGAAGATAAGGGTAAGAGAGAGACACAGGAAAGCAGAAGACAACAGACCCCAAAGGAGGCTGACATGCCAGAGAACCCGGTCCAATGGATGTTACTAGTGCTTTGTGATTAGAAACTCTGAACAGACCTAGGACTGTTTTGTTCTGAGTTGTGGCGCTGCCAAAAAAACGCGTAAGAGTCTGGACAGAGTTTCAGTTTCCTATCTGCAAATACAGCCTGGGAGGTTTCTTGCTGCATTGCCACTCCAGGTCTCCTCTACCGTTTGCTGCAGCCATCTGCCATCACTCATCCGTGCTGCGATCACTTCAAACGTTCCTGTGGAAAGGAACCCAGGTGTCGAACAGAATTCAATGCTACAGGGACCTTGACTCACCATTGGAGGCTCGACAAAGCTGTGTTACACATGAACATGAGCAACTAAAGCGAAGCAAAGCGTACAAACCTTTGCAGAAGCTATGACGGCAGTGTGGCACATTCTCCAAGGAACAGGCAAGCTACCACCATGTTTTGCACAGTGGGCTCTAATTGCGGGTCCTCTGTTCACAGGAATCAGTTTTGGACCTCCTTTTTTGTCATCTGAAGAAAAAATGATTTATTATCTCTGAAACTTCAGCCTCAAGACCAACAACCTCAGAAAAGGTACTCAGTGTGCATGGGGGAAAGCAAACAGCCAGAAAGACTCAAGCAGGGTTCCCAAAGCAGAAAGAGCATATCCTTTTCTTTAATAGTGAAAAGATGTTTTTCTCCCCTAATTCAGGTTTCTGCATGTCAGTACATCACCCAATATAACAGTCACTCACCACCAAATGAGCTTGTCACTAAAAGGAAGTCGCAGTTCTTGAAATGGCTATTAAATTCAAATGAGATAAAAAGAGAGGTGGAGGGCTCTGCCACAGATACTGGAGGAGGGGAATGGTTAAAAGATAAAGAGCTTCAAAGACGTATGTTGCCCCAAGCAGCCTTTAATGAATTTGTTGTGGTTCAGTGAGTCTGGCTTGCTTTTAACGGTTCATTTGGCAAGTTGTTGCTGCAGCGATTTTCTAATAATAATGTCACAATAATCTTCTAACCGGGTATAGCTTTGTGACTCTACAGGATCACTCTCAAAGTGATTTCTGGACTTGGTAACGAGGGAAAAACCTATGCAGTAAGTTCTTTTTGTTCCTTCCTCTGTGGCACACATCACCCTGAAGAAGAGGAGGACAGCAATCACTCTGAGGAAAAGCAGAAGGAATTCTTTTCCACTCGGATGGGGATTATTTTGAAATTATAACAGCAGCTGAGAGCACAACATTGCCAGCGATAGAGACAGCGTTTACTTCCTTCACATTTCGGGTGTTACTGATTACAGTCAATAAGACAATGTATTTTACCCAACATACCTTTTCTTTTTTTTTTTTGGTAGAGTTGTTTCTATTATATCTCTATTCCAAATGATATTTTGACTCTATCCTTGTACTGATTTCAAGCAGCAAAGTAATCAAAATTACTCAAATAAAGTGATGAAGTAATTAAGATTAAATATATATTATTTTAATCATGAACCAAAAGCTCAGTGCCAGCAACAGAGCCCAAAGGAACCAAAGATTTAAACCTAAACTACCAAAATAATTTGCTAATTATGCAGCTTGATAACCATACCTTATCCTTTTTCATCAGCTGCAGTCATCCTTCTGTCACTCCACATTTCTACAGAGGCTCTCAAGGCACAGGATAACACACTGTCTTCTTCTATTGTCATTTTTCTGGTGTAACTGTGGGTGGACAATACCTTTGCAGCAGGTAGAAATGCCTAATGCAAGAAGAAATTTGTAGCTCAGGAAAAGGAGAAGGAATTGAAAAGGAGACTTCCCCTACGAGATTAAATCCTAGATCCACACAAACATGGATCTCACCGTGATGTGGGGCAAATGATGCTATCAAAGTCAATGAAAGCATGCAATTTTAAAAAATCGTGCTCTATGTAAACATCTGCAGTAGGCTTCAGATCAGTGGCCGACATGAAGCTTGCTACGACATTGCTAGTTGTTCCTAGTGATTTCAAAGGCACAATTCTTATACAAAAGCACACGCTGAATTTCCAGAGTGTGACGTAAAGCCCGTTAACTCAGTCTAGCTACGAACAAGCTCCAGACTAAAATCCTTGCAGGGCTGCTACCTATTAATCGGTATTTGTGTATCACTTTGTGGTACCTTCTAATCGCATATCTAAATTCACATACCATACCCTGTTTACAGGATCAGACCACAAGGATGAGATTTACCCAAGTACTCTCTCTCTCCAAGAAGGGGTCCAGCACACAGTACTGCAAGTAGCAGGTCCTGACGGCATGCAGAGTTCAACTGTCTCTGCTTGCAACAAACCCTCAACTGGATTTTTTACAGAATCTGCATTCCAAAGGCTTGTAGACCACATATTGTCTGAAATTTGCAGCTGAATGCATTTGTCCATTATCCCATCACCAATTAAAAGAAGAAAGTCCACACCTTCAAATCAACAACAGCTGCCTTAGTAATGTGAGCTCTCTTCTCCATAGAGAGAAGTTGTTTGGGTAGTCACCTAGACAGAACTAAACCAAGCAATGTTAATATTTCAGTCCTTATTTCCATTTCTATGCTGATAGGACGGCACCTATTAGGAGCTACATATCATTTCAAAGGTAATCATTTAAACTACCATGCTTTGCTTCAGACACGCAGCATCCAGCCACAGCCTACAGATTTTATTGACTGCAACCAGGAGGGCTTGTCTCAGTAAGAACGGAAGGATTTGGTCTGGTGATAAAGATGTCAGCTTAGTAACAACCCGTCCTCAAGTAATTGCAGTTTCTTAGGCCTCGATGCAAAGCACGGCACAGGTAATGACTTCAAGGAGGTCATTGCACATGTAATGTAACACTGAGATAGCCAAACTTTTGTGGGAGTGTAAAAGATATCATACATCCTGTGGAGTTTACAGAATTATGTAGAACTGCTGCAAAAAGAGCCAAGTGAAGGGAAATGCAGTCATGCCTGTTTCCCCGAGTAGGAGCCAAGGAGAGAAGAGCTGGTAAGAAAGCTGGCTGTGCTCACAAGCAAGCTGAGAGCTAGCTACTGACCACAGTCTCCCTGAGGGCCCCATGCCAGAGAATCTTTCAAGCCAGATAAGGTTTTAAAGAGCCTTTAAAAAACATATACTAACGTACAGTTTTTACTAAAGCCTTCTGAAACTCTACTAAAACAGCCACACCTGTGATAGAAATTATGGGCTACAAATGGATGACGGTGGAGGAATGTAGAGATTAACAGAAAAAAGCTCTGTAGCGTCACAGTGGACTGCCCTATACTGAAAGGCAATGAGTCTGATATTTAGAAACCCGGAGCAATCGTATTTGGTGGCTACCATGCAATTATCTGGAAAAGCAAAGAAATAAATTTGTTCCCTTGAAATCTACAGTCATCTGCCTCTTTCTGCAGTAGAGCTCTTTGCATCACGTGTTCAGGAGACAAACACTCGCAATCCTGCCATCCAGCCCTCACAGGAGTGGGCCCAGCAGAAGTGGGGCACAATCAGCTTATCACATCTTATGTAGGTTTTGCTCCTGAACCAGCAGTCTGTAGCAGGAGAGTCATCCCACTGTCCCAAGACCAGTCTAACCATTTTCTCAAACCCACTGACAAATTTTCCTTTTCCTCAAGAACTTCTGCAGATATTTTTTTACAACTGCCAGCTCACCTGCTCACTCACTTCACAGAGACAGGAGCAGATTTCATCTTTTGCAAATACTTGTTCTGCATTCCTTTTAAACAGTCTGTGAATCCTAGGTGTTATTACAACCACTGACATTTCTGTCAAGTCCCTGGTCTCTCCAGGTGCTCTTTCTGCCTCTGGTGAGTCTTTTCCTCTTAACGTTTTCCTTGCCTTTCATTCTGAGTCTGGAGTACTCTGGAGAGCAAGACAGCCAAAGGGACAATCCTGGTCTGAGGGTTAGGACAAGAGGGGAGACAACTCTACCTGGCAGGCAATGGCAAACTGCTTTCCTCCTGAGGCAGAGAGGGATATTCTTCCATCCCCCGTAGGCTGCCCAGCACAAGTGACTGCGCGGGGATATCAGCCACTCACAGATGATTGATTTGTGTCTTTCCTAGCAGAGATTGTTTCTTTTTGAATGGTCCATTAATTCTTCCTTCCTTGAAAAAAAAAAATACTGCACAGGGAATTTTGTTTCTGGATAAAAGAAAGGTTTTACAACAAATGTTAGCACAGAGTTGATAATTCAGAAACAACTATTTCATTATTTTTCCAGATACAAGAGGGTATAGTAACATGTACTAGCATGAAGTCTATGCGCAATATGTAAGTTGATATGCTTTATAAAGTGGTTGTATCTCAGATCACTGAGTCTTCATTTGAATGGATAATAAATATAATTTTCAATTTTCTCAAAATAGTAAAAGCTCAGAAAAACATGATTTCTTATCACAGATCTCAGTAGATTTTAGTATAAACTCCTGATACTGTTTTCTGTGATTCATCCACAGTTAGTCTGTGAATAAGTATATTGATTGCTCTGTCAATTTTTCTTTAGATAAATTCAGATTAGGAAGTCTTTATCCAACAGGAAGAAAGATACATAATTGCATCTCAAAACTACTTCACTCATGCTGCAATCTGTCATTGGCCAACATATCTCTCTCAGCCACATCAACATTGATAATAAATACTAACTGGCTCCTTCTGGGTGAAGAATACCCAGTACTCATTTGAAGAATGCATACTTCAAGTTTGGGAAGCAATTTTAGAAATAGCTTAGTAGGATTCCTCTGTGATTGTTTAATAAGCACATGTTCTTTTATTGCTTCTTTTGAGTTGAATGTAGCTCACCTATGTTGTTTTTTGCTGTTGAAGTCAGACAATGAAACTGAATATGATGCTTAAGAAGCCTGTGTAAAACTTCAGTGCTGAATGAATGGACAATGTCAAGTGCTAATGAAAGTGACTTACAATTAGTTTTAGAAGAGAGCAAGCTATGCCTGCAGCCTGCTGATAATTTATATTTTCACAATCAATCACATTTTTCCCTAAAAGAAATGCCTCTTTCCTGGCTAGTGTTGTATGAAAGGCCCAAATGAAAAGGCAAGACTAATGATATTCATATGAATGTAGAGAACTGTCAGCATTAAATCAGGCACGTCTCCCCATCCCTGCCAGGGGACAAAGTGCACCAGCAGAGACTTCTGAAATCACTTGCCCCTGTTGAAAAATGAGGCCACCTCCACCAGCTAAAGTTTAACTCTCTTTCCTGACATGGTCAGCTCAGCACACACAAAGTCATGCCTTTGAAAACAGTGAGAAAAAATCTTTTCTTTGCTGCATTTATAACAAGCTTAAGCACATCTTGCCACAAGTTTACATTTAAAAACTCAAATTAAGTCAGATTTTTGCTAAGTTCATACAATTTTCCTCTGAAAATAATAAAGTAAAAGTTTTGAAGTGTAAGAAAGACAGAAGCCACAAACTCTTACTCTATATGTAGCAGTCATCATATCTAGCCTCACTCTTAACAGAAGTGATGAAGTCTTTTATTGCTACTAAAAGCCTTGAATGAAGGATTCAAGCAGCACACAGAACTAACACCGCAGTTAGAAGCCAACAGATAGCACCTATTTTATATTCCTTGTTTACAACTCATAGAATCATAGAATCGTAGAACGCTTAGGGTTGGAAGGGACCTCAAAGATCATCTAGTTCCAACCCCCCCTGCCATGGGCAGAGAAATCCTCCACTACACCAGGTTGCCCACAGCCTCATCCAACCTGGCCTTGAACACTTTCAGGGATGGGGCATCCACAACTTCTCTGGGCAACCGGTTCCAGTGCCTCACCACCCTCAATGTAAAAAATTTCTTCCTTATATCTAATCTAAATCTCCCCTCCTTCAGTTTAAATTCATTGCCCCTTGTCCTATCACTACATGCCCTTGTAAAAAGTCCTTCTCCAGCTTTCCTGTAGGCCGCCTTTAGGTACTGGAAGGCTGCAATAAGATCACCCCGGAGCCTTCTCTTCTCCAGGCTGAACAGCCCAACTCTCTGTCTGTCTTCATAGCAGAGGTGCTCCAGCCCTCGGATCATCTTTGTGGCCCTCCTCTGGACTCGCTCCAGCAGCTCCAGTCCTTCTTGTGTTGGGGACTCCAGAGCTGACACAGTATTCTAGGCGGGGTCTCACGAGAGCTGAGTAGAGGGGCAGAATCACTTCCCTTGACCTGCTGGCACACTTCTCTTGATACAGCCCAGGACATGATTTGCTTTCTGGGCTGCCAGTGCACATTGCCGGCTTATGTTGAGCTTCTCATCCACCAGCACTCCCAAGTCGTTTTTCTCAGGGCTGCTCTCAATCCATTCTCCACCCAGCCTGTACTTGTGCTTGGGATTGCCCCAACCCATGTGCAGGACCTTGCACTTGGCCTTGTCGAACTTCATGAGGTTCTCACAGGCCCACCTCTCCAGCCTGTCAAGGTCCCTCTGGATGGCATCCCTTCCCTCCAGCGTGTCCACAACACCACACAGCTTGGTGTCATCTGCAAACTTGCTGAGGGTGCACTCGATCCCACTGTCCATGTCTCCAACAAAGATGTTGAACAGCACTGGCCCCAGTACTGACCCCTGAGGAACACCACTCGTCACAGGCCTCCACGTGGATACTGAACCGTTGACCACAACTCTTTGAGTGCGACCATCCAGCCAATTCCTTATCCACCGAGAGGTCCATCCATCAAACCATGTCTTTCCAGTTTAGAGACAAGGATGTCATGTGGGACAGTATCAAATGCTTTGGATAAGTCCAGGCAGACAATGTCAGTTGCTCTTCCCTTATCCATCAATGCTATAACCTCATCATAGAAGGCCACCAAATTAGTCAGGCAGGATTTGCCCTTAGGGAAGCCATGTTGGCTGTCACCAATCACCTCCTTATTTTCTATGTGCCTTAGCATAGTCGCCAGGAGGATCTGCTCCATGATCTTGCCGGGCACAGAAGTGACACTGACTGGCCTGTAGTTCCCTGGGTCTTCTTTTTTCCCCTTTTTAAAGATGGGGGCTGTGTTTCCCCTCTTCCAGTCATTGGGAACTTCACCTGATTGCCACGACTTCCGAAATATGACAGATAGTGGCTTAGCAACTTCATCTATCAGTTGCCTCAGGACCCACGGATGCATCTCATCAGGTCCCATGGACTTGTCCACCTTCAGGTTCTTTAGACGGTCTGGAACCTGATCTTCTCCTACAGTGGGCGGTTCTACATTCTCCCAGTCCCTGCCTTTGCCTTCTGTGACTTGGGCTGTGCAGCTGGAGCTCTTGCCAGTGAAGACTGAAGCAAAGAAGTCATTGAGAACCTCAGCCTTCTCCATATCCCGGGTAGCCAGGTCCCCCGTTCCCTTCCGGAGAGGGCCTACATTTTCCCTAGATCTCTTTTATCACTGACATATCTATAGAAGTTTTTCTTGTTGCCCTTGATGTCCCTGGTCAGATTTAACTCTATCAGGGCTTTAGCTTTCCTAACCTGATCTCTGATTGCTCAGACAATCACTCTGTATTCTTCCCAGGCTACCTGTCCTTGCTTCCACTCCCTACAGGCCTTCTTTTTGTGCCCAAGTTGGTCCAGGAGCCCATTGTTCATCCATGCAGGCCTCCTGGTGTTCCTACCTGACTTTCTCTTCGTTGGGATGCACCGCTCCTGAGCTTGGAGGAGGGTGATCCTTGAATATTAACCAGCTTTCTTGTGCCCCTCTTCCCTCCAGGGCCTCATCCCATTGTACTCTAGCGACGAGATCCTTGAAGAGGCCAAAGTCTGCTCTCCTGAAATCCAGGGTAGTGAGCTGCTGTGAACTCTCCTTGCTTCTCTAAGTATCTTGAATTCTACCATTTCATGATCACTGCAGCCAAGGCTGTCCTTGAGCGTCACGTTCCCACCAGCCCTTCATTGTTGGTGAGAAGAAGGTCCAGCAAAGCACCTCTCCTCATTGGTTCCTCTACCACTTGGAGAAGGAAGTTATCATCCATGCATTCCAGGAACCTCCTGGATTGCCTGTGCCTTGCTGTGTTGTCCTTCCAACAGATATCGGGGTGGTTGAAGTCCCCCATGAGGACCAGGGCTCGTGAATGTGAGGCAGCTCCTATCTGTCTGTAGAGGGCCTCATCCACCCAGTCCTCCTGGTCAGAGGGTCTGTAGCAGACCCCCACTACTATGTCCCCTGTCCCTGCTCTCCCTTTAATCCTAAGCCATTAGCTCTCAGTTGGGACCTCATTCGTCCCCAGGTGCAGCTCCATGCACTCTAGCTGGTCCTTGACATAGAGGGCAACTCCTCCTCCTCTTGTCCCCTGCCTATCCTTCCTAAAGAGCCTGTAGCGTTCTATTCTGACACTCCAGTCATAGGATTCATCCCACCACGTCTCCGTGATGCCAATAAGATCATATCCCAACAGGTGCGCACACACTTCTAACTCCTCTTGCTTATTCCCCATGCTGCGCGCATTGGCATAAAGGCATTTAAGTTGAGCCCCAGATGAGTCTGACTTCCTGGCTGGAGCGGCTGGAATTCCCTTCTTCTGTTCTTCATGTACTTCCAGCATATCTTTATCATTCTTGATCTTTAACTATCTAAAGACCTCATTCTCTTCTCATACCTGCATGGATAAGCTGAATTACTCTGGTATGAAATTGATTCGGCTGATGGATGAGAACTAAGACAGAAGTCATGTCTCCTAACATAAGCCATCCAAGAGTTAGGTATTTAGCTTAAATTAGTCAGCTAGGTTTCCCACCACATCCCAGGCCATCTAATTCTGACTGGATGATCTGGTGTCCTGGTTTTCACCCATGGGCCAGCCTGCGCTGGCTTATGGCACACAGCTCAATGAATTACCACTTTCTTCTCTGATTTCTTGGGGGTGCCTTAAAAAGGTGAATCAGGCAGAAATCATCAGTGCATTTATGCCTGCATGAAAGAGAGTATAGACATTCAAGTGCAAGGGCTGTAAGGGGATCTTGCTACATCAGAGCAATGCTAATTCCAAAATCTAGCAGTGATTTCAGTTTAAGCAGTGGTGGGAAAATATGCGTTAACACTGAGTTTGGGACATCATTTGCACTTTTTCTTCCTGAAACTGTTCAGCCTTGCACATACAGAATCTGCAAGACAAGAGAGTTATATGGTGACAGGCAAAGATCATGGGCTTCTCCTTGCACAGGGTCAGTGCACAGATTTTATGTCTTCTGAGACAAAAGCTTTTACCAAAAAAGTGATCTGAATTAATGAATTTTTCAAAACGAACATAAGGCAGAGAGATGCCACTAAGATGGGGCAACCTCAAAGCTAGAAATAGAAAGTGATGTTCTTCTGAGCATCTCATCTGTTTACTGCTCTTCATCTTTCCATGGCTTCCAAGATGTCTGAAACTAATCTAATTAACCTTAAACAATGGTCTTTATTAAACAGCATATGTGAAGAAGGACAGGCTAACACAGAATTTAACCTGTATGAGGTGTGAAAGGATAGATATTTTTCCTGTTCATGTCTAATGCCTTTTGGTTTTGAGAAGAACACTTGACATATGAAGTACAATCAGCAACTTAGCTTTCCAGTTTGCCTTCTTGACTTGCTTCTGGTGCCTCACCCTAAGAGTTATGCGTCAGTTAATGTACTTCATACCCTCCTATTGATCTTGAAAAAAGGCAACTGGCAATAAAGCTGTCTAAATGCTCCAAAATTATCAGGTGAGTGTCATTGTTCAAAGACAAACTCATGAAACAGTTTATAAAGAGAAGAAAAGTAACAAAAGAATGAGGAAGGTCTTTTTAGCACTAAGCCCAACATATTCCAGCATGTTTAAGTACCTACATGGGCATATTTTATCAAATATGTTCAGTTTCCTGAACAGAATCTGAACTGACAGTGCAAAAATCAACTCCCTTGCATTTTTCACCCTTTCATCAGGGTCTGCTGATGCTATTGTAGGATTGTAAATTGAACAAAAAGGCATATCTTTCTCTGCCTGGTATCATCCCACGCTTCTCCTTCCCAACACTGACTGAGGATCCCTTCGCTCCCAAATACTGCTGTGTACACGAGAGGTGCCGTGTTTGGCTTCTCCTGGGTGAGGACAGAGTTGGCGTAAGAAGGAAATATCAGGCGTGCTTATCTGGGGTGAGTTGCATTTACCACTAACCATTCACAAGGGACAGCTGGCATGTGAATTGTGTATCTCTAAATAAAACTTGCAAGGACACAGGAGCGAGGAGATGGGCAAACTCCATGTGAGGTGGGTTTTTCTGCTCTCTTTTTTTCACCCAGAGGAGACCAGCACTGTAACAAACTCTGATTTTGTTTGTCTCTGAAGACCGGGCAGCATCCCCTAACACCCTCATGAATTAGAGAAAGAATGAATAGAGCAGTATTTAAGCAGCAGCTGGAACCACATATCTACCTAAGAAAAAGCACTTTCCAATGGCTTAGCCTTGCTTGCTGAGCCAATCTTCCAGGCTGCACCATCTGCCGGAACAGGCAACCTGACTTGTAACAATGAGATCCAATCATGCAGTGAAGAGATTAATCCACAGTTATAATACTTATTGAAGCAATTCATTAAATCAGCCAGGTTGTGCCATCCAGCACACCTGATGGGCTTAATCCAATGCTTCATCCTGGCCCTGTGGTTATCAGTGGTCAGGTGTACCTACAAGGAGAGCTACTGTTTCCTGGTGCTCAGGCATCGCTGATTATTTACCCTGGGTTGCCCATTCCAACCTTCCCTTTCCAGTCATCTTATCTTCTAGAGAGCCTATGCAGCTTTTTAGTAACTTGAAATTAAGGTATGAGATCACCTATATTCTGATTACATGTGGGCTTATAATGGTACCATGTTAGCACTGTATTGATCTACAAATCTGGTAGTGCCTCTGCATTCATCTAAGAGGTCAAATTTTGTTCCTTTATTCCTGCAAATCCTTGAAGTGTGTTACATTTGGAAGACGTAAGGAGTTTCAGGAATGCCAAAGTAATTGCATGCATTTTTGCAGCAATTACAGACTTCCTTAAACATGAGTCTTCAAAGAAAACTGAGACACCAGGTACACACCTCTCAGCTAACAGAAAGCAGCTAGCACCCACCACATTTTAAGATTACCATTTGGCTAGTCCAGTCATCCCTGCTGAGAAGCACCTTGGCAGATGAGACACATCCTGACCTGCAAAGGACAGGGTGAGATCACTCACTGAGATAAGGAAGCTTTCCAGGCAGAGCGTGCATCTTCCATCTCTGTTCTTGGCATTCAGCCTAAGGGTGTCCACAGGGTCCCAACCTGCGGGAGAAATTAAATAAGGGTGTCCACAGGGTCCCAACCTGCGGGAGAAATTAGAGGGGCTTATTTTTTTTTTTTTTTTTGCTTTCCTTTGGTTTCCCTTCAGCCTCGAGGACTGGACTTGAACCACCATGTCATTTTGATCTGAGCTGCAGGCAGCTGTCAGATGGCAACATAACATTGCTCACTAATATGTGAATGAGAATTGAGTCTGCAACTCGGAAAGTAAAGGTTTAGCTTTCACAACTGCTCCTTGAAGCTGCCAAATCCCTAGAATCTAATGAGCTATTTTACCTTTAAAAAAAGTCGGGGGGGGGGGGGGGGGATACAATTAAATGGATTTGAAAATAGAATTATTCTTTAACTTTAAAAATTTGTATTCTCCAAGCAAAACCACACACATTCAGTCTCCTGGATATGAAAGGACATATACAGTCTAAACCAGCATCATAATTAAAAAGACAAGATGTGTATAGTGTGCAGTCACTTACAGAAGGGAGTGAACATTTGTAAAATTACATGCTGGCCTTGAGGAGTTCTCTGGGTGACAACTGGAAGGGCAGATATAGACAAATACCTTTCAGCATGATAGTATCTGCAAAGTTTTATTTCTGGGCATGGAGTCACATTTAATATTCCCTGGCACAGGCTCTCCAACACAAAGCCTTCAGGTTCTGAGATCAGCTGCCTTCTACCAGCATGCTGCACATCCTCCTGCCATTCCTCATGCTGCTGCAGGGATGCACATGCGCTGGCTGAACCGTGCCAGCGTGAGCAACCTGCTGCCTTAAACGCATTCAACACCTGCCCTTTGGCTGGCTGATGGCAAAGATGCAAGAGAAACTGGAAAGGTCAAGCAGAAATCACTGAACGGAGTGAGCCACACAGTAGACACCAAGTAAAGCAGGCAACGAGTTCTCGAGCCCCGGAAAAACTGGGTCAAAAGGATCTCAAACAGAAGCTGTGAAGCAAAGTGAAAAAAACAAGGTTGTTATTTCAAAGCTGCTCCATGAGGCAATATTGCTCTGTGGCTGTGAT
Organism: Tauraco erythrolophus; assembly: GCF_009769465.1. Taxonomy (NCBI): domain Eukaryota; kingdom Metazoa; phylum Chordata; class Aves; order Musophagiformes; family Musophagidae; genus Tauraco; species Tauraco erythrolophus. Next base: position 45,683,152 of record NC_141496.1, on the reverse strand, counting down.
GTTCTTTGCTTTTGGTTGTGCTCTACTCAAGGCCGAAGTCAGTTTTGAACTGCAAGACAGCAGGGGTTGTTTAAAGTAGACACGAGCCACATCAGGAGCAGCAGCCATATATGAAAGCAGGAAGGCGAGGAGGAAAAAGCAAGAGCAACTATCACATGCTTTCAAAGACGATAAGGACAGCAGTGAAACCCTTCCACGCTGATTAATAGGTACACCCACATATACAGAACTTTCCACCCGCCAAGAATTTAATGCAAATTTTCCTTTTAGGTCACAACACCTCAGCTTCCAGCCTACCCACAGGAGGACTGTGCCTAGTGCCTCAAAAGAAGAGGAATAAAACCAGCCATGACTCCATCCTCCTCGGAGAGGGATGCTACCAGGATGGTACTTACAAGGCTCCTCGCAGTACCCTTTGAGAGGGCATTCCAAAACTTACAAAGCGTCACTTTATGTGGCCCTGGGCAGCATCAGGTGTTTGCGTGCAAAGTGCTCAGAACACACAGCCCTAAGTGCAGAAATACAGGGCCTTGGAATAGGAGCTGCGTGGCAGGTGTGAATGCTGCTGAGACACCCATGCTTTCACTGGTGGGGTGAAGTCAGAAAAAGCATCCCATTCCCAGGACTGCAGGAACTGGAGTAAGATTCTGAGGCAAGAACAGAACTCTAGACTGAAGAATTTACCTGGAAATTCATACAGAAATACAAAGGACACAATGACTTTACCATAAGCCTTTGCCAGATTCATCTTAAAATTATCTGTCTTTATGTCTTGATGATCTCATGGCAAAAAAAAAAACAACCAACAACTGCAAAATAACAGCTGTGGACATGGATTGAAGTGATACCCTACTGCAACAGCAGTTCCTGATAAAGAGGATGCGCCAGGTCCAGCAGAGACCAGAAGAGAGAGAATAACAGAGGTGTGTGGTCACTTGCATTCTGCCTTGCTTCCACAACAGCTGAGCCCTGTGCACAGCAAGGCTTTCGGGGCTCTCCCCCTGCTCCTGTATGCAGTGGAAATGCAGGTTTTGGTGTATGTTACTTCATTATGTTGCAGCTAGAGAAAGAAGAAAAGAAGCCTTTCTCTTACGTGTCTGTGAATAGTTAGGCCACAACAGAAAAAAATTGCAATAAATTAAAAGATCCTACTCCAACTGTGACTCTCTATCAGCACAGAGTATTTCCACGTAAGCAGCACGGATTTGCCACATCACATGCCCAATTATTATTATTTTTTTTTTTTAAAAAAGGGAAATATACTGTAGACATCTAAACAGCCAATTTGGAACAGCCCTTTTTTTGGAAGCCAGCATGCTCTGCAACTGTGGTGAGTTCTCAGAGTCAGGCTGATGCTGCAAGGCATGAACTGTGTTGATTACAAACGTTTTAGTTATGTAAGCAATTTTTGCTGGAGAATATATTAAATGCCCAAACCTGTTTCTATGCTTTATGTTCTTCTACTGCAGAGTTTGAACAATCAAGTGAAGAACTGCTGCAAAAAATGAGCTTTGCAGTCACAATCCACATACAATCCATATTCTTTGAGCTCTAGACATTTGGGAAGCTACGAAGGCCTTTCAAGGTGAAACTTGAGGACTCAGGAAGGTTTCAAAGTCTGATTTTTATTTCATTTCAAATTTTAGTTTTAGGATCCCTGGAGTTTGGAAAGTTAGGTGTCCAGCTGGATCCCACAGTATTAGACGTTTTTTTTACTTCTCAGGCAAAATGATTTATTTTGACGTTCACAGGAATGCAGTTTACAAATAGCTTCAAAGCCTGATGTGCTTCCCATTGGAAGTGCTGGACCTTCAGTGCCTATAACGGACATAAAACTGAACTGTCTGCCACTACAATGGCTGGCAAATGCTGGGAAGGTTTACAATCAGCCTGCAAGGTAAAACAGACTAAACTACACTCTGACCCAAATATATATGACAAAGTACTACATGAAAGGATATAATTATCATTGAGCAGAAAAGCGACCACATGAAATAAATGCAGTAAATATTTGCCTATCCAGCTATTAAATAAGGAAAATACAACCTAGATCAAGGGAGACAAAAATGAAGAGTCTTTTTTTTTTCTCCTTATGATACAAACTATTATCACACTCTTGCTTAAAAAAGCCACATGAACAAGGCAAACTTACAATGTACTGGGAGGGAGCCCAATCACAGTCGTGTTGTACCACATCAAATTTGTGGTGTCATAAAACAAGTGATTTCACTTCGTGCAGCACTTGTGAAAGCAGAAGGAGGAAAAATAGATGAGGGTGAGGAAGAAAGGGAATTTGAAATACAGAAACAGAACAAAAGCCTGTACTCTTCTTTAAATTTCCCAACATCCTCATTAGCATATGCATATCTGAAAATGCAAGTTTCCGCCTACCCTTTTTAGATGGGGTGTTGTTACAGATTTGTAACAGGACCACAGTTTGAACAGGTGCAATGTGGAGTCCATGCCACCTCTGGAGCACCAGCAGGATAAGACCTGCGCAGGGAGACAGCAGCAGAGGTCAGTAAGCAGCAGCGAGTCAGACCTCTTCAGCTGGGTCTGAGGCAGGGGCAGTTCAGAGAGTAAAAGTAGAGAGTGGCAAGTTTTAAGAAACCATCAGCCTTCTGTAGTGCTGCAGGTTAATGATATTCTGTAAAAGCCATATGGATCTCTGTCATGCAGATGCTAAGGAGAAAGGAGAAGAGGACAGGGAGATGAAGAAAATCCAGACAACAGAAAGCTGAGGAAGAGGATGAGGGGAGCGGCATCTCCACTGGACTCTCATGACTATTGCACAGAGGCAGGAGGTCATCTTGAAAATGGCAATTTAATATCCCCACCCCCTGGGCCCAAGGGAAAAGACTGGTTCCAGTGTTCGTTCCCCACAGGGATTTGGCACAAGGCAAAGAGCAAATAAAGCTCTAGCTGAGCAGCCCGTAACCCAAAACTAAGCCCTCAGCAGCTCCTCTGGGCACCAGTCACCTTCTGGGACCCGAGAGCTGCTAACCCCTGGCATCAACCCCAAGTGCCAGGGTACTGCAGCATTAGCTCCTTACGTCTCTCTCCCTCAGCAGAGGAAGACCCTGGCTGCTGCCCCTGCTGAGGCGAGTGCTGGCATGGGGGGAGGCCAGGAGGCAGAGCTGTGCAGCCCGCCTTTAACAAGGTGCACACTTATCTTTAAATTGATGAGACCAGCACCTTGGCTCAGGGCAGGCACCTCCTCTTAAAAGGTTTGAGTTCATGTGCAAAACTTTGTCATCATTCCTGCAGACATCCAACAGCAAGGCAAAGGGGACAGCCTGTGTGCTGGTGTTGGCTGGGATAGAATTATTTTCTTCATAGTAGCTAGTATGGGGCTGTGTTTTGGATTTGTGCTGGAAACAGTGTTGATAACACAGGGATGTTTTCATCATTACTGGGCAGTGCTCACAAAGAGTCATGGCCTTTTCTGCTCCTCACCCCACCCCACCAGCGAGTAGACGGGGGGTGCACAAGAAGTTGGGAAGGGACACAGTGGGGACAGCTGTCCCAAACTGGCCAAAGGGATATCTCATACCGTATGACATCATGCTCAGCATATAAAGCTGGGGGAAGAAGAAGGAAGGGGGCCACATTTGGAGTGATGACGTTTGTCTTCCCAAGTCACCATTACACATGATGGAGCCCTGCTTTTCTGGAGATGGCTAAACGCCTGCCTGCTAATGAGAAGTAGTGAATGAATTCCTGGTTCTGCTTTGCTTGCATGTGCTGCTTTTGCTTTCCCTATTAAACTGTCCTTATCTCAATCCACGAGTTTTCCCAATTTTACTCTTCTGATTCTCTCACAGGGGGAGTGAGCAAGGAGCTAGTGGAGCTTAGTTGCCAGCTGGGGTTAAACCACAACAGTGTGTCTTAGAGAGAGACCAAGTAAAAGTCCTAGGATGCTGAGAAGTCACCAGATTGCCCCCCTTTTTCAAAAGAAAAAGCAGAACAGGCACTACTGCAGCTGTCGCCTTCTCATCTCCACTAACTCTCTGGCTTTTTAAAGCCCTCTTTCACTCTAGATGGACAACGGCTAACACAACGGTGTCGTGGGTCTGTTAAGCAACGTGGATATAACTAATTACCGATTAGTAATGGCTGCCCTCTCAGGTATTCAGAACAACATGTGTCAGTGCACCCGGCACCTCTGGCAACATGCCACCCTTTGGTCTGAGACCTTCCCCACCCAGGGTGGTTCATGATCCAGAAGTGAATTTAAGGAGCAGCACTTTTTGGATCTTCCCATTTTCTCCTCTGAATGAGAAAGCCAGTGAAGAAGGATGAGTAAGACCAGGAGGATTAGGAAGACCATGATAAAAGTACGTGTAACCAATGTGTTTTTTCTGGGAGGACTGCGAGCATTGAAATTATTCGGGCGCACCACAGCAAACTGATATAAGGGAATTAGTTCACGCACCACTGAGATGCATTCGTCATTGAGGGGAAGTACAACAGCTGTTTAGCCATGTACAGTAGCAGCATGTAACAATTTTATGCTAAGAATGCCTGAATTAATTGGACCTTTGGGGGAACTGAGGAACGCAGAGAGTAATTACTTGAGCTGGAATTTATCCAGCCTGAAAAAAACAGCTTATTCCTGGAAAAAAATATCATGGGAACTAAGCCACTATCCATCATATTTGAGAAGCTGTGGCAGCCCAGAGAAGTTCCCGCTGACTGGAAAAGGGGAAACATAGCCCTCATTTTTAAAAAGAGAAAAAAGAAAGAAAGACTTAGAGAACTACAGGCCAGTCAGTCTCACCTCTGTGCCCGGCAAGATCATGGAGCAGATCCTCCTGGAAACTATGCTAAGGAACATGGAAAATAAGGGGGTGATTGGTGACAGCCAACATGGCTTCACTAAGGGCAAATCCTGCCTGACTAATTTGCTGGCTTTCTACGATGGGGTTACAGCGTTGGTGGATAAGGGAAGAGCAGCAGACGTCACCTACCTGGACTCAGACAAACCATTTGACACCATCCTGCAGAACATTCTTGTCTCTAAAACAAAGAGGCATGGGTTTGATGGATGGACCTCTCAGTGCAGAAGGAACTGGCTGGATGGCCACACTCAAAGAGTAGTGGTCAACAGCCCCAAGTCCAAGTGGAGGCCAGTGATGAGTGATGTTCCTCAGGGGTCAGTACTGGGGCCGGTGCTGTTTAACATTTTTGGTGGTGACATGGACAGTGGGATCGAGTGCACCCTCAGCAAGTTTGCTGATGACACCAAGCTGTATGGTGTGGTGGACATGCTGGAGGGAAGGGATGCCATCCAGAGGGAACTTGACAGGCTGGAGAGGTAGGCCTCTGCAAACTTCATGCAGTTCAACAACGCCAAGTGCAAGGTCTTGCACGTGGGTCGGGGCAATCCCAAGCACAAATACAGACTGGGTGGTGAATGGACTGAGAGCAGCCCTGAGGAGAAAGACTTGGGGGTGTTGGCTGATAAAGAATTCAACATGAGCCGGCAATATGTGCTTGCAGCCCAGAAAACCAACCGTATCCTGGGCTGCATCCGAAGAAGTGCATCCAGTGTGTCAAGGGAGATGATTCTGCCTCTCCACTCTGCTGTCATGAGATCCCACCTGCAGTACTGCGTTCAGCTCTGGGATCCCCAACATAAGAAGGACATGGACCTGTTGGAGCAAGTCCAGAGCAAGGCCATGAAGATGATCAGAAGGCTGGAGCATTTCTCCTCTGGAGACAAGCTGAGGGAGTTGGGGCTGTTCAGTCTGGAGAAGAGAGGGCTCTGGGGAGATCTTATAGCAGCTTTCCAGTACCTGAAGGGGGCTGCAAGAAAGCTGGAGAGGGACTTTTTACTATGGTGTGTAGTGATAGGACAAGGGGCAATGGATTTAAACTGAACGAGGGGAGATTTCGATTAGATCTAAGGAAGAAATTCTTCACTGTGAGGGTGGTTGGAACAGGCACTGGAACAGGTTGTGCAGAGAAGCTGTGGATGCCCCATCCCTGGAAGTGTTCAAGGCCGGGCTTGGTGGGGCTTTGAGCAATCCAGGCTAGTGCGACGTGTCCCTGCCCATGGAATAGAGGTTGGAGCTAGATGATCTTTAAGGTACCTTCCAATCAAAATCTACGATTCTATGAACTTCCATAATGAAACCCAGTGTCCAAAAGCACCTGGAACACTGGGTTGACATTTTGTATTAAAAGCTACCCAGTACTACAAAGAAATACGTCAAATTCACTTTTTGAAGGAATTGAGATTGATAATTGGAATTGATAATTTCAAGGGGTTAATCTCATGCAGGCAGGTCTGATCAGTGTGAGATGCAAATCAATTCACACTAATTTACTTTATCGGAGTAACAGAGCTGCTTTTAGTGATTTATAAACACTGCACGTCTGGCTAAGTTTATGAGTTTGTTTACAACATTACATGGTTATTTAAAATAAAATAAATAAGCATTAATTTTTTCATTCTTTTGGCTACCCTGAAGGCAGCTGTCATGTTGTGGATGCTCAGAAGCCTATTGAGAAGTGACCTAGAGCTAATGGCAGACCATGAGCTACTGAGCAGGCCTACATCTCAATCACTTAGCAAATTCTGCACCAGATGTGGTTCATCTCTTATTTAAATTGAGTCAGTTAAAGAAATAGGTGACGGATGAAGCTATGCCCCTATTAGGCTGAGAGAAGGATATTGTATAAAAATTTAACTAGTACAAAGCAGGTAAGTGAGGCAAGCGGAATTGATCATGCTTTTGCTTTCAGATAAAGGGAAATACGCCCAAACTCAGTTCTGAGACTTTCTTTTCAGCAGCCAGGTCTCTGCAGATGACTCATCTGAAGCACGCGGTGTTTCAGTTATTTAGCTATCTGTGCAAACCTGTGTCAATCACAAGCTCTCTGAGCTCCACACATTGTTCGGCAGCCCATCAGCTGCCTGGCACATGCAGACAAGACAGGCTGATGCTGATCCTCCCAGCAGAAGCCATCTGGGATCTGATGCAGCTTGTATGGTGCTGACCTACCAGCCCTGTGGTCTTGTCGCCGTGTTCGGATTTGAATTCAACTGCAAAGAGCAATTTAGGGCATGTCCTCACTGGAGGAGGCTCCACTGTTAGGTAACAAGAGGCCTTCTTCCAGGACACAGCGTCCCACATCTAAGACGAGTGAGACATTTTTATTATTAGAAAGCTACGATACACCTTTGCAAGCTTCTACCAGGCCTTCTTGCACTTGCTCTGTTGAACTGAAACCCTGATATACTGGTCTTTTTGTGATACGCCTTTTACAAGCACAAACCTGACAATTACAAGCTTTATTAAAAAACAAAGCAAAATTTGCAAAGAGAATACTAAAAGGTTTTTTTTTGCTCATTCACACACGTTCATATACAGACCAGGGTGAGCATGGGACAATCTCTCAGAGGTCACATACCTACGGATAGCTGGAATTCATGGAAACTTTCAGCTTACATCAATGAATTAGTTTTGTTTGGTTAATGAGTCGGATATACCATTCGTCACTTCAGATCTCGGATGTACATTTAAGAATATGATCCAGTTAATGTGCACTTAAGCTTTGATCCTGCAAAAATCTCCCTGGGACATATGGATTGACAAAGCTGATGACACCGTCCCAAAATTGGCTCTGTAGTGACAGTGGGCAGCTGTTACACAACTCAACGCCGAAAGCTGATCTCGTTTCATCTGCAGGCAGCCAGGGAATTGCCTGCCCTCCAAACATTTCAGCAGAAAGAAACAGGGATCCCAGCCAAAGGAAATGAGAAGGTGATAGGCATAAAAAGAGGAATCAGCTCGAATGCCACAGAGGGTGATGGAATGAGTCTAAACACAGGCACAACTTTGCTCTTGTAAGAGGCTTAGTGCTTTCTTCCCAAAGCTAACTTTCACACAACGGACTATCTCAGCTCCATCTAAAGAAGAAATGAAGTGTTTAAAGGCATTTCAGGAATATCAAAACAAATTCAGTGCTAACATGAAGGAAGAAAGAGCTACCACCAGCAAAGCAGTTGCTCTAGCACAGTAGTACTGCTGAACTTCACTCCTTTTCCCTAAGGGCCTTTGAGACAAATTCCAGAAATATAAATTTTGGGGCAAGACAGAGAAATCATCTCAACACTCCTTTCTGCAGCACTAGTGGTTGCACAGACTAGAAAGGCACAGCCATGGTCATGGAGGTAACCTTAGCTCAGCTCTGTCTAACACGAGCTGTCTTCCAGACTCAAGGCTAAATATATGATGATGACAGAAATTGCCACACCACACTCCTCTGACACATGCTACACCAGCTACTGTCTCAGGTAATTGCCAGTTGTAAGAACAGGCATCATCCAAAGAGGAAGCATCATACATGCCTTTTTTCCCCATCCAAAGGGTAGGGGAAGGGTTTTAATTTCTCCTGAAGCTATAATGGTCTTGTCCACAAATCAGGGACAGTCAGGTCCTGGTCCTCTGAGGTTATTAGCAAAACGTCCATTAAATCCAGTGAGATCAGGGCAGGGCCTTTGATCACAATGGATGAATCTGTCAAATAAACATCGCTGAGAATTTTTTTATCCATTGTCCCACTGCCTGATTACGTGTGTTGCAGCTAGCATCTAGGTAGGAACTGTGGAAAAGTCCCTGAGAGGTACATAGGGTCAGAATGAATTCTAAAATACCATTAAAAACCTGCTTTGCTGAAGACAGTGATCCTGCAACAAGCCACGGGGATAACATGGCAGGTGGTGGCTTCCCTTGGGCAGAACAGGGTAGGATTTAGGACAGAGACTTACAACAGGAACCAGTACCCTTACTAGTGAAATGAGATCATACTCTTCAGCTCAAGCCCAAGGACTACGGGTCTCATGGCCTGTTTCCAGTGTGTTTAGCAGGAGACTGCGCTCTCCCTGAAGGGAGCCAAGAGTACAGAACAAACTCTGTGCAATAAACAGTGCAACTGTCTGGGATCTGGAGGCAAGATGGTACCTAATAATCAAAGATGCATATTTGTGAAGAGTCTGAGAATGACATAATTAAGTACAACGCACTGTCCAGTATTTCTGCTGGGGCTGAGCAAGCCTGTAGAAATAGGTAGCACAGAGGGTTGTGGTCACTGGGAGTTTAAACCTAGCTCACCCACAAGAACTTGCCTAGACTTATGGTCTCATGAAGATTTTCTGCTCTGGAGAATCATCAGCAGACAGCAGGTCAGCTTCAGAGGTCAGAGAGACTCTCTGGAGCTGCAACATGCCCACGTACCCCACCTGCTAACACACCAAAGCACAAAGGACATGTAGTTTACATCCTATCCTGGGGGAGTGGGGTGGCTTATGCACACAGCATGCTTAGAAACCACCTAATTTTCTCAGAAAAGGCTATTTATAAAGTTGAAAAAAGAAAACGACCCAGCTGATGGTTTTGAAAGGAGTGACAACTGCAGCTCCGCATACCACACCCAGCAGTTGACATGAGTCCCCCTGGTAGACAAATTTACTGTTCTGGAAGGCTGATCTCAGCCACAGGAGGAGCACGCCAGCTAGGAGTTAGCACAGCAGTGCCAGTGACCTCAGGAGGCCACCATGAAATACCCAGAGGATCGGCCAGAAAAGGACAATGGTGCAAATTGCATCGACGTGGCTCAGGCTGCTTATATAAAGCTACACCTCAGAAAAAAGGTCTAGAAGCCCACCGCTTAATAAGATCCTCAGAGACTTTTGGCAGAAAGCGCAGGGACAGCTCCTCGGAGGGAAGAAAAGGAAGCTGGAAGCGCTGAGCCAGCTTAAGCCTGCGAGGATTCTGGCCTCGTGAGTGGAGAGCACATTTTGTCACGTAGCAGAAGCATCTGCTGGGGAGAAGCGCGCAGTGCGCATCTCGGAAGCAATTGCGTTCAACCCTTGCTGCCTCCCGGCTGTCAGCACTCAGCTTCAACGGAGCTGTTGGGTGCTGCGGCTTCCCTGTGCTCCATGATGCCTTCAGACTCAGGAAGTGGGTCACCAGCATCCCAACGACCAGCCACAGAGGAAATTATCCACTGCCTTAAGGATTAGGAGGGGGAGGGCAAATAGCTATAGCAAACAATGTCACGTTTGATATTCGCTGTAGCTGACTGCATTCCAAAAGGGTCAGCGAGGAGTGGGAAGGAAAAGCTTATGCACCGCCAGCCTGCAACAGGGGATAAAAATCGTAATGCGTGTGGCTTTGTGGAGCCTCCACTGCACAGCTCTGTTGCCATGAAACAGAGGAAATGTTCCCGTTTCTGCTCATGTAGAATTACCAGGGGTAGGATGGGAGTGAGGCAAAAATTACACAATTAGGTGCTGAGAAATGCAAATTGATAATCCCACTTTTGTTTTGAGTTTTCACTTCCTGTGAGTTAACCTAGACAAGAATCTAGGGATTCTAGTTTGGGACAGTTTTTTAGGAAGAAAAGCATGAAAACGCTCCCCTTCATCAACAAAGATGATCCGTACACCTCTGAGCAGGTGGCTCCGAGCAGATGACTTGTAATGAGGCATCCCTAGGTTTAGCAATTTCTCTGACAAGATTGTTCTGCATGCAAATCTACAACCCAATTTCAACCAAATGTGGAAGAAAAATTAATCTCCGAGGCTTTAACCTAAGTTTCTACCAGTGTCTGAAAACAGGGAACTGGCTAGTATCACCACAGAGGAAAAAGAAAATATATTAGATGCTCAAACATTTGTTTCAAAGAGACCTTACCAATTAATTCTAGTGCTCATGGAAGTACCTGATCTCAGTCACCTGGAGAACTGTACTCTGCTGAAAACCACACAGAGAATTTCGCTGCTGCCACGGTGCCACACTGTTCCTCTAGCAAGACCTTCCAGCTCATGTTCTTCACTCTCCTCTTCTGCCCAAAGCCCCAGTTCCCTTCCCAAGCTGCATGATCCCTTGCTACATACGATCCAATTTGCTGCCTTTGCCGTCATCCACCGACGCTTGATTTGAGGTCAAATTTAAATATTTCACCCTCACAGCTATACTCCACAAACATGAGGCAGTGCAGACGCAGTAATGGAAGGTAAAATCCTCCTGCATGTGTTTTCCCATTAAGACAGATCCTGGAGTGGAGATAACTAGGTTGTTCCTGGGTTCACTGTCAACTCAAGTCCCTACTCTAGTCCAGAATACATCTTGAGACTCCTGCATCATCGTAAAGACAAACCGTGTTTGTGCAATTGTGAGGCACGGTCAAGCTTAATGTTTGAAAGCTAATGTGGAAAGGAAGGACAATCCTGTCTGCCATCTGAGGGACATAGAGTCCTTTTCTGATCCTCTTAGGCTTTGTGAGGATCCTGTGAAACCTCAGGAGTTGTGAAACCAGTGTTTCCCATGGTAACTAATGCAGGGATCACAGGGGTAGCCTGAGGTTTGGTTCCTCAGCCTCCGCTGAGATGCCGAAACAGATCACACTGATAACGGGGTGCATTTGGCACTCACGGTGCTTGGTCTGCAAGCACCTCAAATGACTGCGCTGGGGAACTCACGTACAAGGGTGCTGGGACATTAATCTGTTCCTAAGAACCAGCACTTACTAGGTCACCTTCAGTTTTCAAAGGCTCTGGACTTGGGCTGCAGTAACAACTGAGAACAAAGGACACGACACAAAAAATCAAACGGAAGCAAGTGTTTTGCCTTGATAAAATTAGAGCACTCTTCAGCAAAATTGTCTGGGCTTTTGGTGGCTGGAAACTCAAAATGTCTATTCAAGTTCCTGCTATTTGCCCCATAAATTAACCTAATGAGTCCCCTGTGAAACAAACCATTAGAAAAGCCTTTGTTAATATGTACCAAAGTAAATGGTTATCTAAAATAGACACCACAGGGAGGTTCTTAATTAGTCTGTCATCAGCTGGGACTGGAAATGCTTGTGGCAGCACAAGGCTAATTAATTACTCATCTTGCCACATTACAGCTTCCTTTCGAAGTACGAGGTACTTCTCAGTGTACACTGATGGCTGGTCGCTCCTTTTCAGAGACCACGAGAGCAGCGGATGAGGGTCCCGGACTGATCTGCACTCACTCTCCGTAGGGAGGTGGGTTGAGGGGGTGTCCAAGCCAAGTGTCTGTGCCTGCAATGAGCCATCTGTCTAGACAAGGAGTCTTTGCTGCCCACATCCCATGGCTTCAACTAAAGGTTGCTTCCTGAATGGAAAATTAAAATTAGTCTTGGGAAGTGGGCATTTGGGATCAACTGGAAGCCCAAGGATGTGTTTGCTTAAGGCTCCTTATGCTGGGTCAGAGAGACACTGCACGTGCTGTGCCCTTCTGCTTGTGGCGTAGCAGCCGGGGGAGTGGGGAGCATGCCATCTCCTCCGTTAGCAGCCTCCTCACCTGCAGGTCTTGGGGCTGGACCGCCCAGAGCTGTCCTCCTGTAACAGGGCTTCTGGGAGCGAGGATGTGAACTTTTCCACGAAGGAGAAAAGAGCCTGTTGGAAAACTTCTGTTACTGCACCTTCCCCATCACCGCACCAGTGAGAGACGTATTCTTTGGGAGAAGTGAATGGAAAAATTTCACACATGTGCATTTCACAACACCTCGCAGCAGGCTGCAGAGCGAGAAGGGAGCCTACCGCATGGCCCAAGCACCTCCTTTGTAGGCTGGAGATCCCTCAACAGAGACACAGGGCACCTCACACCTGATGCTGGAGGTAGAGATGGGGCCTCAGCAGTGGGGTGCTTGTGCTGGGCTAGCGATAGCAAACGCACTGGGTAAATATTCACTGGTGCCCTCTGGACCGAGTGGCATGTTTAAGCCCATCTGTCAGGGAAGGTAAGCAACATCCTGGTCTGAAGGGAGATGCCCTGGGTGGTCCAGGCTGCCCCCGCATCAGGCAGAGAGCAGGGGAGGCAATGGTGGGCAGGGGTCCAGGTATGGCTGTTCCGAGTCTGTGCTTAGAGGCTTCTTTGCACCAACCCCTCACTCCCAGGGTCTGGCTGGAGACCTTCCTATGCTCTGCTCCTCCTCCGCAACATATGTAGCTGTTTTTACATCATCCTTCCCTGTTTCTTCAGAGACACAGGTCTGTTCTACAGAAAGGGAGTGAATTAGCAGTGTATCTACACCCACGCGTGCAATCAGGAGCCATTTGATATCCCCTGATATCAAATGCTAATAAGCATCCAAGTTTTTTACCAGCTCTAAGTGTTGCAATTGGTCCAAGTGTACAGCAATATAAACTTTAACACCCCACCTCCTGCACCGAATGCTTTTGAAATACAAGAACAGCTTATTACACTGAAAGGTGCTAAACACTGGCAAAGTGTTCCTTCCAGCCTTTTGTGGTCACACATCTCCTCATCTACTAAACACTATCATGTATTTTATGACTAAAGCATTCACGCAGCTGTGTTCCCAGCACAAGGAACACATAACCCTACCTTTAAATACTGCTCCCTGGCACAGGGCTGTACCATGACTGGCTCACGGTCACCATCATCTCACCACTTGCAATGGCTCAGTTATCTAATGGACACTGCAGGCACAGCTTCAGGAAAAGGCAGTGAGTCTGTAGAAAGGAAATTCTAAAATCTATGAAGCTGCCCCCATAACTGCCCTATTAGTAGGTAGCAGGGCTACACACCAGGTACACGTTTAGCCACTATCGAGGGAATGAGGGCTCTTACGAGCCTGCACAAGTCAGCTCTCCATCTTCAGACAGCTGGTGGCATGCAAGGGCCGTGGTGATGTGCAGGCATTTTCCTTTGGACAACAGAACACCTCCTCATTTTTCCCCATTCCATCACAGAGACCTTGCAGCTGCTCCCCCTTCCCACCCCTTTGATGCATTATCCATGGAGGAAAACCACACCACCTTCCTAACAACCATTTCTTCTTCTCCTTTGCAAAGAACTCCTCATGGCTGGTACCTGTGAGTGCAAACCCAAACAGCATTTCCTCTGCAGGCAGTCTCCAGCAGCTCATGGCACGGAGGGAAGCCTGGACAGTCTTCTGTCACTCCCTGACCGCAGTCCCTGGTGCACCTGAAGGTCAAACACAAGAAAGGTAGTTGGATAGCATGTTGATGCCGTTGGTTTGATCCCCAGCTACCCTCATTGCCAGTTCTGGGTATGGCTCACTGGGACAGCGGAGATGATGGCTACCTGTCTTGTAGGACATCACTTTCCTCTGGGACTTCAGAGAAGGACTGAAAGCTCTTCACAGCAGTCACCACCACCAGGTAGCCGGGCTGAGGTGAGACATGACCTCTGAGAAGTCTCTGTGGCCCCACAGCTCCTGGAGGACGATGCTGGAGGAAACACCTCTGAGATACTGGTCTGGTGGGGCTGCAGCAGGTGAAGGGGCAGGTATCCCCAAAGGCAGCGGGAAGGGGAGCTGCAGGGAAGCACCCGAGAGCTGGGGAGTCACCACGGGACTGTAGCAAGCAGCTCTGGTGCCTCCAGCCATGTGACAGCAGACGGTCCCTGTGGAACAGATGGGGGAGGGAAGCCGTTAGCATTTGATGGCGATCAGACAGGCTGCCTCCTGAAAAAAACATTTTTCAGGTTATTCAGGGACACAGCTGCCCCGTGCCTTGTGTCACATTGCAACCCTCCCCCCAGAGAGCTCCTGGTGCACGGAGCAGGTTTCACCCCTTCTGAAGAGAGCTGCTTGCATCCCCTTCGCCAGCTGTGCTCGGTTTTTGGTGTCCGGGTTTTGGTAGCACAGGAGGGGCTGCAAAAATGGCCCCTGTAAGTAGCTGTGAAAAGCTTTCCATAGCTCCAAAACTGGTCAGGACCGCCTCTGGCCAGGTCGGACCTCCCATCCCCTCAGGACGGGGCTGAGCCCATCAGCTCTGTGAATGCCCTATTTAAGATGTGGACAAAGGAGCCGGAAAGGAGACTGGACAAAGGCTGGACCTACGGTGAAGAGAGACGGGAGGAGGGGGGCTCCCGGCTGGGCAGCTGCCCACACTGGGCCACTGCTACCCGACCCGAGACGGCCACAGTGGTGTGGCTTGGAGAGCTCCGAAGCACCCCACTCCCAGGGCACCCACTGGGTGGAGTTTGTCCTGCCGAGGTTTGTCGGGCCCAGCACGGCTGTGGTGGAGAGAGGACTGAGACCTGAGAGAAATGGCCATGCAGACAGCAAGGTCAGCGAAGATGGAGCGGGAGGAGTTGTGCCGGAGTTGGGATTCCCCTGCAGCCCCTGGTGAGATGGCAGCAGCACCTCTGCTGCTCGTGGAGATTAATGGTGGAGCAGAGACCCACCCATAGCCTGTGGAGGACCCCACGCTGGAGCAGAGATGCCTGTGTCTGAATGAGGTCATAGAGAATGGTCTCAGTTTGCTGCTGGAGGCTGATGGCAAGGTGGAGAGGCATCTGGAGCCTGAGGAGGACCCCACGCTAGAGCGGGTGGCAGCTCCCTAAGAAGCCATAACTCTGGGGAAGAAGCCCATGCTGGAGCAATTCAATGGGTAAAGATTGCATCCTGCAGGAAGGACTCACATTGGAGAAGTCTGTGGACTGCCCCGTGAGGAGGAGATCCATAGGAGCAGGGGAAAGAGTGTAAGGAGTCCTTCTCCTTTAAGAAAGGAGTGGCAGAAACAATGTGTGACGAACTGACCTGCAGCCCCCCATTCCCTGTCTCCCCGCTCTGTTGGGGGAGGAGGTAGAGCTAGGAAGAATGGAGGGGTGGGGAGGAGGTGTTTTGAGATCTGGCTTTGTTTCTTGTTATTGTTTCTGAATGAGCCATTAAGGAATCAAATTGATTTGTCCCCAAGCTGAGTCTGTTTTGCCTGGGACCATGGTCCGTGGGTGATCCCTCCCTGTTCTTATCTCGACTCTTAGTCCTTTTGTTACATTTTTCTCCTCCTCACTGAAGGGGAGGTTTGATGGAGTGACCTCATGGCAGCTGAGCTGCTGGCTGGGATAAATCATGACACCAGCAAAGCACGCCTTCCCCTTCTCCTCTATCCAATGTCCCTACACACAGCAAGGAGGGGCTGCTCAGCCCATGCACCCACACACGCTTACGTTCATCCATCATTTTCTCTGTCATTACAGAACCACAGAGTGGTGCATGTTGGAAGAGACCTCTGGAGGTCATCTGGTACAATCCCAGAGTTACCTATAGCAAGTTGCCCAGGACCATGTCCAGACAGCTTTTGAATTCAAAACATTCCAAGATGAATATTCCAAGGATGTGCCACATCACATCTCTGGGCAACCTGTGCCAGTGCTTAGTCACCCTCACAGTGAAAAATCATTTCCTGAAGTTCAGAGAGAACCTCGTGTGTTTCAGTTTGCACCTGCTGCCTCTGGTCCTGTGACTGGGCAACACTGGAAATACCATTGCTTTGTCTTCCTTGCATGTTCCCTGCAGGTATCAATATACATTGAGGAGATCCCACTGAGCCTTCACTTCTTCAGGCTGAACAGTCCCATCTCTCTCAGCTTTTCCTTATAGGAGAGGTGCTCCGGTCCCTGAATCATCTTAATGGCCCTTTCAATGGACTATCTCCAGTATGTCCATGTCTCTACTGTACTGAGGAGCCTAGAACTGGACACAATACTCCAGGTGTGGCCTCACCAGCTCCAAGTAGAAAGGAAGGATCATCTCCCTCAACCAGCTGGCAACACTTCTTTTAATGCAACCCAGGATACCATTTGCCATTTTGTCACAAGGGCACACACTGTTGGCTCATGTTCAACTTGTGTCCACCAGGACCCCCAGGTCCTATTCTTCCAAGCTACTTTCCAGCTGGGCAGCCTCCAGCATATATACTGGTGTCTGGGGTGGTTGCTCCCCAGGTGCAGGACTTTGCACTTCCCGTTGAATTTCATCAGGTTCCTGTCAGCCCATTTCTCCAGCCTGTCGTGGTCCCTCTGAATGGCAGCACGACCCTCTGTTACCAGCCACTCCTCCCAGTTTTGTGTCATCTGCAAAATTCCTGTGGTTGTGCTCTGACTTATCATCCAGATCACTAATGAAGATGTGGAAGGACCCAGTGTTGACCTCTGGGGTACACTGCTAGTCACTGGCATCCAACTAGATGTTGCGCCACTGTTCACCACCCTCTGGGTCTGTCCATTGAGCCAGTTTTCAGTTCATCTCACTGTCTGCTCATCCAACCCATCAACAGCTTGTCTATGAGGATCTTATGGGAGACAGTGTCAAAGGCCTTAATGAAATCCAGGTAGACAATATCCACCGCACTCTCCTCATCTAGCAGATCAGTCATTTAATTGTAGAGGGTTATCAGGTTGGTCAAGCATGACTTCCCCTTAGTGAATCCATGCTGACGACTCCTGATTATTTTTTTGTCATTCACATGCCTGGAAACGGTTTCCAGGACTAGCTGCCACCTCTTGGCAAAGATGCAGATGTGGCACAAAGTAACCAGAGGGCAGGCAATCAGGGCTGTTACGACAAAGATTTCACTGTTTCTTTCACATCCACAGCATGGGATCATTTTTTAAAAAGAGATATTTTCATTGTTTAAATGAGCTATAAACTAGGGATTTGATAGCCATCCCCATTTTAATTCGCTTCAAGTCTAGTTGGCTTGGGAAGATCCAGTCTTCCAGAGCCTGAAAGTAAGCCAAATTGCTGATACTCTTTTGATCAGTTCCCTTAGTTTTCTACTAACTTTTCTTAAACAGACAGGAAGGGTATCAGCAAGCTTCCCAGAGAGAATTAGTCATTTCAAGTGCCCAATATATGGTCATTTCTACATCATTATGCTTAAAACTGTTTTAAAGGTGTTTCAGCACATCCAAAATCACTAGTTTCTTCTGTAGAGTTAGGTCAAGACAACCTGACATGAGTTATTTTCTCTCCCTCTCTCTCTACAGACGAGAGACTCCAATTAGAGACCCTTTTTAAGTAGCGTGGGCTTCAGTTTGGTGTGTTCTTCAGGACAAAGTAATATATCTATTATTCACCATTATGCATAATACACAGCACTCGTGGGTGATTCCACTGAGATTACTGCATCTTTTGTCTGAGTACTTCTAGACAGAAGAAATAAAGTATATTTAATCAGAAATATCCTAAAGGGAAAAAGCACACCAGGCAGAAAGATGGAGATAGACAAAGTCCCTATTGAATTATATGGGGCAGGGTTTTATTCCAATAGTGCAAATTTACTGTCCGATGCTGTGACTCATGCTACAGCCTGTACCTGTTCCACAGTGGCCCTGCTGAAGACCCTGAGGTCACCTCCAGGCTGATGAAGGACTCAATACCAGGGTTTCTGAATCCTGCTCCTGGTGTGATGGATGGGTGGCTAAGTACAAGCCCTTCAGGCATCTGCTACTTTCCTTTCACCACTTGTTTCTTGATCGGACTCTCTCATCAGCAGGGTCCTTCCCCATCTGACCTACAGCCAATGACCCAGCAAGCAGCAGTCCAGCACAAAAGATTGCCTGCAAAGATCAAGATCCAGGGGCGTTGGTAAACAGCCAGGGTCCAAAAATGCTCCCTCAGGTGAACTTCTTGTGATTGAGGACATGAAGAGACAGAGGACTGACTGGGGCTTTGAAAGCAGTTAAGAGGGATGGAAGAGCAATAAGGTCTGTATGGACAGACCCTATAAAAAATACAAATAAGGAAATTTCTGTATGTGGAGCTAGATGAACAACAAGCTTTTTCAAATGAGAAAAAAAAAATCCGTAAATTGAGGCATATGAGGATCACAGCACACATTTGCACAGCACAAAGAAATTAGCAAGCATTTTCTTTTGTGGATGTGGCCAAGAAAACACAATATTAAAGAAGGCTTGTAGATGGATGTAGCATTCAGCACCCACCTTCAGCAAGGAGTACTTGCCACAGATAGCAAACTGGAAGGACTTTGTGAAGCACCTCTTGAGCAGGTTTGAAGTGCCAGTGACCTCAGCAGAACAACAGTAGTCTACTCAAGCTAATGGGGTGGCTGAAACGTGTGCACAAGAGCTGCAAAAGCTTGACACTTGAGCATCCCAGCCCACATAGAACTTGTCAGCAAAACAAGTCCTGAGTTTCATATTCGAATTATAGGTAGGACTTCCGTGATCCCACACTCAGAAGTAGTATCACGTTGTGTCAAGTTTTAGCATTGCCATAGAGCTTGGAAGGTGGAAAGGAGAATCTAATTTTACCTGTGATGTTACTCAGGACTTGTGGCGTCTTGGTATGGCACGACTGAGATGCTATAGATAAACCAGCTGCCAGTTGTAACATATTAATTCAAAACTCCACCTCCCAGATCTCTCTCCCTTTAGGATGCTAAAAAACATGCTACATACACTTTTCCATGGGTTTTACAGTACTGCCTGGTCAGAGAAAGGCTTTGCTTTTACACAAAGTCACTGACTGAAGTAGACAATCAGATCTGCAAAACAAAATATTCAGAGAAAGATTTAAGACAGAAATGCCAGGAAAATTTATCTAAGTGTTAATCAGCTGGTGGACACAAACTCTTTTCCCCACATCCACCTTGGTCCATTCTTTTGTGATTTGAACCATCGAACCTACATAAAACCAGAGATGACATAGCACATCTAAAGTTGTTTATCTAGATGGCTGTTCTGATTGCTTCACGGTAATTAAAAAATAGCCTGCCATTGAGCTAAAACATTACTTGAAGTTGAAATAGTAACAACCCAGACTGGCTGATTCTTTACATTTTAGCATCAATACAACTGGTCAGTAAACGCAGACTAGTGGACATTTGCATTGTTGAGGCGGCAAGTGCTAGAAGTAGTGGAGATAAAAAAGAAGATGGGACCATCCCTATCTGAGGGATCCAATCCTTTTGGAAGGACAAGTTATTACTACATAGGTGCAATGGATTCAGACAGCCGCATGAGACCAGAGCTGCTGAAGATTCTCAGATATTTGACAGGTTACTCACCTTGCTAGCTAGTGCTCAACAGTGTTTTTTCACTCATTTAGGGCCATTTAAGTCCATATATTTTACATTTGATGGATCGAGATGATAAAGCAGAGGGCTGAGCACTTTCGGGCATCCGCAATATTTAACACGACTAACACTACCATGGCCACTGCACTTTGAATTAGCTCTTTATTTTAAATCTTTATTTTCAATTGGAAGTCAGCTCTAATTTGCAGTTTTCCAGCTTCCACACCACAGCCATAAGGAGCTGGGATAGGTGACACCTCTGTTGCAGCTTTCAACCTGAGTAATGTTTACCTATTTTACCAACAATGGCCACTGCTTTCAGTTACGAATTTCAAACAGTGAGAGGATGACATACACTACCTGATTATCAAGTACACTAAACTGTTATGTAGGGCAGGAGAATGATGTTTTATCTAACTGAGTATATAAGGGAAACGCATGGTGAGCAAGCTGAAATTAGTGTTCTGATCCAGAACATATCAGCTTACCATTTAACACCCCTATTTACACATGATATATGACCTATGTCCGATATCTGCATTCTGCCTGCCCTGGTAAGGGATGTCTGTTCACAGTCTTCTCTCAGCAATTCCTAGATCTTCCTAGCAGTCTCTTTCAGAGATTGCTCCAATTAGACCAGTCCTAAAAGAACTGACAAAATCACAGTGTAGAATAAGAACACACTTTTTTTCCATAATTCAGCTACAATTTTGCTTTGAGTGAACAGTCTAAGCTATGTGTGATAGCAATAAAAGATCGTTAATCACCACCATCATCTGTTCAATCAATACTTTGAATTTTCAGTCACTGCTAATTCAAATGTTTTTCGTAAGGCACCACAACAGAAACATGCTTCACCTCAAAGGAATCCTTATGAACAGGACAGAAAATTCAATGATTCGCATTGTTGCTCAATTCTGTAAGTGTGTACTTGATGATCTCTTGACTTCTAGCTGGGAAAGATCATTTTAACAGTTGTAGCTTGCTTTCCTGAACAGAGTGGTTGGTTTCCCTTTTCAAACCCCGCAGGAAGCATACAGTCTTCATACTGTTAATCTTGGAAACCACTGACAAAGGGACAGATTGGAGGCATTTAGTTCCACCTTTGTCCTGACATTTTCTGTAAGTATTTTTCTACCCACTAACAGCTTTCTGTTATAAAGTAGATGTTCTCTCTTCCATCTCAGTAACCCTGTCGCTTAAATTTGAAGGGCTATTTTTATTCTTGTTAGATCTTCCGACATGTACTGCAGTTCTTACAGTATTTTTTCCCCTCCACTGATGCTACTAATGATATTTACATTTCTGTGTCATACACTGATGCAGTTTTGCTTTCTCTGAAGGACTGATGATGAATACAGCTACAGCTAATTGCCATTCCCAAGCAACATAGTTTGTTTTTCAGCAAAAGACCAATTTTCAACCCAACAGGAAATCTTAAGACTATTCAAATGTACAAGGGGAGGTAAATGGTGAGTTTCAAAGCATTATTTACCAACGTAACCCTACTCATAACATAACCTTCACAACATTTTAGCTATGTGGGACAGACTGGCTGAAGGTTAATGTATTATTTCCCTTCATCTAGAATTTAGCAGAGGGGTAAAAAAGGCATTATTCATTCTAATGTGAGGACATAAAAGCTGTGTATCTGAATAACAGCAGATGGAAACAGGCAGCAAATTCTCACTCCAGAAAATATGAGCTGAGAAGCTACAGTCATTGCTCACCCTACTAAATCTTGCACAGAGATAAAAGTAGAAGTTAACTTGTGCTGAAATCTAACTGGAAGGTTTTAAGTCTTTCAGTTAAGTTGGAGGGTATTCCTAACAGAGTCTAAATCATTCCAGTTGCAGCCCATTCAGCAGCAGGTGAGAGGCTCAGTGGGGATTTTACTGCACAACTTTCTGGAGGACAAGTTCTAATGATGATCATGGGCCCTTACAAACTTTTAATCTCAAAACTTGGCCATTGCCACCAACTTAAACACCTCTCCCCCCAGTATGTGTAATTCTGCTCCCACAGAATTACTCTTCCTTCAAATTAAGACAGCAAATGCTATCACTTGACACCCCATTTATGAAGAAAGTGTCCCATAAGACAGGACTTGTGCCCACTAATGAGAGGACATTCTTGGGCTTGCTCTCCACAAGGCAACTTGGAAATCTACAATATAGAGGTGCTCTGTTCATGTGGTACTGTCAGGAGGATGAACAAAACCCAGACCTTTTCATGGCTCAAAGATGACAGATGTTTGGGTGTTTTCCAAGATGGCGTCTCTGAGTTTTCCAAATTTCTAGTATGAGGAAAAAGAATCATGTTAATGGGAAAACTTACAGAAACCACAGTTTCACGATGTAGTTCAGAATGTCCTTTTTTATTCTCTTAATTCTCTTGTACACTTCCTGTTATCATTCCTTTTTATCTCCCGGTTATCTCCTTGGCCCCAGGTGAAAACATTTGCTCCTTTATGTCACTGGCACGTTAAATGTCAAAGCAACCTGCCTGAAAATGCCACCACTCATAAGGCTCCTCCTGCCTTTCCACATTCCCACACGTTTCAGATCCTTTCATATAGTCACTCAGATGTTGGGGCTTGCTTTGAATTAGCATTAGCCATGTGCATCAAAACACAGAGATAGAGAACATCACCATCACAGCCGATTTTTGGCAGGCCTTAGACACCAAGGGAAACCCTGTGAGATGCATCCCAATGGCTAGATTCATCCTTGGGGTCTCCTCGGATAACAGGGGGAGAGGCTTTATCACTGAGGGTGTTCCCCCGGGATGAAATTCCCCGGCCGCACAGCATCTCCGAAAGCATCGTTCTCCGCTTGCACCTAACTCGGGAAAGGAGAGTTTGGGGCAGGACTGCTCTCTGTCTGGAGGAGGATTTACTCCGCGAACCCCAGCCCCACAAAGGCGGGGGCTCTGAGGGCGGGGGGACCCCCCTGGCTTTCCAAAGCGGGGCCCGGAGCACCCCGGGGAAGCACGGCTGTTGGAGGGTCCGGCACGGGCTTCCCAGACCCGCTCGCCTCCGCCCGGGAGGGGAAGCCTGCCCGGGGTGGCGGCAGCAGCCAGCGAAGCCGCGGTGGCCGTCAGGTGTTGGGGGAGAACCCCCTTCGAGCCTCCTCGGTCCACCCTCTTAAAAGCTCCCCCCAGTAGCGACCCCGCAGCCCCACCCCCGGGGGCGATGCACCTACTCACGGCTGCTGCGGGGCTCCGGCGAGGCTGGGCGAGGAGGAGGAGGAGGAGGAAGGGCAGGTGTCCCTTGCGGCCGCTTGCTCCCTGCCCGCCGGCTGCTAGAAACCGCCCGGGTCTCTCTTCCCGCCCCCCTGGCCGCTGCAGGGCTTGAGCCCCCCCCCCCCCCACCTCCCGCCGTGCCCACGGCTGCCCGCCGTCACGCGTGGGAGGGCGCGGCGGGGCTGTCGGCGGCCGGAGGGGGGGCTGGAGCTCCCGCCTTAGCGGAGCGGTCGGCGGAGCGCGGCTCAGAGCGGCTCGGGGGAAGGAGGAGGCAGGACAGCTCCCGCCCGCCGCCCCGGTCCGGCCCCCGCCCCGGCCCCGGCCCCGGCCCCGTCTCCGGCCCCGTCCCGCCCTCCGGCTGCGGCTCCGCCGAGGGGAAGCCGAGCGGTAGCGGCCGTCGGGGGTCTCCGCGCTTCGCCGTCCGGGAAACTTCAGGCACTTGCCGGGGAGCTTCCACCCCCTGCCCCGAGGGGCTGCTTCGGTGAAGGAGAGCGGTCCCTTGCACACCGGCAGGATGGTGCGGACCATGAGACCCGACGACATCAACCCTCGGACGGGGCTAGTGGTGGCTCTGGTCAGTGTCTTCCTGGTATTTGGCTTCATGTTCACCGTGTCCGGCATCAAGGGAGAGACCTTGGGGGACATCCCGTTGCTGGCCATTGGACCAGCCATCTGCCTGCCGGGCATCGCCGCCATCGCCCTCACCAGAAAGACCGACGGCTGCACCAAATGGCCCAAGAACAAGTGTCCGTGCTGCAAGCAAGTCAAGGACCGAGATGTCATGGAGCTGCTGAGGACCCCCTCGGACCTGGAGTCTGGCAAGGGGAGTTGCGACGAGCTGGCCAAGAAAGCATACCAGAAGGACAGGAGAGCGCTGCAGGGCGAGGACTCCGTGTCCATCTGCACCACCACCACCACCACCACCATGGGAGAGTGCAAGAGCCTCATCAGAAAGGTGGAGCAGGAGGAGATGCTGAGATACCTGGAGTCCTGTTACCCAGAGATGCCGGGGAATGTGTTCGTGGGAGATGGCTCCACATACAGTGCCTTGGAGAAGAAGAGCTCTTCTCCCACCAGGGACAGTGCTGCTTGCCCAGACGTTGAAGACAACATTTTTGTTGCTCCTAAAGACAGTATCATTGTCTGCTCTTACAAGGAGAACAGCCCTTATGACAAATACTGTTGTTACGTAAACCCTACTGGAGTCAACTCAGACCAGGAGACCATAGTGTGAAAGATGCATACTTTATATATATGTATGAATACAAAAACTACAACTTCTTGATAGGGGATAATATAGCTGACTGCACTGCATGGGACAATCCTGATACTATTACAGTTTAACCTGGTATGTGACTGATAACTCAAACCTTTTGTGCCTGAAATACTCTTTCTGTAAGTAAACAAGCATGTTTAAAGGTTAAAGAATTCAATTCTTCATTTTGGAAAAAAAGAAATTACATTTTAATTGTATTTTCTCCCTTTCCCTCCTTTTTGTTTTCCTTCTGGCTGTTGTACCCAAGCCTGTAGACACACTGGCAGGAAGGCAGCAGTGGCTGTCAGCTGAGATCAAGAGCTGAATCAAAACTCTGGAGCTGTCTGTAGGAATGAATGTGGTGCTCTATGGCTGAATGGGTCTTAGCAATAGTGTCACATCGTTCTGGGAGGGATTGAGAGATGTCAGCATGCTCCCCAATAGCTGGCTGATGTCAGGGAGTGTGGAAGTGATTTGTCCCTCATCCTTCTTCTGCCTGGCAGGATTTTATTTTCCTCTGCTTCAAGGAATGGATGTGCTGCCCCTGTGGGCTCTTCCGAAAGTCTCCTAGGAGCCAGATCAGCTCAGGGGAGTTTTGAAAGGCTAATCCATCACCAATAGCATGCAAGGTACAGGTTTTAGGTTCATTCCCCACTGGTATTGAGTTCACTGGAATGTTTATAACACTTTTGGATGTTATCAGCATACTTGACAAGGAGATTGCAACATGATCATGACACAGTTCTTGCAGAAACTAGGAGCAGATGTTGGTGGACTCCAGGTCTGAAAAACACATTCAAGTACCTCTAAAGTCGCTTAGGGAATAGACTTCTATGGGTTGTGTTCAGAGCTGGATCTGACTCTTCCAAAAATGTCATTTTCATGTGCCTTTTCTAAAATGCCAGATATTTCTCTAGAGGTGATGAATGGTTACGATCCACTCAGAGGTTTCAAAGCAGTGCTTTGCTGGGGAGAGGGAACAGAGGACCTGGCTGACATGTTTTTGTTCACAGCTTATGGATACATAGCAAGAGAAATATGAAGTGAGTAATGAGGATTAACCATTCAAAATCTGAGTCTGCAATTTACATGCAGAAACACAAATCCTGGCTATTCTGCCCAGCAGTAGATTGCACATTCCATGCTATGTATAAAAATCTTATCTGGCCTCTACTATGTAGGTAATAGAGACGTGGTATAATACGATGTACATGATAAGCAGATACTCTAAGGGTTAAGCTCTTACAGTAATGGTTATTAAAGCATAGAGCAATTTGCTAGCATCTCACGAAGTTCCAGTTCCTATAACTAAACTCTCACAACTCCAAAAAGTTCCTCTGTGATGGAAGTCTTAATAACTGTTCTTACTTAGCAGTTTTTTGCCAGTCATAAGTTGTACCAGACAAATGTACCAGGGTAAGAAAGAAGAAAAGCAGCCTTTCTCTTGTAGTGAGCCGAGATGTTGTATAGAAAATGGCAAGGAATTTTCCACTGAAATGAGCCATCCTTCACTGCCCATGGAATTGTTTGGAAAGTGAATGGAAACTTTATGCATCCACTAGTTTGTTTGTTTGGAAGCTTATGTCAAATCGTTACAGACAACCAGTCTCTGAAGAGGTTTCCAGAAGGAGGAAATACTATTTTTTACATAAGATAGTTTGGTTTCTTTGAGATCAAACAAGAGGTTATGTTAACAATGTGGCCAGGCTTTGGTGGGGCATCAGGATGCTATTAGGATAAAACAAAAAAATAACAGGTAATTTGAGTCAGGTAAAGCCTCTTGATAGGTGGTTACAGGCAGCTTTGCTGCTCTGGCATGTAGCAACAGTACTGTGGGAATAAATAAACACACTCTGTACAGCCTAAGTTTTATCCACTGAGGAAAGGAATTCCGCAAAGACAGACCCTCTCCCTGACATGTTCAGCTCCCACTTCCACATAAAAGCACTCTGTTGTTGTCAGGCTGTCTCCTGAAGGCTTAGACACTGAGGGACCTTATTCTGCAATGTACAGAGCAGCTTTTTGATGGCATTGGGAGGTCTTATTTCATGACCTCTGAAGCCAACACCTACAATACTGCTGATGTACATGGTGAGGGATAGGGCCTTTCATCGTTTTCTGTTCCCAAGGGAAGCAGGTGAGGGTCTCAGCGTGTGCCCGCGTGTGCTCAGCATCCCTGAAGATCCGACCCACTATGAGAAAACAGGCTACCTGGTAGCCGCATGCTGCCTTTGCTGGGGTTGTGAGCAATCGCCTGCCTTGCATAAGAGAGCAAAGCATCAGCCCTCTGGGAACCTAGATTTGTACAGTTCTGCAAATATATATAGGAAGAGGTCAAGTTTTTCCATTTTGTTTAGGATTAGATGTTCTCTGTCAAGAGTTATATGGGGTTTTACAAGGCAAGACAGCAAACTCTAGTGACAAATGGAATGGTAAATATATAACTTGAGATACAGCCATGCAGATCTGAGTCATTCCATTCTCAGTGTAGAAAGAAGAGAATGTATTGAAGCAAAGTTTAATGAGAGTGAAAATTTCCCATAATATAGAAAGAGATATTAAAAAAGTGTGTTTAAAACATGGTATTCATAGGCAGGGTCCTTCCTCTGTTCATTTAGCTAAGACAAAATTTCACAACAAAACACAAGTTTGAGCAACATTTCTAGGCTAATCCACCATAATCCACTAAAGTTTTTTATTGCAACTGTGGGAATTTGATAACATGTAGGAATTTGAAGTTAAAGAAATATAGTAGTACTGCCTCTGAAATATCCTTCTCTATGATTTTTCCTTTCTTTTCTGCTAGTTAAGCAAAGAATGAAATGGAAATGGATTAATCTGGTTGTTTTAAAAATACGAATTTGTCCATTTAAAAATGAAAGCTTTTTGAGCCTTTTTTTTTTTAATAGTGAGTTTTTTTCATACACTATAGTTTTACCAGTAGAAATCTACTGCTTAATTTGATCAAAGACAGCTTGACAGCAGCTTCAAGCTTTTTATGCAGATACTATGCCCAGGCCAGAGAATTACTAGGGCTTTATTCTCATTCAGCTCATGTGGCCTCTTCTGATGGCCACTAGAACTTGAAGGACCAGTGCTCATCTTGGAACAAGCAGGAATAATAATTCTTTTCAGAGGCAGCTTCTATCCCTGGGGCTGAATTTGGCTTTAGGACGCCACAGCTTGGAGTATGATTCCAAGCTATGACCCAGAGATGAGAGCTTCTTTCAGCCCTTGCTACTGTTAAAACACCTCTAGGTCAAAATCCCACCTCTCTCCTCAATGCCATCATCCCAACAACGCATGCAGTTGTAGTGGAGCTCTGTTGGTGGGGTTAATGCCTGGTCTCATTGAAGTCAATTGCCACATACTGCTTGTTCCTACAGTATGGGTGGTGGGGCATATATTAGCGCTTGAAGAAAATCAGTGATTTGGACATTCAGAGAACGTTCATAAGGTACGTAAAATTTATCTTTAGAATAGCATGTGTCATAGTGCTACAGTGGAGTTTTCCTTCTTTTAAAAAACGATGTGATCCACGATCAACTGTACACAGGACAATTTTCTGCTGCTTTGTTGAAATTTCTGTTGTCACAAATAGCATTTTTACAGTCATACAAGCTATCATTGCAAAGCCTTTAACAGAAAATTGGGAGTTTTATTCAATGTGCAGTTTGTCCCTCCAGAGCACTAAACAATAGGTGGTCCTTTCTGCCTGGAACTGAATGAGTGGGAGGTGAATGTGCTCAGGGTGTGTGTCTCTCCAGACTGGGATCGTATTGTTGATCCGTGTTCTGCAGGAGTGCAGTGCTCTTCCACAGGCAGCTCCTCCCCATCCGATCCAAGCTGTCCTGGCTCCAGTAACTGTTTATTAAGGTAACAGCCACTATGACCCCTTCTTGGCATTTCTCCTGGTACATGCCAAACTGTTTGCAGAGTAAGCTCCTGCTCTTGACCAGGGTAATAGAATCTGACCCTACATCATCCGTCCCATGTAAGCTGTTATGTGGAGACATCCCACTAAATTGTTGGCTCTTGCAGCACAGGCCTGGGGTTTTGCATCTCTGTGGGCATTACGCTAAAGGTGCTGTAGAGACAGGTTAGAGATGGGTGGCTGTCAGGCCTCAAAGGCACTTCCAGCCTGATTTTCATGAGCATTTAGGGACGGATCTATTTATACGCAGAGCACAATCTGCACTCAGAAATCTCAACATATTGCCAGTAAAGCCATATTGCTAGAGCATGCAGTTCTGACATGGGAGATTTTCCGAGTCTTGAAAGGTTTCTGTGTAAGTTTATAATATCAATTGTCTTAAAACTTGTAGAGGAATTTCCTAATATGTAGACTAGAGGAGTTTTCTTGACACGTTCTTAACACGCAGCATGGGGCATCAGCTGCAAAGCAGCCCATGCTGAGCCCATTTCGCCTCTGCAGCCAGTATGAACATGCCATCCCTACGGAGATGACTGTCGGCACGTTTGTTACTGCTCTGGTCCTACGGGCCCTTTTATGCCTGATCCTTAGAAACAACACAGAGGACGGACATAAAATCCACTTTTAATGCTTTCTGGCAAACTTGCATCAGTAAGCATTACCTTTAGTTTATCAGTCCTCTCAGCAGAGGAATTCCAGCCCCTGTATATCTTCACCAGGCAAGGAGATCCAGCTATCCTTGGTGTTGAAATCACGGTTTATTTTCTGTTCAGAACAGTTGCAAGGATTAGCCCTGACTATCCTGTTGTCAGATGCAGGCAGAAGTGTTTATGCTTAATCTTTTTACTTACAAATACTGTACCATGTATAGGTGTATATACGTTACACATTTTTTTTGCAAGAGTAGGTCACAGAATGCACAAGCACAGCAAAATATTAATCTGAGATCGGTTCAGAGGACCCCTCTGTCTTTCCAACAGCTCACCTAAATTTTCTGCCTCAAGCCTATTGTTGCAATTTAAAATCCTTTCCATCCTTTACGAGAAGAGAATTTTTCTAAAAACTACTTTGTGGCTCTGTAAGGACACACAGTTTTTCCAGCAGGATACACAGAGTTTAAATGTCCCAGGACTGTGTTTCATTACAACCCCTGTGAAATGCTAAATGCTGGCTCTGTTATCAATTGCAAACTCAAATTTTCCAGTGCACTGCATTCAGCGTTTCCCCAAACCATTGGTAAAAGCCTTGAACCCTTGGTCAATTCTGACAAATTCAATACTAGTATTGTTTCAACCTACAGTTTCATTACTTAGGGAGTGGAAAGGGGTTAAATATTTCGAAAATCTGGCTCTGTACTTTGTTCTAGTGGGGCAAGAACAGAAAAAGAGGTATTATTCATGAAGCAAAAGAGACCAAAAAGGCCTCACAGACAGTATTTCATGACTTTGTTAGATTAACTGTGTTATATTCTGGTCACATTGGCAATACGTTTTTACTGTGTTTTTCCATATGTGTAGTTTCTCTTTGGCAGCTTACCCAGAACAGGCTCCCCAGGTAGGGACTGAGTGTGTTTTTCTGCTTGGAGGCAGGATGCAAGAGCTATAGAAAAAAAATGGTATGTAGCAGAGATCTGATGCCAGGAATACTGATTCATTTTCAGATTTCATCAAAACAGTTATTTGCACACCATTGTATTTTACTATGAAATGCAGTGATAATCATTAGCAGTTATGCACACTCATGAACAGAAGGATGCTACTACAGTAGCTTTGCATTTGGCATTCACTGGCTAGGAAGAACCTATTCTATTGCCATTGAAATCCAAGGCAAAATTCACAAAGGTGTAACACAAAAAATTTCATGTGGAGCTCCAGGGTCAAACTTAGTACTGTATGAAAACCATTAAATGCAGCACTAGACGTTAGTTCCAAAAAGGACACATATGCACTTAAGACCTAGCACAGTGGAAAGATATGGTACAAATACAGAAGCTGGGGTAGCTTGGTTTCCTGTCTGAATCAGAGGACCGTGGTTAGTATACTGTGGGACACTAAATAACATCATGTAGACTCATGCATGCTCTTTGGAAGGTTTCAGTCGTTAGAGTTCCTACACAAGCAAGTTCTACGAAGCCCCCTCTCACACAGTTCAAACTGGTTGTTTCATAAATCTGCATCAGAAATTGCATTGTACCAAATGTTAAATTAGGAGGAGAGGGATTTTTCCCCCATTTTCTTTGGAGAGAACATTCGATTGCGAATGATTTTATCTTTGAATTCCAGTTTAGAATGTAATAATGTACAATCCAATGTTTTACACTGACCCGTGTGAAGCAGGAGAAAATTCAGACATGAATTAGGAGAACAGAGTACTCATTAGCTGAAAAGCAGATGGTAGCCAGCTGGAGAATAATCAGAATAATCTTGCATAGTCTTGTCTTTTTACTGGTCTGAAAGGACAGCCCCAGAAAGACACGCTTAAAAAACCAAAGACTCTTACTACTGAGGTAAATTCAGATGGAAGGGCTATTAATAACTTTTGGGGGTCTGAGTAGAGTGGGAAAGAGAAATGTTCTACATGCTGGGAAGCCTCATACCAATCTCTTCTTCAGATAGATCTTCAAGAGACTCTGCATCCTCTGACTGCACAGTCAGACTCAACACTCATACTATGCCCTTGCACTGTTTGCAAAGAACGTCTGATTTCATTCCACTTTTCTTTAAATAAATTCATTTTTCTGGTTTGACTAATTAGCTGTAGGAAGAAGCAGATAACTTTTCTGTTTACACAAAAAGAACCATGGAACTGGAGATCCTCTGCATATATCGATAACAAGCTAAATAAAAGATGTTTGCTACCTAATCTAGGGGATAAAGACTAACTTTTCGGTGGCAAAACAGTCTTTTTCCAATGCCAATGGTTTGAATAAAATTTAGGAAATTTTACACCTGGAAATACATTAACCATTTTTTTTACTTGTTGGGATTTTTTAAAATATTGTGGTTATTCAGTCTATTCCTCAACATTCAAACCAAAACAATGTAGTGAAGGTTTATTGATCTAATTAAAGACTTTCATAAGTCAGTTTCTGCTTTGCGTCATTTATTTACTGTACCTGCCTGCATCCTCACCTGTATGTAGGTGGAGCTGTAATAAACAATAATCAAAATGCACAATCTTTCCATAAAATCACCACGTCATGAATACAGTATAAGTATTCTCTGTGTTATTTTCTATGACCATAGATGACAAATGGCCACTGAGTGAAGAACTGAAGTAATCTATAAACTATGTGTCATCTAAAGTTCTTCAGCTCTATTACTACAACTGCTTTCCCATTTTCTATTTGGGTTATAATCTCCTAAGAAAGGAGGAACACATCACATATTCATCTGTGTAAAGTTCTGTATGAAGTGTCATTTTAGAAAAGAATACTTGTTAGATTATTAGACTAACTCCATATCTGGGAAGTGAATATCTGTGGGTTTAAAGCACCTCACAGATGAGCACCATGCTGGTTATCATACTTCAGCTTCACCAGCTGATAAATGCTCTCCTGCAATGCCAAGGTCATTAGGACTTCATTCAGCAGCTGCGGTGTTCGTCACAACAAGCTTCCCTGCTACATTTCCTGGGCATGAGCTATAACAGCACTTTCTGGAGATCTGAATTTGCAGTAACATCAGTCACAAGTCCCGCCCCACACAGGATATAGATTTAGAGCAGTGAAATGGGACAGCATTTTGGTTTGCAGGTGCCACAAAGACCACCTGCCTTTGTATATGAATTTCTGTGCAGAGCACCACTCTCTATTCCCTTGGTAGGTTCAAAAACTGAGATGCTCACAGAGTTCAAACCTGAGGCAACAATTGTCAACAATTTCGTAGTATCATAGAATGGTTTGGGTTGGAATGGACCTTAAAGATCATCTAGTTCCAACCTCCCTGCCATGGGCAAGGACACCTTCCACTAGATCAGGTTGCTCAAAGCCTCATCCAACCTGGCCTTGAACACTTCCAGGGATGGGGCATCCACAGCTTCTCTGCGCAACCTGTTCTGGTGCTTCACCACCCTCACAGTGAAGAATTTTTTCCTTATATCCAATCAAAATCTCCCCTCTTTCAGTTTACAGCCATTGCCCCTTGTCCTATCACTACAAGTCCTTGTAAACTCCAGCTTTCCTGTAGGCCCCCTTTAGGTACTGGAAGCCTGCTCTAAGGTCTCCTCCCCAGAGCTTTCTCTTCTCCAGGCTTAACAATCACAACTCTCTCGGCCTGTCTTCAGAAGAGTGGAGCTCTAGCCTTTGGATCATCTTTGTGGCCCTCCTCTGGACTCGCTCAAACAGCTCCACGTCCTTCTTGTGTTGGGGACCCCAGAGCTGGATGCAGTACTCCAGGTGGGGTCTCAAGAGAGGAGAGGAGAGGGGCAGAATCACCTCCCTCGACCTGTTGACCTTATACTGGGTATTGAATTGCACTAATTTCTCCCCATAAAGTTATATTTATAGCCAGATTTGTTTTACATATTTACAAATATATAATTCTCCTCATATTATATGTGTGTATGCCTGTGTGGCCACAACAATACAGAAAAAAATGACGTCTGCAGTAACCATGCCCAGGAGGTAAAAGCAAAGCACATCTCACAGGCTTTATGCTGAAACCACCTTTGCTGATTTGCTGTGTCCTACAATCTGTAATGATTGCTGCATTGCATTTGACTTCTCGTAAAAATCTGTGTAGCCAAATAAAGCTCATGTTCCTGAAACTTGCCTGTTGCTTCAGTAGCTGATAATGAAATATGGCTGTAGGTATTGACTATCTCTGTCAAAATGCCTGAGATAAAAAAATCTTAAATACTCCCCCATTGACTGAGGACACTTCCGTTTGTATCTATAACACTCATTACTCTGTACTCCTGCCTTCTGGAAGAACAGTCCTATGATTACAGTCATCAGACAAGCTGACATTAATAAGGACTACTGCTTGAAGTCTCAGGAGAGACACCACAGATTCAACAGTCCTCAGAAAATAATCTAGTTCTCATTCTGGAGATGGTTTATTTGAGGAGAGTATCAGGAGATAACAACAAAACAGAGAGGCTGGCTGACACTAATGTTCTTCAAGCTGTACCTCTTCTGTAGATAACCACCAGACTCTAAGCCCCTTGATGTCAGTTAAGAGTCATAGAATCATAGAATCATAGAATGGTTAGGGCTGGAAGGGACCTTCAAAGGTCATCTAGTCCAACCCCCCTGCAAGGAACAGGGATATCTCCAACTAGATCAGGTTGCTCAGGGCCTCATCCAACCGGGCCTTGAACGTCTCCAGGGATGGAGCATCCACCACCTCTCTGGGCAACCTGTTCCAGTGTTCTACCACTCTCATAGTAAAAAATTTTTTCCTAATATCCAACCTGAACCTACCTCCCTCTATTTTAAAACCATTACCCCTTGTCCTATCATAACTGGCCCTCCTGAACAGCCTCTCCCCATCTTTCTTGTAGGCCCCCTTGAGGTACTGGAAGACCGCTATAAGGTCACCCCGGAGCCTCCTCTTCTCCAGGCTGAACAGCCCCAACTCTTTCAGCCTGTCCTCATAGGAAAGGTGCTCCAGCCCTCTTATCATCTTCGTGGCCCTCCTCTGGACCCTCTCCAACTGGTCCATGTCCTTCTTATGTTGGGGGCTCCAGAACTGGACGCAGTACTCCAAGTGAGGTCTCACGAGGGCAGAGTAGAGGGGGAGAATCACCTCCCTCGACCTGCTGGCCACGCTCCTCTTGATGCAGCCCAGGACGCGGTTGGCCTTCTGGGCCGCAAGAGCACATTGCCGGCTCATATTGAGCTTCTCGTCCACCAGTACTCCCAAGTCCTTCTCCTCAGGGCTGCTCTCGATCCAATCACCACCCAGTCTGTATTTATGCCTGGGATTGCCACGACCCAGATGTAGGACCTTGCATTTGGCCTGGTTAAACTTCATGAGGTTCTCACAGGCCCACCTCTCCAGCCTGTCAAGGTCCCTCTGGATGGCATCCCTCCCTTCCAGCGTGTCGACGGCACCACACAGCTTGGTGTCATCGGCGAACTTGCTGAGGGTGCACTCCATGCCACTGTCCACGTCACCCATCTTCAGCAGAATTTGAATACTACCTAAGGACATGTCAGTGGTGAAGGCTATAAATCCATCAAGCTTGCTGATGGTCACTCATCATTCATTTCTAGTTAGAAGGCTTTAAACTCAGAATCTTTTTAAAGCTTTTAATTCTAAAAACAACAGTAAAATAAAGCATAAACGTTAAAACAGAAGTACTGCTACAGATGAACATACAACAAAGCATGTACTTTCACATTCACTTTTGATAAAAGACCCTATGATATGCACTTTTATAACAAAAATGTAAAAAATGCTAACTCATTAACAGAATAATGTAAACTATATTGTACATCGCGCAGCCCTATAATAGAGCAGAGAGTTTCACAATACCTACGTAGCATCTGGATAAAGGAAAGGAAATGATTGTGTTAAAGGACATCTCTGGGCTCTGGATAACTGAAAGCTTTATTTTGCTTAAATTACAAATAAAGTAACTGTACTGTACCATGTACTAATAAGAAATTCAAAAATAGAGAAAGGAATATTTTAAGTTTAGAAAAAAAATTGTGAAGCCAATTAAAAATTTTATTTTTAAAAAATTTGGCTAGACTCCATTTTGGGATCTCATGTGACAAGATCAGCTATGTCTATGTCCCTTGCTGAGATTTTCGTCCCATTCAAATGGCAATATTCCCACCGATTTCTCAGACAGAATTTTGCTCAGAATGTCCTGTATTTTCCAGTGGATTTCAAATAAGTCTCCCATAATTTCAAAAGATTTATCTTTCTACCTCTAGTAGGCATCTCTGAAAAATCTAACATTACCACTGCGGTTATTTCCCACAGAAGCTGTGGTGTGACTCTCCTATCATTATCACACAGCATATATTCAGCATTAAGAGCATGATACATGGGAACATGGACAACTAGTCAGCTGCTTGTTTAAGCTACACAAATTTATACCAGAAAAATTTCATCTACATGGCTGCTTTTGTGCTTGTACCTAGGATCGGGGACAGACTGGAGGGTAAGGGAGCAGAATAAGAAGGGGTAAATGGTGCTATGTTGCTCATCATCCTTCCTTTTCACCTCCTCCCTGTTAGCTTTGGCCATTAACATTGTGGTGGAATTGCTGTGACTGTTGGTAACCTGCCTTCCTCTATTTCACTGTATCTAATCCTGTTAGACTGTTAATCATTTCAACTGGAATGGCTAAACTCTTCAAAACAGATTAGCCTCAAAAGGTAATTTATTGCCATAAATACAACCGTAAAAGGTATAAACAAGGTCCGCTGTACGTATGCTTTGCCTTTAAAAAAAGTCCACACCAGCAATGCTTACAGAACCATGCTCCTCAAGAGATTACTCCACGTGTAGGGATGGGTCTCTCTTTACAGGAAATGCTTGCTCAGAATGACCTTTTCTAAACTGTGTCCTAAATAACACAGTGACTCAGAGAGCTGCCTGATGTCACAGTCAGACAGCTAGCCAGCAATGGCAGGTTCACCACCACTTCAGTCAAAGCAACTTCGTATCACAAGCCACGTTAAGAGCAGTTTTTCAGAGAAATTCCAGAGCAGTCAAAGGCAAGGGCAGCTGTAATGGACGCTCTTCTCTTTAACAACAGCATGCAATGTCTTTCATTTCTCTCCCAAGATTTTCCGATCTCTTTACCACGATGGCAGGTATCACTAAGTGTTGACTCTATGGAAATATCCCAGACTTTCTTCTTAACTCTTCTTTCTATACTTCAGACAATGGAGATGAAACAGGAGCAGGAGCACAAATTCTCATTTTCATTTGTATCCTCTATGATTGCACTGTGTCATCGTCCTCTTTCCATGGGCCTTGCTTCTAACACAATACACATCACATCCACAGCACAAAACCGATCACACCCACAAGGTTTATCATACCACTAAATAGCAACACTACACTGTCTCCTTCTTTCCTGTGGGAGCTGCTTACAGGCTGGAATGTCCAGCCAGCTGGTTCTGAAGTGATGGAGGCTGCTGGCAGGGGATTGCCCAGCAAAACCAACCAAACAAGTAACACTGGGAGTTACCTTCTGCCCTAGTAGCTGGTGGACCAGTCTTACATATAATTCCTCAAGATGAGTTTTTGCTTTTTTGTATTTTTCCTGCCACTTCTGGGAGAGAGATACCTATTAGCAAAGTCTGAACTAATAAATCCACAAGACCAAAGGGTTGTACTGTCTCTTTTCTTACTTTCTAATTCAGCAGGATGACCTAAGAGACTGAAAGCAGGATAGATGCTGGAGTTAGTGAGTGGCTACTAAGCAGGACTTGAGATAGGATCACTGGGAAGGACACCTGGTATTAAACTAAATGAAGCTCTACTGGGGCCTTGAAGAGTCACAGAAGTGCTGGTGACTGCCTTCTGGGTGGCAGGGGCTTTCTTACCTTCAAGCCAGTATGTTACCATGTCTCCTTTCCCCTAGGGAAGAAAATGAGTCATGGGGTTATAATATTACCTGCCATTTGTGTAATAATCTTCTTATTACAACTCAAAGCAAGTCTCAAAAGGAGACTGATGTGCCAGGCAAAAATTTTACATTCAGGAAAACCGAGGCATAAAGCTTTTCATTAAAAGATAGTGGCAGCACTGTGGATTCAAACAATTCCTTGAAGTCCCATCCAAAACTGGGTCCAGAAGTATGTTAGGCCTCTTATAGAACTCTTATAATGATTTATGATGTCTCTAAATGATGTTTTTTGATTTCAAGCAGTTATGACAAAGTGACCTGCCACGCAGTATTTCCAAGTTTGGCTAAATCCTTCATCTCCTGAATTATCAGTGTTGTCCCAAGAACAACTGCACTGGTCCTGATTTAAAACTTGAGCCTGCTCTCTTCAGGGACAAGAAACAGTCTAACCCAAGGACTCTGAAACATAGAGGACTGCATAGGTTAAAATTCAGGGACTTTCACACTCTCCTCCTGAAAAGCTGAGTGTAAACGTTGCATACACACCTTGACTTGTAAATTCCCACGGCATACTAACACATACTCTCCAATCTGCTCCAACAGCTGGTATGCACTCAAGCTGCACTGTATCTTAAGAGCTGGAAAGAGAGACAATCATCATATTATCATAACAATTCAAACACCTAAGACAGAGCAATCCCTCTCTGTGTGCCGAAGACTTCAAGACTCATTAATGAATCCCCCCCTTGCTTTTTTTATGCCTTTGCTGTCATTCCTCTGTTGTTTGAAAAGTTCACACACAAGCTCCAGTATCCCAGACTCTTTGTGAGGGCATCTCAGGACAAATATGTGGCTGTCAACAAACACTGCTCTTCACATCCTGCTTCTAATATTATTTTGCTACTCTTCATAGCTGCCTGGCTGGAGTTACTGACAAGCATCCTTTTCATCTGTGAAGAAAACCATACATAGTTCTACCTCCTGGTCAATAAAGAGCCAGTGCTTTCTTTGCAGATACAGCTTTCAGCAAAGTCTAAACATTAAAGAAACTGCCATCCTTGCTCTGCCTCCAAACCTGTAAATAAAAACAGGGGGAAGAGACAGTATTATCGTAATTCCACTGTTTTTTTAACAATGTGATTTTTCCTTAGTTGAGAATTTATCTTCATGTAAACCCTGTCTGTCTTGCCTTTTGCAAATGATGGAGGAAAGACCAAGGAGGAGGACAGATAGAATAAATTTTGAATACTCTTACCTTTGCCAGAAAGCAAAATTTTGCCAAAATTTCGAAAATTGCCAAAAAAACCCCCTCTGGGTTCTTTTGCCTTTAACATTCTGCTACATAGAATATATCATTACGCCTCTTTGTTTGAAAAAGATCTCAGATCATAGTAGGACTGGCTAAGATTGTCTTACTGATTTTTCTTATATCAGAAAATTATAGTTTTGTAATATCCACTTTTTTTTTTCTTTAAAAGTTTTTTATGGAAAGTCTCGAAACACTGCCTATAGACCAGGTAATATATGATTTGACATATCCACATACACAGCTCTGAAATACTCTTTTCGGTAGCTACATGATATTTTAAGTGGTCATCCTGCTTGGGAACAAGACACTAGCACTCAAATTCCAGCTGACAGCAATTTTAATTTACACTGCTAGTAATTAATTAATTGATTTATTTTAAATTGATCATCTTAGGGGTAAAACACGTTAATGTAATTTGAGATCCTCTGATGTACATGGCCAGAGAAAGAGGGAGATAAAAGAAAAGCTTAAAAGACAAGAAGCTCTGTCTTTATACTTAAGTTTATAGTGTTGATGTGCCATATGAGAAATTGTGTGACATACAGAACAAAAGACGAAATATGAAGAATGATGGAAGCACATTTTTAAGGCATTAGTTTTAAAGCAATGCAGATGAGATGATACAAAAAGCCTGAAACGAGCAGGAGGAGAAGGAAAGGAGTTATCTGGGAGACTAACAGAAGGAAAACAAAGTTATATGTGTTCCACTCAGGCTGGGATTTGCTTTGGAAAAATACATAAAATGGTGAGAAGGAATGGATCCTGGTTAATTCTCAAACCCCTAGGCTAAACCTTCAAAGCCATCATGTAGGACCACTCCTCTGCCTTTCTGCTTTGTTTTCAGTGGATCATGATAAAGCATCACTTTTTATCACGAAATTAAGCTTGAAAACACCTTGGATTTTGTCTAATTCAAACCCATTTACAAAGCATTGCTTGTGTGAGCCCTAAAACTATTCAGCCTCATTTCATGAATGACAGAAACAAAAACAAGCCATCAAGGTTGTTTAACCTTGAATCACTCCCTCAGTCTTTTCTTTTTTTGCCTAGTTCTTGTAGATCACACTAAAATATTTCAGAAGTTTGAGGTTCAAATGCTCATACTGGCTAAAGATAAGCTTGCCAACTAAACATGGAGCTCAGTTATCTCCTGGGAAGAAGTGAAAGTGAGGATATCGCCATGATTTAATCTCTAGACATTTCAGTCTAATCTCTTTGCTGGAGGACACATCTTTTATATTGGTTAAAGGCAGACAGAGACCCCATGGTGCCCTACCATCTCTTGTATTCTCCATTGGAGAAATCAGCTAAAAAGAGGAGTCATGAAAATATTTTTACTATTAATTCAGCTGGGTGCCAGGAAGGAACACAGACAGTGAACATATCCACTTACCTCTCATTTCATCTGATTCTTACCCTCTTTTATTGTAGAGAATCCCTCTCTGAGACTTGGGGAATGAGGGGATCTCGTTACAAAGGTTGTAGAGAACATCACTGGCATAATTTGCCCATAGGCAGACGGGATCCAAAAATCAAAACCCTCCTTTCAGGATTTGCAGTCATTTAAACAGGACAGGACTCAAAACTCAGCATAACATTTTTTCAGAACTCATTAAGAGATGGTCAAAAGCACAAACTGCGGTTTGTTCCTTTTTACCTTCACTGGTAGATTCCATCCTGGAAGCTGTGTTCACAGTATCTCCAAATAAACAATATCGTGGCATTTTGGTCCCAACAACTCCAGCTACAACTGCCCCTTGTTCAAGAAAAGAAAACAAGATATTTGTGGTTTTAAATCACATAATCAGTCATACAGCCTCATGGCTGCTTCCTAAATTATGTCTCGTTGATTAACAAGATAACAACTGTCAATATTGTCTTACATGGGTTATATATCTGACTTACAGATGTCTTCCAGAACCATGGAAGGAACTGCACAAGGGCCTCAAAGGAGAACAGTGAGGGAAGTGATGACAGGATGGACATGGTGTGCATGAATTAAGGCACCTGCAGAATCAAGTTTCAACATGACGAGAATATTTTGAGGTGCAGTGAGATAGGAACGCTGCTAATAGGAGTTGTGCATGCAATGCTCACTAGTCACATGGAAAAGCAGGAACGGGAAGTAACTTGCTCCTGCTGAAGGCAGGAAATGAGCATTTTGATTCCTTTATGTCAGCCCCAGGGGATTTAAAATATAGAAGATATGATCTCTTGTTGAGACAATGTAAGCCACTTAATTTGCAGACCTTGGGCTGCACAGCACATGTCCAGTTCTGGCTGTCTATCAAGAAGGAGCTACAGTCACGCATCAGCTTAGATCAGGGAGCTGGGAGTCTGAAAGTGAAGGCTAGATCAAAGAGTCAAGAAGCCACTCACTGTTCTGAGAAAAGAACAGCTGAAAAGGACAAGTAACAGATACAGAATAGCAGTCCTCACTCACATCAGCAAAGGCACTGGGGCCATGTGGTGTTTCTAGTGTTGTATTCTGCATTGTGTTCCCAATATCCCTGGTAGGCAATAATTTATTCTGTTGGGATGACCTCTATGAGGTGTTCCATCCACGTCAAGAAATTAACTTCATTTTTAATGGAGAGCAAATGCTACTACAGAAACATTTGTTAAACCAGAGGAGGATTCTTTTGCAGCCCTTTCGATGTACCTGAATGGATTCCTGCTCTTATCTTTAGGAGGGTGTTGGGCTTGTGTGGGATCTTAAAAGTCTTGCAGACATCCAGAAGATCTAAAGCCATGCTTGCGATCTCACCGGCATGAAGGATCCCATTCTCTTTGGGTACTCCTGACACCACCATATCTGAACACAACAATGCAACTGTGTTAATCTTTGGCATTACACACAGTTTTACCAAAGGATGCTGCCAAAATTACAAAAAAAAAACCAAAGCCCTATTCCTTCATACCCTGCAGCGCAGTTGTGCTTGCTGAACAGAGGAAGCCAGAAACAAATGAAGGATGGGGCAACAGCTCATGTGTGTAATTACCTTAGCTCTGAAAAATGTTGGATTTCCTTCTTAATTCTCCATAAGATTTATTCCCTCCTACGCTTTCTTCCTCCCTCCCTCCATTGAGAATGCTTGAAGTGGGATAGGTAGTGGGAAAGTGGCTGTTCAATACCTTTTGTCTTTGGGCAGATATTACAAAGAGAGACAATGATTCCCACTAGGCATTGTCCTATGCTTCCTGCACTGACGCTTAGTGTGTAGGAGAAGAGACAGGTCTTTTCAGGATCCTTCAGGTGCATTCGTTCAGGAATTTTAGGCTCCAGAATGTGCTCAACCATGCCACCGAAAAAGAAGAGTGGCTTTTTACTGTACATCTCTTAAAGCATTTCCTGTCTGTCTTATCCAAAAATCCTGCTAGATTCTGCTAGGTTTTTGATGTAACTCAGTTTTAATGGTAGTAAATCCCCAGCA
The DNA here is from genome assembly GCF_009769465.1 of Tauraco erythrolophus. Classification (NCBI taxonomy): domain Eukaryota; kingdom Metazoa; phylum Chordata; class Aves; order Musophagiformes; family Musophagidae; genus Tauraco; species Tauraco erythrolophus. The sequence goes on along the minus strand of NC_141496.1, from coordinate 45,641,584 downwards.
GATTTCCATGGTAGCAAATAGAAAGTAATTTTCCTAATAATCCAAAAAGAAGAGGCAGCCAAGCCCCTACAGAGTATTAGGAGAGAGAAGGTTGTCATGGTATTTGTAAAAAAGACAGAGACAATAAAATTTATAGAATGGCGTCTATGCTCCATTTTTCAGTTGTGTTCCTGTGAAACGGAAGTTGCCAACTGGGATTAATCTGTTGCCAAGGTTTAAATTCAGACCTTACAGGCCACAGGAACAAAATAAACAGCAATGGAAGTTTATTCAACTCATTTGTCCCATGCACAACAGTCATCAATTGTAGAAATGATGAAAGATATGCAAGAAAATGTTCCTAAAGTTTGCTAGTGCTCTGCTAGGACTTCTGCCCTAATTGTTTTGTGTGCTCTTCCCAGTGGTAAAAAGCTTTCCAAATCTCCTTCATCTGTTCTTCCTCATCATCAGATCAGTCTCTACTTTGGTGAAATACCCATGCCCCATCATTGTCCACAGCTCAAGGAACTTACAGGCATCTCCTATTGTCTCCACCTTATAGACATCATAGTTATCTATGATTTCATCAAAAGTGGTATAAAGCTTGTTCAAGAGATCTACCACTTGGTAAGGAGTGCTGCTGCTGGACAGCTGAGTGAAGCCAACAATGTCACTGTTAAAACACAACAAAAAGAACATCTCATCCACCATCTCAACCATTGCAGATACTGGTAATCCTAAACGCACAGTAACAATTTCTCAGTGGAATTACCTCAATCTTCTCTTTTTCAGCATTTCTTTCACTAAGGATCTCACAGAACAGTTTTGTCAACCATTTACTTAAAATGAAAACAGACTACCTTCCATTTAAAAGGACTGACTGACCTAAGTCTTTTTGCTTACCAATGCAGTAAACCATTTTTTACAGCTAGACTTTAATCTGCGACAGACTAAGTAGCCTTTAGTTTTGGGTTATGTACAAATGAAAAAAGAGAACTTAATACCTCTCCATTTTTGAAAAGCTGAAGACATGCAATTTATATGTTACTCCATGCACACATAACAAATCAAAGACTGTAAATCCATGTGGACTCTAAGGATAGACAAGTTTCCTTTACACAACTAAATGCTGGAACCTTTACTTAGGCCTATCCTACAAAGCATACATGGGTATGTGCATGACACACATAAAGTGAGTGCTGCTGTGTATTAGAGCTCCACAGTAATCTCATTTTTTATTTGAGTAATTATAACAAAAAATACAGAGGTGTGAGAACTTTGAAAGACACTCATTTGCAGAGTCAAATGTTGCCACTTGGTGTGATAAATGACAGTTTAGGTAGAAATTCTGTCCACGGTTAGGAGGTTCTCCTCCACTGGAAGCCTAGAAGTTTCTTCAGTAGGAGTCAGTTCTAGACCTATCTTTCATTTTTGTTTACCTGAAAAAGATGGTGGCACTTAAGTAACTTTGAGCTTGTGCATGTTTTCCCTGTCTGAGATCATCTGCTACTTGCTTTGGCAACATACCTGTTGTAGAAAGCAGAGTTGTTACTCTTTGCCATGGATAAAAGCACACCATAAACACAACATGTTTGTTTAAAGGTATAAAAGCAATGTTCGTAAATGTGAAATATTCTGAAAACAAAAGCACTCTTTAGAATCAAAATCTGCAATGTGAGAATTCACAGTAAATCTCACTGATAACAAGTCCAGATTTTTCAGATGACCTGTAACTTTTAGTTTAAACAAACCAATATCTATACATTTCAAGTTAGAGTAAGGTTAGATTCTAATAGTGTGACTTTGGATATTACTAACTGCTTCTTTGCCAACTCTTTACTAGTATTTTCTTCCTGTGTTAGGTTCGTTTACTATCTCTGCTCAGATTTTTTTGATCTTCTTTATTTCTCCTGTCTTTCACTTTCACAGCCTTTTGCTTTTCTCTCCTATGTGTAATACCTGTTCCTTTATCCCTCTTCTCTTGCAGCATTCCAGAAGATACGCTGCCATCAAAAGAAACATCAGTCCAAAAGCAATTCACTAATATTTATAACTATACAGAAGGACTGTCAAACAAGATCAAAGTGAGAGTACCGTGGATTCTGGAGTCATAGCTCTCAGATGAGTGCACTGATTTTTAGGGGTAAAATTAAAAAGTAGCTAAATACCTTTCTGGCTTTGCAAGGAAAAAGCATATTAATTCATTGCCAAATAAATGTCATCTATTAAATAATCACCTATCAAAGGGGGTTTGTCTGTAATTAGTTAAAATAAAATTATTACTGAGAAGAATATCCATTATTTTTGCTATACGACTTACTACACTTACTATACAACAGACGATCGGTCTTCTGTTTTTCATGCATTAAATCCTGGGTTCTCTCAGAAACCAGTATCTCCAGATGTTTGCTGTATTTCTCCATCTAAATAACATAGAGAATTGCATAAAATGATCCTTTTACAGAAACAGATTCATTATTGGATAGGATTTAATAATTTGAACGATTCTGCTTTGAAAACATTCAGATAAGCAAAGGCTCAGGTCTGAGAGCGCTAATTTTTTCTTACAAAATCTAAAGATCAGATTTCTCCCTAGGTAAATTTCTAATTATAGAATTGAAATTGTTGCTTACACTTAAGAGGGCAGAAGCCAATTTCAGACTTTTCAAAGACATGGATTAAAATATGTTACCAAACCCGAAGGTATCAAAGTCTCAATCTTTTATCAAAAGATTTGTTTCACAAAATATCCTGCTATGCTATGCTATGCTTTTGGCATCCTTGCTGTCCGTGAGGCAACACGCTGTGGAGGAAGAAATCTCTTTTCTCTGCTGATGGGCTTAAGATATTCTGCTCAAAATGCATCTGTACACGTTATTTGTGGCATGCAGGGATTCTACACCTCCAATACTGTAAGACCACCACTGAGGCACCGCCAAAAAAAAAAAAAAATTTCCTGTGAGGACTTAAAAATAAAACAACATTTGACTGAAGAAACTAAAGTTTTCAGCCCCAAAGAAGCTGAGAAAGTTAAGGAAAAAATGACAGAAATGGAATGAGAAAGAAAGCTGAGTGTTCAGCAGAACTGCAGCTACAATCAGCCTACCAGTAGGTGAATGAATGACTATGGCTTTTCTCATCAAACGGGGGGTATGAGATCAAAAACCAAACCTGAAGGATACAGGTGAAAGTTATTACAACTGAGCAGATTGACTTGGATTGGATTAAAAAAGTAAATTTACCAGAGTCATCATCATGTCAACAGGGCTAACTTTATTTGGATTCATTTTGTACAACATTTTCTTGACTTGTTCAAATGTAGGCCTTTGGGCTGGATTATTTTTTCTGCATCTTCTGATTAACTGCAGCGGAGAAAGAAAGTGAGAAAAGCAAACAAGCTTTTGTCATTCCAAGCACAGGCAGTGTTTCTAATTAATACTACTGTTTTCTAGGTGCAAACTGTGCATGTGAAGCCCTGTCTGCAGCTGGTGAAAAGTGGCAGAGCTATACTGAGGTCTCCAGCATTCTCAGATTTATGCTGAATGAAGAATGTTAGTTCATGAAAATGCTACAGTGGGAAACGATAATTAGATGCTCATGTTTCTTCTGCAAAACACTGCTTAAGCTCTTCTCTTGTGCTTTAGCACAGTGTTATGCTGTTGGAGTCACATACTGTTTTCAGAGGACGTGCCTGTATGCAAAATTCACAAAAGATTAAAAACCCAACAAGTTCTTAAGAGTGTTAACTCCTGAATAAAATCTAGTGCTGCTTACGAGAGGTTTGTAACATTTAGGTTACTACAAATCACCAAAGGTGAACTATGTAGCTCTTAAGCTGAAACGAGAATGCCACAATCTTATTCTGATTTAATTGAACTGAGAGGGGATGTACTTTGTTTTATTAGGCAGTTTGACTGAACAAATAGACCTTTGGCATGAGAATAAAACCATACTCCTACTTTGCCTGAGACACATACTTCACTATTTCAGTGTCCTTTGCCAGTAAGCTAGACAAGTATTACTAATATAAAATACGTATGGAACTCAACACTTTATAATAAAATGAAAATGCACGAAAATCAATGATTGAATATTAAAACCATCATTTATTACACTGACAATTTGAGGGGACAAGTGAAACTTTCAATTTGTCAGAACGACTACTTTTTTATTAAAGATATTAAAGCATTTCATTGTGCCTTGTTTTAGATGTACTTCTTGACTTCTGAGTTGTTTACACTCACCAAAGGTAATATCGCCATAAAACTTCCGTGACACGTCTTAAATTCACTTCAGTAAATAATTTTTGTATGTGTGTGAATTTTAGTTGCTGGATCAGCCTAAAACCACGACAGTCCTTTTGGCGCCCAACGTGGGGCTCGAACCCACGACCCTGAGATTAAGAGTCTCATGCTCTACCGACTGAGCTAGCCGGGCGGGGGGGGGGGGGGGGGGGGGGGGGGGGGGGGAAGGGTCTCTCCTTCTCCAATAAAGTAGAGAGGAGAGGAAAAAAAAAAAAAAAAAAAAGGACTGAGGGTTGAGGCAAGAACAGAGGGAGCACCCACCAACCATGGTCCTGGGCAAAACAGGCAGCGCTTTTCTCAAAGCAAAACAGTTTATTAATGATTACTTAGAAGGACAAAGGGAAATAAAAACCGATTACTTGAGAGGACAGAAAGAAACAAAACCAGATCTTAAAACCGACACCTTCCCCCCCCCCACCTTCCTTTTCCTCCCGGCTCTACCTCCTCCCCCCAGCAGCACAGGGGGCAGGGACTGGGGGAGTGCAGGTCAGTTCATTCCCTGCTGTTACTGCTGCTTCTTTCTTAAAGGAGAAGGAGTCCTTACACCCTTTTCCCCTGCTCCAATGGATCCCCTACCCACGAGGAAAAATCCACAAATTTCTCCAACGTGAGTCCAGCCCACTGGAAACAATCCTTCCCCACAGATTGCTCCGGTGTGGGCTATACCACAGTCTCGGGTACTTAGGGAGCTGTAGCCACTCGCTCCGGCGTGGGTCGTCACGCAGACTCCAGATGCCTTTCTGCCTTGCCGTGCCCCCAACACGACCATCCTCGGGCTCAGGCATCTTCTCCCCACGGGCTGCGAGTGGGTCGCTGCTCCACCGAGGCCGTCCTGGTTGCAGGGGGGCAGCCTGCTATCTCACCATCAGCCGCAGGGGAAACTCGGCTCCGGCACACCTCCTCCCGCTCCATCCTCACTGACCTGCTGTCGATGCGGCTGTTTCTCTCAGATCTCAGTCCTCTCCAGGTGAACTCAGCCCAGTGGGCACCCCGGGAGTGGGGTGCCCCCGAGTTCCCCAGCTGGCTCCGCCGCCGCCATTCTCCGTGGGCGGCGCCGGCCCGACGCAGGCAGCCGCCCGGCTGGGAGCCAGGGAGCGGGGGCAGTGCCCTCCTCCCTTCTCTGGTCGATCCTGGGCGAAGCACCTTTTCCGGTTCCCTTGTCCTGACTTAAATAGGGCAATTCGCAGAGGCGCCCTATTGGCTCAACCCCGACGGGGATGGCAGTCTGATCCGGTGGCCAGAACTAAGCCTAACCCGGATCCAAAACCGGGGAGGTCGCAGGGAGCAAAATCCCTCTCCTGCCACCAGAACCACCCCCCCTCCACATCAAACCATGACAGTATGCAATATTGTATCTTACTCACCTCTATGTAATCTGTGGGACATGGGCAAGAATTCTCAGGCTTTCCTGAAATTAATTCTGCCAAAGGTGGACACCAAGAATATTCAGCTGAATGCACATCGTCTTTCTAGAGAAAAAAGGATTAAACAATGTTGAAACAACTAGTGTGTTTTTTGAAAACATATTACTATGATCATAATTACTTTTATGACACCTTCCCTATCACTTCTAGATCTGCTTTTATACATGAGTGTAGGAGAAAATAAAGGATATAACCCAGTCTAAACTGGGTGGCCTTGTCTAAAACCTTTTTCGTGGCTGAAAGACTTAATTCAGTGTTTATATGAGGTAAACAATTTTTGAAACAAATAACTGGGAAGATACTGGGAAACTTTTGAGAAACCACAAGGCCTACATTTGACTATTATCACAAACTGTCAGAAATGCAAAAATGGCAGTTTCAGATCTTTATTGTTAGAATTCTTGTTAAGCAAATTATTTCAGACAGAACATGGTTACATGTCCAGAACATCTGGTTTCAATTTCAAGGTGCATTTTTTGTGTTCGCCATTTAACACTGGTCACAAGACACGTGCAAAGAAGATATTTTTCTTATGGAGAACAGCTCATTTATTCTTCTAGCATATTCTTACCACTGTAAGACTCCACTGAAGGGGCCTGTGCATGGCAGGAAAGGGACAGAAGAACAGGAGAAAAAGGAAGATGTTATGGCATACCTTCCCCTGCTACCCCCCTGCCATCAAACCTCACAGAGCTAACCAAAAGGCAATTCTGGTGCTACGTTATTTTTGTCATACGCTTTTCTTCCAAGTCCTGAAGCGAAGACAGGTAGATGCATGAGAAAGCCCTGACTGCATCTTCCATTGGAACTGAACTTGCACCCACTAAATCAAGAGGAAAATGCATGCTCAAAAAATAAATCAAAGGTGCAGTTACTCAGAGTTCGGTTTTTATCTTCAGCAGAACTAGAATCAAAGTTGTCATGCAAACTTCAAAGTTCATCTTTACTTACTGGCATAGGGTCACTTCTTGTGGCAATTTCTAGTAAAATGATGGCATAACTGCAGAACAAAAGCAAACCAAAATCTTAATGAAATAACAGTTAATGGAGTCAGTGATTTCTTCCTTCTGTTATTTCTTATTCTGCCCCATTTTATGACTGAAAGCCCAGTATCCCAAAAGGGGGGATGGCAACAGTGCTGCTATCTGTTACTACTCTATTTTCAGAAATCTGTCACTGATAATTTCGTAGCAGTCTCCTCTCACAGATATCAGTCTCAGAGATGAAGGATTTTAGTTTGATGGACAGCAAGGCAATTTTCTCTGGAAGAATTAATGGAATCCAGAAGGGATATGTACAGGGACTTACATGATACCTACCCATTAAACATACAGGACAGGTTTGTGCTGTAAGGAAGGGCAGGAGCAGGTTCATCAGGATCATCAGCTGGAGGAGTGACTTCTTTTCAGCATAGATCACTGTTCTGGAAAATCTCCATAATGTCAAGGATGAGACAGTGTGTCCAGAGTAGAACTTTTACAGTAAGAATTCTTGCTTGCTCTTTCTGAATTATATTTTCATCATCGTCATCTTCCTCAGATAAACCAGGGTCAACTGCATTCATCGAGGGTGAAGAATGGAAAAAATGAGGTAACAACTGGCTGTTCAGTCTCCTTATTGAACTCACTAGAGATCTTCTACAACAGTGATCTCTAAGAAGCCAGCACCTCCTCCAGCCAGCAATCCTGATAAAGATGCTCTTGCCTCTTTATGTATTGAAACAGTGTAATAATTAACTCCTCTCACGCATCTCTGCTTGATAACATATATTTTTATGGGGAATATTGGTTTGCAATCTGTTGTATTGCTAATGGTTGCTCTGTTCTGTAAGGCATTCTAGCTGTATAATGAGGTATGTCCATCTGTCTTTCAGTCCACTCATAGGCCACCACTGGGAAATAAAATAATGCATATAAACCACGCAGAATAATGTAGAAATTAATCTGAGAAGATTTTTGTGTTAATTTTGGGGTGATATGGTAGTAGAAAGGAATACCAACTCTGGGGAGATAGTAAAGCTGAAACAGATTTTCAAGGAGAGTAATTAGAGGATGGTAACTCTGATGAAGCAGTATTGATTTTATTCAGCTTCAGCAGCACTGCTCAAAAAAGTCCTAATGTAGTGGACAGTGAAATTCACATAATGATTACAAACCAAGAGAAGCCAATCTAGGAGAAACTGTGACTGGAAACAGCTTCTTCAGCTCAAACAGGAGCTGCCTTCATGTTCCTGTTCTCATTTCCATTTTAGCTTTCCCATCTGACCAACACATTTCCTGGAGAACTTTAAAAGCAAGTGATTCATCTGTAAGAGCACACAAAATTACAAGTCCCACTCCTGCAGTTTCTACTTATTTTTCATTTGGGCCACACCTTCAGGAATATTAATGGAATTTTTGCACAGATAAAAATTGAGGATATCAAGACTGGGACACTGCTCCCTGGCCAGTGAGTCCACATACCTGTATCAAGAAGGCGTACCACCTGCTCATGTCATCAAACACAAACCGTGTTAAAATGCAGGTTCTTAAGAATAGCTCAGTTAAAAAGACAACCCTTTTAAGGCTACAGGGTACATCTCTATCTTTCTTCTCTGATTGGACATTGCTCTTATCCCTCTTCTGATTTAATCTCTCACTGTTTTGTTTTGTTTTGGTTTGTTTTTTTTTAATAAGAATGGATGAACTGCAGTACAACAAAAGAAGACCTGGATTTTGAAGACACGGGGACTGACAGTAAGATAGATTCAGCAAGCATTCACTGAATCTGTCAAAAGTTCATTATAGTCATCTATGATACAAGCAAATCAGCTCTTAGCACTATTTTGAGGGGAGTCCTTGGAAAGAAATGGCTTCAGGAGGCCAGGTTGCCTGTAAAGTCAAGTAACGATATCTCACTGGAACAGGGGCAACGTGTGAACCAGATAAGCACCAAGGAAACATTTTCTGGAATGCATTTTGGCTGTGGGGCAATGATAAACTGCAATGCATAAGACAATCCTAAAATTACTGCTTAGTTGGAGCGCAGTACATTCTAAGACCAGTCCATGTCGAGAAAGACCCACACAAGACAACTGACAATAGCCAGAAATGTCAACACAATGACAAACTGCCTTTAGCTGAGCTATTTTGAATCAAATTCTAAGGGCTTGTTTAAGCCTATAGATATTAATACTACTGAGACCTCAAATTCTTGATTACATAACCTGATAGAATTTATTAAAATTAATAATGTTCTACCACATTGCATATGCATACATTTCTTTACAAGGGAATAATGCACATTATTGCAGTAAATCTTATATATAAAATCAGCCTTCATGTATAATTTTTAATGAATCCTAATTGAAAAAAGGGGAACACTTAAGCAACATTCTCTGTTTCTGCAATTAATTTTCAATAAAAATGTCATAACAGTCACTTAAGGCAGTAAGCATTTGTTGTGGCCTACCACAGGCCAGAGAAAAACTCAGAGCTTTTGATAAAAGGCAATAATAGCTACTCTTTGGTAAATGTTGTTAATAAACAGTGCTAATAACCGTGCCTTCTTCTGCTCAACTATGTCGCACCAGCAGCATTTCAATCTCTAATTGAATTCCAGTTCTTTACATTTGGCAAGTTACCAAAGTCACCAGGAAACAGAAGACTTCTACTGGACTGGGAATGCAGCAAGAAAAAGTAAGAGAAAAGGGCCACAAAACATCTTGTAGTACCATTCTGCATTCTCCTCTTTCAAATGCTTTCAGCAAACTACTGGAAATGGTCAGATAGAGGAATTATCATTGATACAAAATAGAATACACCAAGAACACAGTGATTTTCTTAATTAATACAGAAAGTTTTTTTAAATATGCAATTTTTACAAAACCTAGTTCCACAGTTTTTTCAATGGATTATTACTCTCTGAAAATTCAGTTGTAGTCCTACTTATCTGAAAAGTGTCTTGATCAAAGCCATCCATCACTGGGAAGGCTAAACCTGATAGTCAAATAAGGCATTGGAAAGTGATCTCCTATAAGGGCTTTTGGAAAGGGAAGGGATGGAGTATTCAATAATGCATCCATTTCCTTTTCCTACTTCTAATTTTTCTCTACAATCCAAATATTGTCACTGCATGTATGCATGCAGCAGAATAATGTATTGACACTAATTATAAAATTATGGGATGCATATGTGCATTATGACATCCCAGGAAATTGATGCTATTAACTTTTAAGGTATTGCTATTATCGAAATAATCTACTTTTTCTTAAGAAACAGCAACAGAAAAGGATTACTAGGTAATGGCAGATCTTTATATTTTTTTTATCTGCCAGTCCACAGTAACTCCTTATAAATCATTAGACAAACTCTGCATTTATAGAATGCCAGTGAATTCAGTATTTGGTCATCTACTTTGAAAGAGAAGATCCCGTGATATCTATGCTGTTCTGTATTCCAGGATCGATCCTTTTTAAAATACAATAAACAGCTACCTGGTGTGACCACAGAATTACGCTGAGCCTAATTGTGATCAAAGAATACTCGAGATTATTAAGTGCAAGAAACAGGAAAAGTTAACTACCTGTAGACGTCTGTCATAGAATTGGGTTCAAAGTTTGAAAGGGAATGGATTTCAGGAGCTGTGTAAATCTGTATCAAATGCTGCTGATATGAGCTTGGTCCCTCAGGAGAATCTTCTTTTCTGTATGACTGCAAACCATAATCTAACACGGAAGAAAACAGGAAGCAAACTATTCAGTGGGTACTTCTTTGGAAGACGCGCAGTGGTAGACAGTAACACAACTTATCTAAATGAATTAATTTTCCCTATTTGAAATACATATCTTAGTCTAAAAATAGCATGTGTTCGGTAGTCTTGTCCCTCTAAACCCATCGCAAATATAGAATCTGGAAACCAAATATTTGGATAAGACTGCATGGCAGCAGGGATGTTGAACTACATGGCCCCTTCCAATCAGATTTCTTTTATGATTTTATAAAATTATATTAGGAGAATAGGCTCACTTCAGTGCAAGAGCTAGCATGCAAATGCAGGTTTCTGTTCTACTCATCCCCTGATCCTTATCTGGGGAGGCAAGTTGCTACAGTAACTACAAGTTGGACAGACTAGAGCTACTGAAAATCAGGTGGTGGACTTCACCAGCACATCACTAGCTTCAGAACAAAGGCATCATAAATGTGAAACATCTTTGCAGCTACACTTTTAGCCTAACATAGAAGAGATTCCCAGCATGTGACTTAGCATTGGAGAGGAGAAAACAGTAACCAACTTCAGTTTTCTTTCTGATATACACAGCATTCTGCTGAGTGTATGGGAAGGGAGGATGCAGATGTCTGGTTTTGTCTGGAGTGACTTCTAATTAAGATAGTCCTATAGCTTTGTTCTTTATGTTGGAGGTCATTGGAGTTTTTCAAATAGTTCCCACATTGGTTATTTGTGAGGTTTGTTTAACATTATCACATCCAGATAAACCACGAATATTTGAAGCCTCTAGAGTTCTACCAGTTAACTTCGGAACAATTTCACAAAGATCCCATTTAATTCAGAGGAGACGTGCTGATGTGATGCAACTGGTTTAATCCAAGTATCTCAATTTTTTACGCTTTTCTCCAGAACAGGCTCTAAGCAAAGTAGGTCGTTCTGAAGGCAGTAGGATACCAAAGGAGTTGGAGCAGTCATAGCCTTGTGTAGGAGCCTGAGTCATAGGATGAACCACTGAAAGACAAATCTGTTGCTGCTGGTTTTTAGATGGCTGTGGGTTATGCAGTGTGATAACTACTTTGGGGAGGAAGTAGAACACCAGATGATCATTGTTTTCATTCCCTTTGGCAGGTGCAAACTCAACTAGACTCTTCAGTGGCTTTCCTGCCCCTGCAGGCTGTCTTCCTGTACCAGGAGCAGACCAGTCCTGTAGCTCTGTCTCTGGGAGAATACAATTCAGTTTTGTGCACAGGACTGAAAAGCAGAGTTGAGTCTGCTTTTCTCCATGAAACTACCTTGTGTTTACCAATCAGTCAGCATTATTCCATGTCTTTACAGCACTGTCCATGGCTGAGGTTTTCTCTCTGTATCAAAACTGAGAACGAGAAAGTTTCTGCTCAGACTGATGTTGATAGGCACCATCATTTGTGCGATATGATGTGTGCATCAGGGAAACATGTTAAATGATTTGACATGATAATGTAACATGAAATTTCCTTCAGCATGGGGCACTTCTAGTGAAGGCTGGTATAGTCAGCATGAAATGTGGAGGTGCTTGGGAGGAGTGCTAAGTGTGAAATCTATACGCATTAGTAGGTTAGCTGGACAGTTTTGAAATTTTGTTTCTTATCTTCTCTTTACCTGCAATTTTACAAACCCATCGGTCATCTATCACACAGTTACTAGACTTCAACCGTCCATGATACATTTTGTGGTGGTGAAGATAGGCCATTCCTTGTGCAATATCAGTAGCAAAAGAAAACCTGAAAGATAAAACTCAATGAGCTCGTTTTTCCACTAAGCCTTCACTCAAGAGGGGCTCCAAAGCCTACTAAAGTTGACAGAAAACCTCCCTATGACTGCAATAGCTTTCAATTTGTGTCCCCGTGTTCATTTTCCAAAACACTTAAGGTGGGTTGCTGAAAGCCTTTAACTCCCACTCAGTTATCTGAGTCCATAGGCCTTTAGTTTCTTTTAGAATTTTCCAGTACCTTTGTATCCTTGAGAGTCCTTTCAAATGTTTACAAGAGAAATAATTTTTTATTAACTTCCTTACTTTATTTGAAGGGTTTCCTCCCTCACAATCTTTTTCTTTGCTGAATGCAAACATAAGGCAGAAGTAGAAACAGTGTGCCAAGACTATTCTCAAAAAACAATGTCATTGCCTGTGTGGAAGTTTTATTGACAATGTGAGCTCATTTTCTGTATTGGTAAATATAATAAAGCCTTTTTAGGTATGCTAATCACTTCACTAATGTGTCTTCACAAACAGATGCAGTGATTTTTAAGTAAATGAGGATGCCCAAGATATTTGAGAACAAAATGAAGTTACATGGGAAAAAAGGTTTAAAAACAGTTTTGCATTATAACTAGAGGTGGGCTGAAAAGTCATTGGCTTAGCATGACCAGTGCTAAACATATGATTGCTCAAAAATCCAGAAGACAATTTGGGCTGGATACTTGAATTTGCTTTCTTTCTTTCTCTTTCTTCTTCATTCTCTCCACATCATAGTTCAGGCCCACCTATCCAAGGACATCATCTAAAATTAACATCTTGTCCTAAACAGCATATAGCACAGCTTGTGTCATTTAGCTTTTAAAAAAAGGTTTTTCTACCTGAAGCCCCAGTTCAAAGGAATGTCTTCATTGAGCAGAACATCACTCAGGCTGCCTTTGGGGCAGTACTCTGTCACAATGGCAACATTTGGCACTTCTATACAACCTCCAATGAATTTGCAGAGATTGGGATGGTCAAGTTCTCTGTGAAAATCAACAGAAATCACAGCACAACAGCAATTTTAATGGATGTCCCTCCTGCTTTTTGTAGGGTAACTGGAAAACTAAGTGCCTTGTCTCGCAATGTAGAGAGAAAAGTAAAACAGGCATAAGTCTGGTGTCAAACTAAAGTTTGAAAGAAAGAGCAATATGAACTTACAGTCCAATTTGGACAAATTGTAACCCCTAAAGACCCAATGTAAAAATGGAACAACATACATTTCTTAGGTTTTACTTCTTACCTCACTTGCTTTACTTCTTTACGTATGGATTTGGACAGCGTGAATGCCTTCTTCATTATTTTCTTTATAGCCACTGTTCTACCATCGCTGAAACAGAATGAAATGCTGTTCACAGAGTTTTAGGCCAACTTCATAAGCCTGTCAGACTACAAAACAAAAATGGACTGGATTTTTTCTACAGTGGGTAGCTTTGTATCTCCAGAGATGAGGCACAGAACTTAAGCGTGTCTGTATTGTGGATGTGAATCTGAATCTGTGCACACGACAGGTGACAAGGCCCTGTTTCTATGCTAAGGGAACCATTTAGATTATATTCAAGCATCCTTGATCGGTGGATGACATTTGGAATGTGACAGTGTACAAGTCAGTTGAGGCAGTTGGGTGATGGAGTAGCTAGTGAAAAACATCAGAGCTAGTGAAAGTCATACAGCAACATCCCTGCTATCCATTGCTTCTGTCTACTGTTTTGGAGATCCACCACTGATATTTAACACCCTTTTGTTCTCATGGGTGAAATATTATCAGTAATGAAGCAGCTGAGTTTGAACAAAGCATTTTTCCTTGGAAGAATAAAGGAATCCTGTGGAGATACATGCAGGAATTTCAGTGATACCCACCATACAAATACAGAGTACTGGATCTGCAGTGTAGCAGATGCAAGTGTTTCACCAATGAGACTGAATGCCTCATTCTTAGATCTTCCACCCTTGATGTTGTATTTGACATTGATTCATCTGAGGAAGATGATGATGATGATAATGATGATGATGATGATGATGAAAATGTCATCGTTCAGAAAGCAGCAGCAAAAATGCTCACTGTAAAAGATCTATGGTGGACATAGTGTCTCATCAATGAAGTGGCTGCAATTTTCCAGAACAGTGATCTGTCCTGAAAAGACAGCTGGTCCCCCAGCCAATGATCCTAAGAAAACTCCTCTATCCTGCAAAGCACAGATCCTGCCCTGTGTATTCAAATGGTAGGTACTACTTCCATCTTTGCACATGTTCCACCTGTATCCTTTACATTATTTTTATGGGAAAAATTGTTTTCTGGATAGCAGGATATGGCTACATTGTTTGCCCGTATAGTTATATGATGTGCACCCTTATAATGGGATCAAGAGGCGAAATGCTCTATATCTTGAGTCACATCAGCTGGTTTAAGGACAAGATTTCTAATGTGCTACTGTACAGGATGTCACTCTTTAGTGCAAAGAACATAGCTGTGCTCTGCCTGCATTTTAGAAAAAGGGCTGCATAAAAGCATGGGCTCCAATTATATTGGAACAGTAAGGACCGTTCATTAACAGATGCAAGACACGTTATGCAGCCACAGCCTTTTAACAATTTCCCAAGAAAAAAAAGGAGAAATGACAACCAAAACAGAAGCCTGGCATATAAGATATTCCACAGCCACTATGTAGAACAGAATCCAGATGATGATATTGACTTACTGGATTTGGTCTAATAAGAGAAATGCAAGCTTCTGCACTATCTATCCAGTAGTGCCAGTAAAGTGGCAAGAACCAGAAAGCAATGTTAAACTATAGGACAGTAGGTACTGCAGTAAATGAGTAGTATATCGACTTACTATTTCCCAGTGTGGGTGAAGTACTGTTTACTGGACATGTTGGCAGCTGCTGTGCAGGAGCTCAGAGCAGTGATACAGCTGGCATTGGAGTCACTGGGTGCTGGGGGAGCACTCATCATGCTTCCTGTAGCTGTTCGTACTATACAATCTAAAAGGAATGCGGGATGAGAAAAGGCACCTGAAAGATGCATATTATTGCCAAAACAGACACTCCAGAGGCAGACAAATATAGGGAATTCTCCCAATCTTTGCATCTCAGCTGGTGTTGTTAACACTTAAGACAGAAAGCCATTGCTTGGAATGTGACTGCTGCATAGAAAGTAAAAAACTTCCAGGGGTGATTCATTGCCAGAGATCTTTCCCATTAATCCTCAGGATTTGACGTAAGTCTAATTTCTCCGCTTTTGGGATGATTAGCCCTTGGTACTACTTGGATGTCGAGGAGAACCCAGGGAAGCAGAGCAAGCCCTGTGCCATACTTTAACAAGTCTATTTGGAGCTCCTAGAAGACTGTAAAGTACAGGGATGTGGGAAGTGATTCTCACACCAAAGGGAAGTTAGAGAAGAGCAACAATACAGTCAGTTGAAAAAAAAATCAGTGATCTCAACGTATGTTTTTAAATTTCTGTTGACCAGCTCAAGGTAACAAAATGGATTTAAAAAAAATTAATTAATGAATTACATATCATTTCGCCATCTCCAATTGAAACCCAGATTTAGCCAATTAGTCTCAGCATTGCTGAAACCTCTCAACTCTCCTTGGTATAAGTATCCAATACAGAGTTGCTGAGGAACTTCCGCATCTCACCCTGCATCTCACCCCTGGTTGAGAAACTGATAACTGCTGGCCTGGATAGGCACACCCTCCTTTGGGTTAAAAACCGGCTGGATGGCCGGGCCCAAAGAGTGGTGGTAAATGGGGCTAAATCCGTCTGGAGGCCGGTCACCAGTGGGGTTCCCCAGGGCTCAGTGCTGGGTCCAGTTCTGTTTAACATCTTTATCAATGACCTCGATGAGGATTGAATGTACCCTCAGTAAGTTTGCGGACGACACCAAGCTGGGAGGCTGTGTCAATCTGCTCGAGGGTAGGGAGGCTCTTCAGAGGGATTTGAACAGACTGGATCGTTGGGCTGAGGCCAATGGCATGAGCTTTAATAAGGCCAAGTGCAGAGTCCTTCACTTGGGGTATAAAAACCCCAAGCATCGCTATAGACTCGGGGAGGAGTGGCTGGAGAGCTGCCTGGCGGAGAAGGACCTGGGGGTGTTGGTTGACTACCGGCTTGATATGAGCCAGCAGTGTGCCCAGGTGGCCAAAAAGGCCAATGGGTTACTGGCGTGTATCAAGAATAGTGTATCCAGCAGGAGCAGGGAAGTGATCCTGCCCCTGTACTCAGCACTGGTGAGGCCGCACCTGGAATATTGTGTCCAGTTTTGGGCCCCTCGCTTTAAGAGAGATATTGAGCTCCTGGAGCGAGTCCAAAGAAGGGCGACTAAACTGGTCAAGGGGCTGGAAAATAAAACTTATGAGGAGCGGCTGAGGGAGTTGGGGCTGTTTAGCCTGGAGAAGAGGAGGCTGAGGGGAGACCTGATTACGGCCTATAAATACTTGAGAAAAGATGGTGGGAAGGTAGGGGAAGGGCTCTTTACATTAGTGTTGGGTGATAGAACAAGAGGAAATGGGTATAAGCTTAGTCAGGGGAGATTCAGGTTGGATGTTAGGAAGTATTTCTTCTCTGAAAGGGTTGTCAGCCACTGGAATAGGCTGCCCAGGGAGGTGGTTGAGTCCCCGTCCCTGGATGTGTTTAAGAATAGGGTGGATGATCTACTTGAGAATATGGTTTAATGGGGATTAGGGATGGTTGGACTCGATGATCTCTAAGGTCTTTTCCAACCTAGAAATCTATGAATCTATGAATCTATGAATCTTCCCTCACCATATTATTATCCATATGCAGTTCAAAATTGTGTTGACCTTTGGAGTCTTTCTACAGCTTTCCACCCAGAAATACATTAGAGATCCCTGAGGTAGCTTTGAGAATAAAAGCGTGTATGTATATATATATCTCTATAGATAGATAGAGATATATAGATATATAAAGAGATATATATAGTGCAATGTACCAAAAAGGAGTTATCTGGAAAAAATAAAGCTAATTTTTCATAGCACAGGCTATATACCCTGAGTACAGAACTGCTGATGTGTTTCCATTTAGACAACTGTACATTGATGATGGCATTGAGTGCACCCTCAGTAAGTTTGCCGACGACACCAAGTTGTGTGGTGCCATGGACTCACTTGAGGGAAGAGATGCCATCCAGAGGGACCTTGATAGGCTTGAGAAATGGGCCAGTGCAAACTGCATGAGTTTCAACAAGTCAAAATGCAAGGTCCTTCACCTGGGTCGGGCCAAGCCTAGGCACAAATACAAACTGGGCACAGAGTGGGTTGAGAGTAGCCCTGAAGAGAAGGATTTGGGGGTTTTTATAGATGAGAAGCTCAACATGAGCCCGCAGTGCGCTCATGCGGCCCAGAAGGCCAACCGCATCCTGGGATGTATCAAGAGAGGTATCGAAGAGGTGCCTGAGGACTGGAGGAAAGCAAATGTCACTCTGGTCTTCAAAAAGGGCAAGAAGGAAGAACCAGCTAACTATAGACTGGTCAGCCTCACTTCCATCCCTGGAAACATAATGGAACAACTTATCCTTGGTGCTGTCTCTAGGCACATCAAGGATAAGAGGGTCATTAGAGGCAGTCACATGTCTTCACTAAGAGGAAGTCATGCTTGACAAACCTGATAGCTTTTTATGAGGATATCACCCAGTGGGTGGATGATGGTAGAGCAGTGCATGTGGTCTATCTTGACTTCAGTAAAGCATTTGACACAGTCTCCCATGGCATCCTCACAGCTAAACTGAGGAAGTGTGGTCTGGATGATCGGATAGTGAGGTGGATTGTGAACTGGCTGAAGGATAGAAGCCAGAGAGTAGTGGTCAATGGGACAGAGTCCAGTTGGAGGCCTGTATCCAGTGGAGTCTCTCAAGGGTCAGTACTGGGACCTGTATTGTTTAACATATTCATTGATGACTTGGATGAGGGGATAGAGTGCATGGTCAGCAAGTTTGCTGATGACACTAAACTGGGAGGAGTGGCTGACACACCTGAAGGCTGTGCTGCCATTCAGAGAGACCTGGACAGGCTGGAGAGTTGGGCAGGAAGAAGTTTAATGAAATACAACAAGGGCAAGTGTAGAGTCTTGCATTTAGGTAAGAACAACCCCGTGTACCAGTACAAGTTGGGGACTGAACTGTTGGGGAACAGCACAGAGGAAAGGGATCTGGGGGTCCTGGTGAACAGCAGGATGACCATGAGCCAGCAATGTGCCCTTGTGGCCAAGAAGGCCAATGGCATCCTGGGGTGTATGAGAAGGGGTGTGGTTAGTAGGTCGAGAGAGGTTCTCCTCCCCCTTTACTCTGCCCTGGTGAGGCCGCATCTGGAATATTGTGTCCAGTTCTGGGCCCCTCAGTTCAACAAGGACAAGGAACTGCTTGAGAGAGTCCAGCGCAGGGCCACAAAGATGATGAAGGGAGTGGAGCATCTCCCTTATGAGGAAAGGCTGAGGGAGCTGGGTCTCTTTAGCTTGGAGAAGAGGAGACTGAGGGGGGACCTCATTAATGTTTATAAATATGGAAAGGGTGACTGTCATGAGGATGGAGCCAGGCTCTTCTCAGTGGCATCCAATAACAGGACAAGGGGAAATGGATATAAGCTGGAACATAGGAGGTTCCGCTTAAACATGAGGAAGAACTTCTTCACAGCAAGGATAACAGAACACTGGAACAGGCTGCCCAGAGAGGTTGTGGAGTCTCCTTCTCTGGAAATGTTCAAAACCCGCCTGGATGCATTCTTGTGTGATCTAATCTAGGTGGTCCTGCTCCGGCAGGGGGATTGGACTAGATGATCCTTTGAGGTCACTTCCAATCCCTAACATTCTGTGACTCTGTGATTCTGTGAAGAGAAGCGTGGTCAGCAGGTCAAGAGGTGATTCTTCCCCTCTACTCTGCTCTTGTGAGACCCCACCTCGAATACTGCGTCCAGTTCTGGTGTCCTCACCATAAGAGAGACACAGATTTGTTGGAGCGTGTTCAGAGGAGGGCCACAAAGATGATCCAGGGCCTGGAGCACCTCTGCTACGAGGACAGGTTGCGGGAGCTGGGATTGTTCAGCCTTGAAAAGAGAAGACTTCGGGAGGACCTAATAGCTGCCTTCCAACACCTGAAGGGAACCTACAGGAAGGCTGGGAAGGGACTTTTTACAAGAGTGTCCACTGACAGGACAAGGGGAAATGGGTTTAAGTTGAAGGAGAACAGATTTAGATTAGATTTTAGGAAGAAATTCTTCAGTATGCGGGTGGTAAGACTTTGGAATAAATTGCCCAGAGAAGTTGTGGATGCCCCCTCCCTGGAGGTGTTCAAGGCCAGGTTGGACGGAGCCTTGAGTAGTCTGGTCTAGTTGAGAGGCGTCCCTGCCCATGACAGGGAGGTTGGATTAGACGATCTCTGAGGTCCCTTCCAGCCTGTGCCATTCTATGATTCTATGACTCTATGATTTCAGGCTGCTGTGGGTATCTCTGGACAGCTCTGTCCAGTGGAGACACAATGTCTGTTTCCAAATCTCATCATATTATCAGTCCTTATTACTCTTAAATTGTTAATTATCATTCCTAGGTGTTAAACAGTATTGTCGCTTTGCAGGCTCCCCTCCAAGAAAACTGTCTTTGATCTTGGATTTTTCGAATTAACTTTTAATACGTTTTTCTTTTCCCTCAGTCTTTCTCTATTGTTTCTCCTATCACTATCAGCTTTTTACTATGAGCTAAAAATTTGCTCGTGTTGCTTTCTTGCTATATTGAAAGACAGTATTCCTTGAGTGTTCCATTTCTGTTTTCACAAATCTGGACTGAAATTTGGTTTGGTTTATGTACTCCAATTAATTTCTAAACTGACATCTGTTCTTTACAGCAAAGAGGATGTCAAATCAAAACTACACAGAAATTAATGTTTAAGTCTATGGTTGAAAGTATCTCTACTATACTTGAACATAGAATGTCTTGACACTTCTATTAGCAACACAATGACATAGCAGATAAAGCAGACATCTTTCTAGCAATTCCTCACAGAGACATAAAGTGAGAGAATGTACATCAGCACAGACCTATCAACTTCAGCAGATTTTCTACAGATTTACCCTTTCTGAGGATCTAGGCACTGTTTTCCTTCTGAATGCTGAAACAACGAACAGCAAAGTAAATAAATTATACCTATTTTAAGTGCAGCATAGTAAAGCATATAATGACATGTGATTTTATTCTTAACATGGTTAATTAGAACCAATTAAATCCTGTTTTATATTCAGAAGGTAAAATGAAAAAAACTCTGGCCAAAATTGATTATTTTTTGCAGCAAGTCTCTCACAGATAGTATACACTGAGAGAAATTAAGATTTCCTTATATCTCTCATTATATTTGTGCAAATCCAGGACAACTTAGTGAGACCAATTATACAGAATGATGCATCCACTGAAGCAACTGTAATTTATTTTGTCCAAGTCAGAGGTCATGTGTTTATTTTGGGATAGGCCTGTCTGTTTCAATTGACAAATCACCATAAAAAGGAAGGAAACTATTTAAAATAACTTTGACATCTAAAGTTTCAATGAAGAAAAATATCAGTGACCAGATCACAGAAGTTACTTTGGATATGTCTTCCACAAATTGATTCATATTTTGCAAGACCCTTAAAATATGAAGATGTATTTACGACTGAGATTATTTTTCGTAATTATTAAGGAAACTGATCATAGTATCAAAATGACAAGTTACTAACCTTGTTTGATGCAGGTAAAGTCTATAATCCAGCTTTCATCCCAAAACATCTTTTGTTTCTGATATTGAAACCACTACAAAAATAAATCAAATTTATTCCTGATGTAGCCCTGATGATTTTGAAGGAATTAAACTCTTTTTTTTTTTAATATTAAAGTTTATAAGTACATAAACAAAATCTGATATTTAAGGATCCAACATATATCTTATGAGTAACATTAGAACCAAAAGTATTTATAACAGCCTTAGAATAACCCAGCATCTGATGAATATCTTAAAAACCGTACATTCTATGCTCTAGAATCTAATTACATGTCATATTTTGCATTGGCTACAAACTCTTCATTATTGTCAATACTTTTTATGCAGTACATTTACATCTCAGCATGGACATCACTTGAGTGGTTGACATCACCTCAAGCCATGGAAATGTCCTATTCTATGTAAGAGCATGATAGGAACACACTACATTCCAACCCCAAGGTAACGTGTAATACATCTTATACTTTATAATTGAATTAGCCCCCAATCCACAAATGAGGTCACATTATCTCAAATACTCCAGCATAAAGAATATTAAGTGGGGATTCTGTGACTACTTTGTAAAGACAGCATCAATCTAATAGCTGATTTTCTGTAGAGCTGACATGCAAAACTAACACAGAAAGTGTAAACACATGCTTTCAAAAGAGGGGGAGCACATTAAATTATACAGCTGTTATAGCTGCAGTCAATGACAAAATGTCAAACCAAAGCAGCATTTTACCATTATTATACCATTTTCTATAGTGTGCAATTTAATACTAGGACTTATGCTTTCACTGGAACAGGTAACAAAAGCCCAGATAATATGCAAGGAACATGGTGTGGAGATTGTGTCGATATTTTGGTAGAAATTTATGACAAATATAGAACTCATTGAATCAAAATTAAGTCATCCCATTTATTTCAAAAGGTTTCTGAGAAAAGACATCTACATTTTACCTTGCAAAGGTATGACCGAACAAAGACATATTAGCTAGAAGCAACCACTAGGCTTGCTACAGACACTGATATCAAAGGAATCATGTCCTCTACTTGAATGATTAAAGAAGGCATTAGTTTGCCAGATGGTTCTTTTCATATGGTTTTAATTACTGAATTGGATAAAAGGATCTTTCCTATCTTGTTTAGATATCTTTATCATATAAATAAAACATTAAAAAAAGAGAAGATACTACTGCAGAAGTTAGCAGGAATAAGTACACAGAAATGCAAGAAGAAACAAAAACCCTCAAAACCTCCAGAAAAATAGCAGAAATAATAGGTAAATTTTGCTACAAGACTTTTAGATAAACCTATGCAAGACCAAGAAACTCCATTGCTCTTTCTACAGTGCCAATTGTTTAAAACTGCCTGAACTTCTCATCTGTTCAATTATGTATTTCTATCAGACCACACGGTTTTACAGGACAGTTACTATAAACACTTTGTCTCAACTGCCCTGAAAATTATAAATGCACAAATACTTTTCAGCAGTGCTTCCATTCCTAGCTTGCAAAGCCACACAGAGAGGCACAAAACAGAGAAAAAATCTAATTGCAATTCAGGCCTCCTGTTGTACCTCACTCAGTGGGCCATTGGCCTTCTCCTGCTCATTCCCTCGCACTGCACTTGCCTACCTCGGATGATCACTACAACTGCAGTACAAGATGGAAAGAGAAGGAATCTCTGAGGAAAGAGGAGCCTATCGATTTACAGGATTTATAGGCCAAATCCCAAACAAATTACCTGTACATAATAATGTACATAATGACTCTACAACTGCCATATTCACCTGCTAAATCCTTATGACATTCAGAAAAGTGTTTTTTTTTCAAGATGCAGACACATAAGGAATGTATTTCCTCTTTTCCAGAAGCACTGTGAAATAAGAAGCTACTCCTCTTTATACAGGCATTTTCATTCAAAGGTATCCAAAATTACTTATCCCATATTCATACACTCTTCTCTCATTCTCTTTTTGTTTTTCCTTTATGAACCTGTTATAATAATTGGTAGCTATTGTGCAAAATTAGTCACTTTGAACTGAACCAAACTGGTTCAGTTACACTAAGAAAATGAGCCTATTAAAAAAAATCAACAAAACAACAAACCAAAAACCAACAAAAAACAGAAAAAAGAGAACGATCCTCTTCTCATTATTTCTTTTTGAGAATATCCCAAGTCGAATGTTTTCCATTATAAATTTTATTTGGACTTTGAGATTTAATGGCCTCTGGTGAAGCTAATTCCTTTATGAATTTACCTAATTTGTTTTTTAATTCATTTATACTTCTGGCCTCCATAGGCCAGAAGCAGCTAATTTCATAACAGAGTTTTATTCTAAGTGAAAAGTACTCTTACTTTACCGGCACCCCTTCATTCCTATGTTGTGAAAAATCTTTTCTTCCTTTACTATTGTATAACCATCCCTGTTACATTCCTCTTCAGTCTTCTGTCCTACAGGATGTACATTCCTAGCTCAATAAACCTCCCTTCATAAAGAAGCCGAAAAAGTTGCTTCCCTTCCTTTTGCTTTCTTCCATAGCACATAGGTTCCGGACACAGAAGAAAATCTATCCCTCTACTAAGAGAGAGCTCCACTCTAACTAACCAAATCACAGAAGTAAGAGAAAGGAAATAGCAGAAAAAGAATACTTACCATGGTCGTCAAAATGAAGCCAGTGCAGACTAAACATATTGGTAAGGCAATTGCTATCCTTGCATCAGCAGACAGAGGGCATTCCCCACAATCCGCTGGACAGACAGAGCAGCCTTCTTCTTCCTCACAAAAGCCATCTCCACAGACTGATCAGAAAAGGAAACACATATCAGAATATTTTAAGGCAGTTTCCTCCATCTCTGAGGTTGTATTCAGATTTAAACACATGGTTCTTGAGCTGGGAAACCTCAGATTATCAGAAAGAATAAATTTTGAAGATTCCAGAGATAGCATCCTAGAAGCTGAAAGAATAATCTGAATTTTTAAAGTTATACCGTATCTCTTTGATCAGACTAAATTGTTAATGACATCAGAGCCTTTGACATGTTTTGTGTATAACTCACTTCATCAATACTCTGTTTTTGATTGTCCATCTGTTTTTTCTTAGACTTAAAGTTCCTGAAGGCAGGCATTGTCTTTTATATTTTTTGTACTTAATCCAGCCCTTGAAATCTCCAGACCCTTTCTTAGTAGCAGCAGCAGATGCTGGGTACCGCAGAATGAAACCTTGCAACCTGTACTTCAAGGACTTCTTTTTCTCCAAGGTCTTACAAAAATTATCAGCAGTATCAGATGCGATTTAAAACTAAAGCCCTAAAGGACAAAACTCCTTCTCTCATGTCCTGAATAGTGTTTAAATTTTACCTCTGTGACTAAACTAATATCATGCTGTACTTCAGCCTTCTGAGACAAGCTGAAGGTATTATTCTGTCACTATGCAATATATTGAAAAAAAAAAAATCAACAAAACAAAATCCACCACTCAGTAATAATTCTGCCTCAGTCCATTTGATTCAAGTATAATACCAGGATAATCACAGAAGTCATTTTCTGCCTCAGGGGCAGAGCTGCATTTTTAAAATTTCTTTTCTGATAAATTGGAAGTTTCCTGGAAAACTCAGCTGGAGCTATCTTGAAATGAACAGCAAATTCTATAGCTATATACTTCCATCTGCATTGGAGTTGCTTTGGTTCTTTTTTTTTCTCCGTAACATTGGGAAATATATTCTCAAACTTCCAGAAGAGTAGCTAACAAGAGTGCTGTGATGACATTCCTATTTTACCCAATATTTTTCTTCAGGTTGTGTGTTTAATTTATTTAATAAAGTCCACTTTTTGAATTTTACGTTGCTAAAATAATTGGTTATTTCTGCTTCCCTGCATAGAGCTATACTAAAGTGAATGAAAGATTGATGACTATGGGAGCAATAGAATTTTAATGTGAACAAGGGAACCAAGATGGCTTTCCACATTTCCATTATGCCTCAGGCAAGTCTGCTCCCGTGAGTGTCCAGATCGTCACAACATAGTAGCTGGAAGAATATTTTCACATCCCCATCAACTGCAGACAAGCCTTGTAGTACCTGAAGCAATTGGTCATAGTATTTGACTTCACCTACTTGACAAGAGTGGGTACCTACTGTTCTAGATTCATACACAGGTTAGAATCTCAAACACTTTTTCAAACGTTCAGTGTTATGTGAAGAAGAATTTTAGGAAGACTTTTGTGTACCGTCAATGGTAAGATGAGGTAGGAGTCCCTTTTGCTCTTAGTAACCATGCAGGAATGATAAAAGCATTGAGATTTGCAGCCAACAAGCAATTCCCTCACATCTTCATTTATATCGTACCTACTGCAGGAAGGACTGTGGTTTTTGCTTCCAGAGCAACTTGCATTCTCCCAACTCTGACGTGTGCGATGAGAGAAGTTACACCCACGTGAACTAAAACAACCTGCCAAGAAAACAAACAAAGCAGCGAGGATCAAAACTTCATTTGCATACAGTAGGCTTTTCTAACAGCAATTGTCTAATTGTGGTGTCTGGAGAAAGAATGCATGCATTTTTTCAGATTCAAGAAAGACAGGTGTCCTTGACTGGGGAAACAAACAGAAGCAGGAGAGACAACTCTTGTGGGAAAGGCAGATCTGATTTCCCTCTTGGTGTGCATTCTTTTCACTAAGCAGGGCTATCAGCCTATGCATTCTTCCATGTTTGCTTCCCTGTTACTTCTGCTGGGTAGAAGCTCCCTGATGACCATATTAACCTGCAACACAGTTCAGTCAGTAGTGCAATATAGCGTAGGCCTTAAATGAACAGATTAGGCTATTCTCTTCCCTCCCATCCCCACTACCTCTACTAACTACCTAAGGAGTAGTAGCGTGAAAAGCTGTTACTTCAAGTCAAGTCAGTTGGGAATTGATATTACTCAGCCATATGCATCACTTACACAACAGACAAATAAATGAGATGGGGAACATGTACACGAACTGCACTAAACTACTAGCAAGTAAGCTCTGAAAAAAGCAAACCAGGTAAATTCCTGTATGCAATAAATATACCTTACCTTAGCAGTCCAGTTTCTCTGGCTTATTTTGCCAGCTGTAGACAAAGTGTGAGTAAATATCTGGCCATCATCTGGGATCCATGGACCACATATTCCTCCTCTACCCTTTATCAGACATATTGGTTATGTCAGTAAACCACAACACAATAAAAATCCTAGCTCCTCCTGTTTTACTTTCTTAAAATGACTTGCATTCTCTGACAGCAAATAAAGTGATATTTTATAACCAAATCTATTAACATGCCAAACTACAAGCAACGCTGTTCTGTGATAAAAGATAAGAGAAGCAATTGTGCCTATAATGAGTTAAAATTTCACAAATATTGTTGCTTTGTGGGTTTTTTTTAATACAGGAAAAAAAAAACATGCTCCCAAATTTTAACTGCAGTAATTCTATGATGTTAATACACTTGTTCAAGATATGATGTTTTAGAACCAGAATCAGAATCATATCTCACTTTTATATTTTTCTAAAAGGGTTTTATTGCAGTTTCACTTTTGCTATGGCTGCTTTATTTTTCCTTTAATGAGGAAGGAAGGCACCTCTTCTGTGCCTATTTGCACAGCATTTCTCAGTAAAGCTGTTAAGATGTAAACCTCCCAGCAACGGCAACCATTGAAGATTATTTTGGCTGTTTGAAGATCTTGCATTTTTTTGTTTGTTTGAAAGGATTAAGTTTGTCTCCTAACTCCAGATATTTCTTCAGGCACTTCTTTCAATGCACTGTAAGTCATAAACCAAATCAAAAAAAATGGAGTTCATGTTAACCAAGATAAAACATTTTAAAAGTCATGACACTGCAAAAAGAAAATTCAACAAAACCTCCTCTCGAATAATGGAAAAAGCTTGCTTTGAAGTGTTCAAGCTTATGCAATGATACTCATGGCCTTCTTACAGTATGACAGCCAACCTGCTTAGACTTCTTCTAAGCAGGAACCGAAATATTAAGTTTTACAAGGAAGCCAGATAATGCATGTTGGCTACGTGCTTTCACTTTTTCCACATCGTAATTCCAAGCAGACCTAATTATGAAAGTAAGAAACAATGGAGAGGTCACCACAGTGGTGAGATGCTGAAATTCTTTACTACGGTAGCAGACAATAGTTTCTTTGTTTCCAGGTTCCAGCAGGGATTCCTCTTTTAAACCAAAGTCTTGGTATCAGCTAAGGCCCCCAAGGAGACATTAATAAAACAGCTCCTTAAGAAGGGACAACCGAGAAGAAAGATGGAGCTCTTATGGAGACATGAGACCTTCACACAGAAAGGTAAATGAAACAGCTGTAAAGTGTGTAGACTAGATTTTCTATTACACCATCTTTGATCACAAAGAATGTGTCAAATTGCCAGAAGGGAGATCAACTAGAAAGACCGGGCAATTGCATGAAGGTTATTATGCAGGCTAAGGCTTACCTCACAAAATACAAAAAAAAGGAAAAAAAAAAGATGTCCTAAACTGTATTGTTAGAGTCAGAACTCTATTCATTCAAAGAGGGACAGGCTTTTATAATGAGACAAGCAGACGACTGAAGAATGGATCCTGCTTACACTGCACGCACAAATTTTGTTATCCGGTATTTGGATTCCTTTTTTTGCTCTGCTCTGACATAATACAGAAAAATCATTTCATCTCAGAACATGTGTATACAGGCTTAAGTTCTACAAGTCACAGCCAGTGATACTCACTTCTCTCAACTTCAGTAATTCAAGCAAATCATACAGAGTCCCTATACAAGCTGCAGGGACAGTAACACCTCCAACTGACAACTCACACTGCTTGCTTTAGAATTCAATGGTCTGTCTTTCTTTCTTTATTGACTGTACAGAGGCCTGAGTCAAGTAATCTCCAAGAGACGAAACTAGCACCACTAAACATAATGAGAGATTACAAATACTGCCTTGTCCAAAAATCCATCCATTTGCTTTGCAGCCTCAGCATCCAGTGCAAAAAATTCTGAAACTGACACATATCCCCACAGTGGTTTTAGCAATCTACAGATTTGGTCTAATTGTAATCACAGAAAGACTTCATAAACTTGAACCTGGTTATTACAATGATGTCTCATCCAGTGGCAAGAACAGAGCACATGGTGCTGCACCATTATACTAACCATGAAGGCCAAAGGACAGGAGTGAATGTTGGCATGATAGACACAGCAGTTCTCCTCATTTGCATCTTTCCAGCTGGCAGGGCATTCATGCTCCTCACAGAATTGCTTTGCAGCAGTTGCATTGCTAGCAAGCAGCAGAGAGAAAGAAACTTTTATATTCATTCCTCATTCCCCAAAATTGCAAAAACCATGAGAGCCTGTTCTTTATCCTGCACAGAAAAATTAGCAGCAAAAACATATGAAGTGAAATAAACACTGTTACACCATTTATTCCCATTTTGTTTTGCTACTGGTTGAAGCGCTCCTAGAGCAATGAAGATTGCTGTCAACCTGACCAATGCCTACTGCCATGCAGTAGGGACTTCTGACAGATACTATGTCACAAGCAGGTATCAACTTCTATTCCTCTCCCTAGACTGACTTCATGACCAGATGAAATAACCAAGTAACCATGGTTACTTGCACTGGTACATCTGGCACAGATGATACCATTAGTCTACTTTCACTATCAGTAATACATGTACCTGGCTACTTTCATTCTCAGTGTTTTCAATTATATACCTTCATCTATGCATGATTCATACATACCACTCACTTCCAGTCGTTGCTCCACAACCCAAATAGCCAAGGAAAATAACTACATTGGTCAATAATATTAGATATAATTCCTCAAATAAAAAATTTAGAGAAAAAAGTGCACTGTTCAGCAAAACAAGGTGGGCCTTTTGAAAGTCCATCCCTGAAAGACAAATGTAGTCACCTGGAAATATGTGATGCAACACTTTTTCCCACTATTTCCTCAGTTACACTTTCAGTTCGTTATCACCCTAATAAATTTGTCTTTAAAATAAAATAATTTTCTGCAAACATGGTTTACTCAGTAGCTATAGCCAGACTTAGTTGTAGGGTTTAGTTTAAATGTTATGCACTTGACATGGATCTCTATAAAGCAATGCCAGAACACCAGGATTTATTTTTCAGTTTGTTTCTAATGAAAGAAGAACTAGCCAGTAATGAGTAGTTTTAAGACAGAAGACTGTATTATAAGAAATAAACACAAACATAGGGAATCAGGTGGACATAGATTGTATTCACAGCCAGATTTACAAAGGCATAGACACAATTGAAACCTGAGATAACCAAATTTGTCATTCCCCAAGACATCTAAACAGATAAAATATTAAAATCTACTGGCCTTTGAGCCCATGCTGGGAGTTGAAAAAAATGCTTAAGCAAGTTGGTGTCTAATTCCATCATGTATTTGTCTTTATGGCTGCTTTTTAAAATTTATTCTGTATTCTGTATTTTTTATTCAATATCTTCATCATGGGTTCACCTAACTATGCTGACGCTCATACATTGACTTGACAGCCTCAGCTATATTTGGGTCAGCCACTGTAAGCTTAAGAGTCAATCAGATAGTCCTCTAGTTAAAATGAGGTGCAAATTTGATCTCTTTGAAAAACTGCAGCATAGATTTGTCTTATTTTTAAATATTTGCCATCTGTCTCTATGTGCAAGATATGTAAAAGCACACAAAGAGCCTAATTTTCCAAATGCCTTACTGATTTAAGGGAGTGGGTCTTCCCAGAAAGACTAGAAAAACAGATTCCTTTCCAAGCAGTGAAAAAAGCTGCTTTGTGGTTAAGTTCTTCCAACTATTACTAGTCATAAATTTCAGAAAACGTGATAAACAAATTGTGCAAAACTGTGTAACCATAGTACACAGATTATCAAAATACAATATCAATGTTTTGCCATTGCAAATGGATTATAGGTCATCTTTCAATATGAAAACAAAATTCTCTCAGGATAACAGCTTTTACAATCTGAACTTTGTAATGTGAACACTCAGATTGGCAGTGAAAAATGTGAGGTTTTGCAGAAACATCTCTTACACTAACCAAGCACGGAAAGCGTGGAAATACAGCTGCAGTCTCTGTCCCAGACATTGTTTTATATGGATGGAGAACTGCTATGTACAGACAAAAGAGAAAATCAGGGTGTACTAGCCTTTCAGTGGTCTAGAGCTGTAGCATAAACATTCTATATTTAACCTTTGTTGTGTACAGTTACCAACACAGTCTCTGAGTTGACATACAAGCTTTTGGACTGATTTCAATCCCACAGAAATCAAAAGAAGTTCATCACTGAATTCAGTGGATTCAGGGTTGGACCAGCCTCTTTTTCGTATCCATGTTGTGCACTTCAAATGCACATACGATTAAAATGAGTATAAGGCACGGTTAGTCTGGGACTCGTGCTTAAACTTCATTTGTAAATTCCTTGTGTAAAGAAGGCAAGAAGTGATGTTCAGAGTTCCACTGAGACAGTAATGCAGGTACAGGATGACATGCCCTATCCTTGATGATGCAGACAAGCATGCCATGATGTCTGCTCTGAGAGCAAAGCCATTGCAGAGGGGAAAATATCAGGGCAAACAGAGCTATAAGAGACCTCAAGAGATGAAAGGAATTAGCGAGAAGCCCCAGAGTATGTTCCAATTATGTTACTGAAAATGTACATACAGAATCCCCATATGCTCATGACCACGAAAGCATTTTTATAAGAGGTAATACCTGTGAGAAAGGATTCCATTTTGCACTGCATATTGATAAAAGCTGTCTGAAGCAAAGACTTCATAGGTCACGTTGAAGAATTCCCCACTCACAGCCTTTTCTGGAGGCCTTTGCACCCACGCCATCTCCAGGCCTAGAAAGAACACAATCACGGGCCAACATATTTGCTATACTTTTACAGATGCATACAAATGTAAAACTCTTTCTGTAGTGATTTTCATCTATTGTTCCTATTGCTTTTCATGAGCGCAAAAGACTCATTCATTTTAGTGGCTGTATAGGTAAACATAAATGCACATTAACTGAACAACTGACACTCACTTAGAAAAGATCAAGCAATTGGGGACACATGACAAAAAAAATCTAGTCATCTTATCTAAAGTAACTTTGCTCCCAGTATAATGCAGTGCTGCTTGTCCTGCTGCTTTCCTCTTTGATCACACAATAAATATTGCTCTTCATTCTTGGCTGCTCTCACTGAGGCACACCTCATTATGGATGAAGAACAGACAAATCTAGCATACATGAAATTCTGTCAAGGCCCTTAACTTCATGAGACATGAATTATATATACTAATAATTATGTATTTAAGAAAGCATTCTCATTTTATAAAGCCATCACATCTAGAACAGAGGACAGTGGAAGAAGTGCTACTCTGACATCTGTCATCTTCCATTTCCACACCCTTACTGGGAAAGATAATTTATCCCAGTCATCTGTCTTGACCCTAGGATACCTTATTACCTGCTCTGAGCTGTGGAATAAAGTGAGATAAGAGGTGGGAGAAGTTTTTAATCCATATTCTCAAACACTATCAAAATCTTCCTACTCCATTAATCTATGTCTTACCATATTGTTGGATGAAGGTTACTCCATTAATCTATGTCTTACCATATTGTTGGATGAAGGTTTCAATTCACACCACATCAAATTACTTACAACATGCAAGTGTGTAGCTCTCAGTTTGTCAGGAAGTTTTAAATCCCTTCTGCAGAGAATGGGTAAACCTGTCCTTCAAGAGATGCTCACTTTTTTGTTGCTATTATTCAATTATAAACTCTTATTACTCTGGAGTTGTTTTTACAAGTGTATTCTTCACCTGCACTGTTAGTGAAGCTGTTATTTTTTCCCGTAAAATTCCTCTTCAGATATAAAGAAGCAAATTGCAAACAATCTCTTGATTTCACATCTCCCTTGGAAAGTAAACACTCATTATAAATGCTAACACTATGAGAGAAACTACAACACTAAGATTTACAAAAAAGGCTAGTGTGATTTGCACTAAAAGGTAAGAGAGAGCTGAGCTTCAGAGAACGTGTGAGAATGAAGGCAAAAGGTCAGCACAAATTTCAGTTAAATTACTTTCTACTTCCCTTTAAAGGTCTCACAAAGATAAACAAAACTCTTCTTTCAATGACAGATACTCCCACACCTAAATGCTTTGAAGATCCTGTGTTAAACCCACAGCAATGAGGCTACAGTATATGTCTCTTGCTTTGTTTTTAGCAATGCCCAGAAGATGACACGGAAGAACAAGAGAGAAAGGCAGGACAGAGCCTGAAGTTCAATCTAAAACTGGTAGCAAAGGGTAAATGTTAATTAAGCAAGCCACTCATATTAGTTTCCCTTTTATTCAGTTCACACTTTCATTATCAGTAAGAATAGCTTTAAACAAGTCATCTGTTCTGATAAATGGTTGTTTCAATGTTAAAGCAATAGTAAATTCATACAGGGATAAAAGTCTTAGTTGACAATCATCTAGATAATGTTTGAATTTCACTGTTCCAACAAAATCCTTTGGAAAATGTTTCACTGGAATATTGAGCTTAGAGTGTGACCCAGCAGTATATTTCCTGGAGTGTTTTATGAGTATTAGTTTCTCAGGTGTTCTCATTTTTTCTAAAAACCCTATTGAAACACATTGTCTCTCGTCCTATCGTCTACAACTTAAACAAAAGTGTTCCTTTACTTCAGTTATTTAACAGTTACAGAGTCACAAAATCACAGAATAATTGAAACTGGAAGGCACCTCTGGAAATCATTGGGTTCCATCCTGTGTTGCTCAAGCCAGGTTGCCCTAGATTTTGTCTAGTTGGGTTTTGAAAGTCTCCAAGGATGCAGAAACCACAATCTTTCTGAGCAACCTGTTCTATTGTTTGATCACCCTTACAGTATAAAAGATATTTTTAATATTTAAATTGAATTTCCCATATTTTAGTTGCTCTTTAATTATTTTTCAATCTCAAACAATCAATTTCCAACACCAAAAATGCTCTATTTTTTATTATCTCATCATGTAAATTCATTTCGGAAACTGACTGGAACAAGCGGTTAAAGATCTCAGATTTTTTTTAAGTACTTAAGGAACACAGTTTTGAGCAAGGTAGAAAATCATGATGTGTAGAATCAGTGATTTTGCCTACTGGCTGGAGGGTTTAAACACAGTCCACTGTTGAACACTACAAAATTTCAGCAATGACTCAATAGAATTTGCTGCAATGCAGAGCTGCTTGCCTGCTTTGTTTGGATTTCTAACGAGAAATAAAATGTTTTCCATTTCCTTCTGGGGGAAGGGATTCAGCTGTTGCTATTACTTTTTATTTGGAACCAAGGAATATTGAACAAGCAATTGCTCTCAAGTATCTTTTGGTTGTTTTCGTTCACTTACGTCTCTAGAAAGAGAGGTTGTCACTGATTCAGATGCTTTCCACCATGCATAACATCCGTCATGAGTGAGGTATTATTCTGAGTACTTAAGTTTTGGGTTTTCAACCATTCCCCTGCAAGAGATGATCTTTCTTAAGCAGCCTTAGGACTCACTTACCTCCACAGTCCAGCATATTATACTCATCTGGTTTTTCCAGGGGCCAACAGTCATAGTCTTTGTTATCTAAATCATGCCACCCCTTCACTAATATCACCTGCCAGAAAAAAAAAAGCATATGAATAGACTCCAAAAAAGACAGTATGGGAATAGGAGAAGGATGAGTTCCATCTCCAAAGTTTATATTTCTTCTAAAGAAATCAAACCAAATGCAGAAACATAGCCTGGCATATTTCACACTCTTCGACCTCTGGAGTAAAAAATGACAGCTTCCTAGGGGTACAAAAACTCAATCAGTAGATTATTTTGATCTATCCAGAAATTAGCCATGAAACAATGAGGGAACTTAACTAATCCTCCTCTTGCAGAAGGTTTTCTCTATAAAGAGCAGGTGGTTCTAGCACCATATGCAGAAAGAAGTTTGATTTACAGAGGTTTTTTGTTTGCTTTTAAAATGTCATGCACTCTGCTCCAAACTGCTCAGTTTCTTTTACTCTTTTACACCTAAGCTCTCTGAACGACTCATTTTTTGTTAAACCTTTAATAATACAATATAATTGTTAATTATATAAATGTTAAAATATGTAATTATAGATAATATTAAGATTGCATAAGCCTATTACAGGTAGAATACAGCATCACAATAGCATATAGATTGAATTGCAACAGCAGCAGAATATGTTATACCTGTATATATATTATACATTATAACAGATATATTAATCATGTATTAAAATATACACTCTAGGGTATACACGAACAGAACAGAATAAGTTGTGATAATGCACCCTAGTCTTATTCCACTTCTAGTAAAAGATAATAGTTTCTATTCACCTAATCTCCTATTATTTTTCTGTATATTATTGGAGGATAGTAATCTATTGGATTACACAATTACTTATCACAGTATTCACAGAATAAGAGAGAACTATACAACTGATTTTTCCAATATATTCTTCTATTACTCTTGTTTTCTACATTACTAAAGTAATATTCAACAGTTGCCTGGTATAAATAGCTGTCTCACTGCAATAAGCCATATACAGTTCTTTCCCTATGCACAGACCACAAGTTCTGTAAGTGGATCTATGTAGTTTACCTACCAATAAACTGAGGAGGCTTCGGAGCCCTAAGGCTGGTGTTTTGACAGCTCTCATGCTCCCTAACACGCACCCAGCTCACCAAGTGTCAGGGCTGCTTCTGATGTTGCTGTTGCTACTGAATTAGATGCCCTGGTCTAAGAAGGGGGGTTGCTAGGCAAGCTGATCCTGGCAACTCCAGCTGCTCTAGCTGTTCTGCCTCGTCCCTCCCTCTTCTCCCCAACCCCACTTCTTCTTGGTGTAGGGTGGAAACACCCCTCTGCATCCTTGCCGAACCTCTCTGAAAAATCATCACTGTCTTAGTGGCAGCCCTGCTCTCAGATCATTCCAGTCTGTGCCTCTATCAGCTCAAAGATGGAAAAGCAATGGGAGGATTTTACTTCACTGCCTTGTCAAACTTGCATCTGACCTGTAGGCAGATGAATTGATGCTGTGGAAATAAACACAGAGACATAGCTGGGCCTGGGGGAGGAGAGGTGTACAAACTCCGAGGCAAGAAAGGTCACCTATGTAAGACAAACTGTGTGACTAAAGGTTGGACTAGGTGATCTCCTGAGGTTTCTTCCAACCTGAATTGTATTAGACCCTATGACTTCAATTTCTCAGTCCCTGGAGGTGTAGGAAAACTTATGCCTGAGAAGTGTCCTGCTACATAGACATGTGAAACAGACCTCTGCCTACCCATGCTGGTACAATAAAGACATAGATGTGTCTGTGGCTATTTCTGTTTGCCGAAGTCACTGCCAACACAGAACTTCAGTTGTGATTCAGCTTTCCTGAATATTTCCCTGTGTTTTTTTCTGGAATTCTGGCTCTCAGCCCAAACTGACATTAAGAATCTTAGTCAAGATGCTTGGACTTCACTATTTATCTCATCAAAATTGCATGAAAAAATGCAATGGGTGCCAGTTCATCTTGAACAGGGTTGTAGATCAATTAAAAAAATCTGTTTGGATTTACTCATTAAAGAGATATTTGTATAAACTAATACAAACATTTCAGGTTGGAATTTTATGTTTGTAGTGAAATCCTAACCTCCTTTGTGTTGTGTCTTCCTGTGGTTCACTACGACTATTTCACTCAAATCATAGGTTTCAATATATGAAAGCCTTTAGAGTATTTCAGCCTGGCTGCATGGTAGAAAGAGAAAGAAGAGAAGAGAAGAAAGAGAAGAGAAGAGAAGAGAAGAGAAGAGAAGAGAAGAGAAGAGAAGAGAAGAGAAGAGAAGAGAAGAGAAGAGAAGAGAAGAGAAGAGAAGAGAAGAGAAGAGAAGAGAAGAGAAGAGAAGAGAAGAGAAGAGAAAGAAGAGAAGAGAAGAGAAGAGAAGAGAAGAGAAGAGAAGAGAAGAGAAGAGAAGAGAAGAGAAGAGAAGAGAAGAGAAGAGAAGAGAAGAGAAGAGAAGAGAAGAGAAGAGAAGAGAAGAGAAGAGAAGAGAAGAGAAGAGAAGAGAAGAGAAGAGAAGAGAAGAGAAGAGAAGAGAAGAGAAGAGAAGAGAAGAGAAGAGAAGGGAAGGGAAGAGAAGGGAAGGGAAGAGAAGGGAAGGGAAGAGAAGAGAAAAAAAATGAGCTTTTTTTTTTTTGGCTAGAATTATCTGCTTAAAAGAACTCTACACATATTAAAATCTTGGAAAGGTTTTACTGGTGATATTTTTTAGGATATCTTGTGCTTAACGAGGCATTTGCTGGCAGGAAAGCTAAGGATTACAACTTGTTAGATCCTACAGCAGCCAAAAGATTACCAGACTGATCCTATTTTCTTAAATAGCATGGTCAAATATTCACATGACATTAGTATCATGATTCAAAGACTGTAAAGATCATACATTACCTTTATAGCTACTTGTCTATCACCAAGTTCCAAATTCCTGGAAAGTGGCCATGTGCAAGAAGCTGGTCTGGGAATCCTGAATTAAAGACGGATGGATTGGAATGGCTGGTGATGATCTGATTTAACAATCTATCCCAGCTATTGGAGAAGCACATTACCACCTCTGCATTGCATTTAAGCACTGGAAATTTTAAAAAGAAAACAAGTGAGGACTATTTTGCAATATAAATATGAGAACCTTAGCAAAAAAGAAAGGATTGACAGCTTAGTAGTGATACATTCCTGAGGTCTATCTACAATTTTCTTTATATAAAGGAAATCAGAAACAGATTTGAATAAAGTGAGATGGCCATCTCAAACCTGATAATCTCTGCTTTACATTTGCTCTTTTTTTCTGTTTTTAAGTTATAGGCAGTCATGTAATTTGCATTAACATCTTAACACTGCATCATACTACGAATCAGTTTATTAACGCAGTCACATTAAGTCTAGCATAGATTAACTGAATTCTGCCGACTGCCACTTGACTCAATTAGTGCAGTAACACATTTTTTTGGCTTCTTCTCTTAGAAGGATCTCTTAATCTGAAAAAATAGGTAATTTCTACTGATTCAAATGAAGTTTATCAGATAACTTTATATTTACAGACTTATGTCTGTTGTGTTGGCTGTGCTCAGGTGGTCCCTTAAGCTACATAGTTTCCATTTCATTTGTTAACTCAATAATAATTTCTATTACCAAACAGAGGGAAAATAAAGATATTTCCAAATTTTATGAGCAATATTACTGTAGATATTGGTAAAAACATGCATTTTTATTAATGTCTTGATACTAATCTTAAAACTAAAATACACATGTGATGTTTGTAGAAAATAATAATGGTTAAAATATTGCTGAAAAAATTTGCTAATTATGTGCTTTCAACTATTTTAGGAAAGCAATTTCCAGCAATATATCGAAGCAAAAATTACTGTGATTAAAGCTTCAAGTATCCTTGAAAATATTTATTTATTCTGGCATTCAAACTTTCCAGATGGTTCTTGTCTTGATAACAAGCTGAAACTCAAATAGAGATGTTTAGACTACTTCATGTTTAATTAGATTAGATTTTCTAGCAAGAGACTTACTTTCAACAAAAAAACAAATCTCAAAAAATCAAGACCAGGGCTCCTTTGAAATTCAAAAATGACAGAATTCCAAAGATACCATTTATCAGAACTGTGTTGTCATTCGTGAAATCAGTAGTTAAAACTTAAGTTCTTGAAATACAAAACTCCACTACGCAGAGTACGTTCACCCTGAACACGAGCGGGCATCCTGCTCAATGCTACACAGCTTCGGGCTCCTAACACTTACAGAGATGCAAGGTTATCTATCCTATTCTCATTTTATAGTGTCAGCTCCAATAAAAAAGCATTTTAAACGACA
Source organism: Tauraco erythrolophus (assembly GCF_009769465.1). Lineage (NCBI taxonomy): Eukaryota > Metazoa > Chordata > Aves > Musophagiformes > Musophagidae > Tauraco > Tauraco erythrolophus. The sequence goes on along the minus strand of NC_141496.1, from coordinate 45,603,723 downwards.
CAGAATCTAAGTGCTTTTCTTACCGGGGTCTCAACAGTTCGGCAAAGCTTCCGACACTCCGGTGCTGGCAGAGGGGGTGAGCAGGCATGGCCAGCGCTCTCTGACACTTCCCCCTAGTGGTTTCGTTGCAGACCGACGGCAGACAGATTCTACCCTGTGCGCAGTTTGGTTTCAGGATAGCCTCCTCTTGATGCACAAGCTACCACAAATGGAGTACTAAGAAGCAGTGTGGCAGAGAACCTGCCTGATCTCAGGTTCTCACCTGGGAGTTCTCACTTGGTGGTGGCAGCTGATGGCCTTCTACCCCTCCCCTTCCCATCAGCAGAGCGATGTGCTGCACAGCCACAAGAAGTTCCCAGGGCTCTGGCGAACGTCCACAGCACTACAGCACAGGAAGTGGTCACACCTTCGCTGGGTCACCATGACTGTTTGTTTACGCATTTTTGGCCCTCAGAAATTGCTTTGCCATCGTAAGTAATGCAGGCCCGCAGACAAAGGGTGTTAATCTTGTCTTGTAATTCCACGCTGGCACAAACAAGTATAGGTGTCAAAAGAGGCCTGGCAGCATGTGCTTCTTGTGTGCTCTCCCTGCAGTGCTGGTCCTTCAAGCTTCTGGCAATTTATGAGATAAACTGGATGATCGGATTAAAAGTCTGATCTGGTTACAGCTGCTCTTTTTAAAAAAAATATTATTTTACTGCAGTAGTTTTAACTGGGTCAGTGTTTTTTTCCTTCCACCCTTTGTCTCTTCTCATCCATTCTGGGCGCAAACTCACTCTTATTCAAGTAACACACGTGTGTTCATGTGGTTCAGTGAGACTCAGACCTCAACTGAGCTGGGATTAGCAAGATTAAAAAAATAACATCTAATTTTCACAGAATCATAGAATCATAGAATGGTTAGGGTTGGATGGGACCTCAAAGATCATCTAGTTCCAACCCCTCTGCCATGGGCAGAGAAATCCTCCACTACACCAGGTTGCCCAAAGCCTCATTCAACCTGGCCTTGAACACTACCAGGGATGGGGCAGCCACAACTTCTCTGGGCAACCGGTTCCAGTGCCTCATCACCCCCAATGTAAAAAATTTCTTCCTTAAATCTAATCGAAATCTCCCCTCTTTCAGTTTAAATCCATTGCCCCTTGTCCTATCACTACACACCCTTGTAAAAAGTCCCTCTCCAGCTTTCCTGTAGGCCGCCTTTAGGTACTAGAAAGCTGCTATAAGATCACCCCGGAGCCTTCTCTTCTCCAGGCTGAACAGCCCCAACTCTCTCAGCCTGTCTTCATAGCAGAGGTGCTCCAGCCCTCGGATCATCTTCGTGGCCCTCCTCTGGACTCGCTCCAATAGTTCCATGTCCTTCTTGTGCTGGGGACTCCAGAGCTGAACACAGTATTCTAGGTGGGGTCTCACGAGAGCAGAGCAGAGGGGCAGAATCACTTCCCTCGACCTGCTGGCCACACGTCTTTTGATACAGCCCAGGACACAATTTGCTTTCTGGGCTGCCAGTGCACATTGCCAGCTCATGTTGAGCTTCTCATCCACCAGCACTCCCAAGTCTTTTTCCTCAGGGCTGCTCTCAATTCATTCTCTGCCCAGCCTGTACTTGTGCTTGGGATTGCCCCGACCCACGTGCAGGACCTTGCACTTGGCCTTGTTGAACTTCATGAGGTTCTCACAGGCCCGTCTCTCCAGCCTGTCAAAGTCCCTCTGGATGGCATCCCTTCCCTCCAGCGTGTCCACAAAACCACCACCAGATGACAACTTGGTGTCATCTGCAAACTTGCTGAGGGTGCACTCGATCCCACTGTCCATGTCTCCAACAAAGATGTTAAATAGCAGTGGTCCCAGTACGGACCCCTGAGGAACACCACTCGTCACAGGCCTTCACGTGGACCTGAATTTTCTCCAGAATTCTTGGTAATTCAATTAAAAGACTAAACATTAAGTTTTGTAGTAGATCAGTAGCTTCAGAAGTACTGAGTGCCCTCAGTTTGCTGAGAGGGCTGAACAGACAATAGGCGTGGGTCTGGTGAAATGCTGGAGAGCAGAAAACCAGCTCCTGAGCCTTGCATAAAACACATACATCATCTTTTAACTTTGTGGTATCTCTCCATTTCTCTCACATGCTCTCCCAAATATTGGAAGTTTGAGCGAATTTCAGAGAAAGAGGCCTTGGGCTAAAAGAATGGTAATCATAAAATAAAAAAGTAATGACATATTTGTTACGAAAAATCTGAAAGGTTAATGTTAGATGATTAATCTTTGATGACAGTTTAACTGAATTGCAGCAGAAGGAGCAAACAGTTACATAATTTACACAAAGGAACAGAGCTGGGAGGCAGTATGAAAGCATGACAGATCAGAGAAAGAGTTTTGCAAAAAAGGAATTAGGGACATTGAAAACTACGGCCAAGAAATTGCTTCTTCTGACTACCATCTACAATGTTATATATACCTCACAAACATCACAGAAACCTCAAAAATGCAAATGGTATTCATCAGTAAGGTGGCAGGTAGTCTTCACTAGACTCTCAAGTTACTAGGAATTCTGAACAAATTTATGGTTTTATAGATCCATTCCTCAGATCCACTCTAGTTCATGGGACATCACAGGAAGGCTTGTTCTGGTGCTGCACTTTGGGTTTGATCTGCAGCACTAAACAAGCTTGAATTTTTAATTCATTTCAAAAATGTTAGAAAATATGTTAAAACTTGAAACAAAAAGTATCATGTATACTCCTTGCAGGCTGTATGAAGACTGTCATCCGGTATACGTCAGAGACTTTAAGAAGAAATATTTCTCTTTGAGAATAGGCATTATTCTCTGTTTAGAGGATTGATCAGTACATGAGCTGTTGTGGAAGGAAAGTAACATTCCAGGATTTTCATGATGTAAAGCAACCTGTAATTTTTCTTCTAAAGAGAAGGTGGGAAAAATTATGACATCTGGAATTTTGCAAGGAGAATACTCATAGCTTGAAAACTAACAGGTAACAGTGATTATCCCTCTAGCTGAAAATGCTGTTGGTTTTAGTAATTTGATATAATATATGACTGAAAACCTCTAAGGAGGCTGGATAAGAAAAACTGAACTCTCAGTTCTTAGAGAAGCCAACAGGAACTTCACTTTCAAAGTGGTCCAGGTTAACCTTTAGAAAATCCTAGCCTAAGTACATAACTTAAAAGAGATTTCTGCATCAAGGGACTTAGTTGAATAAATCATTGGGTTTCTGTTACTATAATGCAGCATGTCAATGCTGTAGTTGTTCAAAGGGCATTCACCAAGTCTGAGAACGTGAGAACGAATTTCAATTTGATAAGATGACTGCCTGAGAGGCTTAAGATGAGTTGATCCTAGTTCAGCACAGAATAATATGAGTTTTCTGTTTGGGAAGAAACTGAGCAGAACACCATTGATGTTCTCAAATGCCTCCCATCTTTCAGTCCTCCCACACAGGCAGAAATGTTATAGATGTCTGCAGTGCTTAAGAACAGCAAACTTGGCTGCTCTTAAGATTTACTGCGTGGAGGATCTGGGTGTCAGTGACAGATGGCAGCTAAGGGACATTTCTGTTCTTACCTGCATCATGCTCCTAAGATCCCCTGGTCACTCCACTGGTTGTAGTGGCATTCAACTGAAATCTGCATTTTGCCTTAATGGTTTTTTCCTCTCCTCCTTACTTTTCACTGCATGACTCATTTCTGTTTTCAGAATTCTTGAATGATGTTCTGCCCATGTTTTTATGCACATTAGCACCGCACATTCATTGACATTGCACATACCCTTTCTCTCCCCCTCAAAAGACAGCCTCATAAGCCACAATTGCTTCCATATTTCTAGGGTCTCATGCGATCAGGAATTCCTAAGAGACACTGAGACAGGGGTTCTCTTGGCCTTCTGTAACTGAAGAATCATATAGCCTTTTGGATCATCTCTTTGGACCAGCCCCAAAACGAAACAGCGTTCCAAGCTATTTCCTTTCCTCAAGTAATGATCATTTCTGCGTATGTCAGCCTAGACAGACAATGCCTAAACTGTTTTTAATGACCTTCAGCAGTAGAGCCTCTATCCCTTCCTTTATGGTGTACTCCAATGCTTCACTACCGTTCCTTATTAGTTTTATCTATGGTCCCATCTTCTTCTGTCTTGCTATAATTTGAGGTCAGTACTTATCCCAGCAGCAAAGAGAACAGTTTGCATGTTCTGTATACTTTTTACACACTCGAAGTCTTTAACATTCTGGCTTCTGCCAGTTACGATGTATCAGGACGCCTTACACAAATGTATTCTCACATTTCTTCACAGGGAAAAGAGACTATCCTAGTTTCAGCAACATAATACAGAAATAAAGAGCGTTTAAAGAAAATGCAGAACAGATATTTCAACAGTAGGAATGAAAGCTTTCTGTTGGATCTTTGGATGAAAACAAGTGACCCCAAATGCAGCCCAGGATCATAATCATGAGACCACTCTCATACCGTAATTAAAATAAACATCACTTTTTCAGAAAGAAGTAAAAAACTGTATTTGTTTAACATCCCAGTCTCTCTGCTGATGGAGGCTTTGTCTCAATGAGTTTTTTACATCTGTGCCTCAAGTGAAGCAAACTTGGTAAATGTCCAGTTTGGCATAATGCCATTTTGTAGACTGTTCTGTGACTGACTAGTTGTCAGAACTAGTCTAGCGGGAGAAGCTGAGGATTTTCAGAAGCTACTGAACCTGAAAAGATTTTTCTGCTATTCAGGATTCTCTGTTTTTTTGGGTACATTACTCTCTCTGGTGAAGTCAGACATGCCTTCAATCCGAAAATACTGGGGAGCCAGCAACTTCTTTTCCTGTCACGTTTTGCACCCAAACAGAGATCAATCTATCATTTGCACTGTAACTTTGACACATGGAACTGTGGCTCAAATCCTGACAGAGAAGAAGAGACAGAAAAGAAAACTGTTTTGAACATGAAACTCAAATATCTTAAGTGACTTACGTGTTGGACTTTTGTATAGCCACATGCAACTATCATCTGATTTAGGGCTCAGCCTCACCTTGAATGAAATTCCTTGGCACACGTGTTTGCTTTTTTTAACGATATGCTAGTCCCAGAATGGAGAACTTGAGAACACATTGCGAGGAGAAATGTAGGCATAGTAAGTCAGTATTTATAAAGAGCTTTTTTATTTTCCATTATTTCACTTTTGTATTGCCTAAGGCTACTAGCCAATTAGCTTTTCTTCTGGTTTTTTGAGATCTCTCTCCCTTCAAAGAGCACTCTGCAGAGTGCTATCCTTAATTGTTTCTAGTGTGGTCTGGTTAACAAGCATGGTATGTCAGTATGATTCTGCCATTAAGTATTTCATTGCTCTGTTCTGACAAATATTAGTTAGGAATTGAGCTGTGTCTTCTTATCTTACACTTCTCTCCAGAACCCTCACTTCCCTTATAATTTAATTCCTATATAATAATTCCTTGGTTTTTAAACTTCCGAAAGCAGGAGATTCTCAAAGGCATAAATAGCAGCCAGAGGCCTGATGTCCACTGAATCTCCCCATAGTTTACTAACACTTATTTCTTGGAAAAATCTCCTCTATTTTTGGTGTAAGTATGTGTACAGTGAGTAATGAAACACACACAGTCCTGACACAGGCTATCAGGGCCCTGAGCATACCCCTCTCTCCTGGAACCTATGCTGCCTGGTCTCAGGGCCAACACTTACAGTGCACCTCTTCAGCCTTGAAGCAATGTGAGGGAGAGCTGCCTGAGAAGCCCTTGCAGCGGCCCTCCACCTTTCTCTGGGAGCTGCTTCTAGGCTGGGCTCTCACACTTGTTTCCTGCCAGAGCTACATTGCACCTGTAGCACCTGGCCAGGCACTCCGTTCATCTGAATCCTGACCCTGACACATGGATTTGACTTCCTGGTTTGACCTCAGACTTCTCTCATCACCATGAACTTGTCTGTCAGTCTCCACCTTTAGCTGACTCTGTTTACTATCTTCAGATCTGCCATGCTTGCCCTTTTCAGGCACGATGGACCTGGGCCCTGATTGGGGTGATCTACCTTGCCACCTGCCTTGCTGTCACCCTTGGCTCGTGGATGTCCCTCCCTTGTGTAGCAATCTGCCTTTGCTGCTTGCTGACAAGGACACCTCAGCTTTAATGCTGCAGTAAAAAAAAAAAAATCAGAAGTAAATATGCAATAAAGCAAAATTCTACCCAGAAAGGAAAATGTAAATGCTTTGCTCAAAACCTTGTAGAGATAACTGTCTACAGCATTTTTTGCTAAACCATTTCTAATTGCAAGTATGGATTATTTCAAAGGACTTACTCTTTACAAACAAACAAGAAATTCTTTTTATAGCAAGTACATAATTACCAGGATAGAATTCTATGCATAGTTAACTTCAAACACAGACATTATTGATATCTTGGGATTTTCTGGTGTTTCTATAGTATTTTCAAATTAACAGTACTATCACTGATTTAGTCTAGTTTCCAGGCACACTCCTACTTCAAAATATCTGCTTCAGACTGGCTGTGATTTTAGAGAATTTTATAAAATGTATACAGGCACTTTAGTTTCTTAACAGCGACAGCTTTTTGTTAATGCTTGACCACTACCAATTGTTGCATCGAATCACAATATCACTCTTTCCCTAGTCATAAAAAAGACTAGAGGTATCCTCTCCTCATGTCCCAGGTGCTTATCCTATTAAGTGGAGATGACTTCTAATTTGTATAAATTTTATTCTCTGTACTTCAGTGGGAAGAAAAAACTCATCATATTAGTGCTGCCTTTATATCCCATGGAAGCTGGATAAGCAGCTCCATACTCGATGAGGATGTTTAGAGAGGCAAGTAATTCACTTGGAAGAATGATACGCAAAATCCTTAGCCCTTCACGAATGAAGTAGGACAAATCTCCTAATGTTCTCAGACCACAGGAGATTAAAGAGACAGGCTACCTGCAGCAAGCGTAGGGAAATCAGACGTGCTGTATAGGCAAACCCAGAAGAGAAATTGCTCTTCTCCCAACTCCTGGAGAAAGAAGAGTGGAGAAACTCCTGAGGCTTACTCACTTTTTTTTTTGTGAATAAACACCTGAGCTGTGAGGACTGATGTCTATGGACTCTGAAATGAGACTGATGTTGGTATATTCCACATTAAAAGAGAGAAGCGGTGCATGAGAACCTGAATGTCCAGGGAACTCATATGCTTCTGCGCTGGTAAGAAAGGGATGCCATTTTAAATGCTGGCTTGTGACGAACTCATTAGCACATTGGAGTGACTCATGAGGACTATTATAGAATATCTTAGGGTTTTTTTCTCCTTTACATTTAAGCAGAAGGATGCTTTTCATCTCTGGCTAGGCTATTTCTGATACTAGCCAGGGCATGTTTCAAGGCATTCTCCGTACTTCATGCAGGGCTTATGAAAAGACTATTTTTACCACATGACTATTAGCAAGTCTCTCCAGTCCTCCTGCTTCCCTCAGGGTCAAGTTCTCCCCTGAAAGTGTGCTCCAATTATGTAAGAGATATAAATTGAAATTCCACTGGGGAGCTGTGGCTAGCATAAAGCTGAAGAGAAGATTACTCTTGTGGCTTTGGTTAAACACAAGTGGATCATTCTCTTAAATAACTCAGTGGGTTTTTTCATTCCCTCTGATGTATTAGTGATTTGATAAACACCCAGTGCATAAGTTTGGTTCTTAATCCAACTTACACCTTGTTCTGCTTCAAAACCCCCCCACAAATCTAACTGAGCAAGTGAGCTTTTGTGAAACAGATACAACTCTGTGTATTATGACCAGGATATATTTAAAATCTAATCTTTCTGATTACACAAAGTGGATTTTCTCCTCTCTTAAAAGCAATGTGAGATGGCTTCACTTCCAACTGTGGAATGAACAAGACCTATCACTAGTAGCTCCATTTCACTGCATCACTCTATGTTCACAGCATGTAGCCAGTGGGCCAGACTCTGACTTCCTCAAGAAGCAACACTCCTCACTCCATTTCTGGTATGTTTGGGAGGCACTTTTGTTTAAAAAAGAAGTCATGATATGTAAAAGAATCATACAGTATACTGACACAGTATATGGAGTACTGCAGTGTATGTATTGTAACTGTGCACAAAAACTTGGGTTAACCAGCTTTGGTAAGTCTGCCCAAGTGAAAGTTTTGGGGTATAAATGTTAAAGCCTGGAAAGAAGAAAGAGGGAAGCAAAATCTATTTCAGAGTTGCCTGGACTTGTATGACCAATAGGACTGTGTGGAGTTCCTACAGGCTATATGCATTCTAAAAGAATTTCAATAGTCAAAATGTTTGTGGTTAAAGGAGCAAGGAGCGGAGCAATAAGTATCCAGGACACCAAGTCAAGCAAAGAGTAGCAGGCAGGATCAAAGACCAGAGCTGTAAGGACAAAGGTTTACATGTGGCTGGCATCACAGAGTATGGAAGTGCTTGTACCTCTGTCAAACAAATGTGTTTTGCTGGATTTCTGGACTGAAAGTGACCTTGATGGGATGTAGACATACTCCAACTGCTCTGTTATGCTGTCCCCTTTTCCCTGACTGGAAACTCTTATTGCTAGATGAAACTAGCTGAGAGGCAACAGATTTTCTGACTGATGGCACAGCAGAGACTGCAAAATGGCCCTGTGATTTCTAAGTACTGGGAGATGGCACTGAGCATTCACACAGAATGACACTTGACAGGCAGGCAAAGAAGTACATAGATGTGCAGCGTTCACTGGCTGTCCCTGATAAAGGGCATCAGTAAGCAGTTTGGTCTGATGTAGTCGAGAGGGATGAAAGGACCTTAAAGGAAGAATGAGTCTCTGTTGCTAGGGAGGAATGGGGAAGTACTATTCAGAATTGTGAGATATGTATTTACTCCTCATTAGATGTATGAAATGAATAACGACAAGAGTCAGGCACATCTAGACTTACCTTGTGATGCCCATTGAGGGCATCTTCTCTGTCTCAAATGAGAACTGTCATCAATATTTGTTGTAAGAGTCTCCATTTTTCTTTGGAGAGTGCTGAAAAAATTGGCTTGTCTGAGATCTAGAAGAAATAGTGAAAAAGACATTTGTTGATACAACAGAAGCCTCGCTCTCAGGGTGAACTGCCAGAATTCATAGATTCATAGATTCATAGATTCATAGATTTCTAGGTTGGAAAAGACCTTAGAGATCATCGAGTCCAACCATCCCTAATCCCCATTAAACCATATCCTCAAGTAGCTCATCCACCCTATTCTTAAACACATCCAGGGATGGGGACTCAACCACCTCCCTGGGCAGCTTATTCCAGTGGCTGACAACCCTTTCAGAGAAGAAATACTTCCTAACATCCAACCTGAATCTCCCCTGACTAAGCTTATGCCCATTTCCTCTTGTTCTATCACCCATCACTAATGTAAAGAGCCCTTCCCCTACCTCCCCACCATCTTTTCTCAAGTATTTATAGGCCGTAATCAGGTCTCCCCTCAGCCTCCTCTTCTCCAGGCTAAACAGCCCCAACTCCCTCAGCCGCTCCTCATAAGTTTTATTTTCCAGCCCCTTGACCAGTTTAGTCGCCCTTCTTTGGACTCGCTCCAGGAGCTCAATATCTCTCTTAAAGCGAGGGGCCCAAAACTGGACACAATATTCCAGGTGCGGCCTCACCAGTGCCGAGTACAGGGGCAGGATCACTTCCCTGCTCGTGCTGGTCACACTATTCTTGATACACGCCAGTATCCCATTGGCCTTTTTGGCCACCTGGGCACACTGCTGGCTCATATCAAGCCGGTAGTCAACCAACACCTCCAGGTCCTTCTCCGCCAGGCAGCTCTCCAGCCACTCCTCCCCGAGTCTATAGCGATGCTTGGGGTTTTTATACCCCAAGTGAAGGACTCTGCACTTGGCCTTATTAAAGCTCATGCCATTGGCCTCAGCCCAACGATCCAGTCTGTTCAAATCCCTCTGAAGGGCCTCCCTACCCTCGAGCAGATCGACACAGCCTCCCAGCTTGGTGTCGTCCGCAAATTTACTGAGGGTACATTCAATCCCCTCATCCAGGTCATTGATAAAGATGTTAAACAGAACTGGACCCAGCACTGAGCCCTGGGGAACCCCACTGGTGACCGGCCTCCAGCTGCATTTAGCCCCATTTACCACCACTCTTTGGGCCCGGCCATCCAGCCAGTTTTTAACCCAAAGGAGGGTGTGCCTATCCAGGCCAGCAGTTACCAGTTTCTCCACCAGAACACTATGAGAAACTGTATCAAAGGCTTTACTGAGGTCCAGGAAAACTACATCCACAGCCCTTCCCTCGTCAACCAGGCGGGTCACCCTGTCATAGAAGGTGATCAGGTTTGATTGGCAAGACCTGCCTTTCATAAACCCATGTTGACTGGGCCTGATCACCCGGTTAACCTGTACGTGCTCATTAATAGCACTCAAGATAACCTGTTCCATGACTTTGCCCGTCACCGAGGTCAGACTGACAGGCCTGTAGTTCCCCGGATCCTCCTTCCGCCCTTTTTTGTAAATGGGGGTAACATCCGCCAGCCTCCAGTCCAGCGGAACTTCCCCAGTGAGCCAAGACTGCCCAAAGATAATGGACAGGGGTTTGGCAATGACATCCGCCAGCTCTCTCAGGACTCTCGGGTGGATACCATCAGGCCCCATAGACTTGTGGGCATTCAGCCAAAGGAGCAGATCCTTGACCCGTTCCTCTTGGATCACAGGAGCTTCGATCTGCTCTCCCTCCCTGCACTCAGACACCGAAGGCCAGCTCACCTGGGAACTGCTGACCTTATTATTAAAGACTGAGGCAAAGAAGGCATTAAGGACCTCAGCCTTGTCTTCATCCCTAGTGACTAACGTACCCCCTGAGTCCAGTAGGGGCTGGAGGTGATCTTTAGCCCTCCTTTTGTTATTAATATATTTATAGAAAGACTTTTTGTTGTCCCTTACGGAGCTGGCTAGTCTAAGTTCCAATTGGGCTTTTGCCTCCCTGATTATCTCCCTACATGCCCTAACTTCCTCCCTGTATTGATTCCTGGATGCCTGCCCATTCTTCCAAGACTTGTAGACATCCCTTTTTCTTTTGAGATGTTCCCAAATCTCCTTTTTTATCCAAGCTGGTTTTCTACCCCGGCGGCTCGACTTCCGGCACACAGGGACAGCTCGCTCCTGTGCCTCCAGAATTTCCTTTTTGAATAGTAACCATCCCTCCTGCGCCCCCTTACCCTTGAGAGCTGTCTCCCATTGGACTTTGTTAACCAGACTTCTAAACAGCCCAAAGTCAGCTCTCCCAAAGTCCAGCTTGGCCGTTTTAGTGTTCCCCCTCCTAACTTCCCCTAGAATTGAGAATTCTATTATCTCGTGGTCACTAAGCCCCAGGCGTCCTCCAACCTTCACATCTCCCACAAGATCTTCTCTGTTCACAAACAGCAGGTCTAGGGGAGCTCCTTCTCTAGTCGGTTCACTAACCAGTTGTGAGAGGAAGTTGTCCTCCACACTCTGCAGGAACCGCCTAGACTGTTTCCTGACTGCCATGTTATACTTCCAACAGACATCAGGCAGGTTAAAGTCACCCATAAGGACAAGGGCTAGTGAGCGCGAGACTTCCCCCAGTTGTTTAAAGAATAGCTCATCAGTCTCACTGTCCTGATAGGGTGGCCTGTAGCAGATTCCCACTACAATATCCGCCTTCATAGGCCCCTCTTTGATTTTCACCCACAGACATTCTACTAGGTCATCCCCAACATTTAACTCTAAACAGTTTAGATCTTCCCTTACATACAGGGCAACCCCACCACCCCTTCTACCTCTCCTATCCCTCCTGAAGAGCTTGTAGCCATCCATGGTAGCACTCCAGTTATACGAGTCATCCCACCATGTTTCAGTGATGGCAACTATGTCGTAGTTTCCCCGGATAGCAAGAGCTTCCAGTTCCTCTTGTTTATTGCCCATACTGCGTGCGTTCGTATAGAAGCACGTAAGTTGGGCTTTCGACCCCACAGCACCCCTAGGGGGGGAAGTTTTATTACCTGAGCTGTTATTTTTGGGATTCTCTTTAACCTCTAGGCAACTTGTGTGTTGCTCTTGACTACACATATCACCCCCTACTATCACTGAGGCAGCAGGCCGAAGGCACCTGCCTACCCTCCTTTCATCAGACAATGGAGGGCCGTCCTCGGCTGTTAATCCTCTAAGTCTGACAATACCCCCCACCCCCTTCACATCTAGTTTAAAGCCCTGTTGATGATCCCAACTAGTTCTGTAGCGAGCAGCCTTTTCCCCCGTGGAGACAAACCCGCCCGGTCCCTAGATAGAAGATCTGGCATTAAGGTCAGCCCGTGGTTAAAGAAGCCTAGGTTGTTTTCCTCACACCACTTTTGTAGCCAATAATTCAAGCAAGCAGTTTGTATTATTTAAATGTGTTTTAAGCAATGTCATGCAAATTATGTTTTCTTATGGGTAAAAGAAATGCTAGGCACATACTTAATACAGATATTTCACCTGTGTTTACGAATCCCTGGTTCTACCTGTGCCTTGTATTCTTACTAAAGGATTTGTTTTTAGAATGGAAAAGAAAGATTCAGATTCGCACTAGGGACATTCAGACACAACAGTAAAAGAACAATGCAAGTTTCTATCTGATCTGTAAAGAAAAGTCAAAACTGTAAATAAAGATGATAATGACCATGCATGATTAATGTGTCACAGTGAGGAACTCTGGTAATGCAATATTTTTACAGATGTATCTTCATCAATTTTCTGTAATAATTTTTTGAAAGCTCACTAACTTGGATTTAGGCAGGGTAAACGCAAGAATCATAAACATAATTCTGTATACGTGACATTCCCTTGCTGTTCCTGGAGAACACCAGTTCTGCCTCAGCGGTGAATCGTGTCTCACTTGTTAGAGGTAACAATACTGATGGTTAGAGCCATACAAAGAAACAACACCAAAAGGTGAATTCTTCAGAAACAAGTTTTTTATTCTGGCCTTGTCACACTGTTGAATGAAAGGAAATAGATGCAAAGAAGACATTTGTATTATAGCAGTAGATTTTTAAGATGCGGATAAATCAGAATGGAGAAACATCTAAGTTTTTGTATCCTTCTATTGCATTCACAAGCCTTGAGGTAGTGTTAGCTGCAGAACTGTAACTCGAATTTCTCCCTCCCTAGACTGCATTAGGCATTCGGAACACAAAAAAATATTTCAAGCAATTTCCTTCAGAATTGTTTCCCACTCCATGAGCTAATCAGTTTTGTCAAAGCTGTCACAGAATGCATCACTGTGCCACTATAATTATTTCAGGACTTTCTAATTTATTTTCATCAGCAGTTGAATTTTACTACTCTGCTAAATCAATTGCCAGGAATTGCCAGGCAATGAAATCTCAATTGCCAGGATTAACTCAATTTTATTCTCAGCATTTTTTTCTCCTTCATTTAAAATTTGGTAAAAAAATACTCGTAAAACTCACTTGCCAGTATTTTTCTATCCCTAGCTTAAATGCCTTTTCTTTGGAGGAAGTCATAGATTTTTAAAAGACCTCAGTTTTCAGCTTAGGTCTTATGAATGTCGCTTACATCTTTTTTTTTAACTGTTTCATTTAAAGCTGAGAGAGAGAGAGAGATATTTTTAACCTGCTTAAAAGATTGTCAGCAATAGTATTCTAAGAGCTATTTTCTGCAGAAAGGAGGAAAATGAGTTCTAGCAGATGTGGACTAGTGGAAGAGACATATTTGTCTGACTTTCTTTTTAATGGAAAGTGAATTTACAGAGGACCTAGGAAGTCCTGGGGTACCTCAAAAACTGAGGGCATTGCCAGTAACTAGAAGAGCCAGGAAGGTGGTGACTCTATATCATCTGCTTTGAAGCTCCTAGGGCATCAGAGTCAAAACAAGCAAACAAACAGACAGACAAAAAACCCTTTGTCCCAGCAGAAAAAAACAAACCCAGGCTCATCATATTTAATTACAGAAAACAACAGTACTGGAGGGGTTAATATTTTGGCTCCTACTGAAATTGTGTTATGGCATGTCCCACCGCTTACCTTAAGCACAGGTAAGTGACTGCAGTAGTTTTACTGAACCCCTCCTGAGACAACGCCAAGGAGGCAGTTTACAGCACTCATGCAGACTTTCAACATAAACTTACTTAAAACGGTTGCCTAAACAGGACTCTTAAATGCCTCATAATTAATGGATCCTGATTTACCACATGTAGGAGACCTACTTGATGCTGCTGCAAAGTAAGCTATTTTTTTTATATGTGTACACACACTTGACTTTTTCTTTCTAACTAAACGATCCAGGTATTTCAATCCCTAGAGCTGCCATTTCAGTCTTAAAAGTTTCATATCCCAGTCTCGGTTGAGGGGTCTGTCAGAAGGGAAGTCTTTAATGGTGGACAGACCAAAATTCCTCAGAGGGAAGAAGCAGAGGTGGGGAACGGCACATCAGTCCACAGGCTGTTACCACTGACAAAGAAGATTGAAACCAAAACACTCCAACAATGCCATCGCCAGTGAAAATCTAAAGAAGACTGATAGCCTTATATGAAGAGATTTTGAATCTGTGACTTCTGGGTGTCAAGGCCAGGTTGGATGAGGCTTTGGGCAACCTGGTGTAATGGAGGGTTTCCCTGCCCATGGCAGGGGGGTTGGAACTGGATGATCTTTAACCCTAACCATTCTATGATTCTATGATTCTGTGAATTTTATCTAGCTCAAAAATATATGTGACATTGTGCTAACATAACACTAGGAACCAGCAGACTTAAGGAACAGTTCCAACTGTCTCACAGACCTGCTCTGTGTTAGTGTAATTTGTTGAACTTTGCTCATCTTCAGCTTTCCTATTTTTGAAACAAGGTTTCAAGTAAATGACTAAACAACAACCTAGAGATCAGACAAAAATGTTTTACAAAGATGAAAGCCTGACTGCTGCTGAGCTGTACTGGCTTCTCAGTTCCAAACTAAGGTGACATATGGTATGTAATTATAAAATATGTTTGCACACAGGAGTTTTTATATTTCATATGAAAACTTTAGTGTTCAATGTTAAGTCCTGCAGGAAAATGTTCAGGTAAGAAATCCTCATGAATTGTAAAAAATGGCTAAGTATTTGACAATTGATTTGCTCTCCAGAAACCATTTCTAAAAATACATTATGAATTAATAATGCTATAGAGTAAGAGTAAGAATAAATAGGACTCCTTACAGATGTGCGTATGTGTGTTTATAGACAGTGTTTGCAAGCTAACATTAAATAAAATACAGTATCCAGTATAATCTCTTAGCATCTTTCATAAAAATGAGTTGAAATGACAGAGATTCTGAAGAGAATTTTCAACTTCTAGTATCCCAATATTGTTTTAAATGTAGGTGTTCTTGTCTTCAACTAGGCTATCATTGACATGGATTTCAAGTGTTTGTTCTCATCTATTTTCATGCCTTCTTAGCCAATTTTTAGTGCCTGGGAAACATCCCTTTTTTCCCCATAAGGACTCAAACTGCAGCCCTAGACGTTTTCCAAGAGCCCCGTTTGAAAATCTACATTCCCCAGGATGTTCTGTTATTTTAGTAATTTCCTATCAGTTCTCGTTCTTTCTTTTTAAGAAGAAATTAAACACTGTGAGCAGTGCTAAACTAAGAAAAAAATCTCTTCTTTGCATTTTATAGGGCTTTACCTATAACCTTTTTCAGCCTTCTAATAATGGCTCTAGTGTCACCATCTCCTTTAAAGATATAAAATAGCAAGGTTGCAGTTACCTGTTTTGGAAGAAAGCAGAAGTTCCTTCATAAACAATTGACAATATCAGCTAGGGTCAACTGATCCTGCCTTTCAAATTGTTGGTTGGTATGACTGCTTTGATAATCTTTTCTATTTTAAATCAAGTGACTCCAGATTATAAGTCTATAGAGTATGCAATTGATTTAGCAGTGCACAAGATACGAGTTTGTCCTTCAGACAGGATACTTTCTGCTTTGTAAGGCAATATCACTATTTTAAGCTTGCCCTGCTAACCACTGCTCAGCCACAGCAGTAGCTGAATGATATCCATGTCCATCCTAAGACATTCATTAATGTTCAGCATGTCTATACATGAGGTAACATTTTGAGAACATCTTCTTGAAAACTGGCTGTGTGATATGATTCAAAATAGCCTAACAGGTATTAAAGGACAACGCTTAACAAAATTTGCCCTTTTTTAGGGTCTGTGCTAAAAGATGGGAAATTAAGGCATGGAAATATTCAGTGACTTGCTACAGATCACAGAGCAGGCTAAGGATACACGGTGAGTGCCATAGCTCAGTCCTTGGTCAGCAAGCCACTTGCTTGTGCTGAAACAGACTGAAATTCTGCATAGCTTGAGCACTTGAAAAGAGAAAATTTGGAAGTCTGGTCTTTTAGTCTAGTAAACAGAAGTCCACTGGCTTTCTTGGCATTCCCTGGTTTTCTGTCTATTAAAGCTTCGCTTTCTGACCTGCCATTTTATTTTTCAATAATAACCAACACAATGGGGAATCCAACGCAAAAAGCATATGGTATTCTGAATCAACAGCACACTTTCAGCTCTCACTGATATGTTTAGAATTTGAATATCTATTCTGATCCCTTGATGCTCTTATTTACTCATTGAGAAGAGTTGAAGGAATTGAAATTTATACATGGAAGGTAGTAAGAGCAACTATCAACTAAGCCATTGCATTGTCCAATAAAAATTAATTCACTAAAGAATTTAAACATGGAGTCATGAAGTAAATTTAATGCAGTTCTGTAGGACGTGTAAAAGTGGACAGAAAGTGGATGCATTGGGGGTTTTTTACACATAATCAGAACACGCACTAAGAAATAAACATCTTCTTTAGGAACGGTGAAACACAAAATACTGAAGAAGCAAGAGTAAGCATAAGGAACAGATTTTGGTGACACCAAACACCTCAGGATTCCACACACCCATTAAAACAGGAGAAACAGTATCATCCTTTCACAAACACCAGTACAAATAGAGTTCTTTCCATTAAATGCAGCTCTTGTGAACTATCATGAGAAAAATCTAACAAATTACACACATTGGCTTTGCAGTGCATCAAAAATGCAATCTGTATAATTCACTGCTTCTTTAATCAATGCGATGCCTATGAAATTGGCAGTATGAACACATTACAGTACTTGTGATGAAAATGCTATCTTATTCATACAATGTCCATAGATTCTTAAGAACACTGAGCTTCTTAGAGATGTGGTAGCATGCTGAATTAAATGACTGGGAAGGAACACATGTAATATAGCCTTTTTATCTTTCAGCTACAATGCTGGCTTGAAGGAAATACCATATGCCTAAAAAATTAGCAGATATGTCAACATCGAAAATCAGATATTAAAGAATGAATAAGGCCAATGATTTGTTTAAACAAAACAAAGCCAAACAAATCAGACCTATTTCCGAAATAAAGTTCCTGGCAAACTTGTTCCTTGCAAACTAGTTCAAAGCTTATTTCTTTACTTCTTAGAGGACAATAAACAGCAAAGAAAAATATTCAGAAACGTGTAAGACATTGAACTAGTTACTTGACACCAGTCAAACTTTCCAGGGAATGACTAAGGACTGCATTTGAATTAGTTGATTCTAGACCTGTCAAGAATTTACCAGTCATGCAGCTATCAACTGGTTTCCAGGACTGGTTTTGCCAATTCCTTGGCAGAATTTTTTTGCAGACAGAATGACAGTTGAAACACTCAACTTCAAACAATGGAAGCTACGTATGATATGAGAGCCAGAACTTGGAGTTACTACTCCCTGATACCAGAAGCAAATGGTAGTTGTAACAATCTGTAATGGCCATCTGCTGGTTACAAACAAAAATCCACTGTTTGTCATAAAACATTTAATTTAAAGTCATGTATAATCATAGGTGATGTTTCTTTATTCAGCCATTGTATTTAGTTCAGCAGAAATTAATATCTAATTACTTGAAATGAGACTGTATTTAGTACTGATGAAGTCAGTTTTGCTTTTAATGGAGAAATATCAGCCTCACCAACAACCAGCATACCTGGAGCTAAAGGAGGTCTGCAGAGGGGAGCTCCAGCAGAAAGGTTGAGATGTGATCGGTATTGTTCCTTTTCTTCTCAGAGCTACAGTGTTTCTTCAGGTTAAAACTGAGAATGGCTGAGGAGCTAGAATCTCAACTTTGCAACCTCCTGCAAAGAAGAGAAACAGTACCAGCCAGCCAGCATTTTTCAAACTGCTTTGCTGGACTTGAAAATGATTTTGCTTTCAGTTTTAACACGCCGGCCCTGTGATCAGGGGACAAGCGGATCTCACCCGGATTCCCAGGGCTTGCCCTCGGCCTTCATGTTTCTCACACTGACAGCATGGTGACAGCCAGAGCAGAAGACAACATGGGTGGTGGAAGCTCCAGCACTTGATGGAGGTCCTTTGGGGTGCAGAGGCCTCCAGGCAGCACTAGGACTGTGAGAGCCCAGTCTCCGTGGGGCTCCCAGGGATTTTACGCTTGCCACCGGCGATGCCCAGGTCCTTGGGCCACGGCTTTCCCCAGCGACAGCCCCCGGCCGGGCTGCGGAGCTCCGCGGCGGAGCGGGGCGTCAGGAAACCGCAGGGTGCAGTGCTGCGAGGGGAACCCCGCAGCCGCGGTGCGCTCCTGTTGCCAAAAACGCCCAATCCCATGGATCTGTAAGCAGCGTGCTGCGTGTAGGAGAAATTGTGGCGTGCTACGTGCAAAAGTTAAAAAACAAACAGACAAAAAAAAAAAAATAGCCCATATTTTCGTATTTGTTACTGTATCGGGATTCGAAGCCCTTTACCCTGTGTGCCGGCAGATGGCAGGTTCGCACAGCGTATCGGCGGCCCCGCGCTCCCTCAGGCCAAGGGAAGATGGCGGCTTGTGGTGACCTTGGAAGATGGCGGCGGGCGGCCCGAGGGCAGGCTCAGGCAGGCAAAGTGTGAGGCGCGGACCGCCTCTCTCCAGTGCGCGGGGCGGCAGGCGACAGCGGGCATCCCGGGTCGGGGGATAGCCGCCCGCAGGAGCGCAGGGCAGGAAGACGCACGGCGCCCGAGGCGGGGCACCGGGCGGCGCCGCGGGGGTCTGCCCTGCCGTGTGGCGTGGGACATCCGCGGAGCCGCCCTGCCTGTTTCCCGCGGCGTGGCTGCTGCCGCTCTTCCCCTTGATGGCCTCCTCGCCCCGGCAGCTCTTGCCTTTCTGCGGAGTTTCAGCTGTCAAGCAGCCTCGCCTGCAGCTGTCTTCTCCGCAGCCCTCCCCTGCCACCCTTCTCTGCAGGGCCCCGACCGCGGCTCCCGCCTCTTCCCTACCTGCCGTGTGCGGCAGAGGAGTGTCCATGGCCTCGGCTCCTAACGGGCTGAAGGAGCTGCAGAGAAGAAATGAGAACAGCAAACCAAGCCCTGGCACTGTGGACGCGCAGTGCTCACCAGCCTCTGCTTCGTTTGAAGCCGTGCTTAGGGACATGCCCCAGGTTGCCAGTCCTGGAATTGGTTCGCTGTGGAAACCACCAGACCGTCCCCACTCGCCAGAGCTGTTCCAGGCCTAGCAGGGAGTCAAGGCTAGCTGCAGGGAACCCTGGACCGCTGACTTGCTGTGGTGCTTTGCAGTGTGATTTGTGGCGTGAGACGTCAGTTTGTGCTCAGATCGGTAGCTCCGTGGGCTATGAAGCCATATCTGATGGAAAAGTGAAAAAAACATCTGTTTTCTGTGTTTGCGCTCTCTGTTGAAAGACAAGCTGATAGAGCTTACACAAGCCAAATGCGTACTGGTTATTAACATGCAGTAAAATTTCCTCATGCAAAGTAATGTGTACTGTGTGGTGTGGTCTAGTTTGCAAGAGCTTTCTCAGAAAAAAACAAAGGGCATAGGTTCAGAACTTCCCTTTTTCCTGGAATTTTTGGAGTGTTAGCAGCTGCTGCAGTTCTAGTAGACTAAACCAAATAGGAAAAAATACTAAATCAGAAACATGCACTTCATGGAAGACAAATATAAGTCCAGTACCAAACATACAGTAACTTAACCCAGATGGCATTACTGAACTAAAGTAATGTGACATGACAAAAACATCAGTGTCTTCTATCCGGTTCCTTTATAAACACTTTTTTTTTTTTTACTAGCACACCCGTTAGGGAGTCCTTTGGTTCTCCATTTGCTCTCCTTTTTCCAAATAAATGTCCCAAAGAAGAGGAAGAATTGCTTGGTAAAGCAAAGAATTCAATGACGATTCTTAAATCTCCCTAGTTGTGCTATGCAGGGTATTGGGAGAGTCATCTGCTTTCGTGTCCCACAGCTGTCCCATGAGTGAGCCAGGCTGCTCGGGGGACATGGTTTCCTTTAAACTAGGGCTGGTGTTTTCCTGTGTTGGTGTTGTGAGGACAAATTGCTAAGCTGAGTTTCACAGGTAAAGAAACTTTACCACCCCAAAGTGGTGTGCATGTATTCCTCTGGGAAACTCAGAAAAATGTTATTAAAATGAATGGTCTTAAATTAGCAGCAGTGATCTGTCTGTGATCTTTCTAGTGATACTTCACTAGACAGTAACAGTGATTGCCCAGGTTTGTTAAAGGCAACAGCTGTCTTAAGTGTCTTTAGATGCTTCTACTCACTCTCATTTCTGTTCCAGAGTAGCTTAGACATTCTCGAGGCAGGGCTGTAGGCTGTGGTACAGGGCGAAGAAGGTCAGTGCATGCGGTAAATTGGGCTTTCACAGCTGTGCAGAGCTACTGGGAGTCTCTAAATTGTGGCTGCATGTCCCCTGCTAATTGTGTAATACAAGTGAAACTCACAGAAAGCAACTGCGTGAAGGTCCTGGGAGTTGACGTGAAACTGTAGAGCTTTTCTGAGAACTGGAGTATACTTAACTAGACTTAAATTTAGTGCTCTGTCCTGAATGTGCAATCTTCACGTTCAGGTGTTCTGTGTTTTCAGTATTACATAGATACTATACTTTACTTCTGGAACTTGTAGGAATTTCGAATTTACATGTTGGTTATATGTGCAGTGAGAAGTATGGATTAATGATTAGAGAAGTACTAAGAAAACACTCTTTTCCGTATTTGCTGGTAGCTGGTATAAAGTCCCTGTATGTCTTTGGAGAAGCAGAAGATTATCAAAGAATGGCAGCTGCCATATTGATATTTCTGTTAGCTATCCGCACAACAAATGGTTTCTGACTCTACAGTGCTTTGGCACTGCTTGAATTTTATTGTAACACAGTCTCAGTTGTTACATAACTTCAGAGATGAGACTAATATGAGTAATGGTAAGTATAGAAGCGTGCAGTGCTCCTTGTATTGCACTTTCAAGATTAACAGTATTAATCTCAGGAGAAAAAAGTTAAGAAATTTTCTGTGCCAGGTAAAAGGAAAGATTTAATTGTCTTATAACCTGTTTTCTTTTTTGCCAAACTCTGATCACTGAAGATGTAAGAAGAATATAAAATATAAAGAACTGCATGCTGCATAGGATTATGCATACATTGCTAGGCTCCTCGTTGAAAGTCAGCTAATATGCCTGGAGTATAGAGAGCCTGCTGTCTGCCTAGCTAGTGAAAAGAGAAAGAAACTCTGTTGAGAAATAGAACATTTCTGAATCTTAATAGATGCTGTTGGGATAAAGCGAAACAGTTCTAACTGTGACTAAACTTTGTACAAAAGATGTCATTGTACCATTTGGTAAAGTATGTGACAATAGCTTCCTGTGATGTCATTTGTAAATGTGTGAATTTCAGCAAAATTTAGTTTGTGATTTCTCACTTTCAAAAATGTGAAAATTGGTACTGGACAAATTATTCCAGAAATCTGTCAGTGGAATGCCCTAAAATGCCTTTATTAGATGGATACTGATGCATGACTGCACTCCAGAACGGAATTATAGAATTTGCTGGTCAGCTGTCCTTGTGCCCTATTAAAGGGTAAAAGGTGTTCCAGTTTTCTTGACTCTAGGCTTGTTTGGGTCAAGTTAACTGTGTCGTTTCATTTTATATGCGCTGATAAGTAGCTGTTAGATAATGGCAGCTTTCAGTTCCTGACCAGAGAGGCTGGATACAGCCTGTCACCTTAGAAGTCACAGGGCAAAAGTAATTTAATTTAAAATGCTGCTTTCAATCTGTTCAAAAAACTTATTCAGAAAGTTAAGGTTTCATGTCTGGTTGCCCTGCTAGTTATGTCTAGAAAATGTTTGCACCCTCTGCATGTATTAGACATGCATGTGTCCATGCAGATGTGTATTTGAACAGTTGTTTGATTTATACATGCAGGTGGAGTTAAAAAAAAAAAACAACCAAACTTGGTCAATACAGTGAGTTTCTTGGTTGTGAGCAGCCTGACACTGTTTCGTTACACTAAACAGTGGGTTAGGGTTGATACTATGAGCTGCTGCAGGCAGAACTGTTACAACATCAAAGAGAAGTTGTACATGGTCATGTGTTTTATATATGTGCATACAAATTCGTATTGCATCCTCTTTCCTTCTGTAGTAGGTCCATTGCTTGCTCTTCCGTTTCCTACCCTGTACCAGGAAGGGCAGGAGGGAAGAAATGTCTTGAACTGATAGGCATGTGAAACATCGTATGAGACCTGTGCCCTTGAAGCGTATCTGAAGCAGCAGACATGACAAACATGAGCAGCAGACAGAACAGAGGTTCTTGATTTTCTCGAGTGGTTCTCTTGAGCACCTCGGAAAAAAATACATATATCCGGTTCTGGTGAGCCTTGCACTGAACAGCAGCTACCAGAAAGTCATTCTGAATACACAGATTAATGGTTTATTTTGAAAGACAGACTAGAGTGTTCAGAGGTGTTTTTCATAGAGATGTGAATATTGTAAAACTAGTACAGTAAGTTATTTGAATAGTGTTTAACCAATTTCTGTGTCTTGCACATCATCTGAATTCTATTTCTTTACAAGACGTGGCAGCCTTGGGAACTCTCAGATTTTGATTTTGAATTTTAAAATGCAGTCAGTTTTTTTATTTATCATGTTAGTACATTTGACTCAACCATGTAACTTTAATTCAAATCTACGGCACAGTGCCTGGCAGAGATAACTCTGAATTTGTAAGGCTCATTGAGTTGCCAGCATGTTGCCTTTCCCGTTGAGTTGCATTGAAGAGCGTAAGAGTGACTCCAAGGATAGATTTGTTTTCCTCCTCTGTGCCCGTGGCTTGCAGGAAACGTGGGCTGCAAAGTATCTGGGCTCTAAGAGACAGTGAGATTGAAGAAACACAGCCAGAATAATGAGGAAGCCCAGGAGGTGGGCTGAGATCCACACAAGGTTTGTGCTAGACCTCTTACTTAAGGACAATTTCAGCCATCCCTGCCCTCAGATCTGGCCACTGTTCAATTTAGAAAAGTGAGGAGGTTTTCATTTCTGCTTAGTTGTGTGTTGCCCTCATTCCCTGCACCTGACTTAGCATCATACAGCTGTGCCCCATTGGGAAGATGTCTTGAGAAAGCGTTAGCCCTCTGAGCTCCCTGGAGTCTCCCATCTGCACCTCCTGATGGGCTGTCACTTTCTGGAGAGCACTGCCTGCCTGCATTGTGACCCTATCTAACCAAGGCAGTACTTGCATTCAATATGTTAAGTTGTTTCCAAGAAAAAGCAACTGGATTTCAGAAGGATTCAGTCTGGAGTCAAGGCATGGAGGAGACAAAAGACAGTTTGAAGTAAGGCTGTGACCACTGAGAGTCCTGGCACAGAGTCATCGCTCTCGTCTCACTGAGTCCAGTTCCCTGCTGTTGTAACAGTTTCTGTGAAAGCAGGTTTCCTTCCATGACTTTTTTTTAGCATATAAACCTTTCTTCCCCAGCTCGCTTTGTCTGCTGCATCACTTATTGCGGATAGCAACATTCGGTACTCATTTCACAGTGAGCTCCTGAAACTGCCGTGGTTTTCTAAACAGCACCTTTCTGAATCGTGGCCTTGCAAGCTTCAGTATTAAAGCCAAATAGCAGACCAGAAGGACTTGCATTGGTCATAAAATGAGCGACAGAAGCAACCCACACGTTACAAAATTAGCAGTATTTCTGGAAATCTGTATTAAAGAAGCCACCGTCTTTAAAAAACAGCCATGAGAAATTTGTACAATATTGGCTGAAAATACAAGGTTTCAGATCTGCTTCCTTGAATTTACAGTCTTAAGGGAAAACAAACAAACAAACTAGCAACCTTTAGTAAGTTCTTACTTAAGGATTACCTGAGTCCCAAAGTAGGTCCCTCAGGCCTAAAATGATACATCATGGGATTTAATTTTAATACAGGTTTGTATTTGCTTTTGCTTTTACGTAAGAGTCTAGACAATATAAAGCGAAGCTGTGCTTTTCTGTAACAGAAGTCAGAGCTAAGGGAATGGCAAGAAAAAAAAAAAGGAATGCAGAACAAAACCTTGTTTTGCTCTTAGCAACAATTGTGTGCCCTTCTCATGAATTTAAGGTACAATTTTCAGGACCTATATAGCCCAAAGAGTTTTGCACAAGAGCAGGATTGATTCTTTCTGTGTTGGTAATTGCTGTCACTGTAACTGGAAATATATATTAAAGTTAAGAGATTTCTCAGAAAAAAACTTATAAACTGTATGAGTAACAGGGACTTCAGAGCTCATGACATCTGTTTAATCACTTGCTTTATGTACAAGTGTAAATGCTCCAGTAAGATTACAGGTTGTCTGTTAAATTCAGGTGTGTGTCTGCTCTCCATTCTGTTAATCCTTGCAAATTTGCCTTGGGTACTGGTGTTTTAGCTATTAATGGCCACATCTTCCCTTACCCTAGTAAAGATACCATAATTCCTCAGTGCCGCTGTGTTGGTCCTGTCTCCCTACAAAAGCGAAACCAGCACATCAGGTAACCATTTCATTAAGCACCTAATTAAACTAGCACAATTAGGTTTTCCTGGTTATAAAAGCTCTGAGAGATAGAAGCTAAACTAGCATGTAAGTTAAAGAGTGTATTAGGATATTGTGATTAGAATGGACCCTTGGGTACTTAATTTAGAACTACAAGGTTTTAATCTGCCTGGGCTAGCAAAGACACTGAAGGCCACTTACATGAAAACATTCATATTCAGATATTCCGAGACTGACTGTGTTTTGACAAGCTGTGCCAAAATAATGTGTTGTAAACATGAAGACATCTGGTCTCATGTTTGAATGGTATTTAATATAGTGGAACTTACAATCCTGAAAAATGGTCAAATGTGGAAAATAAAAGAAATAAATTCACTTAATTCCATTGTTTTTCCAGTTAAATAAAAAACTCATCTCTGTCCAAAGGAGGTGTGACTCCTTGACCAAAAAAAGAGATAGAACGCACACTGATGAAGTGAGCCTTATAATCTTCTGCCCAGTGGCAACTGCTTTATCTACTGTAACAGAGGTCTGACTCCTACAATGCACTCAGAGGCTATTACATTCTTTCCTTTCTAACAGAATTTAATTAGAACACTGTATGTGACTGAGCTGAGCCAAATGTGAGCCAGTGTGCAAGGGCTTCTTAAAAAACTCTAAGTAGATAGATAGAGGGGGATACTTCAAGCTCTAACATGTCTCATCTTGTAAACTGTGCTCTCCCATCATTCTCTAACTCAACAGAACCATCCAGTTTTACACTGTTTTGCCAAGGAGAATAAAGTTATAATTATGTCTGGTTTTTCTCTGTTTTGGTGTAGGTCCCGAGGATTTTAGGATTTGACAACTGTTGTAAAGACAGGATCATCAGTGAAGTTTACAGTGTTTCTTTTTGTGAGTTGCGTAATTTTATTTGCATTACTGCTTCAGTAAAGATTCCAGTTGAGCGAAGTATGTGTTTACATTTGTGAATAAGCTTAAATGCACTGAGGGATTAGAATTTTAAACCAATACATTGTTGGGAGGTTTACTTTGAGTCAGACATCTAAAAAGCCAGAATTGAGGGATGAAATTGTTAAAACAAAAGAAATACATAGCAGAAGCCCATTATGCTGGTAATGGTCTGTGGAAGCTTTTACAATCATGTTGATAGCTGGAGCCTGGCTCACGTCTGTAGGAACCAAAAGATCATACTATGGTTGAATGGGGAATTCCCTATCACAAATCTCATAAATCTGCCACTTTAGTTGCCCACTATACCTCAGAGGGAAAAAACGTAACCTTGGTTGTACGGCTTTCCTGCAGTCCTGGGTAAGAGTGGCGGCATGGACAACAGAGGGAGTTCAGTCTTCTGCGGAGCATGTGCATGCGTGCCTAAGACCATTCAACCTATATTCAGTGTGGATCAAAGGAAAGCTCTTTTCAGAGTTACTGTTGCTAACGTGTTTCTCCAAGAGTCAGTTCCTGTGCCAAATCCATACATTATTCTAGTGACTACTGGATTTCCACTGCAAAGCCATGTGGTTTGGCCAGCTGTGTTCCCTGCATTGCAACTCTTTGCTATTGTTTAAGTCCTGCATGAACAATTGCTGTGGCTGTTCCTTTCTTGACCATGCTCCTGTTAGTCCCCTCACAAGATCTATTTTCCTTGTCCTTTGACTGCTTCTTTATCTGAGAGGAGGCACACTATGGATTGCTTCTTGCAATGCAAAGGAGCTACTGCATGCCAAGTGTTTTCTTGACTCTTCCGTTGAGTGTCCATAAGCACAGGTTTTCAGATGACATCTTCAAGCTCAGTAGGCTTCAAAGAAGTGGAAGAAATCTTTGGAATTTTTGTCACCCTCTCCACAAAAGGGGTGAATGTGTAGACCTTTCTCCTGCACTGTTCTCTAAACACCTTCCAGGTACAATTGTGCAGGTGATGGTCCCTGAGTCTTCAGATTTCTTTTGAGGAGAGTGGAAAATGGCTCCCCTCTTTATGTTCCGTGTTTTACCCTTGCTATGTAGATCTCTTTTTAGGTTTATGTGTGTGCAGGTGCAGTTTGCATAAGTCAACCACTGCAGATTAAGAAAAATTGTTTTACCACAACAGTATGTGTTCTGGGACAAATAACGGACTAAAAGCATTTTTCCTATTTTCACTCATATTCTAGAGCTTTCCTTAGAATATAAATAGAACATATATATAGCCCAAAGACAATCCACTCTTACCATAGCACCAAAGAAAAAGTTGAGGGGACTGTCTTGTGTTGAATACTTTCTTAGGTAAACAATAAAACAGGGTACGGTATAAGTGTGAGTTAAGGATAGGACTACCACTACCACAAATTCTCTAACTCAGAGGGAGATTACTGCAGAAAACCAGATGTCCTGGTA
This sequence comes from Tauraco erythrolophus, assembly GCF_009769465.1. Classification (NCBI taxonomy): domain Eukaryota; kingdom Metazoa; phylum Chordata; class Aves; order Musophagiformes; family Musophagidae; genus Tauraco; species Tauraco erythrolophus. The sequence goes on along the minus strand of NC_141496.1, from coordinate 45,576,466 downwards.
TGGGAACCTGGACAAAATCGGGGCGGACTTAATGTCTCTGCTCTGCCTAGCCCTTGATAGAGCACAAACTATTGGACTGAAATGCTCCTGCATCTTCTTGTTTCTTGCTGCAACCAATGACCTTACTGAGTGTGAAAACTGAATCGAGAAGAGTTGAAATGAAACTTTCTTCATTCTTGTTCAGGAACAAATCACAGTCTTTACTGTGGTCTTAGCTGACAAAGTGTGGGACATGCATCAAGAGTCTGTTTCGAAAGGAAATGCTTTTTTACAGAAAAAAACAAATCCAACCCAAACCAAAACACTCACAAAAGCATGACCTCTTTTTAAAACCACTGGGTGCCAGTATTGTCTTATTAAGGTGGTATCGTTTCACTGCATTTCTCTCCTATATGAATTGTTGATGTTTGTCCTTAGCAACGACACAAGTCCTTCCGAATAGTGGTTTGTCCCTTGCATCTGAAAGAGATGTATAATACTGAGCAGGAAGTCTCTTTGTATTTGCTTTACCTGCGCACCTGGAGTCATCAGGAGGTCCTTTTATTAACCTCACTGTTTCTGTGATGTCTTTGTAACAAACAGCATCCAAAAGGATGGCTAATGCCTCAGGCACTGCTTTCCCATGCTGTACACCCTGAAAGCAGTGCTCCCACCTGGCGGTGGGGACTCCTGCAGGCAGGTAGAGAGAGAAGGTCAGGGTGGCCCCATGCCACCTCAACGGCCAGTTTCCAAGCCAAAGTGCCTAGCTGGCTGCACCAGAGCTGCTACAAGAGAGACAGCCTTACATTGTTTGCCGTTGCCTACTGTGTGTTCTATTCCTCACCTGCCACAGCTTTCTGGTTCAATGCTTGTACTACCTAACGTGATTTTTTTAAACACGTGAAACAGAGTGACTATGAAACGGTACCACAACTGAAGTTCCTGTGACGTGAAGCTGATACTGTCTCTTTGGCTCTGGCTTGTGAATGATGTGTAAAGGTTGCAGTGTTTGTATTCAGTGTTGTGTTTTTCCAAATGCTGTCAATCTTGCCAGGAAAGAGCTCTGCTAGTCTATTAACATGAGGGGTGGAGTCAGTGAGATAGCTCTGTTGTCTCACATGTCATTCTTTTGGATGCTGTTTTGTTGAATCCTTGCCTAACTATATTGTTGATGTTGAGCACACTTAAGTTTTGATGAAAACAGTTGAGCTAGGTTATCAAAGAAGTCCTGCTGGAACAGCTTACCTGCATTCATAGTTGGTAATTAATTTAGTTAGTGGCAGCAAATTTAAGGGATCAATGACAGTGTTTTTGCTTAGAGACAGCAAGCAGTAACTAATGTACTCAGTGACTCCATAAATGTGAGAAGGTTATTTATTGATACTCAAACCAATGTCTGTCTAGACCTAACTGAATTTCCCCTTCTTGCCAAAACTCTAAGGTGCCAGATCTTTTCTGCAGGGCAGTTTAGTATGTAGGCTGTAAACATATCTAGAACACCTTAAAAACATGGTGTTTAATTAAGATAGGTATTCTCCTGGGGCATCATGCAGTGCAATGCAACACACAGTATGGAGCTTAATTTCGCAACAAAATTTTTGATTTAGAACCACAGCTTTTCTGATTGTAAGTGTAAATCATTAATTTATCCCTTTCTTCTGCTGAATTCCTCTGTTTCACAAATATTTGCAGTCTCATTCCTGTTTAGAAATTTTAGCTCATAAACTTTCCAGTGTGACTGGCAAACAGTCACAGTTGTAATGCAGTTCTAATCTTATTTCTGGATAAAATTTAAGAATACAATTCCCATGGTGAATTAAGTCATGCCATTATGGAAGAAAGTTCCTATATGTAGAAGGAAAAGAGTGAACAGTGAGCAGAGAGACAAATGCACAGCGTAACTCAAGCACACCTAAAGATGCAACTAAGTAACAGTGTGCATTGTTACTGTAAAGGAGTTAATGAAGAAATCTACTGCATTTTTAAAAATTTATGGACAGACTATTTATTAATTACTATATTTTGTGATTTTTTTCCACCCTGAAATTCTTTATTCAAATGCATCTGCTCTCATGGCTGTGTTAGAGACGTTTTCCCTGTTGCCCAGGCTGGTAGCCTCCTGTCCACAGCTGAAAGGACAGAGAGTGTGTTCATGGGGATTCCTCCAAGGAAGGTGAACCACAGACTTTCGAGTGTTTGTACTGAATCATTTCCCTCTCCCTCAGCCCTCTGCTGGGTGTAATGTCCTGTCGGACTCGTATTCACGATATTTCAGTTTCTAGTATTGAGCAGCCTTGCTACCCTCATCTTGGAAGTCAGATTTGAAGCCGTCTTGCCACTTGCCTGTGATCTGCTGCTAGTGACATGTCACATGGGAGTCTCGTCTTCCCTCACCACTTGTAGCACTATGCTTTAATCTCCTCCCTAACAGCAGGCCTACGTGCCAAACGTATCTTCAGTGGTGGCTCCCTGCCCAGGGCCCCATATGGCAGAACACTTGCTTTCCAAGCTGTTGCCCAGGAGCACCTGCAGGAATAGCACAGCTTCTTTAAGTGATGGTGAGGGGGCCTGGAAAGTGGGCACATACTTGGGATGTTCAGACTTGCTGGCTGCAATGCTCTTGCCAAGGCACCGGTGCTTCCTGTAGAAATGTGCCGCCTGCTTCCCGCTCCGGCATGCCACAGCTGTGGCATGAGCTGGGGTATTATGTCAGAGGCATGACGGATAACTCACCCAGCTGCTGCTACTGGGTGGGACATGGTGGGAGGAAGGGAGGAGTCTCTGGGTTCATCTTCAGCTCGTGTCACAGAGCTGTTGGCAAAGAGGCAGCAGTGTCAAGTTGTTGGAGATCAGTGATCCCCAGTTCCCGGGTCATGGGCTCATGATGAAGTGTATCCAGAGAACACTTACAATTGAACTTATGGGTGACATTGAGAGCAAGCGAGTAACACTGGCTCAGCAAAGACCTGATTGTCCCACTCTACACTGCACTATTGCAGCCCCACCTCAAGTGCCCTGTTCTGTTTTGAGTGTCTCAGTATAAGAAGGACATCAAACTATTAGAGTGCGTCCAGAGGAGGGCAACAAAGGTGGTGAAAGACCTCGAGGGTAACTCTACGAAGAGCGTCTGAGGTCACTTGGTTTGTTCAACTTAGAGAAGGCTGAGGGGTTACTTCATTACAGTCTACAACTTCCTCAATGGGGGCAGCAGAGGAGGAGGTGCTGATCTCCTCTCTCTGGTGACCAGCAATAGGGCATGAGGAAATAGAATGAAGCTGCATCAGAGGAAGTTCAGATTGGACATTAGGAAAAGGTTCTTCACTGAGAGAGTGGTTGGTCTCTGCAACAGGCTCTCCAGGCAAGTGTTCATGGCATCAAGCCTGTCAGAGTTCAAGGAGCATCTGGATGACGCTTTTAGTCATATGGTTTAGTTCTAGGTAGTCCTGCGACGAGCAGGAAGTTTGACTCTATGATCCTTATGGGCCCCATCCAAGTGGAGATATTCTAGGGCTCTAGATGGCAAGGATTAAAAATTCATCTCCTGGATCTGCACAGCAGTGTGTGCTGTGGTTGACTTCTTCCTTGCCTTCTGGAGTTTAACCCTTAGATCAAGCTTGTAAGTTGATCTTCAGAAGGAAACCAACACTGGTTTCTGCTGTCCCTGTAGGAAAGGAGTTAGAATTCTAAGGCTTAAGACATGCTTTATGCCACTTTAGTTCTTCATGTCAAATATGGAGGGACTACTGTGAGACATGTCATATGTTTCAGATATGTTTTTATAGGCATGTTCATCTCTACATCTGCTGGAATCTCTTTTAAACAGCCACTTTGGTTCTCTGGGTCTCTAACTATTCAACACTGCAATTTTACAGTGAACTATCTGGATAACTTAATAATCCCAAAACTCGTCAAAACTGAGCTGCTTACTCTTTCCAATGTGAAACGAATGTCTTGGAAGGATTTTCCTTTTGTGTCATAAAACTCACAAACTGTTGTGATTGCAGAATCAAAGTTGTCCTAGCTAAACCTATTTGTGCTTTAGGCTACTTTGTTTTCTGACATTTATTCCACTCTCATTGACACAGGTGGTATAGCCAGTATGGGTTTTTCTGTTAGTAATCCACAGGCACTGGGAATGTCTCAGAGTTACAAGAACTTTTGTTTCTTTTCTTCTCTGTAATTTATGGTTTATAATTTCCTGTTTTCCTAGTATTTCCAGAATATACCCTTGAAGTTTGCCTTCAAATGATAAAAAAGTAAGAAATTCAGACTTAGAGAGAAACTTGCAGTTAATTTGGTTTCTGACACCAAAAGGCCAAAGAGCAACAAGACTTCCTTGGGAGACCATATGGAAAAACTCTTGGCTTGCCTCGTTACCCCTTTCTCGGTAATCCCTGCGTTTGCAGTGAATCAACACACTAAAAAGTATTCTTGTCTTACAGCATGTTGGGGCCAATATAGTGGGAAGAAAATTGTTCCATCCTTAGACCCATGGCACAATTCATGTGACTCAAGCATTGGTGAAGTTTCTTCTGTGTTCTTCCCTGGTAAACCACTGGAAAACTGCTGTAATTGACAGCTTGGTGCAATGCTCTGAAATAAACTCCAATCTTAAACTTAGTTCAGGGAACAAGAAGGTGTTAGAAAGCGCAGATCAGGATATCGGAGAAGACAGAAGAGCTGGACATGTTCTGAGAGGGAAGTGTCTTTGTCTTCAGCCATAGCACAGCAATAGTTTGAGAACAGGATAAAAGGAGAAAATACTAAGTCCTATCCATGTTAAAAATCAGAAATCCATCTGCCACATCTTTTTCCTTAGAATAACTCTGCTGTGTCCTTGAGAAGGAAGTTAACTTTTATAGAAAGGAGGCCTTAGTACTAAGGTAAGCTTTCTTGCTGAAAGTCTGGTGGGTTTGTCCAGGCCCTAATACTATTCCTTTTGTCAAACTTAATCATTCTGTTCTCAATGGACTCTTAACAACTGCAACTGCAAGTGGAGCTGTGGAAGATACACTGAAGGAGTTTCTCTTGGCTCCTACTGAACCTGTGATTGAGACCAGGTTGTTAAGAGACAAAAGGAAGATGCTTTGAATACCAAGGCTATAGCAGCTGAACATCTGTGTATATGGAGACTACTTAGAACTGGATGCTCCCAGTGAGAGAGACTGTTGGAAAATAATAATAGAAGAGAGGCAAAATGAATATTCTAAGTTTTAGAGTGAAGATACTAGGGCCAGAGATTGGGGTTTACCTTGAGAATATCTTTGCAAGATGACAAGGAATACAGAGATTTGAAGGATGGAGGACTTTGACTTGGCAGGAGAAGAAACTGGAACTGACCCAAGGAGAAAAGGTAAATCTGGATAGGTGAGAGTGAAAGTGAGGACTCAGTAGCGCCAGTGCAGCATGTTGCGCAAACTGCTAATCTCTTGCTCTGATATTGTGCTGGGGTAGTGAGAGGGTAATGCACAATAAGGCATCTAACTCTTTATCATTTCCTAGACATCTGGAGGATAGGATCTTAGCAGAAGTCGTGATTTGTAGGAGTCTCAGTCCCCCTTTCTCCCTCCTGCCTTTCTGCATAAATGCTGTCCTCTTTGTGGTGACCAGGGTTTGGGTGGATGACACCACCAGGATATCTTTTATGAGATGAGAAATTGCTTCATTGTCCTCCTCTTTCCTGGCATGAAAAGTACTGATAAGCATATGATGTAGGTAAAGCAACGGACGTCATTTTCCTGGAGTTGTGCAAGGCGTTTGACACTGTCCCACATGATATCCTTGTCTCTAAAATGGTGAGACACGGATTTGACAGATGGACCACTCGGTGGATAAAGAACTGACTGGATGGTCGCACTCAAAGAGTTGTGGTCAATGGTGCGATGTCTACATGGAGACCAGTGTCAAGTGGTGTCCCTCAGGGGTCTGTTCTGGGTCCAGTGTTGTTCAACATCTTTGTCAGTGACATGGATGACGGCATTGAGTGCACCCTCGGTAAGTTTGCCGATGACACCGAGTTGTGTGGTGCCGTGGACTCACTTGAGGGAAGAGATGCCATCCAGAGGGACCTCAATAGGCTTGAGAAATGGGCCAGTGCAAACTGAATGAGCTTCAACAAGTCAAAATGCAAGGTCCTTCACCTGCGTCGGGCCAGTCCTAGGCACAAATACAAACTGGGCACAGAGTGGGTTGAGAGTAGCCCTGAAGAGAAGGATTTGGGGTGTTTATAGATGAGAAGCTCAACATGAGCCAGCAGTGCGCTCATGCGGCCCAGAAGGCCAACCGCATCCTGGGATGTATCAAGAGAAGCGTGGTCAGCAGGTCAAGAGAGGTGATTCTCCCCCTCTACTCTGCTCTTGTGAGACCCCACCTCGAATACTGCGTCCAGTTCTGGTGTCCCCACCATAAGAGAGACATAGATTTGTTGGAGCGTGTTCAGAGGAGGGCCACAAAGATGATCCAGGGGCTGGAGCACCTCTGCTACGAGGACAGGTTGCGGGAGCCGGAATTGTTCAGCCTTGAAAAGAGAAGACTTTGCCAGGGGACCTAATAGCTGCCTTCCAATACCTGAAGGGAACCTACAGGAAGGCTGGGGAGGGACTTTTTACAAGAGTGTTCACTGATAGGACAAGGGGAAATGGGTTTAAATTGAAGGAGAACAGATTTAAATTAGACCTTACCCTTCAGTACGAGGGTGGTAAGACTTTAGAATAAATTGCCCAGAGAAGTTGTGGATGCCCCCTCCCTGGAGGTGTTCAAGGCCAGGCTGGACGGAGCCTTGAGTATCCTGATCTATTTGAGAGGCGTCCCTGCCCATGACAGGGAGGTTGGATTAGATGATCTCTAAGTTCCCTTCCAGCTTGTGCCATTCTATGATTCTATTATTCTATGATCTAGGTGGTCCTGATCAGGCAGGGGGATTGGACTAAATGATCCTTTGAGGTCCCTTCCAATCCCTAACATTCTGTGAAAACCCAGTCATGCTAAGCCAATGAGAGTTTTATCGGGTTTATTAGGGCCAGTAATATGTGTCTGTTCTCCATATTTAACCATTAACTGAAAAGTAATTTTCTGTAAGCAGCAAAACTGATGTTTCCTTCCACAGAAAGGAAAAATTCCATCCTATTTAAAATTGCATAAAATCTCATTGTTTGGACAACAAGCACAGCAGTGTTTGGTGGTATTTTCAAGGATTTGTGCTCAAAGAGGGTCTTTGTCTGAGCAGTAGAGAAATGTTCAGTACAAAAATCACAGTATTCTAATTAGCCACAGTAGACTTGGAGAACTAACTTATTAACTGAGTTACACTTCCACAACAGCCAAAACAATGTTAAGCTAGCGGTCACTGAGAACTCCAAAAGGATCAGTTTGAAGCTTTGCAAGGCTAATTTTCAAAAAGTAATAAAATATTTACACTGGAGAGAATATTCAGAACTCTAATAGTAAATATGTAAAAATTAAGTAAAATGCAGAGAACTTGAGAAATGTCACCTTCTGGAAATAGGACAATCACTAACTACAATGGTCAGAAAGAACTTAGTGCAAAGGAGGTAATTCCATTAAAAAAAGAATTCTCTCTGATATTCCTTTTCATATTGATAAATTTTGAGAATTGTTTTCTGCAGAGCATTAACCACGGTACAACTGTTATTATTCTACGGTGAATCAGTAGGAAACTTGCTGTTAGCCTCAAGGGATAAGAAACACTGAAGTTCACGGCCATATCAAAAAGCATGTGTTAGTTATCCAAAAAAAAGCAATTATATTATTTTTAGTAAAATATTAGAATAGAATAGAACAGAACAGAACAGAATAGAATAGAATAGTTTCAGTTGGAAGGGAACTACAACAGTCATCTAGTCCAACTGCCTGATCCCTTCGGGGCTGACCAAAAGTTAAAGCATGTTACTAAGGGCATTGCCCAAATGCCTCTTAAACACTGGCAGGCATGAGGCATGGACTACCTCTCTAGGAAGCCTACTCCCATGTTTGACCATGCTTTTCATAAAGAAATGCTTCCTAACGTCAAGTCTGAACCTTCCCTTATGCAGTTTTGAACCATTCTCACGCGTCCCATCACTGGATACCAGGGAGAAGAGATCAGCACATCCCTCTCTGTTTCCCCTCCTCAGGAAGATGTAGAGAGCAACGAGGTGGCCCCTCAGTCCGCTTTTCTCCAAACTAGACAACCCAGAGTCCTCAGCTGCTCCTCACAGGACATGGAATATTAATTTGCATTTAGAGGAAGTTAGCTTAAAATCAAATCCTTTTCCTAGAAAATCATATACATGTTTTATAGACAAAAGTTCATTCTAAATTCAGATTAGTCACTTGCTACAAATTCGTCACTGCTGTCCCTAAACCTAAATAAGCAGTTCCAGTTAAATACAGTTTCCACGAAAGTATTTTATGAAGTAGAAGTTTTCAACTCATTTGATTTCAGCCTTGTGAGTCAGTCAGTCACCAGTGTGTCACATTTTCAAATTCCAGGAAAAGTATCTTGCTGAGGAATCAAATGACAGATTTGGGAGCTTTTAACTTTAGGATGATACTGATACTAATTACAAAGACTTTTTCTGCAGACTTCTCTTCCTCAGGGCTGCTAACCAGGCTTAAACATACCAATAACTACAGCATGGAAAACACAACACATCTTTAAGGACTTAATTTTTCACAGGAGAAGAGTCCTCTCCTGGTCAGACAGCACACCAGCATTCACACGCTGTGCTGCTGGCTCCAGCAGCCCCACTTGTAGGCATTCTGTCAACATCAATATCAACAGAGAGGTTTACAACCACACAGGAACAAAGTGGAACATCCTGTCCTCCAAAATTCAAAAGGAAGTGCTCTAAACTCTCCTATACATTTGAAACAGCCCTTCTGCTTCATTCTGGTCAAGAACACTAATTCAAGAGAGATGGCAACAGGGTTTTCTGCAGCCTCACAGTACTCTACCGTGTAACGGCTGTGCCTGCTAGAAATCAAGATCCTGCAGGTGAAAAGTTTTATCTCATGACTGTTCAGCCGCTCAAGATCACTCCAGCCACCACTATCTAAAGAAACGTTTTCAAGACTTTTTAGGTCACTTGTGATTGGAGGCTGCAACAGGGTGTATATTAGCCATTAGTACATTTGATACAGAGTTTGAGGAGCCAGCAATTTCAGCCTTTCACTGACAGTATGAAGCCTCCCCCTCCACTGTTATCTTTAAAGGCAGGACGGTGCTGATTCATCTGACTTATGCAGAGAAACAGCTAAGGTGCTACATACCCTCAAGAGGACATGGACAGACCAGTCCTGTACTACACTGTTTCACAGAGAGTTGCTTAAAGAATGTAAGATTATTACATTTTTTTCCACTGAATAAGCGTATTAATTTATAGCTCCTTCCCCTGCTAATCTCCAAGGAACACTGGGTCCAGTCCTAGTACCCAGTCACCTCCTTCGTGTGAAACTCTTCATCTCAGTACCCAAACATGGAACAGAGCGGGAAGGAAAGACATGGCGGTTTTTCAGATGTCAGTCAAAAATTTGCACCTGTAAGAAAATGAGAAAGATCACTTTGCTTGTCTGGTGAAACTTTCAGCTTAAAGTGACCTAAGGAAGAAAAAATTAATTTTAAGCATAAGAATTTGAGACACTCTTCAGAAACTTAAAATTAAGTAACTCCTTAAATAGTTGGCTGAACCATGACCACATAGATTGGTGAATGGACTGAAAATGATTAGTTCAATGCAAGTTACTGTGAGTTCCTTGCTACCTCTGCTCCTTAAACTCAAAATTGTGTTACTGCTAACTGTCCTTTTATAAGCCTGCCTGCTTTTTTCACACTTGGAATATCCCTTTTTCTCACAAAGAGTATTTCCTCCCAGCCTCACTGCACAGCAGTGCAAGACAGAAAAACTAAGCAGACAACGGAACAGTGGAAAAATACCTTTGTCACCTCGTGCTCTGTCAGTCCCCAGCTGAGATAGGAGAAACCTTGCATTGTCACATGCATGTGAGTTAAGCGATATGGCTTTGCCTGTCATGTTCAGAAAGCCGGAAGGCTAAAAGCAAGTGAGAAAATAACAAAGGTCAAGAAGTGGGATCCAAAAATAACTTGTTATGGGAGGAGTCACCTACAGGCGACTCCATCAGACATTTAGTCATGGACATAATGCACAGGACAAAAAAAAAATCAGCTGGCAAGCACTGCAGCAGCAGAATAACTATCCAGACAGAAAGTTTTAATAAATCAAACAGGATAATTCTCTCAGTCTCACCTCACAATCCTTTATTATATATTCTTTCCAAGTTATCTTGCACGGTGTTTGTTGGAAGTAATCATCAGCACAAGTAATGAGCACCACTGCGTGGAATTTGACTCCCATTCAACACAAAACTTATTAAGCAGAATGATTTCTGCTTAATAAAAGTATCTTTGAGTCTATGGTTTCTGCAACACATGTCACTCTTGGCCATCAGTTATAAGAAAATTCTTTATTCTTGCTTCCTGGACTCTATTTTTCCTAAAAAGAGGCCAGGTTTTCATAAAATTGCCCAAGATCATAGAATTATAAAATCATAGAAGGTTAGAATTGGAAGGGACCTCAAAGATCATCTAGTTCCAACTCCCCTACCATGGAGGTTACAAGACATAAAGTGCTAGCAGTTCATTTGAAATGGGACGCATAGTCCCATATTATAAGAGGTGGGAAGGTCTTCTTGACTCTAAGACAAACTGATAACAAGTCTGTGGGTTGCAAATGTAATGTACTATTTCATCCATCCAAGTCTTTTTCTATATTATAGAATCATAGAATCATAGAATCATAGAATGGCATAGGCTGGAAGGGACCTTAGAGATCATCTAATCCAACCTCCCTGTCATGCGCAGAGACGCCTCTCAAATAGATCAGGCTACTCAAGGCTCTGTCCAACCTGGCCTTGAACACCTCCAGAGAAGGAGCATCCACAACCTCTCTAGGCAATTTATTCCAAATTCTTACCACCCTCGTACTGAAGAAGTTCTTCCTAAGATCTGATCTAAATCTGTTCTCCTTCAGCTTAAACCCATTTCCCCTTGTCCTATCAGTGAACACTCTTGTAAAAAGTCCCTCCCCAGCCTTCCTGTAGGTTCCCTTCAGGTATTGGAAGGCAGCTATTAGGTCCCCTGGCAAAGTCTTCTCTTTTCAAGGCTGAACAATTCCGGCTCCCGCAACCTGTCCTCGTAGCAGAGGTGCTCCAGCCCTGGATCATCTTTGTGGCCCTCCTCTGAACACGCTCCAACAAATCTATGTCTCTCTTATGGTGGGGACACCAGAACTGGACGCAGTATTCGAGGCGGGGTCTCACAAGAGCAGAGTAGAGGGGGAGAATCACCTCTCTTGACCTGCTGACCACGCTTCTCTTGATACATCCCAGGATGCGGTTGGCCTTCTGGGCCGCATGAGCGCACTGCTGGCTCATGTTGAGCTTCTCATCTATAAACACCCCAAATCCTTCTCTTCAGGGCTACTCTCAACCCACTCTGTGCCCAGTTTGTATTTGTGCCTAGGACTGGCCTGACGCAGGTGAAGGACCTTGCATTTTGACTTGTTGAAGCTCATGCAGTTTGCACTGGCCCATTTCTCAAGCCTATTAAGGTCCCTCTGGATAGCATCTCTTCCCTCAAGTGAGTCCACGGCACCACACAACTTGGTGTCATCGGCAAACTTACTGAGGGTGCACTCAATGCCGTCATCCATGTCGCTGACAAAGACGTTGAACAGCACTGGACCCAGAACAGACCCCTGAGGGACACCGCTTGACACTGGTCTCCATGTAGACATCGCACCATTGACCACAACTCTTTGAGTGCGACCGTCCAGTCAGTTCTTTATCCACCGAGTGGTCCATCTGTCAAATCCATGTCTTTCCATTTTAGAGACAAGGATGTCATGTGGGACAGTGTCAAATGCCCTGCACAAGTCCAGGAATACCACATCCGTTGCTTTTTCCACGTAAACCAGCGCTGTAGCTTTGTCGTAGAAGGCCACTAAATCAGTCAGGCACGACTTGCCCCCAGTGAAGCCATGTTGGCTGTCACCAACCACTTGGTTATTTTTTATGTGCCTTAGTACAGCTACCAGGAGAATCTGTTTCATGATTTTACCTGGCACAGAGGTAAGGCTGACTGGTCTGTAGTTTCCCGAGTTGTCCTTGGTCCCTTTTTTAAAGATGGGAGTTATGTTTGCCCTTTTCCAATCTGTAGGAATGTCACCAGACTGCCAGGACCTCTCAAATATGATGGCTAGTGGCCTGGCAACTTCAGCCGCCAGTTCCTTCAGGACCAGATCAAATCGCAGTTTCTTCTCAGCAAGGTTATTCTTAGAGTTTGCACAAATGAGAAAGCCTATCCTCTCACTTGATGGAGTCATTCTTAATCAGAGCCAGCTGAAGACTTTTCAGCCTTGGGAATAAAGCTTTGCTAGCCCAAGATAAGAAACAGGACTATTTTTTCTCAAGGAGAAAACAGAAGGATGAGAAAAGTTAGGACATAAACAGGAAGAAAGGCAGATGTCTGGAGGGTAAGGCTTTCCACTTTTTTCGGTTTTAGTGGCTGTGACAGATGCTAGAAAGGAAAAATCATCCCTTAGCTCAGGTCTCTGGTATCTGCAAACCAGACAGTAAAGCCATGGTCTCTCTGAATTTTCCAGCAGTCTTAACCTGAACCTTGCTGTCCCTATGTTTAAAACTACCATTATTTGGACCAGTTCAGCAGATGATAAAAGTAAAACCCTCTTGAAGTCAGTACTGCTACCATGGCTTACCCTAGATGAATATCTGGCTTCATGTGTACAGGTTTGGGCCCAATATATATTGTGTTATTACATGACATATAAAGTTACCCTTGAAATTTAAGATTACCTAAATAGATGACAGCTCTGGCTCTCCTCCAGTAGAGCTGGCTCCTTTGAAATGCAAATAAAAACTTGTTGTTTGGCTTTGCTGCAGAATTTCAAGTCATGAGAGTGCTTTTAAAAGCTAGGCATTTATCCCGTGGCATGAAGAGTAATTGTTTGTTGGTACCGGCAGTAACATGGTTATAGACTGATGCTTGACCCTTGATGTACAAAGAAAAATAACTTTTATCAACAATAGAAATAGACTTAAGACAGTACTATGGTTGCAACAGGGAAACACAGGTGGCTGGTGTGATTTAATACTTAAAGTCAGAGGTGTTTTCCTGTTGATACCATTAGGTGTGGTAGGTCAGACCCTCATGGAGATGCACAGAAACCAGCACAATTTTCCAAATGAACCACAATTGTTACAAGAAGCAGGTGTGTCTGGCCTCTTCTAGAAATGTCTGAATCAGCCACCACAACAAACAGCGTTTAAGCAGCGCTTCCAGCCACTGAAATAAAACTCTTTCAAGCATGGCTCATAAAGTGCCTTGTGGCTTAAGTGATAACACACTTAGGATCTAGATTGGCGGTGATATTGCATGCCTTTACTCAAGGTAATTTATTCAACCTGTTGCCAGTACTGAGGTAGATTTAAAAGGCTTTCACTTTACCTTATAATCTGTTTTCTGCTAAATCATGCAGAAACTAGCCTGAGGTCACGTTATAAAAATAATTTATTTGCTATGAAGTTGGGTTTTGCAGAAATTGCATTCTCTGTGCGTCTCTTCATGAATGTGGCTAGAGAAGGTTCATAGACGGCTATGGAGAATTGTCCAACATGTCTGCTCATAAATTAGCTGCTTGTAAAGCAAAGCAGAATTTTTAGAAAGGATGAGACCTAAGCTTGTTTGATGGGAAGGTGTCTGGGGCTGTTCAAAGAAGAGAGAAGAGAGAATTGAAAGGGGGGAAGGAAGTGAGACAATGTAGGGACAAATATGGAGTGTCTTTACCTCTGTGTTTGAGAGAGGGGTCAATCTCAATATTTCTGTGCTTTTCTTTCCTTTTCTATCTTTTCATCATGCCACTGAGAAGGAGGCTGTGTCGTTACAGAAGGAAATTAATGCTAGAAAACTCTAGAGCAGTTCTAAATGTTTATATTAAAGATTGTGTACTGCTAAGTCTCCTTCTGGGTGCTGAACAGCATTCAACAGCAATGTTTTGTAAGAGAAAAGGGAAAATGCATATATTTTTCTTTCCTTTAGGAGTACTTTATCAGTGCAAATGGTTTTGGTACCCTTCATAGTGCTGAAGAAGCAAACATTATTCATTGCGGCCCAGAAGGCCAACCGCATCCTGGGCTGCATCAAGAGGAGCGTGGCCAGCAGGTCGAGAGAGGTGATTCTTCCCCTCTACTCTGCCCTCGTGAGACCTCACCTGGAGTACTGCGTCCAGTTCTGGAGCCCCCAACATAAGAAGGACATGGACCAGTTGGAGAGGGTCCAGAGGAGGGCCACGAAGATGATAAGGGGGCTGGAGCACCTTTCCTCTGAGGACAGGCTGAAAGAGTTGGGGCTGTTCAGCCTGGAGAAGAGGAGGCTCCGGGGTGACCTTATAGCGGTCTTCCAGTACCTCAAGGGGGCCTACAAGAAAGATGGGGAGAGGCTGTTCAGGAGGGCCTGTTGTGATAGGACAAGGGGTAATGGTTTTAAAATAGAGGGAGGTAGATTCAGGTTGGATATTAGGAAAAAATTTTTTACCATGAGAGTTGTAGAGCACTGGAACAGGTTGCCCAGAGAGGTGGTGGATGCTCCATCCCTGGAGACGTTCAAGGCCAGGTTGGACGAGTCCCTGAGCAACCTGATCTAGTTGGAGATATCCCTGTTTGTTGCAGGGGGGTTGGACTAGATGACCTTTGAAGGTCCCTTCCAGCCCTAACCATTCTATGATTCTATGATTCTATGAGAGCGCTTGCTTTCCTTCAGTGTGAAATATATTGTTCTGACCTTAAAAATACCAGATTTAGTGTAGGCAGAGGCAAGCGTTTTTGCTAAAATGGGGCAACATTTGTATAATGTCTTTATTCCTTGATATTAAAATGTAACTTTAATTTGGGAGGAATATTGACTTTTCTCTGAAAATGTGTCTGGCTTACTCAGAAATATCGATTTGTTGCCTTGTCTTCTAGGTCTCTGTACAATAAAATATCTCTAGAAAGTCATGTGGCAACTTCCTAAGTGAATAGGAGTTGTTTTGAAGATTCAAAGAGAAATGCATTTGTGGTGTCATTGCATAGGGGCGTACTGAGTGGCAGCTTTCGCCGCACACTGAAGCACCCCGTCTGCTTTGTTCTGAATACCATTATTTTCCCTCTTTCGAGGGGCCTCTTTTGTCTTAGTTTGAAATGGCTGTTTGATGAATGACATGATAGTAAATGTCCCTTAGTCATTTAGCTGATTGTTCATGAACCTTTAAATGAAGCTTATTGGGGTGTGGATAGTAGTCTTCGATACTTTCATAACTGTGTCCGTAGTCCTCCAAAGGAAAAGAACAGTGGGAATAAGTCAACGCTGATGAAAAGTGAGGATAACCTGTGCTCTGCTAAAGATCATGTTCTCTTGCTAATCAGCTTAGTTTCCACTTCCTTTGAAACTGTTTAATTCTGTACAAGAGTGCCATGAAGAAAATTTTAATCTGGAAAGCAGAAGAGAATAATACACTGTGACTTACTTAATGCTGACTTCAAACTATAAAAAAGTTTTCCCCAAAAATTAAATAAATTATTGACAATCAGAGGACAGTGTAGCCAATAACCTGTGTGATTAAAAGTACTCAGGTGAAACGTTTATTCAGCAGTTGTTCCTGCTTTTCCGTTTCATGTTCAAGGACTTAGATACATACAGCTCTAGGTGAATATTCTGTTGCTGTTAAGTTTCCTAGATGAATTATGAGAATCCAAGATGATGCTTTCTAGCGTTTCAGACAAAGTATGTCGTCTGGGACACTGAAACATCAGCACTGTATAGAATGTCATGGAAGTCTGATCCTCCAAGTAACTTGATCGCAAACAAATGTCTATTAAAGACATTAAACTTGGTTTTGCTTTGTTATTTAATCTTACTGCTTTAATAATGTGCTCTTGATTAATCAGTGTTTATTGCCATTCAGGAGGATATATGCCTCCAGAAATATCACTTCAATATTGAGGAAGCAACAATTTGTTGTGTTTTCATGCTGCAATATTTGAGAGACACTGTGTGCTGTTCAGAACACAATTTCTCGATCAGAACTCAGTTTCCCTGTTCCATATCCACATTCTCTGTTTCATCCAAGGGCTGTGGCTATTTACCTGTTTCCCTAGACATGGTTGGAGAGGCCTTATATCAAGTGATGTAAAAGAAAACCACTTTTCCACATTATTTAGAGAGCGAAACCACAATGTCTCAAGTCCTTTTCTCTTCCCTCATTTCCAAGAATAGGCACAACAGCCTGGACTACCTTTGCTCTGTGCTGGTGTCCTTCCTGCTGTTTACAAGCATTTTGCTTACATTGCTCTGAGTTGCATAGGTGTCCAGTATATCTAGTGCATGTACAGGGCAATATCTTGCAAAACTGTTAGTTCTGCAGAGCTTTATAACCATTTATATCTTGGAATCAGCTTTGAGACAAACTTCCCAGAGAAGGATGATACTGAGGAGACAGCAGGTCAGTTTCTTGAGCAGAGGCTCCTCCTGGATACTGATTTACAAAGAATAGAAAACAGGGTCCTTATTTCTCTCTTTATTTCAAGGACTGATCAGCAAGTCAATTTTCATGTGATTTTTGTAGCTTTTTAACCTCTTCAGACGAAATACAACACAGTGTTTGCATCGCACTTCTGGGATGGAAACACCTGGTTTTCATTTGGAAATGACATGAGAAGCCCTAATTCTGTGTTTAATTTCAAATGAAATCCATGTGGCAGTAATGCATAGCAGCACTGTGCTGGGTCCTGCTTACAATGAACACCTCTAACTGAATTGAATGATGAACACTCCCCCTTTCTTCCCTTCCCCTACAGCTCCCCCAATTTCAAAGTACTAACATGAATAAAGAGTTGGCATGAAATGAGGGCAAGAACCCCTTCCAAACAGCATGCTCTGGAGCTTCTGGATTAAGAAACCTTGTAGCTTTAGCTGTTGCTATGATGCATGTCAAGCAGTAATCAACTTCACTGCAGAGGAGAAAAGAGGCAAAAAGTAGGGGGAGCGCACTAGAAAAAACAGAAAAGGAAATGTTGATAAGTGTAAGATGAAGAGATCTTCAGCTGCTGGGATAAACCCTGTAGACTGGGTTATTCGAGAGTGTATACCACCTGGTGAGTGCCCTGGGAGAAGACTGCAGAGGCAGGGAGCAATCCTCTTACTTTGTCTTCATTTTTAAGATAGTACAGGCTCTGGATATTCTCCTTGAGACTGCTTCTAACCACGTGGAAAGCTGCCTTTTCTCTAGTTGCTACCTGCAGACTGAGTTTGCCAGCTTCTTGGGGATTTAGGGTAAAGCCAAGCTGTCTCTGATGGTGAATTGCCCCTCTAAATGTAGATAAAATAATCTAAATTTTGACTTCTCTAGTGCCTTCCCACAATTTCCTTTTACTGGTAAGATGAGAGCCACGTTGTTCTTGGGAAGGAATAGTAATGCAGCTTACTTTTTGCAACTGAGGATACACAGTGTACACTCCCAGAAACAACTACAATACACACAGGTAAATGCAACAACAATGGGAATGCCTTGAAGCAGTTGAAGGATTTCTGGCCCATGTGAAACATCTGGACTGGGGTCTTTTGAAGTTGAAGAACTTGTTTCTACTGACAAAACCAATGTTGTCAC
The DNA here is from genome assembly GCF_009769465.1 of Tauraco erythrolophus. Lineage (NCBI taxonomy): Eukaryota > Metazoa > Chordata > Aves > Musophagiformes > Musophagidae > Tauraco > Tauraco erythrolophus. The sequence goes on along the minus strand of NC_141496.1, from coordinate 45,558,749 downwards.
TGTCCTTTCCTTAGACAAGACTGAAAGACAAACTAAGAGAAATTCTGCTGTGTCAAAACCCCTTGGACAAAGTCTGGACAAAAGCATTCCCTGAAACTTTTGACCAATGGGTTGTTAAGTCTCTCAGATGCAGAAGCGTTAGCTACATCTTGACCCACCCAGCACTGTTACACACTGCACAAAGTGACCTCCAAGCGAGCCTCACCTTTGGTTCTCTTTTCAGTTTTCATTCTAAGATCAGCCACAGCCCTGGTACTGCTGGTTGGCAAAGCTGTGCACTGTGCACATAATAAAAAAAATCTGGTGGGATGAAAAATCAGGAAGTGAAATACTCTTCTGCACGTGAGGCCTCTTGATTTCTAACCACTCACTCATTCCTATCTGTTTTAATGGGGTAGTAATTGAGTGAGAATGTTTCTTCCCAAATCTAGCAGACTGTACAGAGGTGGGAACAGTGGCTCATTCCTTCAGCTTATCCAAGTCCTGAGAAGGTCTCCAGCCTTTCTCCAATGCTGACGCTCCTCTGATGATAGTTTTCTTCCAACTTGCCTGCGTGCTTGGCATTGTGCTGCCACAGCATCTATGTGGCTGTTGGTGTTATACCTGTGTATTCTGACTTGACTTGCAGTACATTTAAAACTGGATTGAGCACAGCTCTGGAAATTTACTAGGGCACAGCTCTGGAAATGTACTGTCAGGATAAACTCTTGAGCTTGCTGAGATAGCCTAACTGATCTCTTCCATCTTTCAACTTCCGTCACCTATTAGAAGTCCCTTTGCTTTTAATAATTACCCTCTCACTTTGCTTAATTTGCAGCCATTAGTGGCTTTTAGACAGCTGATAGAATGAAATATCAAATACTTTTCATGTGAAGCCTAACTAACTGATGCAATCAACAAATGGCTGTATACCCATCCAAGTCTTTTACCATTGCAGTTTTGATCACTGTGCAATTAAAGTGCTCCCATCTGAGATTTTCACTTCCTTTCTGGATGCCTTCATCTATTCATTTTCACAGGAGTACAGTGACCACTGCTGTTTAGCACATAAAACAATTTCAGGCAAGGCTGCCCTCTTATAACCTTCCGTGTGCTTACAAAAGGTACTTGAAAGGCAAATCGGTCCAGCAGTGAACTGAAGAGCAAACTGTCAATGTTGCTGTCTCTATTCTCTGTGCTCCCTTGCCTTCTTTATCAAGGAACAGACCATTTCCATTCAACCACTCCTGACTTTTTGCTGTCAAACAAAGCACGAAATTGGAAGACCTTTAGCCTCTATGACTAAAAATAAGTAAATTTGTACTTAAAACCCCCATTCATAGGCTTTACATGATCTTCTTTTGGGGGACAGGAAATAAGAGTCTGATATTTGAGAAAACACTTTAGTAGCTAGGTATAGAAATTCCCTCTCTAATTAACCTGTCAGAGGAAAGCGGCTTCAGTATTTAGAAGTGATTTGTCTCTGTAATGTAACCAAGCTGTTAAATTTGTAAGTGCTCACATGGCAGATGGATGAGCGTCTTGTGAATTTGAGCAAATGTTATCTGCTTAGGAGACATAAAAAAATAATTGCAAACTCTAGCTCCAAGCTGCAAAGGAAAGTGAGAATTTTAATATATAGGAACACCATAAAGCTTTCTACACACACATAAACTCTCCCTTTGAGCACTGGGGCATGGCGTCAGAGGCCTTCTGAGAAAAAACAGATTTCTGAAAGGCAGGAGGTGAGCTACTCTTCAGCAAAACTGTGGTTTTATAGACATTCTCAAAATCACATAATGAGAAGCAGTTTGTTTTTCTGGAAGTAACTCAGTTATTTTGCTTTCATGCTAAGAAGTTCCAGATATCTGCAATGAGATTATTTTTCTTTCCCCTACCCCCCTATTTCTTATTGCATATGAAATGTTCTCGAAAGTCTTTTCAGAGCTGAAATAGATTTAGTCCCAATTTTAAGCCCCTTTACTTTACATGAGACAACCTGGTCTGCCTTCCAGCCTAAGGCTGAATAGAGCAATGAGTGCCGCGTGGGTGGAGCCACAAAATATTCGGTCAGACTCCCTGCATATGTACTAGACCACCCACGAGGAGATTACTGCATGAGCAAGGCTTCAGATTGCAAGAGACAGCTCCTGGTAGGACTCTGCAGTGCTGCTACACAAAGGCAGACATGCTCAAGGGAAAAATAGATGACTTGCACTCCATCCAAGACACATAGATGCACACGCTGAAACAGCTGCACATGAAACTTCTTCCTCCAGCAGCTTCAGCTATTGACGCAAGTAAAGGCTGACATCTGCTTAATGAAAGGTGGTCTGATGGATGTCCCCGCAGAATGGCCACAAACAACGTGCATGCAAATACAGATGTGAAATGGTCAGTTAGACAGGGACAAGGTATTGGATGCTTATAACTGGCCTCTTTTTAAATAGTCCAACTTTTGGAGGGGTCTTCCTCTTGCCTTGAAACTTTTTTTTTAAAAACTAATTCCAAGTAGACGGTTGGGCATGAACTTGACTAGAAAATATTTAATCCAGTGCTGGTTCTGTGCACAAGTTGGGTGGTTCTTTTGTGGTGGTTCTTTTTGCCCCTAGCATCTTCTGCTTCCTAACCTACCTGAACTGACTGTCCCCAGTCTGCTCCAGCTCTCTCTTCATACACACCTAACATTCCAAAGAGGTTTAGCGAACGAAAAAGGGAAAAAAGTCTCTACAGCTGAAAAGTATTTTGGCAGTACTGACAGATAGATGTTGGGAAACTCTAAACACTATAGAAATGACATCTGAATGTTGGTGCTCTCATTTTTAACTTCCATTTATCTTTTAAGCTGTTTTACCAATAAGCCTTACATTGAAGGCATAATGCGAAGTCCATCAGTTACACTCAAGTGCTCTCCAAGTCCTGGAAGACATGAAGGTGCCTGTAGTGTTCATTAGCTATTGCTGAGGTGAAAGGTGGAGATACACATTCAGTCTGTGTCCTAGCCCTGCCCCATCTCCATTAAAACTGGCAGCCTAGGCGTATCAGAGACACTAAGTCTCTGTAGCATCACTTTTCTTGGAGCTCTGCTTTCCGCCATCAACTTACGTGTTTCCCTAACCCATCCAAAGATGTTTCAACTATTCAATTTCCCATCCTTTTGAAGGATGTCATCGTGCCATTAGTCTGATTTTGGGCGCATTGTATATGCGTTTGGTGACTGAACCCACAACCTTACAAGTAAATTAGAAACTGGCAGAAGAGCAAAGTAGGTTTAGTATGTGAAATAACTGTGTGAAGTCCTGTCCATTTTCCCTGGTGACAGTCAGGGGAGACCTTTCAGGCTCTGCATGCCAGTGTACTTTTAGTAGAGTCAGTCGAAGAAGGTGTGTAAACAACTTAGTATCTGAACACAGCTTCTTGGAAAGCAGAGCAATCTGGGCAAGCCTGGCTGGACTCCACCAGAGAACACACAATGCAGCCAGTGTATTTTTCCAGGAATGCTGGAAACTCGCTCTCAATGCCCTGCTGTTTGCCTGCATCTCTCTTGGTGACCCTGTGCTAACACTTGCAGTGCTGCATGGCCATGAACTTGGTGCTGCTGTGTGTTTTGGGTGGGATGTTTTAGGGAATCTGGAAGGCAAGGAGAATGAAGAATTGCTTGCTCAGTTATTACTGTGATGAGGGTGGGAATTTTAGCTGTAGGTATAGTGACTAACACCTCAGCTCCTCCACAATACGTTGTCTTGTTAACATCTTCTTTTTTTTTTTTTTTTTCCTGTAAATTACGGGTTAGACTCCACAACGGCTGGGGGAATGTGGAGCATTTGAACAGCAGAGGGAGTGACACCGTCCAAGAGGGGCTGACCACTTCATCACTATTCTTCCTCTGCTCTGAGAATTCGTTTGCTAATGACCCATTCAGAAACATATGCTGCACTAGCTCTGCTTCCCAGGAGCCAGTAAGTCATTCTGTCTTCAATCACCTGCTCGGAAAGAAAGGTGCCTTACTCATAGATGCCCGTGTTCAATGCCACAGGTGATTAAATACAGTTGAGAAGCTATAATTTAAGTCAGATTTATCACTAAGTAGTTAGAGGACAAATTTTGTGATACACAGAATAATGCCTTATGCTAAGAAGAGACAGCAAAATACACCTCACTATTACTTGTTTTCACAAGTCTAGTAGTGGGATGGGGCACTACTTGTTATAGTGACAGGCCCACAAGTTAACATTTTCCTTGCTTTCACACAGCGTTTTTTTTCTTGTAAGGAAATGTTGAGACAGGCAGATGAGGTGCTCTAGTTTTAGGACTCTTTCTCCCTCAAGAGATTGACCTTCAGCAGGCTGTATAACCTGAATGCCCAGTTTCACAGAAGTTTGCATGACTTCTGGCTCCTGTTGGTCTCAGGATACCAGCAGCAGCTCGGTGTCTTCCCTCTACAAATGTATACTCCTGTACTTTGGGCTGTGTTTTGAACACTTTTTGGATGCTTTCTGTAAATTGACAATTAACCTGACTAGGAGAAAAGAATCTCCATGAGTTCTTGTGAAGATGTTTTCCATTTTGAGCTAATTCCAATAGTTATTCAACTAGATAGTCCTAGTAGATGGGTTTTAAAGTTAAGTAATATAAACAGTGTGTGATGGGATTTTCTTTTTGTATAGAATATCCTTCAGAAAACCAAATTATCTTTTGATTCATATTGGGCTACTGCATACCATTAGTATTGGTGCGTAATACTACACAAGAAAAGAATTGAATGAAAGTCTCATTTAGTCTCTGTGCTTACGTGTGTGCTTAGTTATCAGTGATTCGCTGCTTGAAACTTTTCTTTCAAAATGTGTCTTGATGGAAGATCGTTGCTTTGATAAAATAAGAGTTATCACTGTTGTGATGACTCTCTCTTTTTTTTTTTTTTTCCCCTTCTCTCTTCTAAGGAATACAGATGTCCCCACGCAATAATATTTTGTTTTAAAAGTGCTGTTGTCGTGGTTTTCCAGTCCTGTATTTCTATACCAGACTATTCCCAGCTAGCTTGCAGTTACTGTTGCACACATCTCTATACCCCTGCACTAAACTCTCTCTCCTGTGACAATAATATGTCGTCTAAAGGGATAATAATCTATCAGCAAAATTCTGAGTCCATCCTTTTGCTCAGGCAGTGTACTCTTACGTGAAGTCTGGGTGTTCAAAGTTAAGCACATTCAAGAAATTTGACTTGGAGTTCTGCAGTCTGATGTGCAGACTGTCAGCCCTGAAGTGAATTGCTTTGTTTTCTTCAGTGGTTTGGTTTAGACATTAAATATTAACCATGACCTGCAGGGATTACAGAATCTTTAACCCCAAAGCAATAAAATACTCCATTTCCTTCTATCTCAAGCAGTGCATACCTACAAAGCCTGTGTAATTTAGCTGAGCATATGGAGACTATCATCAAGTGGAACACTGGATATTTGGTAATTCATTTTCTGATACCATGTCCTTGTATAAAAGCCATAGCAGGCATTATGCCATTGTTCTTTTCTTTGGTTTTCCATAACTGTGAAGATTTTCCAACTTCTAAACTTGCTAGATGAAGTTGACCCTTGCTGGCCTTGAGCTTCATGTTCATGCTTGCCACCCAAGCAAATCGTGCAGTAATCGCCCTGCAATGCAATTCTGATTATTTTTCATCCCCTCCTCAAAACTTTCATGGTAGAGTAAACTTCAAAGGAATATTCCAGTCAGCTGAATGGGAAGTATAGCTTCTAAATATCATAAACCAATTTTATTCTTGGTCTAAATACTCAGTTTCAGAGGGTCTTTGTCACTGACAGCAGTTTGTTGCTTCCACAGTTAAGTCCACAAAGTTACATGAGGATACCAAAATATGTTGTAAATTAAAAACTTGGTAATTACAATGGTTAGCATTTCTTGTTTTATAATTGGCATTGGTGCATAGAAATTGTTCAGACCAGTGGGCCATCGTGTCTCATATCCTAACCTTGGCACTGGCAGCTGCTTTAGGGGACGTTTAAGAAAAGTGTGGTGTATAGTTACAGAATAGTTGAAGATTATGATTGTAGTGTGATACAGTAACATTAATAATTACAGAATTTCATTCTTCCAAATCTTGCATTCTTTTACTGAGGACTTGATTTTTGTGCTTTTCAAATTTTCTTTAATTTGTATCTACAAATTTTTACATATGCTGCCAACGTTCACCAACAGCTGAGCAAATAAGACCAATTTTCTCCTCTGTGACTTAAAACCTTCCAGAAAGTCAAATCGATACTATTATTTCCTCATCTGCCATGTTTTGATGTGGAAAATCTTCCATGAAATTTTCTACCTCTCTGAATCTCTACACAAAAAATAAATGGAAAAGTAATTCCTTGAGAACTTAGTGGAAATAGGTCTTCCATTTATTTTCTTCAAATTATGTGAAATAAGTGTAAGTGAAGGCTTTTGAAGAGCTTCCTGTTCAGTGGCATAACTGCATGGAGTTAATCATAGTCTACACCTCTGCTGAGGCATTGGTGCTTGCTGTTGCTTCCCAGTTTACTTTCTTCACTAAATAAATAAAATATGACTGTCTTGCTGTGCAGAGAACTTTTATTTCTTTTCATTTGAATACACCTGGAAAGGAAGATTTTTTTGACAACTATAAAACAAGTGCCATAGGTTGAAATATGCAAACAAATGATATCATAAGTATAAAGAGTCAAAAAAAAAAGAAAAAAAGAAAAAAATGTAGTTGTAGGGTCTTAGGAATGCTTTAAAAACTTTATATTCTGTCAGGTGTCATTGTTAAAGCCTTGATGTTTTCTGTAACTTTCCCATGTGTAGTTTAAGCAACAGCTATTAATGGTGAAATTATTTTTGATGGCAGTTGAGCTTGAGCAGAGCACTTGCTTTCAAAGTTAAACCTAAACTTTTCCTTTTGTACTATGACCCATCCTTTCCTCCCCACTTCTTCAGTTCTTGATATAGATGTTTTTGCTGAGATAATTACAATTTATTTGTAAAATTGGTCATTCCTCTTAATAATTCATGCATACCACCCAGATTTTATATAAATTCAAAACTAGAGGTCAAGCCTAATTCCAGTGAGAGAATAATAATGACTGTGTATCAAAGAATTCTGAACAAAAAAAGCAGAGATCTGGGTATTATTCTGTAGATGTTTAGAGGACTGTTCTAAGCCAGATGGTTGTGTTTCCCTACCATCTGCCTTACTCTATTTTTTTAATGTTTGTTGCCAAAAATCTCCTGTACTGATCATAATTATAAACCTGTTAGGAGGGAAAAAAAAAGAATGGGAAGGGAGCCAGAATGAGTTCTAGGTGTCTGAAACACCTAAAAACATTGAGTCACTTTTTGACACGCCTATATATAGCTGTAGAAGCTTGAATGAAATAGCGTGCATAATATTTAGCTCATCAGTGAGGGTACCACAAATTAGAACACTCTGGAACAAAATTAATTCCTCTACAAAGAGAAGTGGGAGGCGACACAAGGAGGAGCCTGAGGAACTGTAGGTGTGCTCAGAGTTTCCTTTAATGATGAAATCACACTGTTTACCAGCCTGTTGCTGGTCAGGGTCAGAGTCTATCTTCTGTTAGCATTGTTGTACAAGTGGTGCAGTGTGCCCTAAAGCTAGTAAGAGAGCTGTTGAGATGGCTATTGCAGGGTAAAGAGAATCCTATGAGGACCTGGAACCAGCAGATGACCTCTCCCTGCAACCAATGTAGGGATCTGGGTGAAGTAAATAGGCTATTGTTTGTATTACTGAGCTATCCCAAGAAAGTGAGACTAGTGAAGCGCTAGGCCACCCTTCGGTACCTCCTTGGCCAAACCTAGTGAGAGCCCTCTTGACTTCTTTAGTCAAATTCCAGGAGAATAATGTCACATGAAAAGATGGACTTCCTTCCCCTTACCTCTGGGATTGTGTGGAAATAAATTAGCAAGGAGGAGAAAGGCAAAAATGCTATCTGAGATTATTCGGCCAAAGCTACAAGAGAAAGAAGCCTTCTTCCAAAATCCCTGTTGGGTCTGGTCTCTTCACTGAGAAAGCTGGTCTTATATTTGGAAGCAAACCAAGATGTAATGTCTCTCACCAGCTAGATGTAGCCAAGGCGCTTAATTCTGCGTGCACAACAGAAGCTTGGCAATAGTCTGTCCTTTAAGACACAAAGGACACCTCTGCTGCCTGGAGCTTCCCTGGAAGACATCAAACAAGAGCTATCAGACAAAATTCTGGGTTTGTTTCCTCTCCTGGCAGCTGGCATGAGTTTTCATACTTGTGTTCCCAAAAAACTATCATGAAATTTATCATCTATTCTGTTTTGCACATGTACCGTGTTAGTCACATTGCAGAGACATACGTTTGTCCACAGCCTGTCACTTACTTAAGTTGTGTCAGCTTTTGCTTTTCCAGGACTGAAAAGTACAGGTTACACTGAAGTGGTTTCCTTTGTTGAATGAATGGTCAAAGGCAGAAGTTGCCAGTCCTCGTAGCGCTTGGTAGCCATTATGAAAGATGCCCAGTTTTCCATTCTGGAAGGAAACTACATAAATTACTCAAGAGAAGGCTGGAACCGTTTGTCATTTTTAGACCATTTTACTGTTTTGTGCTGCAGTTGCACATTGTACATGCTGGATCAGAAGCCTGACAGAGGCATTGCCACAATATGCGTGTATGCCTGATGGGACACTGGTGCTTGGGAGGTTTGCTACCGCTGCTGCCAATTCTGAGTTTCTCAGACATTTGAGTGATCTGCTTCTACTTGGCTTTACTCCATTTTTCAGGTTTACTCAGAAAAAATATTCCCCAAGGTCAAAACAGCAAGGGCAGTTGTTTCAGAGGTAAGGGGGGAAGAATAATTGCCTTCTTCTGCAGTGTGACCTGCAGATCGGTTTCTAGGCACCTTATTAATTGTGTGTTCCTGCAGGGTTCCATGGTTTGGGTCTTGCTCCAGTCCTCTTATGATATCAGCGTACAATTGAGGCTATTGGTTCTATAGTACTGTCTCTGTCTGTTTTGGGAGAATGTAATTTGCCACTTGTTAGTATAAAGGAAGTATGGGGAACTTTTCTTGTGACTCTTTCCAGAAGGAACATCTAGCACACAATTCCTTGTTGGTGCATGAAATGAAACTTGTTCAAACAGGCAAGTCCTTTCATTCCTATATTTCTGTACTGCTGACTGTATCTATCAATAGAAAACTCTTCCTAATATGTGTTCTGAAATTCTTGTGACACCTAAAGAATGGTTTATTTCTCTCCTTATGACTTCTGCAGGTCATTCTGATAAAAAAAGAGTTTGGGAAGGTGGTTTTACCCACAAGGTTGTGTAATTGCAAATAGCACATCGTGTGACTGCAGTCTTGTGGGAGAGAGAAACAATTTCCCAGAGGTGTCAATTCTGTTCCAGAGAACTATAAAGTACCCAGTGAGCATGAATTCAGGTTATTCTGTAGGCTGGAACAACAAGTGTTCGGGTGATTTCCAACCCCCCCCCCCACCTGCCTCCTTTTGTAATCCAATTAATTGGGTTTCATAATTGTCCAACAGAATAATTATTCGTCATGCTAGTTGTGAAGCTCAATTAGGATTATAACTGAGGTGTTGTAGTACTCTAGCACTGAGTCAGAAAAAAAAAAAAAAATTTGGATGAGGGGAAGGGGTTTCTTTGAAATAAGGGAAGCTCATTAAACCCCTGTGCTCTCTAACTGCATATTTGTTATTGTATATGACCAGTCTCCCAGCAAGGTCCAGTGTGTAATGTTCCTTCCATCCATCAGGTTTACATCTCCTCCTGTGAAAATACAGTTGGGCAGTAGTCTGCTCCTTGTGACCTTCACATACCCTTCCTGTATGACAGTGATGTGGTAGGGCCAGGCACAAGTGAGCTATTGTCCTTGCTTGCTGGATGAGTCCTTCCCATCAGAGCATGGCGCGGGGCTTTGCTGACTGCCAAAACTGCCCTTCCCCAATACCTCCTTTCCCCCTGTTTAAAAATAAAAAGCACCGGGATTCAATATTTTCATAACTTTTGGGACCTCTTGCTTGGAGAGGAAGGGGGAAGGAGGGGGTATGCAGAGCAGCCACAGCAAGCAGGTTCTTGCGTCTCGATTCATCCCTTGGAGCTTCTTTCACTGGGTAGACCTGAACAAGCCGTCACTGCCGTGCAAGCTTTTCCCTGGTAGGAAAAGTGTCTCCCCTGCTCCATATGGCAGACATGAAAGAAGCTGGGGTCAGGGTGAGTGGGTGAGGTTGCCAGTAGACTGCTGGGGTCACAGACTGTCTGGGAAGCGAGCAGCAAGTCTGGTGCTCACTTTTTTATGTTTCTGTGTTCAAAGACCGAAAACCCAGGGGATCCCAAACTTCCTGGTCCTTTGAACTTCCAGATCGGTGGGGATACTGGATGAAATCTTAGCTCCTCTTTAATTTCAATGGAATCAGAGTTTTCATTTGTTAGGGGTGAGTAAACTAAGGGAATAGTTCTGGTTTTTTGACTATTAAAATACTTCCTAAATTTATAAGAGTACGGCAGCAGAACCTTTTCTCTCACCGCTAGTCCAGCTAACTTACATCAGCCTGCAGTGATCTACACCCACAGCTAACAAATGGTATGCACCTGAGGTATTTTTCATATCCCAATGGCTTGCTGTTTCTTTTCCAGAAGTTTATTTCAATTTCCACACTGCACACTTACTGCTTCTCTTCTCCAGATACTTTACAAAATCAGGGAAATACTCTCTTTGCAACACCATAGCAAAGACATGTTTATCCCTGATTTTCTACCATGCGTGTAAAGATACTGCATATTTAGAATAACTAGTGCTATTAGAGAAAAAACAGGGCAAGTATATGTTGTACAATTCAAAACCTCATGTGTTTGAACAAATATTAATAGATTTTCTTCAGGCTACCAAAAAATTACTTTTGTCATCTGTAATTAGTTTCTCTAAGTAACAGTTTATCTGAAATGTTGAAATGTGTTCAAGAAATACATTACTAAAGAATGCTACTTTATGTAACATAGATCAAAATGGCACTCTATTTTTTTTATGTTGTTCTTGTCCAATGGGTGAAAACAACTTCAAGTTCTTCAGAGAAGAAACTGTCGCTTTGTTTGTTCAGAGCTGATATAACAGATGACTTGGTGACTGAGATCATAGAATCATAGAATGGTTTGGGTTGGAAAGGACCTTAAAGATCGTCTAGTTCCAACCCCACTGCCATGGGCAGGGACACCTTCCACTACACAAGCTTGCTTAAAACCTCGTCCAGCATGGCCTTGAACACTTTTCAGGGATGGAGCATTCACAACACCTCTGGGCAACCTGTTCCAGGACCTCTCCACTGTCAATGTAAAAAATTTATTCCTTATATCTTTCAGTTTAAAGCCATTGCCCCTTGACTTATCACCATATACCCTTGTAAAAAGTCCCTCTCCAGCTTTCTTGTAGGCCCTCTTTAGGTACTGGAAAGCTGCTAGAAGATCTCCCCTGAGTTGTCTCTTCTCCAGGCTGAACAGCCCCAACTCTCTCAGCCTGTTTTCACAGGAGAGGTGCTCCAGCCCTCAGATCATCTTGGTGGCCCTCTGGACCCACTTCAATGAGTCCATGTCCTTCTTATGTTGAGGGCCTCCGAGCTGAACACAGTATTCCAGGTGGGGTCTCACAAGAGCAGAGTAGAGGGGCAGAATCACCTCCCTCGACCAGCTGGGCACGCTTCTTTGGATGCAGCCCAGGATACGGTTGGCTTTCTGAGCTGCAAGTGCATATTTCTGGCTTATTTCTGCACCTCATCTTGAAATATAAATAGGTATTTTCTAAAAGCCCTATGTGTTTCTATAGAAGCACTTGAGCCACTGGACTTACATGATGGTTATCTAACCTGACTATCCTACTGAAACTATCGTGAACCATACCACAGCTTTCATGCACTCCCAGAGGATGAAGGCCCAGTATTTTGTCATTCTGGAAAAAAACAAATCAAGGTTTTGCTAAAATTGCCTTGAGATTGAAGAAATGATATACAAAGGGTTTTATACCAGTGTAATTTCAGAGCGAGTTTGGAGCTGTTGGTGATTTGTCATTCATTCATTGCACAATAACTACTTGGTATAAGTAAACAAATAAATAACATAATGAAATCATAAGGGAACTCAGAGGTTACGAACCTAACCCTGAGGTTATGAGCCTAATGACTTCTGGAGCCACTGTAGAAAAAAAACCTGTGAAATAGGACTATGTAGTTTGTTTTCTTCAGCTTTGTGAGACTTGCATGTCTAATTCAAGTCTTTCTTTGTTGAAGACAAAATCTGTGAAACAGATCAGGGCAGCCCTGGTACATCATGGTTCACCTGATTTCGAAAGGTGAGTAGCCCAGTGTAGCAGTCGTACTGGTTCACTCATGCAGTGAGTATTAATTAATGTGTGAGAACGCATTAACCTAGTAGATGGAGTTGTTCATTTTGTAGGAAACCGGCAAAATCATATAAAAGAATTATCTGTGTATAGAGTCTATCTAATGCACCAAAGAGCCTTTTGTAAAACACAAGCCTTATTTCTAATCCCATGATTCTCTTTCTCTCGAATCATTGCTGGACAGTGTCCTTAATTGTATGTGGTCTCAAGAAATAGGAAACAGATACCATTGAGAAAGTTTCTCCTCTTTCTACTGTTGAAAATATAGAATCTAACTATAGGGTTGAAGTAAAAATAGCAGCGTACCAAGGGCCATGAATGCAGTCATTCTCTGTGAATGAATATAACTGTGTTTTCTTTATGGCACAAGAGCAAGTGAGCAGTGTTTAGCTAACTATGGCAGTAATAAATATATTTATTCCCTGTGTTGCGGGCTATGTTACGTCAGGTGTTTGCAGGGAAAAAAAAGTCTGTCTTTTTTTTAAAAAAGGAAACTACAAATAAGAATGGCAAGTGCTGGTATAAAGCAAAAAGAGAAAAAGACAACTTTTTTTCTATGGTATTTTACAGCTTAGAAAGGAGCATTTTGTAAGTTTGTTCTGCAACCAGAGTTTTAACTAAAAATCAGAAAGTATACAGATTCTGTCCTTCGTCTCCTTAGTGCAAATCCAGAATGATCATTTACTGTCAATGGGACCACTGTGACATTTGCACTAAAATAAATGATTTGTAGCCACCAGCCTGCTGACAGGCACGTTAAATTTCAAGGATTCCACATGGTTCCACTGGGATCACAAGTAGATTGTGACAAAGTCTGTGCCCATCTTTCTTTGTGGAGACCAAGGCTTGGGACTTTTTCCTTCCCTCATGTCATTAGGGTAATATGGAGCAGTGGCAGGCAGGGTGACACCAGACCACTGGTGGGTCAGCCACAACTGTGCCTCATGAGGCTGTGTCCTCCACCAGCTCTTTGAGGTTTGACCATGACCCTGCTCCTCTGGGGCCACTTCCCTAAGTCCTGAGGGATCCTTTGCTACTGACTCCTAGCAGTACCGGTTTGCAGAGGTTAGGTTTATGTGAGCAAAGATGGAGAATGAGAAGACGCTTTGGGTCACTGTATGAGAGGCGTTGTCAAGACTGAGATTGCTTCTGACATTTAGTTTGAAGGATTTACCAGCATGTTAGGCAGCACTTCAGTCATCTTCTCCGAGAAATCTTTTCAACTTAGGTGGCCTATGAGGTCATCCAGATGTGCTAGCCTCTGGATTTGCAGGCTAGTTGGTTGCCTTAAAATTATATTATGCCAGAGATTGAAATCTCTGGCCAAGAAGGTTTCTTGAAAGAAGGTGGCTGTTCTGCTTTCATCTCTGTGAAGCACAGCTCTAGGCATGTAGAGGAAATAGAGGATTTGCACAGATGGTTGCTCTAACATACCAGCAAACGGGTCCTGTCCTACAGTGTACCTTTATCTACCTTGTGGTGTTTCAAGACAAGATTTTTACACTCAAAATCCATGCAGTCTTTATACTGCAGCTGAGCAAACACAACCATAATCTTTTCCACATTGTCAGAATGACAGAGATGAAAATGTCTGTTTAGTGCATCTTACTAAAATATTAGGGACAGGAACATAGAGGACAGGGCAGAAAATATGAGTGAAAGCAAATGTAATTATTATTATGCAGCCTTGCAGAATGTTCTCACCATGCCCTACATCTTCTCATATTGACAGTCGATGGTTTATTTTTGAAGTACAAGCTATTCCTTATGAAAAGATGAAAAAGAACAAACTTCTTAGGTCAGAGGGAGAGAAAAGGAGGTGTTACAGAAGACGAGGTAAAAATGAACATGGCAAAGTAGGTCATTCTGGTGTCCTGTTTAAATAATCTCATCATGTTGGGGTCAGTTAAACTGAAGGGTAAAAAACCCATGAAAATTACATAAACTGAAAGTTTACAACAGTATCACAAAGTTAGCCTTTGAATTTTGCTGCTGCAAGGATAGCAGATTTGAGAAGGGTCTGATACTACCATGGAGAAAGGAAGTATCCAACATTGTGCAAAATGGGATAAAAACTCCAAGATAGCATTCTTCATGCCTGAGAATGCAAACTCCTAGGTGTGCCGTGGGTTGAGAAAACTGGCATTGAGGCAACGTGTCCCACAGTGTTACAAGAATTGTGTCCCTTGGGAATGTCTGGTAGAGTCAGTCCAAGGTCCCAGACCAGGGGAATACTGGTCTGATAAGGGCTCTGATAGTTCTACACTTGATAAGACCATCTTTGTCATTCCCCAAAAGGCCTGATTTTAATGTTTGCCCAATCTTACAGGGTCTTGATACTGTGTGTATGACCTGGGGAAGTGATTCAGTCTGTGGTCAGCCATGCTTTCTGAGCTCCTCGGGCATCTCGAGGTCTAATTTCTGCAGCCACATCTCTGCTTTCGAAGAGTAGAATCTCACCTGAAAGCAGGCCTTCCTTCTGTCCTGAAGCTCTAAGCTCAGACTGCATTCATCAGTTAGGTCAGCCACGGCAGGTTTGACTCACTGGTTGTGACAGCATGGCATTTATTCCTTGTGAATATCACATTCAAACCTGTGTTGAAATCCAGAGACTTTAGATTTGCTTTTTCTCTTTTTTTTTTTTTTATCCCTCTCCCTTGATGTTTTAAGACTTCCAGCTGCTCTTTAAAGAAAGAAAGTGCTTTTGCCAACGTTGTAATGAGTCTTGGCCCATCAAATATGAAGGTGCTGGGATGTCAGGGGGAAAGAAAAAGTGCTGAAGAGCATGATTCCCAGTGCTCCAGCCCTCTGCATATTCCACGTTTGCCTATTCCATCTTTCCCTCCCCTCTCCCCTCCCCGCTGCAGACTCACATCTGTCCGCCCTCTGGCTCACCTCACCCCCTCGCCTCCCGTCCGGGATGAGAAGAAGAGGTGATCTCACTTGGAGCAGAGCACTCAGTCAGTGTGCTGCATAGCCTCTACTCGCAGGGTTTCGCTGCCCAAAGTTTGTGTTTCTGCAGTCTAAAAATCCAACTTTCTTTTCTGCCTTTTTTTTTTTCTCCCCCTTATTAAACGGTTACTCTGTCAGGTAAATTCCTGACGCAAAGAAAGTCACTCTAGTCATGAAGAATAAATGTGTGCAGTTAAAATCGAACCTGAGTATATGTAATATGGTATTCAATAACACTTCCATGTCTCTGGAGAAAGTCAGCTCCATGGTGGACATGAGATCCTGTGTCTGATGTTCAGGCGTAATAGCTGTCTCCCCCCTCCAGTTCTTGCT
Organism: Tauraco erythrolophus; assembly: GCF_009769465.1. Taxonomy (NCBI): domain Eukaryota; kingdom Metazoa; phylum Chordata; class Aves; order Musophagiformes; family Musophagidae; genus Tauraco; species Tauraco erythrolophus. The sequence continues at coordinate 45,543,063 of NC_141496.1, read as the reverse complement.
TTACCGAGTTATGTGTGATACTGCGCAGGCAGAAGGTTTGTGTATGTTGCTTGCCTTTTTGGAGTTACTTTCTCCTTCTACTTCCCAGCACAAGGTGGAGAAGTCTGTTCAGTTTTTTCATAGATTCATGCAGAGGAATCCACAGTTACCTCCCTCATTCTCATCAGTGACAGACCAGTGGCTTCCTCCACATATTTGAAGGTACTGGTCATTCATCAAAGTATTATTGGAGGTGTGGGGGGGCAATGTTTGTTTTCCAAGGTAGCCAGCAAATGGGGTAATTTGGCTTGCTTTTGTCAGCCTGCAGGATTAGAATCCAAACTCAGAAGCACTAAGAGATCTAGGGTCAGCGTTAGGATTAGCATTATGGATGTCACTTGTCTGTGGCAAATTGATTAATTTTATGCTGGTTATCTTCCTAGGGATGACTCTTACCCCTGTTGCCTTTCGAGTATTGCCTTTTAAGGACCATTCTTCCCCGCGTTGAAGTAAGAGTCTATAGCCTGTGTTTCACGGCGTGTATGGTGATCACGTCTGGCCCCCAATTTTTGGAACATGGAAACTGAGTACTGACTTTTTACAGAATAAAACCTACAGATTTGTATCTAAGATGTAGTTGAGGTAATGTATTTCTAAAAGAGAATACATTCCTAGAAACAGAGCTTTCTAATCTGAAAAGTGCTGCAGCTGTTTCGTTCTTGCTTTGCTCTATGAACTTGCCAACGGACAGAGATATGCCTAAATCTAGTTGTGACAGCCTTGACGTTTTTGTTGTTGTTGGCTTACAGCAGTAGAATAAAAATTATGTAGGAAGGAGAAGCAAGCATAAGACCCGATGAGCAAGATGAAGACCTGATCACTGAGTCACTTTTTCCAGATATCTAATTCAGCTTCTTAATTGTTTGGATTTTTTTGTTTTTTCCTTCGTCTGTGGGCGACTGATCAAGTGTTTCCAGACTTTCAGGCTTTAGGGTGATTCTCTCAGTTCACTGGGGGAAACCTTGAATCTTTATGTGGTGGCACTGGAGAGCCAGCTGGCACTGTTCAGAGTCTGTGTTGTCCTGAAGGCAGATCCTCTGGGAGCCGTGCTGAAATGCAGGCCTGGTTTCATCCAGTGAATGAAGTGGACGTGTGAATGTCCACCTTTTCTGGAAGCTTGGCTGCTAACAGCAGATGGAAGTGGGAGCTCTGTGGCCGTAAGTCCCTGTCCTGAGTAGCCTATACTGAATATGAATATTTGGCATTTCAGGGATACATAGATTGCATCCCAAAACTTTTGTTCGTTTATATGACTCTGCCAATGCATTGTGCAGTGCGTTATCAGGATCTGGGGAGTCAGCAGGAAAACATTGGATTCTCTGAGATTTTGGTCCAGTGCCGCCTTTTCCATGTGATTATGCCAAATTTAATGAAAAACAACCCCCCTCTCCTCTCCTTAGCCCACACCGCAACAACCCTGTATCCCTAAAAATCTAGCCTCTGAGTATCTTAAAACCACATGCTGGCTCTTTAATGTGGCATATTTGTCTGAAAGCTACTTTCCTCTCTGTGCCATATGGGGAGGTACAAGGCACAGCAATGATTAGAAACTGCTGTTTTCCCCGAGCAGTTTTGCTGTGTTGTTTTCATTTAGTGTTCTTTTAATAAAGAATGAGAAAACAGTGAAATTGATAAGACTGCACAGGAATAAAGATTTCTTCTATGGAAAGAAAGAAGAAATTCTTCTATGGAAAGAAAGAAATTGGAATTTCCAGTTTTCTGTGGAAATTACTGCAATGGAATGGAATTTCAACAGTCTTAGGAAATCAATTATTAAGCTGGTCTAAAGAATTCCTTCAAATAGGCTTTTATTAAATTAGCCTCTTGGATTCTGTCAGGTGTTTTATCCTTTCATAATGTCATAGGATTTCCTGGTGGAAGGCTGGACCTATTTTTTTTACCCAATTGTATCTGCAGCTCAAGTGAATAAAATCTGAAGTGTTGTGATGCTCAGAAAAGTATCTCTTTATTGATAGAAGAGACTAATTATTCCCCCTCGCCACAGTTGAAAGCTTTCTAGAACAAACCTTTTAGAAAGCAAAACAAGTCTGATGAAAACATTTTGAAGGAAATATTTTAAGTGAAAGTGATGACCATGAATGTCTCCTTGATCTTTTGACAAACTGATGTTTTCTTCCTCTGTGTTAAGTCTTGCAGGACTTGACTTTTCTGGTCAGCAGCTGGGATCTCGGTGCTGGAGTGTGCCTCTATAGAAGGGAGATGTCTACTGCATCTGGATTATAATCATCCTAGTCTACCTTTTCTTCTCCCACCATAAGTGAACATCTACAAACCATTTAATGTCTTCATTGCTTGAGTGGTCTTTTACTTGTGCCCTGTGTGTGTCCCACTGCAGGCTACCTGTAACAGCAGGCACTCAGCCACATCCTGAAAATACAAGAAGGTCAAGGGATGCTAATGTGACATTTAACAGTGCACATTACTGACAAGTGGCATTTAATTGGTGGAGATCTCATGAAGAGGGCAATTCAATGAGAATCAGGAAGTGAACATACAGTTATAATTTAAAAAACGAGTACACTTCCATTTTGTGATAGTTTTTGTCAGTTAAGTCATTTCTGCAGAGACTTCAGTACTAGTTAACTTGTGGCTGTCATCTAGATAAAGGGAAAAGGAAGCAAAAAATACTCCAGCTTTTATTGAAGATCACAGCAATTCTGAAATTTAGAACTAGTTTCATCTGGCAAGACAAATATTCTATCTTCTGCTTTCAGTAGTTGTGTAAAATTAGTTTGATGAATTAGAGGGAAAGTGGTCAGGCAATGATGTTACTTGAACTTTTAAGCAGTAGCCTGCTAGAGTTGGAAGATAATTTATGGTTTTGGAAAGGAACCTAACATGGCACTACTGGAGACTGCAAGGACATTATCCCAGTCCCAAGTCTGATTTGCGTGATTGTTGAAATGACCTAAACTCTCCTTGTAGCTGTGCCTATTTGCTTTTGTAATTCACCTCTTCTGAGATATAAGTGGAAGACTTCTATGAAAAATTGATTGTTTGTATCTCACTTTCAAATCAAAATGACCCACCTAAGGAGAAAAGAAAGAGGCTTTGTTAAATAACTGCGTAAACAGGATGATGTTCTTGCCTCTGCTTTTAAGCACCTCACTGAGGAAGGTTGATTTGCTGACATGTTTTTGAAGCATGGCATTCATCAAACCACACCATCCGAGCAGGCAGAGCAGCTACACTCCAGGCGAACACAGAGATGGGGAATGGTAACAGGAGGAAAGATCACAGCTGGTACGTTGTCAAAGGAGAAATCATCTCCCTCATACCTTTAAAAGGACCTTACATGTGTAAAATTCAACCACAGGCACAAACACCAGGAAGATGCCAATTAAAAATACTGGATCCAATTTATTCAGCAGGCACATGTTTTCAGGAAGGATTAGGAGAGAAAAAGTGGAGAGGAAATGAGAAACACCCTTGTCAAGGTCAGATGTAAAGCAGAAGGGCTCTGCTTATTTCATATCAGAGCAGGGGGGAGAACGGCAGGCCCTAGAAAATTATATCACTTTCTAATCGTGCTCGTGGCCCCCCCAAACCACAGCCCACAATCAGGGAGGGAAAGTTACTGTCAGACAAATCTGCCCTATTAAGAAGTCAGCATGTGACAGCAGACACCCACAGATGGTAGGTTATTAGAGGATTTTTGTTTGCTTTAGGGTCGGTGTTTTTTTTATTTCTCTTAAAAGTTGGCAGCTATGGGCATCTTTCAGCAGGTGACAGGAAATGTAGCCTGTCTGTTCAATAAAACACACCGTTTTCACTTGGCTCGTGTGCTGTCACTCCAAAGAGTCCACTTAATCATGCATGTTCCAGCACCAAAATGAAGTGTGATGGAAATTGCCTTTTGCCTTCAGTGTTCCCACCAGCACCCCCATTGCCATTTTAACCATTAATCCTGTAGATGCCCCAAAAACACAACCCCACGTCCCACTTCCTTACTAATTTCAATAAAATGCTGAGAGCACCTAGGAGGAAATGGAGAGCTGCATCAATTCCAAAAAGCTGGATGTTGTAGAGGAAGGTAGGCAAAAAACGTGGGTTTTTCAAGGGTGCGGAGACAGGGATACATTCAGTAGTTAGTGGAGACCTTGGAAAGTGGGTCAAGAAGAGGACAAGGAGTTCTCTCTTTTCTTTGAAAATATAGGAGGAGAAAACAGAAAGCTGAAGAAACATTCTACTGATCACAAGCTGTTTAGGGAGAAACCTGTGCAGAGCTTCCAGAGCAGACTTGGAGCTGATGGTGCTGATGGTCTTTTGAGGCCTGGAGATCTTTGGAAAGACAGATATGAGCTGCTTACAGTTGTATCTGAGTTTCTCTCTGTCCAGCTCATTACTCTGTGCATGGAGAGTGGCTAACAGTACCTGTTGGCTGGGCTTACCTAGGTACTACCCAAGTGTAGCTTCAACCAGCTCTCTGAGGGTTTAATGATTCCTAGGTCTTTCATTGACTTTTCTGAATGGAGTGAACTTCCCAGTCTGTGAGCTGAAAGGGATTTCATTGTGGGAACTCATATTAGCATATCATTAGGCTAACCGGTGCTAGCGAAAAAAAAAAAAGAAAGAAAGAAAAAGATTTGCTTCGTGATCAGTGCTTTTCACAATGAATAGTGGATCCTGTTCTTGTTAGAGAGTATGTGAAGAAGAGCTGGGAAGTTTATGAATTTTACACTACTGAAAAGCTATATTCATGTGCATGGTAGAGAAAACTTTATTAGCATTAGAAATTTAATAACCCATGTCTCAGTGTAGTGGTAAATTAAAAAAAAAAACACAGGAATGTGTATCTACCTAATAGATGAAGGTAAAATCACTTGATGGGCATCTCAAGTAGGAGGGACACAGTGGACAAAGTCCTTTTTACTTAAATTAGAAGTTGGTAAACCTTGTTTGCCTCATTTATCCTTAGTTACACTACTGCCTTTTTTGTAGTTTGGGCAGCTCCAGCAGGTTTCAGGCCCTGCACAAATCTAAAACTGGCTTAAAATCACAAAGCTTAGAATAATAATAGTATGTTCTGAGTGGATTTATTTGCTTTCTGAACAACTGGACTGCAGATGGGTTGTGTTTTCCAGCTTGAGCTTGTGAGATAGAAGAAATGCATATACCCACACATTGCTTTCATGCATAAGAGGGGAAGACTGAAGATTTTTTGTTATTACTTTAGTTCACTTGCTCAGACTGTGAGGAAATATACTAAGTCTCCATAATAAACCTGACTGAAGGTTGAATTCTTCATGTTCTACATGTGTTTCTGTGAGAATAAGTGGCATCCTGGAGTCATTTATCACTGATGCCCTTGTTTATGCCTGGTATTGTACACTGGAATAGACGTTTGTTTACTTTTACGGGAATATACATTAGCAGTTGCTTTCTTGCTGGGGGAAAAAAAAATGTGATTCAGAGATTCGTAACATAAACTTTTACTCCTCCTTTGGTTTCTCAAGGTTTTATTTTCTTTTCCCTGTCTAAATCCTCCACTGTGAAATCTGTCTAAACTATTGCATGTCATAAGGACACAGTAGAAATATTTATGCCAGCCAAATAGCTATTCGTTCCAAGTAATGTCAAATAAGCCCATCTAGTCTAATTTTGATACCCTTTCTTTTCTTTCTATTTTTGTGAGGTGAAAGATCTAAGAAGATTTATGAGATTTCAAAAATTATGTTTTTCAAAAGTAAAAGTTTGAGATACTTGTTTTTGGCAATATTTCTATAAAATTCATCTGATTATTTTTTAAATGCTAACTAAATAAGCGCCCAGTTTTCAGGAAGAAAATATAGTTGTCCTTGACTAGTGCTAAATCCTATTCAATAAAATAGTGGGTATATAAAAGACACATGATAAAGTTTAAAGAATAAAAGAAAATGAATAGAAAAATTGAGAAAAGATGTGCTTTAAATATTGATATCAGAAATAGTTTGAACGTTTTCTTCAGTGGGCTCTGCTTTTCGCTTGGGTGGCTGTGTACTGGCCCTAGTTTTATAAAAGGTCTTGAGAATATAAATTCAAGAATATTGCTGTGGAACTTCTACAAGCAATTTATGAGAATGATACTCTGGATTACTGATTAGCATCCAAACATGACAACTAATGATGTTTATGCTAGCAGCCCTTCAGTGGACCACATCGTCTGCCCATGAGCTGATGGAACAAGGCAATGGCTCCACTATACAGACCTCATTTCCAGCTTGTTCACGCTAACCCCATGCTGAAACCTTCATGTCCAACACAGTGCACTGAAAAGTTTTTTTTGGAAGAACTGGAGAAGCCAGGTCAAGTTAAAAGGATGGATGTTGTTCGATCCCTATCTCGTTTGTAGGTATTGTGGAGGACTTGGCTGATTTACCACTGGCTACTCCTTCTACACTGAGTTAAGTAAGATCCACTGTCAGAAATGATGGTTTGCTTTGAAATTTCTGTTGACATCACCTGGTGCAATTGTGCATCTTCATCTGCAAATGAAGTCAAAGGAAGTGATTACAAAGCATTTCCTAGGGCACATTTCGCTGATTAGGTTACATGGCACAGGAAAAAAAAACTACAACCTAACCAAAGTAAAATCTGCTGGGCTATGACTTGGCTTTATATTTTTGCTTAGACAGGAAAAACGTCTGAAAACTAAGTTGACACTGTTTTATGATTTGATCTTTAACAGCTTGCCTTCCATATGGAAAAGCTTTAGAATTTGACTGAAAAATTTAACTCTTCTTTAAGACCTTTAAAAATTTCTCAGAAAACACAGTATTTTTACACAGCAAATTTTAAAAATAAGATAAAAAAAGTGGTTGTTAAATTCTAATATTTTGACCAGCAGCTATTGTAAATCACACAGCTATGTTAAAATTAACAGAGCTGTCTGGATTTATACCATGTGAGTACATAACCTGAAAAGATTTGAAAGTGGCTAATACATACAGAATTCCACTGGTTTCATTCCTATCAAATGCTAAGAGGTTTGTACTAAATGCTGGCTTGCTTATTCCCCGTTATAGTCATGTATTTACAATTCACTCTGCACAGGGCTTCTTTTTTAGTTTTGCTTCCAAAGGAAATAAGATTTATGCAATTGCATTGTCTGTCTGTTTTGGAAAGAGGATGAAAAGGGAAAAGCAGACAAATGACATTTGAGCTTGGAGGCTGATTTCAGCCAAACCGTGGGTGCACATAGAAGCAGGCAGCCTTAGAGAAACTGGCAGCTGGCTGAAGAGATGCCCAGTGAGATGGGCTGGCAGATAAAAATCGTTTGGCAGCAGGTGGGGTTGGGACCGAGCACATGTGCAGAGGGCGGCCACGCATTGTGCACGGTGCTCCCGGTCAGCTGAAGTGCAGGCTGTTTCTGGTGCTGCAAAGGGAGTCGTATGGAGTGCCAGGGGTGAAGGGACATCAGAGGAGTGTGAAAACTGGAAAATCAGGATTTTTCAGTTTCTGCTGCCAATGGAACACCTTGCATTTTTTTTTAATTTTAAATTTTGAGAAGAACCAAGCACTTCTGATAAGTAGTGAATTATATATGTATCATTTTATATATATATGTCACTATATAATATATTATGTAGTGATAAGGTTTGCTCCTGTCCCACGTGCATGACATACCCTCATACTGTTTCTTTTTGAAAACCAAGGCAGGACCAAGCTCAACAAAAATGATTCATGTATCATAGAATCATAGAATCATAGAATGGCATAGGCTGGAAGAGACCTCAGAGATCATCTAATCCAACCTCCCTGTCATGGGCAGGCTACTCAAGGCTCCGTCCAACCTGGCCTTGAACACCTCCAGGGAGGGGGCATCCACAGCTTCTCTGGGCAATTTATTCCAAATTCTTACCACCCTCGTACTGAAGAATTTCTTCCTAAGATCTGATCTAAATCTGTTCTCCTTCGACTTAAACCCATTTCCCCTTGTCCTATCAGTGGACACTCTTGTAAAAAGTCCCTCCCCAGCCTTCCTGTAGGTTCCCTTCAGGTATTGGAAGGCAGCTATTAGGTCCCCTGGCAAAGTCTTCTCTTTTCAAGGTTGAACAATCCCAGCTCCCGCAACCTGTCCTCGTAGCAGAGGTGCTCCAGCCCCTGGATCATCTTTGTGGCCCTCCCCTGAACACACCCCAACAAATCTATGTCTCTCTTATGGTGGGGACACCAGAACTGGACGCAGTATTCGAGGCGGGGTCTCACAAGAGCAGAGTAGAGGGGGAGAATCACCTCTCTTGACCTGCTGACCACGCTTCTCTTGATACATCCCAGGATGCGCTTGTCTTTCTGGGCCGCATGAGCGCACTGCCGGCTCATGTTGAGCTTCTCATCTATAAACACCCTCAAATCCTTCTCTTCAGGACGACTTTCAACCCACTCTGTGCCCAGTTTGTATTTGTGCCTAGGACTGGCCCGACGCAGGTGAAGGACCTTGCATTTTGACTTGTTGAAGCTCATGCAGTTTGCCCTGGCCCAATTCTCAAGCCTGTCAAGGTCCCTCTGTATGGCATCTCTTCCCTCAAGTGAGTCCACGGCACCACACAACTTGGTGTCATCGGCAAACTTACCGAGGGTGCACTCAATGCCATCATCCATGTCACTGACAAAGATGTTGAACAACACTGGACCCAGAAGAGACCCCTGAGGGACACCACTTGACACTGGTCTCCATGTAGACATCGCACCATTGACCACTCTTTGAGTGTGACCATCCAGGCAGTTCTTTATCCACCGAGTGGTCCATCTGTCAAATCCATGTCTCTCCATTTCAGAGACAAGGATGTCATGTGGGACAGTGTCAAACGCCTTGCACAACTCCAGGAATATGACATCCGTTGATTTACCCACATCAACCAGCGCTGTAGCTTTGTCGTAGAAGGCCGCTAAATTAGTCAGGCATGACTTACCCCTAGTGAAGCCATCTTGGCTGTCACCAACCACTTGGGGTTTTTTTATGTGCCTTAGTACAGCTACCAGGAGAATCTATTCCATGATTTTTCCTGGCACAGAGGTAAGGCTGACTGGTCTGTTGTTTCCCGGGTTGTCCTTGGTCCCTTTTTTAAAGATGGGGGTTATGTTTGCCCTTTTCCAATCTGAAGGAACGTCACCAGACTGCCAGGACCTCTCAAATATGATCGCTAGTGGCCTGGCAACTTCAGCCGCCAGTTCCTTCAGGACCCGTGGATGTATCTCATCAGGTCCCATGGACTTGTGCACCTTCAGGTTCTCTAGGTGTTCCCGGACCTGATCTACTCCTACCCTGGGTGGTTCTTCACTCTCCCAGACCCAGCCAACATCCTCTGTGTTTTGGGTGGTGTGGTTCTAGTGGTTGCCAGTGAAGACTGAGGCAAAAAAGTTGTTGAAAATTTCAGCCCTCTCCATGTCCTCAGCAACCAGGTCACCCGTATCTTTCCGGAGGGGCCCTACATTCTCTCTCATTTTTCTTTTTTCTTTCACATACCTATAAAATCCTTTTCTGTTATTTCTAATATCGCTGGCCAGGTTTGACTCTGTCAGGGCCTTAGCTTTTCTAACCTGGTCTCTGAGTACACGAGCAACTTCCTTGTACTCATCCCAGGTTACCAGTCCCTGCTTCCATGCTTTGCGTAATCCCCTTTTGTATTTGATTTTAGCCAGGAGTTCTTTGTTTATCCATATAGGTCTCCTGGTGTTTTTGCCTGATTTCTTCCTTTTAGGGATGGAATGCCTTTGAACTTGGAGGAGATGATCCTTGAAAGTCAACCAGCAATCTTGGGCTCCCAGTCCTGCCAGGGCTTTATCCCATGGCACACTACCAAGGAGGTTCCTGAAGTGGCGAAAGTCAGCTCTTCTGAAATTGAGGGTTTCAAGCTTGCTGAGCTTCCCCCTCTTAGATGCCCTTAGGATCTCAAACTCCACCATCTCATGGTCACTGCAGCCAAGGCTACCCACGAGTTCAACATTACCTACCCGCCCTTCCCTATTGACAAGAACGAGGTCTAACATGGCACCTCTCCTCGTTGTTTCCTCTATCACTTGGATAAGGAAGTTATTGTTAATGCATTCTAGGAATCCCCTGGATTGCTTGTTCCCTGCCGTGTTGTTTTTCCAACTGATATCAGGGTGGTTAAAATCCCCCATGAGGACCAGGGCTTGTGAACGAGCAGCAACTCCTATCTGCCTATGTAAAGCCTCATCCACTTGGTCCTCCTGGTTGGGTGGTCTGTTGCAGACTCCCACTGTAAAGTCTCCTACCCTTCCTTTCACCCTGGCCCACAGGCACTCGGTTCTATCGTCATCACTTGCCAGGTGGAGCTCCATGCATTCTAGCTGTTCGTTGACATAGAGGGCAACACCCCCTCCTCGTCTCCCCTGCCTGTCCTTCCTGAACAGTTTATACCCCCGTAGTCCAACACACCAATTGCTGAAGTCATTCCACCATGTCTCTCTGATTGATGCCAATCAGGTCATAGCTCTGCAGACTCACAAACATCTCCAGCTCCTCTTGTTTATTGCCCAAGATGCGGGCATTCATATAGAGGCATTTGAGTTGGGTCCCTGATGAGGTACCTGGAGCCCCTGATGATGCTCAGATGTTTCCATAGTAACCAACCCCTCAACAACCCCTGTGCTCTGTCTGCAACCCGGCATGACACCTTGATCCCTTGCTAATTCACAAGACTGCGCGATCTTGCTAGTGCATTCCTCCCCCACAAGCACTGGCATACTGCATTCCGGCTCCCTCCCAGTGATCCTGATTTCACCCCACCCCCTTTCATACCTAGTTTAAAGCTCTGTCTATGAGCCCTGCCAACTCCCTTCCCAAAGCCCTTCTCCCTCTGTGGGACAGGCTATTGCCATGCCTTTCTAACAGACCTGGCCTCTTGCAGATCCAGCCGCTGTCAAAAAATATGTATGTATGTTTGATCTTCTGTTGTTTAACCAACAAGCCACAGTTTTCTTGCTTTGGTCCGCCATAAAACAAATGGGAAAAAAAAAAATGGAACAATAGGAAACCTTTGGCTGTCTTTCAGATCAGGGTGAAATTCATGCCTGAATGGCTTCTGAGCCTTCCCAGCTTTTGCTAGTTTACACTGCTCTGTTTTGAATGCTATATTTTCTTAAATGTTTTCAAGTCATTATATCATTCTCTATTTGTACTTTACTCCAGTCACTCCTAAATCTGTTCCAATCAAGTCAAGTATATATGTCCAAAGAAAACACATTTTTAAGACAGAATATGGCAGAGATCCTGTTTAGATACATACTGCAGTTTTCACACACAAGCAGTCTGCAGAGTTAGAGGCTTTTGCAAAATTTAAGTGTCTTGAGTAACTCTTTGCACAATTAGGGCCAAGAAAAGAGGGACCTCTGGGCTCAGAGCTCTGTCTTACGCTCTGTATGTGGCTTTCAGCAGGTCACTTCACCTCTGTTGTCTTCAGTTTCCAAACATTAAAAAATCAGCTACTTATCCTGCCTTATATTAGCAACATGAAAGTTGTTAGCATTACCCTAATGCTTAAAACTGGAGCAATTAACACTGCACTGGGGAAAGGTTACAAGTGCATAGGTATGTTGTGACTGAGAAAACACAAGAAAGAGGAGAGTCTGAAGTGAGAGAGTAAAACCGGGAGAACAGTAAAACTGAATGTAAGATGTTGAAAAGAAAAGGCGAAGTAATGTTATCTGTGTTAAAAAGAAAAAAAATAATGGAAGGGTAGCAGAAAGTCTGTTCATCTTGCGAGACAGAGCTCTGAAAACCTAAATCAGAGTGACTTCAGGTGGGAATATAACTCTTTATTTACTTTTAAGTTTAAATTTTACTAATATATAATCTTTTGTTAATAGTGTGAGATGAAATAGTAAACTGCAAAAACTATTTGCATGACTAATAGCAGAAGTACTGTTTTTTTCAGATATTTATCTGTTAGTTTAGAAAAAAAAAATAAAGATACAGATTTTGGGGTAGCTGCAATACAATTTCTCATTGTACTTGAATATTAACCAAGTCCGGTCTTACTCCTGTTTTGGAAAGTGACTGATGCATAAAGCAGAATATGGTAGTGTACTTACGTGACATACTAGTCCCAGGTTTTTAATGCCACCCGCACTGTGTATGTCCAATGGAGTTCTACCTTCAGCTTTAGGATTTATTTTATTATTTTTCTCTTCTAAAGAGTCAAGTCAAGAGTCCTCAGATAATGCTGTCCTGCTCCCATTTCCCCCCTGCTCTGGGAGTACGAAGTCATGTGGAATTCACTGATATAAACTGGAACAGCTACTCTGCTCTTTCATGAAAAAACACTCATTTTCCATTGCAACCTACTCCTTTTTTTCCCTTTTGAGCAAAGACCACAAGTCATTTTTCTTCGGCACCACAGTTGTGATGTCTGGATGCTGTGGATAATACCTACTGGTTGGTGTAAAAGTAATCTCAAAATCAAAATGGTTAGTTCAAAAAAGAGTAGAGAATGTTTTTCACTGTCTTTTGCAGGTAAACTTAATGGTTTTGCAACAGCCTTCCTGCTGTTCTTGGTATCATCTTAGTGATACAAAAGGCTTAGTAAGGTCTTTTTTTAAGGAAGTCTTCCTTTTTAAAGGTTGATGCAAAAACTGACAGGAATATTTTCATGATCATAAAAAGATCGTCTTGATCTGAAAATGCAGGTTAGCTTTTAAACTCAGATGAAGTCTTTCTTGATCTTTGTTGT